>NC_140506.1:17787777-18421666 GCF_964339955.1 Pipistrellus hanaki | reverse complement strand
ATATTTGTGTATATATACTAGTAGATAAATGTAACAATTGAGTAATTAGCTAAGAATAGATTTTCAGTGTAAGAAAACAAACACAATTTTAAAATCAAGAAAATTTTGTAAGCATGCAACAATACTAAATGTAATGGGAGATAGCTATGAAAATGCATGATTTTAAAAAAAAAATACATCCTTGTTATCTCTGTATACTAAAAGGACACTATTGACATATGAGCTAAGCAGCTATAATGGCCAGGACTTAAACTACATAGGGAACCATCAGTAAAAAATTCTATGAACCAAGGCAGGTCTAGCTACTGGGCCTGTGAATATTCAACCTGTCAGAAGAGAGATCAATGCTGAGCTGTGGCCATTGCATACACTGTTGCTCCAGGAGACCAACAGGTCACTTGACAAATTGAAAAGCATCCCTGTGGCCTGCTTCTCTGTTGTGCTCCTCAGAAGTCTGTACACGTCTAACCATCTTCACAAATCTTTGCTGGGTAAGCCCCTTATCTTCTCCTTTGGCCTTGCCAGTCTTAACGGTAATGGCAGTCCCGTGGCAGTTAAGTGCCGACTTCTGACCTCTATGACTTTGGAGCCCCAATCACCCAGCACTTCATCCATCTCTTCTGTGTCAGCCTTGTTTCACAGAGGAGCACTGGTGCCCCTGTCACCTCGTGGTCTTGGCGAATGGTGAGTCCTCACTCCCTCATAGAACATCTGTGATGGGCCTTCTGACCTTACATGATACATCCATTTCAGCATGCCCACTTCTCTTAACCCCCTTCTTCCTTCTTTCATAATGTCTACTAGAGCGTCACAAGCATTTCCTCCCAATTAGTGATGATTATTGCTTTTATCCAGTTCTAAACGGATATATTATGACAGGAACAACTTTTCTCTAACCTTGAAAGGCTCTACTGGGTTAAGTCTTATGTCCTGGGAAAGAGTCCCCAATTCAGTCAGTAGTTTCTTACTTTTACATTTTGGTCCTCTTAATCATGTACCCTCAAGATTCAATCTTAGGAATATTCCTCTGGTTTCAGTCTTTGCACACTGGCTATTTTTTTTTTTTTTTTGGGGGGGGGGGGGCGGTAATAGTCTCTTTTCCATGTTAGGCCAATGTGTTCCCCAGGCAGATTTTTCTGGGATTTACTGATAACATCACCCCAGTCGGGAAAAAGTATAAAGGTAGATCCAGAGGAAAAACCCCTTTCCCTTGTAAGGAAGCACCAGAGGAAAAACCCCTTTCCCTTGTAAGGAAGCACCTTCTCTTTTTCTGCAGCATCTTCCAGCATCACTGAAGGTAGCCCTTACTAGGAAGGAGTAGGCAATTGCCCAGGGAGTATAGCAGGGACTGTAGAGTGTTTTCAAGCATATGTGCCTGCCCCATATTTCAGGAGCCAAAAGTTTGTCCATAACAGCCCACATTTTTATATGACATACCCACTATGGCTGAGGATCTAAATGTCTCTGTGGTGAGGCTGATCAGCAGCCCCTGAGTGACTGGTGAATGGATTACTCCAACACAATGTTTGCTATGAAAGAGAGGCTAAGGGACTGTCTGGCTAAAGGAACCAGACAGCCTCGATTGCCTGCCTCATTAGGCTTTTATTGTAACAGCAGTTTGAGATAAAGTTTATCTTTTAGATGCAATCAGTAGAGGAAGTAATATTGGGAGGACATGAGTGTTTGTAGTGTTTTTAAGCAAGGGCACCCAAAAGATTAAGCATAAGGATCCCAGTAAACACCCAGGGTCTGCACGTGCACAGACTTGTTTGAAAAGGTCCAGGAATAATTAGGGGCACCACCTTCAGCACTCCTCTAAGTTGGAATTCTGATAAACAGGGCACTTGGCATTCCACACACACTTCTCTTTTCTCAGAATGTCCTCCTTACAAACTTTCCAACCAAGTCTCATGCTCCCAAACATCTCTGCAGGTCTCCAACTGTAATAAATAGGTCTGTAACCTGCTACTCACCTTCAGTCTACCTTTTCACTTCAAGAGATAAGGGCCTCCTCTAAGTCCTGCCCTGCATACTTAGCTATTAACTGCTTAATGGTCTGAAGTCTCTAAACATCCCTCTGAAGGCATTCATACAACTTAATAGTAACCAGCCAGTTCTTTTGTTGTTATGGAATGATTTAGCCATCATATCTGCTCCACCCTTCCCACCACTGGAACATTTCCAAGGTAACTGCTAGTGAAGCATTTGGCAACTTCGTGGCTATCTAAATGCCAGGTTAATCTGCACCCCACCTACTACCTGTACTTCACCTTTGATGCATCATATGTGAGCCATCCCAGATTCATCATCTTAACATCTGTGTTCTTGGAACATTTCTGTTATCACTTGTGTGAGTCTTGATCCTTTAAGAAGCAGACACACAGATGGAATTATCTATGCATGTGATTTAATAAGACCAATGCCTAGATAAGATGCATATCTGACCCCAGATGAAGGAGAGAGGGAATGAAGAAAGATTGAATGGACACATTTTAGAAGACAAAGCAAGTCTAAGTTAGCTCAGGAAGTCCATTCCTGATCCAAAGTAATCTCTAAGTTGAGTCGTATCCTGGCCATGATCTGTCTTTGGCTGAATTTTCTGGGAAGTGTTTCCTCACTGTGACAACAGTATGGAATTACAGAGTACAGTAGTTGGAGACTTCAGCCAACTGTACTGTCTGCAGTCAGAGTTTGAATGTGCATTTTTATGGCTGCCTCATGTATAAGTAATTATTATCTAGGTCTAGACATCTAGATGGAGCATTTAAGTACTTAAGTATATTTGAATTTAATATTCAGACATTGAGTAATTTTAGTATTTTATGCAGTTCATTGGATACAAAGATAAATAAAATGTTCATTTATGATTACCAGTAAATTTATTTAAGGGTATGTAATGATGCATTACAGATATGTTTGGGGTATAATGGGTACCTAATAGAGGACATAATCAGGTATATTTTATAGGTCATAAAATATTTATAGAATGAATGCAATTAAGGTACATATGTGTTTCTACATTAATAACAATAAGGGTTAACTGTGCAAAAATTAAGTTATAAACATTTGCCTATCTAAAGTCTCAAGTGAATTAAAAAAAAAAATTACCCAGGAATTATTAGTGTTTTGGCAAGGCAGCAGTGTAAAGAATAAATCAAAGGCATTGGGGCTGGGGGGAGGTGGAGTTAGGAAATATTGCTAAGATCTTATATGAAGAAACCAATAGCCAAAAAAAGGAGTGATTACTTTATTGCATACATAATGGGGACCTACAACTAGATTTCAAGCACAGCAGTAAGCATTTCTTGAGCTTTTATGTGTTTTAGGCTTTATTACAGGTGGCTAGAAATGTCAGAAAATAAAACAGACTGAATCTGGCCACATGGAGCTTCCATCCTAGAGGCTGAGTAAACCAACACAAAAATATAAATAAGACATGTCTGGGATATACTATTAAGTTATAAGTGATCTGAGGAAAAAAAATAATGTTGCAAACGAGGATTTGGAGTGAGGGAAAAGTGGTTTTGTCTGGAGCATGGCAGAATAAGAATGATGGAAGGAGATTTCAGAGACCGAGGAAAAGAGGAATTGAAGTTAGAGTACAGGTGATTTCAAGGAGTTTTTCTGTAAAGGACATTGGAGACATAGAGCAGAGAAGGAAGTTCCAGGAATAAAAATAGTCAAGGAAACATGTCTTATTTCAGGTAAAAGTAATAGCATGCAGGCATATAGGTGAAAAGTATGCAAAAGAGAGGAAAAGGTTTTGATTTAGAAGAGTGTAGTGGGAATTACTGGAATGGTGTTCTGGAGTTGTCAAGAAGGACTATCTAGCACTGAATTGGAAGAGTTGTCCTTATCAATAATAGGAGAAAGACAGTTTTTAGGTGCAGGTGCTGCTAAGTGGAGAGACGATTTGGAAATAGTGTTTTACCAGTGCTTAACATGAATTGGTTTGGAAAGGGAATTTTAGAAAAGAGAACCCATAGGAGTTTACAACAATATTCCAAGCAAGAGTCAGAAATAGAAGTCAGAGATGAGTGTTGAAAATGTTACAAAAGTACATGTGTAGAAATAAGGTACTGAGTTGATGTAGGAGGAATAAGGATGAGAAGTGTCGAGGATGACTCCTACTTTGTGGATTCTTTGATGATAATGAAGGTGACATTCCTTCTAGTGGAGAACATAGCGCAAAAGGAGCTCTGTTGTTACAGCTAATGAGTGCAGTGGGTGATATAATGACTTGTTGATATCTGTTCATGTTGGATTCATTTTACTGGAGTTCAGAAAAAACTACTCTGGGATAAGGAGACAGTTTTTTTTTATGAAGCTCTCTCATGGGGAGTGAGTGGAGCAAACCATCAGTGTTTAAAGGGTGGAGACCTAATGAGAACAGCTTTTTAAAGACAAGGCAGAAGCAATAATGAGAAAAAGAAAGTTAACAGTAGAAATATTAGTGAGATAATGAATGAAGTCCAGGAATCTAATAAGTTAAATGTAGCAATAATTAGGAACTCATGAAGAAATTATGCCAGAACAGTCAGTGGAGTGTTGAAAACAAAATCTTGACCAAAGTGTACGATAGAGCAAATGAGAGTAAAGAAAGTATAATTCCCCTCCAAATTTTTCATGGTTGTTAGTTGGATGCTTAGCTCCATGGCTGTAGAAAGGCCCAAATATCTAGCATAGAAACCAATTCTAGTCTGGCCAGTGTTGCTCAGAGGTTGAGCATCAGCCTATGAATCAAGAGCTCACAGTTTGATTTCTATCAGGGCACATCCCCAGGAGGCAGCCATTCAGTGATCCTCTGTCGTCATTGATGTTTTCCTTTCTCTCTCCCTATCTATTCATCTCTGAAATAAATAATAACAGATTTTTTAAAAAAACAATTCTATCAGCTGTATTGCTTCTAAGTTATCCCAATTGTATTCATTCTTCATTTGAATAAGCCCAATGGCAACTATATCCACTTTATTGTGATCTGAGAGCTGGTGTTTGTCAAAGGCATGGAGAAAATTTACCCTTAGATGTGACAAAGTAGTATAGGATCAGGTATCTTCTTTCTCCCACTCTTTCTACTTGCCTGTTCTTCACATGCCCCCACCCCCCTCATTCCCCATGTCAATTAAGCCTCTGTGTCAGGGTGTAAAAATCTCTGTTGAAAACTAACTCATTACCACATGGTAATTATTATGGGTATTCAGAAGATTCATCACCCAGAAAAATGAATGTGAAATATAAACAAAACTCTACTGAGGGTGTTCACCTTGCAAGAGGCTTGAAATTAGCTTTTATTCTGTGTTTGGTATATGACTTCTGATATAATTCTTCCCATTTTAATACAGACCTCAATGTTTCTTGAACGTTATGCACTATATACAGTTTACTGTATTTATTTTTTCCTAATTACACAAATAGAAAGATATCTATTTTTATACTATATAGAGAGCTACTAGTATATGTATATAATAGATCCATGATACCCAAATTATTTCAAAAATTATCATTACACATTATAGTTTTGTTTTTTTAAAGTTTTATAAAACTTGCTTAATAAAATATTTTATTTCATGTTTACATTCTCTTGTGTAAAGCAATATTTCCAAATATAATTACTACTAGAGGCCCAGTGCACAAAATTTGTGCATGAGGGTGTGGGGTTGTCCCTCAGCCTAGCCTGCACCCTCTCTAATCCGAGACCCCCTCAAGGGATGTCCAACTGCCTGTTTAGGTCTGATTCTGGTGTGATTAGGTCTAAATGGGCAGTTGGACATCCCTCTCACAATCCAGGACTGCTGGCTCCCAACTGCTTGCCTGTCTGCCTGATTGCCCCTAACCGCTTCTGTCTGCCAGCTTGGTCATCCTCTAACCACTCATCTGCCAGCCTGATTCAAGCCTAACTTCTCCCCTGCCATCCTGATTGCCCCTAACTGCCCTCCCCTGCCATCCTGGTTACCCTGAACTATCCTTCCCTGCTGACCAGGTCACCCCTAACTGCCTTCCCTTGCCAGCCTCATCGCCCCAAACTGCCCTCCCCTTCTGGCCTGGTCCCCCCCCCCCAAACTACCCTCCCCTGCAGAATTGGTCACTCCCAACTGCCCTCTCCTGCAGGCCTGGTCCCCAAAAAATGACCCCCTGCAGGCCTGGTTGCCCCCATCTTCTCTCCTCTGTCAGCCCAGTCACCCCTAACTGCCCTTCCCTGCTGGCCTGGTCACCCCTAAGTGTCTTCCCTTGAAGGCCTGATTGCCCACAACTGTCCTCCCCTGCTGTCCTGATTTCCCACAACTGCTGGCCATCTTGTGGCGGCCATCTTGTGTCCACATGGGGGTGGCCATCTTTTGTGTTGGAGTGACAGTCAATTTGCATATCACCTCTTCATTATATAGGATATTTATTTAAATATTGTTCTTTACCATTTAAAATTTTCAATAAAGAACTAGTAAACTAGCCATAAATCAGCTCTTAATTATAGGATATACATGTTTTAGGTGGGTTAATACTGAATATTTATGACAAATAAATTAGATAATATGCTAGTATACATCACAAATATTTGAAGTTTGCTTTATGTTCAATATGTCTTTCCTTTATCTGCATGAACTCCACATTCCTCAACTCATAGCTGTCTCTGTGTGTTTGAGTATATAATTTTATAGCATCACAAATTTACAGATATTTTATATAGAATCCTCTTAGATTGATCTTTTGGTACAGTTTTGTTTCAGTCCAAGCATTTTAAAATTAATTACTGTTTTCCAGAAATCATTTAAATATTACCATCTTCCTGATTTTCTCTATATTGAGACCAATCGCCCACTCTTATTTAAAGAGAACTTCATTAATTTACTAATAAGACAATTAATGGATTGAGTGTGGGAATGGGAAGTAATGAAATCACATAATTGTAGTAAAAATAGTGACTATAAAATTATGTGTTGAAAGAAAAAGAATAAATTCAATAAAAATACATACTGAGAAGTAGATGCTGTATACTTGACTACTTCAAAATATTAGAGATATCTGGCTGTGAGAGATAGATTTGGCAACATGTAGAAAAATTGACAAGTGTAAAACTCAATAAATGTGTCTAGATTGGTCTTTCAGTAATTAATAAATTTATAAATTAATTAAAAACTTGGATTTAAAAGGAGATAGAAATTATAAACTTATTATAAGATTTGATGCCAGAAATTTAGCAACAGGTCTTGCCCTCTTGACATAAGTAAGGTGAAAAGAGTGAGCTTATATCACTGTTAAGAGTGGTAAGGGGGTGAGAAAGTGATGACATTTACATATAAGAACTTAGGTGACATGGGGATAATATATAATAAGGTATAGAATAACTTGTGTGATTAATTTAAATATATACTATCTAAAGAACTTCTAAAATACTGTGTAACACCTTTGGCATTTTTTTTTTTTTTAGCAATTTGTAATTTATAAAATTAAAACCAACAATAAAAGCATAGCCCATATGGAAGATAAGTTACTTGATCTATTAAATTATTAAAAACACCCCCATTCATATATTGTTGTGAGCTACTATTATAGACTATTCCCTTCTTTCTGTATTACCGTATATGGTTAAATCAAACTCAAGCAATTCCCGTTGTTCTGTGTTATGCATTTGTTTCTTGTTAGAAGTCTCTAGTGAATTGTATATGTTTGCCTATAAGAAAGCGATACTTATCATCAAGATAGTATCTGCCAAAGGAAAATTAAAAGGCAAATTTATATATTTAATAATATTTCCTGTTTTAAATCTTTATAAAAATGAAAGGAGAGATTGTTACACACATTTAGGAGATACATTAAATCTAATAACTTTAAATGTAAATCTCATTATGGCTGGTGTTAGAGCCAATTACTCAAAATGAAAAATTAATTCATTACACTATAAGCATTTCCTCAGAAATGGGATATTGTTATGTTTTCTTCAGTTACTTAATTTTACTTTCCTTGTTTTCTCATGGCACTTATTTAATTACATTTGAGCAATTTACTTTAAAATGCTAAACAGTTTTTTATGGAAGTTGAAAGAATTAGACCAAAAAAAACCAAAAACCAATTAATAAAGCCCTAAGACGCATTTGTGTGTGTGTATATATATGATATATAATATATATGTGTGTGTGCATTATTACATAATATATGTATACATAGTAATTTAGAATTATTAAATATAATTTTAATTAAAATTTTAAAATTAAATATTTAAGAATATCCTCAGTTTTACCAAAATCAACATGTAATTTTACTTTTACTTTTTTAAATTTATTTATTTTCAATTACAAAACGAGTGCATATATTATTCTCTAAGGGGGGGAAGTAATGCTTCTTAAGTTCCAAATATATATATAATTTTATTACATTTTATATGCACTTGAATAAAAGTTAATATATCAGAAATGTATCCTCAAACTTTTATGCAGGCATTGTTCTGGTTTCAATTAATCATCCTAAAATGGTACCTAAAGAACAAAGGTTTCCTTTCAGAAATAAGGAAATGTATTATTTGTCTGACCTTGCTTACCATGCCACTCAGCTTCAAAAGAAATAAATTGAGCTTATTAGTCTACTGTTTTGTGTTGAATATAATCATGGAAAATTTTCAGGGTAGCATTATGTAAAACCATTACGTATAGCAACTAAGTTACTAGTCCCAATATTCACCGAGATGAAAATAGATATGTAAGCATACCTACCTTACATTTTAAGTAATTTAATGATTTCATTGTCTAAGAAAATATGCTTTGTAAAATGTATGTTTGATAAATTAGCATTACATAAATTGAAATATGTCTGAGCATTGAAGATTATATAGCTAGGTGCCTTGTCACAATATATGATGTGTGTGTGGATGAAGGGTATATAACTTATACATCAATAAACTTCCCATTGACACTAACAGATGAGCCTCTTGTGTATAGAGTGATTATGAAACATTTCCATCTCCTGTGAAGGGCTTTTTGTGTGGGCACAAACTCACAAAATGTCCCATACAGGTTTGATCACCTACAGCTAAAAGTATCTACAAGCCAGTCATAATTATCTGAGCAACTCTCTCATTCGGATCCTTACTTTTAGTTTTCCAACCAAATAAATAAACAAACACCCTTGGCAAATATACAATAAAAAATGTTTTACTTATTAAAACATGTACAGCCGAAACTGGTTTGGCTCAGTGGATAGAGCCTTGGCCCGCAGACTGAAAGATCCTAGGTTCAATTCCGATCAAAAGGCATGTACCTTGGTTGTGGGCACATCCCCAGTGGGGAATGTGCAAGAGGCAGCTGATCGATGATTCTCTCTCATGGATGTTTCTAACTCTCTATCCCTCTCTCTTCCTCTGTGTAAAAAAAATCAATAAAATATTTTTTAACTGTATAATTTTTTGCTTTTATTTTAAAAATTGATTTTTAGTCATTAATTGATTAAGAGGAAAAAATACCTCGTGGAAAAATTATTTTCTTGACACTACATTTTATCACTTAAAAAATTATTTTCTGCCCCAGATGGTTTGGCTCAATGGATAGAGCGTCAGCCTACCGACTGAAGGGTCCTGGATTAGATTCTGGTAAAGGGCACATGACCAAGTTGGGGCTCGATCCCCATTAGGGGGCTTGCAGTAGGCAGCCGATGAGTGATTCTCTTTTATCATTGATGTTTCTCTCTCTTTCTCCTTTCCTCTCTAAAATCAATAAAAATATATATATATTTTTTAAAAAATGTTATTTTCTGTATAAATTTCTGTTCACCTTGGAGAAGTATAACTTTGCCCTGAGAGTAACTATGTGAACACACCCTGTTGCATGGCAAGAATTTTTCCCCATTTTTACAAAGGACCATCTATCAGTACATTCTTATGACACAGGATAAACTCTGTAAGTGTATGTCACCAGAGTGTCCCTTACTTAGTGAATAACTCGGCTGTTTTAGACTAGAGTGCAAATTTCCCTAGAAGGGGCAAAGTTTTCACAATCGCATCTTTTTGTGATAAAATTTATTGAAAAGAATATTTTGTCTGAATTAGGTCATGCTGATCAAGGTGATTAAAAGGAAGGGGCCACCCTAGTGGCTGACAAATAATTCACCATAAAAGCAAGGGTGAATTTGAGCATCTGCCACCTCATTGTGGATAGTTGGATGCTGAAGAGTGATTATTTGGTCACAGAATGGATTAGTGTAAGGCACTGAGCTGTTCACCACATGCTGGGAAAGAAAATGAGTCTCTGTGGTGTGTGGGATCATCTGTGAATGGGTAGTACCAATAAGTAAAGTTAGGGATTTAATAGTTTTTAATATGAGACAGTCTTCGCCATATGCGACTTGGAAAGAATTACCTCCTTTTGTTTGAGGGCCACAATGTCTTGGCTAAATGACAAGATAATTGCACTATATATTCAGACTCACAAGCCAGAGATGGATGAGAGCAGGCTTCAACAGCAGTGGCTGCCTGACACATTTGCTCATAATGTCTCATACCAGAAGCATCCAGCATGCTGCTGCTTTGAACTCATCTTGAAGACAGCAATAATCATCAGGCTAGTCAAAAACATTAGCAGAAGCTGTGTCTAGGCGATGCAAGAAATCCGTCTCATTTTCTATTTTCCACATATAATTGTGAACCTGTGTAAGAACATTTAAGGGTCCTTGAGAATAATTTTTAAAGAGAAATTCAGGCAAAGATTAGATTTCCAACCAAGCATACAGTTTCACTATTAAAAGAAAGGTGAAACTACTACTTTGTTCAAATTTGTGAGAACCTAAATCATAGAATTTTATCATTGATTCATTCACATCATATTCAGCACATAGGCTATGGTAGGCAATGCAGTAAATATTAGATACAGAAATATCAACAAATGTCCTATTTGTAGAGAGAATGAAATGTAAAGGATTAGGAGTAACTATGAGTTTATGTTAATTTACTTTTCACAATCTTTCAATAACATGCGTTTTTTAAAAAGAACTATTATTAATGTGTCCAATCTGGTATTCCAAACAGAGTAGACAACAACATGTAATTATTTTCACCTTGGGTTGCCACTATAGCACAATTATTTTTAGAAGAAATTTAACAATGCGTATTAGCAGTCTCAAAAGTCAGTGTCAAACCAGAACCCAGGAATTATTCCCAAGGTAATGATTAAGAGATTTAGATAAGAATTTACATCTTTATTCTGTTAAAATATCATAAATATTCAATAAAAGTTACTGTATTTTTCATAAATAGGATATAGTATTATATAAAAATTAAAATTTTATTTCATATGGGAACATAATTATCTTTTAAAAAATCATTAAAGTTGATAAAATAACATTTAAAAAATCTACACACATAGGAGACATCATGGAAGCATTGATTGTTATTTCTTTTCTTATCATCTATGTATCTAAATATTGTTGTAACTAAAATATTAATTTGTATTAAGGTATAATTATAATTAGTATGAATTAAAAAATAAAGTTGTAGGTATCCACTTCACTTTTACAAATTTCATACATTAGTACCTGTTGTGTTTTTTTTCTAATCAAAAGAAATCTAAAGAGGATTTTGCTTTTATTTAAAAAAAAAAAAAAAAAAAAGGTGTAAAGCAAAAATAGTGCTCAGCCTTTGCTTTGCAGTGAGACATGACAGAGGCAGTGCGTACCCAGCAGGGAGCATGGCATGTCAAGCTCCTTCCTAAGGAGCCACACTCAGCATCTCAGCGGCGGGCCGCCACAGCTTTGCATCGTGTCTGTGAGCATCAGAGGCTCACCTTGGTTCATTTTGTGCATCATTAGCAAGACTTGTCCTCAGGTAATTGTTTCTTCACTTTCCTCCGCTTCCACTTATGAAAGGGTTCATAGGAAGGCTCTACTTTTAGATAAGGGGGTAATAGCAGAGCTCAGGTAAGGGGCCTGCTGGATTCTGTTATCTTTGTTAGTAACACCTGAGGTTCTGAATCTCCTGGTACTGAAGCAGGTTTGATTTCCAGTCAGGGCACATACCTAGGTCGCAGGTTGGATCCCAGTGTAGAGCATGTAAGGGAGGCACCCCATCGTTTCTCTCTCACATACTGGACGATGTTTCTCTCCCTTCCTCTCTCTCTAAAAATCAATAAAAACACATTTTTGGGTAAGGATTTAAAAATAATTTAAAGTTGAGGAATATGGAAGAGGAAATGACAGGTATGTGTCTATGGAAGCCAACCTAAGTTTATTATTATTTTTAATTCAGTGATTCAACATACATAGGATAGAAATAATTAAGACTATTCTTCTCGTCAGCCATCTATCATACATACTATAATGTTTTTAGTGAAATTATCTCTATATTTAAAATGAGCCCGTCATTAACAGTGTAAGGATATTTTCAGGTTATGAAGACATTATTATCTTCAGAACAATCAGTAACCCATTAATGTGCTAAACTGCTTCTTCACTACTCATCATCAAGTAACAATGTCTTTTGTGGTGGCCATCCAAACATTGAACCATGCATAGAATATTAATTTTTAAAGAGAGAGGAAATAACTATTGGTTTTATAAAAATGAAATTATGACTGCTATTTCATACAATGTAGGATAATGAATATCAAGATATTACAATTAAATTTTCTTATTGCTTCTCCTTCACTTATTTTAATTGCAACTTTTTATGAGACTTGATTGTATTTATTCTAGATTATATGAAAACCACATTTGGGTTAATTAGAAAACATCATCAGAAGAAATACCATCTCAAGTTTTTGAAGGATTAATCATGCTGCTCTCATATTGGAAGCTATACTAGTATTTTTGGATTATACTAGAGTGAAATATAAATTATATGTTGTTTCAAAGTGTCTCTAATGCATTTCATACAAAGATAAGCTTGAAGTTGAAGGTTAACTATGAGATTGAATTGAATAATCTCAGTTGGGACTGAAATGCCAGCAAAGGCAATACAGAACTATCCTTGAGTTTATCTCAGCAACCAATGCAGCCTGCAGGCCTATAATGATCTAAATGAGTAAGCAGTTTAAGAGATACAAATGAGCTAATAATTTGGCAATGAGCTCTTAAGCAAAATTCTGTAGAGTAGTGGAGCTCACAAAAAAATCTTGAGATAATACCTTTTTTAATGTACTAAATTGCATGGATTTTTCCTGCATTGGTCTATGGAGTAGGTGACAAAGTTTTGTCATTTTTATATAAAACAGTAATAGTTCATCTGTTAGTGTTGTTTGGTGGGAGGGTTTCTCTCTGTTGTATTATTATGTAATGTAGTCAAATATAAAATTTCTTAGACAAGAAGTATGTCTAGACTGAGTAAAAAGTTATGTTAAATAATGGTTAAATAATGTATAATTATATGTTTTAACAAGGGTAAAAGACATAAAAAAGTGGAAGAATCATAGTAGAAATTAATAAAAACATATATGAGACTCAACCTCTTTTTATTCAGTTTTGTATGTCCTCCATTCTTAATGAACTCCAAATACCACAACCATAAAGATTACACATGAGAAAGAAGGTTGATTAGTCAAGCAATGATAAGGATAAATGAGTGGTTAGTGTGATAGAATTAAAATAAGCCTAAAGATTTCATATGACAGATTGGGAAAAATCAGTCTACTGTTCTTTATGCCAAGAATTGTTTATTCAATTTCTTAACAGCTATGAATAATTTTAGGATGTGATGGTAATGGAAAAGGATGTATTATTTCTGAGACTGGGTTCGCTGGAGTCAATAGGAATTTAGTAAAGGGGTGGAAATAACCTTAGGGGGCATAAGTCTTGCAAGAACAGTAGTGGAAGTGTTTATTCCTTTGGAATGTTCCATGGTGGATCATTTCAGGGCTACACAGCCCCTTATACTTATTGCTATCAGTGTCTTACCCTAGCTGTTATCAAGCAGTACCTTAATTGATGTTTTCTCTTGGCTTCTTTCTTACCTTGATTTAGTGATTTTTCAAGCACCAAGTGTTTCTATGAATCTTCACAACCTATTATCATTAATTACAAATATCATGAGTGTCCAAATACTGACATTTTTCAAATCACATTTTAAAGACAATTGATTATGGAAATCTTCAGAGATTTTTAATGCCACAAGAAGAAAAAAATAAGCAGGACCTAATACCAATTTCAAATTAAAGTTAACACCTTACTCTGCTGAGAAACAAATAGGAAGTCATTGGCAAAGGAAGAATTATAATAGTGAATTTGAAATTAGAAATGAGTCATATTCCAGGAACTATTTGTTCAAGAGGTAAATAACGTATTTGCTTTACAAATCACCTTCAACTAATCAAAGTACAGAGCCTTGTGCTGTGCAAAACAAATTATGTTACTGACATCTAGCATTTCAATATTAGAACGTTTGAGTTTCTCAGACTGTGTATTTGCTTAAAAAGCAAAACTAACTTATTTTACTAGACTGTGATAATATGTAAAATGTGACTAAAGCAATTACATGGTGGTTTTATAGTTTTGCCTAAAGGTTCTATAAATAATTGGAGAGAATCTGCTCTGAAATGTCCAGATATACTCATTTCTCTTCCAAACAGAAGCTATAGATATCTATATTTCTGCTCTCAACATTATGAGAAAAGAGAAATAATTCATTATGTAGTAAACTTTTAAAGCATTAGGGATCAATTAATACTACTTTTCTTGATGTTTCTGTGATTTTCCAAATCTGTATATAAAAAGTAAAACAGAAAGACAGAATAAAGATGCAATAAATATTTTCCCAAAACCCCAATTTAAAAAGAAATAACAGTTGAAACCGGTTTGGCTCAGTGGTAGAGCGTCGGTCTGCAGACTGAAAGGTCCCAGGTTCGATTTTGGTCAAGGCCATGTACATTGGTTGCGGGCACATCCCCGGTAGGGGGTATGCAAGAGGCAGCTGGTCGATGTTTCTCTCTCATCGAAGTTTCTAGCTCTCTATCTCTCTCCCTTCCTCCTCTCTATAAAATATCAATAAAATATATTTTAAAAAAAGAAATAACACGTTAGCTTTGCATTATTAAGAAAAAATCTAATGAAAAGCAAGAGCAATAAACTCCTTGAAGTGTACCACTTTCTTTTTTAAATATATTTTTATTGATTTCAGACAGGAAGGAAGAGGGGGAGAGAGAAAGAGATACTTCAGTATGCGAGAGAACCATTGATTGGCTTCCTCCTGCATGCTCCCTACTGGGGATCCAGCCCTCAACTCCTGCCATGTGGCATGTGCCCTGATGAGGAATTGAAGGAAAGGTGATCTGGTTCATAGGTTGATGCTCAGCCACTGACACCACCAGCTGGGAATGTGTACCACTTTCTAAAACAAAGAAAATAACAGTTATAAGACAAAAGATATGTAAAGATATTGATAGTGTTATTTGTTTAAACAGGACTTATAGTTTAACTTGACCAGATTTATAATACAGATTTTATAACAGTTTAAAATTTTTCTAAATTTTAGTGACAAAATATTAAGTCCCGAAATTTGCAACATTAGTACTACATTTCATTCTAAAGAGAAAATGGCCTGGTCTTAAGGATAGTTGTTACAACTAAGATATTTTACAGTAGACTTTTATATGAAGCACTCGTACTATTTATTTTATTCAGGCAATTAAAATAATTTTCTTAGAGTATGCTCAGGTATAAAATGTGTAGAAATATCATAGTTAAATGGGATCAAATCAGAAAGTTTAGATTTCCCAGACCATAAAATCTATGACGTCAGAAAGAAACTGAACTTCAGTTTACAGATCTAATTATTCATTTATGTTTGACATTTTTAAAACTTTGAATAAACACTGTGATTCACTTTTCTAGGGACAATCTTACACCTCCAATAAAATAGCACTATTAGTCTTTTATTTGTGGTTGGATTATTCTGTGAGTCATCATATATTCTTAATTAGATCTTATTCTTAATGAGACTCTAGTGTTGTTCTCATTTTATGAGTAATAGTGGAATATTTATTAAATTCTGAAATCATAGTTTAAATCTAAAAAAAAAAAAAAAAAAGCATGAAAGCAATTGAGTCACACTTGTTTTGTTTCTATAAAGAGTACCAAAAGAAACATTTCCTTTTTATTCTGTTAGGATTTATTTAATTGAAAAAAATATATGACTATGTAAGTTCCAGATTATGGGTCATTTTTTACTCTATAAATTGCAAGAGTAATAACAGATAGCAATAGTCTAAGTTATTCTTCCCTATGTATTTCCCATTTGACCATTCTATTTCCATTAAATTAACTAATCACCTTCCTGGGGTGAGAATTTCATGCTTCAAATATGGTTGATTAAAGATTAGTATTCCTGGTAGTTGGTCACCTGCTTCATCATCAGAGTTCAGGGGCTGTGGCTGCTCAGATAAATGAGCACTGCGAAGAACTCTGAATATTTTAAATGCATGGGTTGTTTCCCTGCTCTCCACATGTCTAAAACTGCCCAATGTGCTCACATTTTTTCCCCTCTTTGTGCCGTTCTCAAGACACTATTACTCAGTACACTTTTAAAAAGTATCATCAAGCTATTTTGACTGAATTTTAATTTAAAATTAGACCACAGAGCAAAGGCTCAATGTGCTTTATTTTCATCGGCAAATATATTTTTGAAAATGTGCTCACAAGGTAGATAAGCAAAAAATGTAGCACTCTCATGGAACAGGAAATTATTTTTCTGAAATTAGCTTGAGGAGTCTTCTACTTCCCTTCTCTTCCCATTAGGATTAAATACTTAAATATCACAGACAGTCATAATTTAAAATCTTCAAGGAATAAATGTCATATACCAGTTTTTGTAAAGCATTGCAGTCCTTTGTATAATTTTCTTAATGTTTTAAGAGATAAACATGAAAATATTTTATAGATAGGTTTGTCAGGAATGTGTCAATATTTCTTTCTCCACATCCTAAATAACTACATTGAACTAACAATAGCAGATGGCAGTTTTGGTATCCTGCCTTCCTAACTTCCTGCTAAGAAGATAATTTAGGAAGACACATTAATTCTTTGAAGCCAACAGAATACCATTTGACACACTTCTGAAAGCATCAACAGGTGACGGGTGATAAAAATAAACTGCTTCCCAGGGAGACTATATGTATTTGTCTGCCTGCCTAAGTACCCCAGTAAACCACAGTAAAGAATTAGACAGTAAAAATCCCATTTTTCTAATTATTTTAAAGTAGTGGCTGCTTATAATTACACTATTGCATGGGTGCGGTCCCTAGGCTTGGCCAGCAACCAAAGCACAAGCGTCTGGCATGGAAGGGCAGATCCCAGCCGGCCTCTGGGCCCTGGTCCCCACATGACCCCCTCAGCCTGAGTCATCAGGCCCCTGCCCCGCTCCATCAGTGCCCTCCACTGTCGCCACTTGTCTCCACCTGTGGGGGAATCGGCAGGGCGATTGGGTCCCGCTCAAACAGGCCTTGGCCTGGTGGTGCCCGCTCACCTGCTCCACCATCCGGCAGTGGTCCTACTCTCCTCTGGGCCCATCAGGGCTGGCAGCACCTCCACTGCTGCCCGCTATCAGTGTAGCATCCTGACATGCACCATCGTGGTCAGTGCACATCATAGCCAGCGGTTGAAATCCCAGTCCAACTCCTGGTGCAGGTGACAATTTGCATATTAGGCTTTTACTATATAAGATAATAATTATTTAAAATTTCTTTAAGCCAAGAAAAACATCAAGTAGTAAATTCTGAGATTTAGAAATAGAAAATGCTTAAACATTAACTGACATTTATTATAGTATTATTTATATTAATACTAGAGGCCCAATGCACAAAATTCATGCCGGGGTAGGGTTCCTAGGCCTGGCCTACGATCAAGGCTGATCTTCCCCAGCTGCTGGCAGCCAGCCCTGCCCCCCCACTGCTGACTCTGGCAGCCTTCTGTGTGTGGTGCAATCAGGACCCCATTCTCTGGCACTCACTTTGGTGGCCTTGCACTCCCAGTGTCTGCCACCACCCATTCCCGGTTCCCTGTTCTCCATTGGGCAATTGGAGCCTGAAGACTGGGGGCAGGTCCTGGAGTTGAGTATCTGCCCACTTGTGGTCAGTGCGTGTCATAGCAAGCAGTCATTACGCTGTTTGGTTGATTTGCATAATAGCCTTTTTATTATATAGGATTACTCATATTTATATTGCTAATAATGAATTTTCACATATAAATGCATTTAGTGTACATGTGCTAAGGAAATTGTGTCCCTAGACAGCACATTTAGGTTTTCCTTCCATTAATTTTAAGAGATAGCCTCAAGATAAATTTAAAAACTATTCTTAAAAAAGTTCAGTTCAACTCAATTGATTCAACTCATTATTAAAAATGAAGAGTTGTCATGCAATGTTTAAACTATGGCTAGCGTAGTAAAGCAAAATACCCTCTTAAAAGTGTGATTGCTATGAGCTATCCTATATAAGAAAAGGGTAATATGCACATTATACCCTCTACTGGGAGTTTGAACAGAGCTCAACCAGGGGACAGGGCTGGCCCACCAACTGTCTAGAGTCCCTCACCCACACTGGCCCCACCCCTGATCAGCACCCCCACCCCCAATCAGGGCAGGGCTGGCCAGCCAACCTCCTGCATTCCCTCCTCCAGGCCGGACCCCAGCCATACATGAATGTGTGCGCCTGGCCTCTAGTTTTACTTACAAGTCAAATAAAAGTTCAAATTTGTGGCACTTCAAATTTAGGGAAAATAGCTAAAAATCATTATAACTCAGCATGAAATATACCTAGTAATTTATATGTATATATAATATATATATATATGTTATATATATTATATTACATAGATGTATAATATCTATGTAATATAATATATCTACATTCACCCTTTGAAAATATATTTATTCAATATTTAAAATGATGTTTAATCTTAGTAGACCACATTTATGATTATAAATAATCATCCACAAAATATATACCTTATTTATTTGATATTTATTAAATATAAATATTTATCATTTTTACTGAACCTCTCTTATTCCTACATTTCTTTTCATAAACTCCCTCCTTTCACAGGAATCCTCTATTATTTTTTACATGTGTAGACTGGAAGAATTTAGGATCCAGAGAAATTTGAAAAATCAAGCCAAACTTTTTTATTCCATCTTTCTCTCCCTATTTATGAATAATTCTTTCCTATTTACATTTGAAATATTTAAAATGGGAATATCTGTATTATTCTGCTTTTATTTCATTGGGAAAGAGTTTCCTTTGTGATTCTGGCACATGCTTCTGTGTATATTACTAGGGAATTTCAGGGGCTAGAACACTCTCAGCATCATGTATGCCTAGAGTGAGAAGGACCCCTCATAGAAATTATTTCTTTTCAATTCATTTTTTCCTTAACATAGTCAGACTTTCAGTCTCATTAACGTGGAACCTGTATGAGTAAAGTAATACCAGCTGAGTAAATTATTAAGAAATTAAAAGTTATCATCTATTATCTGTTTCTCTTAGCAGAAATTTGCTGCCTTTGAGAAATTATATGCATTTGTATGTAAGTTCTTTTTAACTGAGCAAGCTGTTTAAGATCAAATTTTTATTAGAGGAAGGAATTAAGCATTTATTATTTAAGAATAATGGAAATTAATGATACACCATGATCAGAAAAAAAGTCTCCATTGACAGAGGAGGGAGAACAAAAAGAGAGAAACATTGATAGCATTTCAGATTTTTATTTTATCTGTAAAATGCCATTAAAATGCTGTACAATACTTGTAAAAGTTTTATAACAATGGCTACATTTTCCTTGCTGTGAAAACAGAACTTTCCATGACATAATTTTTCTTTAGCTAAAGAGAATCTTAAGTGTTTTCCAAAGTAGTGTACCCTTTATAATAGGAGCATATGTCTCAATATAAAACTTTGGAGTAAATGGTTCCTTCTAAAAATAAAACTCTTTCCAATTCGTATGTTTGATGATAAAAAATAAATAAACCTTTTTAAAATCATTTAGTTGAAGTGTTCTCAAAGGATCTCGGGCTATATAGTTTTTATAAGTACATATATTTCCAAACAAAACTTTATGAAATGTTTGATAGTTATTTAGATCCATGAAGATAAAAAAAGCCTACTTAATAATGAACTATTATATTTTATACTTATATAATACAAAATGCATCTTATATATAACATATGTTTAACCAAATCCTATTTTATTATATTGTATGATTTACAAATGACCACTTTTAGAATTCATATATATATGAATATATATGAATATATATGAATATATATATATATATATATATATAAATGTTTGTTAAAAATAAAAGAAAGAAAGAAAGAAAGAGAGAGAACATTAAGAATGGACAATACTGCCGAGACCAGTTTGGCTCAGTGGTAGAGCATCAGTCTGCGGACTGAAAGGTCCCGGGTTCGATTCTGGTGAAGGGCATGTACGTTGATTGCGGGCACATCCCCGGTAGGGGGTGTGCAAGAGGCAGCTGGTCGATGTTTCTCTCTCATCGACTTTTCTAGCTCTCTATCTCTCTCCCTTCCTTTCTGTAAAAAATCAATAAATATATTTTTTTAAAAGAATGGACAGTACTATTATTAAAATTTATCAGTAGTTTAAAATCAACTATAATTTAATTAAAATTTCATAGTTCTAGTTTTGATTTAATGCTAATCATATATATTGTATCCTGCAAAATTTTATGCTCATGATTTAGAAATCTTGTAAAACCTATAATAACAGAATTGGAAACATTATATTCAGAATTGGGAATGAATATTAGATGAAAAAATTGGTATTGAGGCAGGAAAGGGAGCAAAGAGAAGTTGCTGTCCTAGAAGAATTGTCCTGGATTTATGTCTCCCACATGGTAGTCTTTAATAAGACTTCCTACTAAAAATATTCTTTTGGTTTTAATTCCTTAAATCTCATTTATACAAGAGGCGAGGAAATGGATGAACATAGAATGAGGAGAAATGACAGCTCTTCTTATAATCATTTGGGGAAAGAAAAACAGGTTAAACCTAATTTTCTAACAATTTATAATTGCAATGATATTTCTCTTAAAAGTCGGTTAACTATATCAATGTACTTGATTAGATTAAACAATGGGAGCAGAGCATACATTACAGACAATCAGGATATAGCCTTTAGTGCTTCTCAACCTTCTTCATGTTCAGAATAACCAGTGAGCTCTTCCTTCCTCTATGTTTCTGTGTTTTTACAAAAGAAGAATAAAATGACTTAAGCCTCTGGAATGATTTCACTGCTTTTTATAAACAAGTAATTTTTAAATTATTTTTTATTATTATCTCCAAAAAATAAACTCATGTTCACAAGTGCACACTAAAGAGTTTAGATATTTTTCTCTAAAGTATAAGTTGACCCTTATTGGGAAAATGAGATTTTCCCTATTCATGTAGGTAGTTTCTTGTTTGATATTTTAACTCAATCAATTGTAATTAAATTGAGACTAATTAAAATGGGAAATCAAAAACAAATGAATTGACAAGGTGAATCATTCCCTTAAGACTAAGAAGAAATTTAAATTTAAAAGTAATTTTCTCAGGCAGAGAAAATTATCATTATTATAGGTCAATTACCTAAGGCATTCTGGAGTAGTTTTATTGTAAGAAATAATGAACATGAAGCTCCATATTGTTAAGATTATAAAAGAAAATAGTGGGCCAAATTAATTTTTGTTCTTATAATTATAAGTATCATATGTATTTATTAAACTATAATTTATCTTTAGAGATATGCCTAAGGCATCAGAAAATGCACAGAAATAAAAAGTTGGTCTTATGAGTTCTTTATAATTATAAAAATGTTATTTTAGGTTTTAGATTTTTATGTCTAAATGAGA
Source organism: Pipistrellus hanaki (assembly GCF_964339955.1). Classification (NCBI taxonomy): domain Eukaryota; kingdom Metazoa; phylum Chordata; class Mammalia; order Chiroptera; family Vespertilionidae; genus Pipistrellus; species Pipistrellus hanaki. Next base: position 18,399,858 of record NC_140506.1, on the reverse strand, counting down.
CATTTTAAGTCAATATGAAAACATATTGGCTTTGTGGTCCTCCATTTTCAAGAATAAATATGTAAGATCCTGAGTTTTGTTTCTCTCACATGTTGAAAAATGACATACAAAATTTTGTAACTGAAAAAAAATAGTAGGTGCAACCAAGCAAATTTTCTAGTCTTGCAAGTTAAAATTGGTCAAATGTTGGCAATTTTATGTAATTTTATGATACTATGAAATTTAATTTGCCTAAATTATCCTTAAGGATAAAGTCCAGAGAGAATTTGAATATTTTCAGGCATTGACAGTTATTTAACAATAGAAATGGAAACAGAAGCAAAACCTTTTAATTTCCATTACAACATTGTTTTGCTTATTCAACAACATATGAAGTAAATCCTTATAAAATCATATACTGGCGAAAATACCTAAAAATATTTTGACACTTTCTGGAGATCTATTCTATTTCTATACCAGAATGAATCACTATTGAGATTAAGGATAAAAACTCAGATAGGACCATCAACCTAATGCTAGTGCAGATGATTAAGAAAAAAGGAACTTGCCGAGACCGGTTTGGCTCAGTGGATAGCGTCGGCCTGCGGACGGAAACGTCTCGGGTTTGAGTCCGGGCAAGGGCATGTACATTGGTTGCCGGCACATCCCCAGTAGGGAGTGTGCAAGAGGCAGCTGATCAATGATTCTCTCTCATTGATGTTTCTCTCTATCCCTCTCTCTTCCTCTCTGTGAAAAAATCAATAAAAATATATATTAAAAAAAGAAAAAAAAGAAAAAAAGGAACTTGCTAGGCCACTGTGGCTCAGGTGTTGAATGTTATCAACTTATGAGTCAGGAGGTCATGGTTTGATTCCTAGTCAGGGTACAGGCCCAGGTTGCTGGCTTGATCCCCAGTCTGGGCATAGAGGAGGCAGCCAATCAACGAATCTCTCTCATCATTGATGTTTCTCTTTTTCTCTCCTTCTCCCTTCTTTTGTGAAATCATTAAAAAATGTATTTTAAAGAAAAGTAAGAAAAGAGAACTACTCATAATGTCAAGTCCCCTTTTTATCCTGCTTATCACAGTCTCGATCAAAGCTCCAACACATTTCCCCCCTGGATTAATGCAAAGCCTCCTAGCTTTCGTCTGGCTTGCTTCAGTCTATCCTTCTTCAGACTGCCCCAGAAATATTTCTAAAATGCAAATTGAATTACCTCACAGCCAACACACACACACACACACACACACACACACACACACACACACCTTTAGTAACTTACTGCCTTTAACAGTAACTTCAAATCATGGCTTTCAAATTCCCAATATGATCTGAATAAATTAGCTCCTAGAATCATGATTGTTCATTCTCAAGTGCTTCCTGCCCTCATCCAATCCTCCTCCCCAAATACATCGTACTGCCTGCACTGGATAGAGCCATACTGAACTTCTTTTCAGTTTCAAAATTTGTGGTGCTATCGCCTACCAATTCTCTGCACACTTCATACTTTTTTCCCTATAAAACGCTTCCTCAATACTTCCTTTAGATCTTTAGGGTTACTTATTTCTATCCAGTTTTCAGTTGTCTACTAAAATGCACTTTATTTCCCTACATAACTCTGTGACTCTCCAGTTTATTCCATGGACTGTGTATTAGTTTTCTACGGCTACTACAACAAATTACCATCAATTTACAACATTAAAACAACATAAGTGTATCATCTTATAGTTTGACAGGTCAAAAGTCTAAATCAAATCTAACTGGGCTATCATCAAGGTGTTGATAGCAGAATTATAATCATGGTGTTCCCCTGGGCAGGATGGCTTTTTCTGGGTTCTTTGTCCATCAGAGTGGAAGAATGAAACCATGGACCAAAGGTGGTATAGCAAAGATAGAAATTTATTAAGAAACAAGCACAGACTCTCACCTGGGGAGGGGGGAAGAGTTCCACTGAGTCCCTTTTTCCTAAGGTTTACAAAGGCTGCAGATCTTTGTGCCTTAATGTCCTCTCTGATTGGGCACCATCCCCTTCTGATTTGGTCACTGTATCTCAAGGTTGACCCTCACATGGGATACCTGAGGCTCTCCCTCCCTCCTTCCTGATTGTTTCCCTATTCCCTCTCGGCTTTCTTCCTCCTTCCCTTTATTCTGTTACTCCCAATGCCCCTGTTTTATGGAAATGTAACCTCTCCTGCTCCCTCCTCCCTTATCTTATTGAAATATACTTTTTTACAATTCGGTAACCCTGTGTTTTTTCCATAGACTCTTTAATTTTTAAAATTTCCTAAACCTGTTTATTTCATCTCCCAAAATTCCTGTTTTATTATACTAAAAATGCTCCTTTCAGTATTCTCCCTGGAGGCCATAGATAATTCATTTTCTTGTTTGTTTGTTTTATTCAGCTTCAAGAGGTTGGCCTCACTCCTTGGCTCATGGCCCCATCCAATTTTACAACCAAAAATAGACAGTGGATTTTTTTTCCTCACATTATGCTACTCTAACACTGACTCCAATCCTGTCTCTATTTTATAACTAGAGGCTCGGTGCACAAATTTGTGCATTGGTGGGATCCCTCAGCCTGGCTGGCAATCAAGGTCTATTGGGGGGCCAGGAGAGGGGGAGGGGCCATGGGAGGTTGGTCAGCTGGTAGGGGTGAGGGGCTATAGGAGGTTGGCTATGGGAATACACTGACCACTAGGGGGCAGCTCCTGTGTTGAGCTTCCGTTTCCTGGTGGTTAGTGCGCATCATAGTGACTGGTCAACTGTCTGTTTGCCAGCCTACCAACCTGCCAGCCTGCCAGCCTGATTACCCCTAACTGTCTTCCCCTGCCGGCCTGATCTCATCCTGAAATGCCTTCCTCTATAGGCCTAATCTTGCCCCCAACTACCCTCCCCTACCAGCTTGATCTCACCCCAACTGCCCACCGCTGCTGGCCTAATTTCACCTAATTACCTCTGCCTTGGCATCCACCACTATGGCTTTGTCTGGAAGAAAATCAAATGTCTGGAAGATGGCCGATTGACACAGTCTAATTAGCATAGTATCCTCTTATTAGTATAGATAGATTATATAGGATAGGATTGCCTAAATGGTGGTGGGAAGGAAGTCTTTTTCAGCAGGAGGTGATGCTCTTGGCAGACAAAAACACATAATTTCTATATCTGGACTGATAGCCAGCCATATGCACTATGCTGCCAAACCGATCATTAAAAAATTGAATCACTTTCTTACACCTTACACCAAACAGTGGTTGCCTTTAAAACCCCTCCTCAGCCCCCACCTTAGGTTCTGCCTTCATAATTCACCCAGAGTAGATTCTGATTGGCCAGTTTCTATGCCAGTCAGCATCAAAAGCTCCACCTCCTAGGCAACCATTGGCGCCTCACAATTCACCCAGATTTTGTTCTGATTGGTCAGTTTCTATGCCAGTCGGCATCTGTGGGCCTATTTCCAGGCCTGATCATAGAGGTGGGGCTGATCAGCAGCCTACCCAGGCTGCTGGCAAGAAGGCTGAACTGCTGACCTTTGCGGGGGAGAGAGAGAGGTTTGACTGCTGGTGAGGCCTGGAGAGAGAAGCAGCGTCTGCTCACCCTGCTTCTCTCTGGGATTGCCCAGCAGCTGCTGCTATTGCTGATCAGCCCTGCCTCTCTCTCCAAGAGGTCAGAAGTTCAGCCCACTTGCCTGTTTCACACCCCGCCTGTTTATCTCAGGATCGCAAGAATAATTAATGATACAATTTCTATTTATAGGTCTGCTGGTCAGAAAAATTAATTCTACCTGCAACATCATTTCTCCTTTACCATGTAAGGTTACATATTCACACCTTCCAGGAATTTGGACATGGGAATATTTGGTCAAAATTATTCTGCTCAACATAGGCTGCTAACAATATTGCATTCTTGTGGCACAGTGGTGGCAGACCACCTCCCACTTCTCTATGCCAGTTTAACACAAATTGCTTATTCATCATTGCATCTTTGTTCTTAGCATATAATGTCTTGTACAACATAGGATCAAATATAGTTAAATATAGTCATAAGTTCAAAGATGAAGCATAATAGGAATATTTCAGAAAAATTTTAGCCTCAGAAAGGGACTGAGAGTCATACCAATTTATTTCCTAGAAAATTTTAGCATCTGGATAAAAGATTCTGCTCAACTGCATTCCTGGCTTCTTTATTCTATATCAAAATTATTTCTTTGTAATTGTTATTTTGCTATTTGTCAAAATGTTTTATAAAAAAACACATCTCTGAAATACTTTCTTCTTTCATTTGTGCCTGTATCCCTAACTTCCCTAAATTATTTATTTCCTTTGCTGTCTATTTATTTTTGTTGTTACTTTACTAAGTTTAAGTAGAGTAGGAGCTCAGAGTGGGGCCTAATTACACAAAGTGCTAAGAGCAGGTGATGTGTGAGACAATGAAAGGGAAAGACACTTTTGGGCCCTAGTGTTATTGTTTTGTATTCAACTATAGTCTACTTTTAAGTTCTCTCAAATTGGTAAGTTATCTCATTTAATGATAGAATTATATTATAAGCATGTGTGGATTGATATTTTCTTTCATTAGATTATCATACTGCCCCTAGTGAATTTTTGTGGTTTCCTTTGTTTAATGTCACACCTATAATTATCATATCCATTGCCAAAGGAAATAATTTCCCAAAGGATGACTGTGAAGCATTTAGAGTCATACGGTTCACCACACATTCTGAACAGATGTGTGTCAACTAATTTACCAAGGCAGTAGTAATTGTAGTAACTTCTTATTTTGGTGAGCATTGTCTTTCATCTTCTGCCATCAAATTTGTCACACATGGTTAATTTAGGTTTAATTTGACTGCAGATAATATTGGTGGGATACACATAGTAAAATGTCTTGTAAGATCCTCATGCCTTAGGGATTGCCTTCCTTATACTAGCATTAATAATGTTCATTATTTTATTTTATTTGTGGCCAAAGAAGGGATGAAAAGAAATGTAGATACTTTTGTATCCATCATATGCCCTTACTGAGAATAACTAAGTGATATTGCAAAATGTGTTCTATAAATCAATCATATAGCTTTAGTTAATATTTTCTAAAACTTTACCAATGTTCAAGGCACACCTATGAAACAAAAGAAAAAGGCATTTTTTAATACTAAACTTTGTAAAGTTCTGATTTTCTGAAATTTTAATTTTGTTTCCACAATTAACATATTTATTTTCTTATACCAATGATATATAATTAATAAATTGACAAATGATAATATGTATTAGGCAATTAATTATTCTACACATTTTACCTTATTTCTTACAATAATTCAAAGTTAGCAGTGCTCTTATTATTTTGAAACTAAACAATCAAAAAATTATTGCCATTATATTTTCAAAGGATATAAGTTAATAAGTGGTTTATTTAAGGCTTAAACCTAGAGATATTTTATTTAATAAACCATAATTATAATCAACATAAGAGAATTTCCAGGTAGTAAGATTTCTTAGAATTGTAGCTTTTGAAATTATTCATGATGAAACTGAATCTGAGATATACTATTCAATTTAATAAAAAACATTGCTTTATATTTTTTCTGCTCTATTGATATATAGATATACTATTCAGTTTAATAAAAATTGCTTTATATTTTTTTCTGCTCTATTGATTTATAAGTGAAGTTAAATATGTTTAAGATGTACAATGTGAATTATTGATATTCACATGTAATGTATTATAAAATGTTTACCACCACAGTAAGGTTAGTTAATATATTATTTGTCTCAGAAATTACCATTTGGTGTTGTTATTGTTATGGTAAGAACATGAAAGCTTCACTCTCCTAGCAGCTTTCAAGTATTCAATATCCTTATTTATAGCAATCATGGTTAGATTTCCAGAACTTATTCATCTTATAAGTGAAAGTTGGAAACCTTTGGCTCTTGACCTTTTAAATTTTATAAAAACTGACATTCAAGTTTGCTAGCTTCCATCAATAATATTTTAATTTCTTCAGTTCTGAAGTTAAAATCATTACTGGAATATGTGTGCAAGTGCATATGAATGAGTGTGTGTGTGTGTGTGTGTGTGTGTGTATGTACACTTGTATGCATGTATGCATGTATGTTTTGGTGTTTTCTTGCACCTCTCATCTCTTTTCCTCTTTTGGTAAAACTACTGTTTTTGAAAGATCACTGCTCTCCACTCTCATGTATGTGGTCCAAGGGGGGTAAACCCTTTGCAGTTGGCAGGGCTTCGTGGCCCTGTATTTAGTCCATTACTTGTTCCACAGCCTGGTTTGGGAATGATGGGTCTGGGACTGAGTAAAGCCAGTGAGACACATTCCCAGGTCTTTGATAGGATTTGAATGAAAGTAATATTTTCTTCTATTACGATTACAAGGTGGGTGGATATTTTAAACTTGATTTTCAACACCTAATGGATAAGACCTAAGAAGGAAGTAGATGATAACATTGAACTCTGAGGTCTGGCTCCAGACACTTCTTAAGACAGCTTAACCTTGTCTTGAGATTTTGGTATGTCAGTAATTTTCTTTATTTGCTTAAACTATATAATCTGGTTTTCAGGTGCTGTTTTATTCTACTGCTGACATTTAATCTACTCTAGCTGGTTTAATCACAGAGTTATTAGGTTTTAGACTCTTCGGAAGAGAGAAGGAAAAAATCTTTGAGTCTGCTAGCCAGGGAAAGGGATTTTACTATATTACTGTCCATCCTGCAACCTCCATGACGGTGGGCCCTGTGCACTGAAAACTCCACTGCAGCATCCCAGGAGAACCCCATGCCTCTGTTACTCTGCTTGTAATGAGATGGCCTCTTCCCAGGGGAATGCTATTTCACATCGCTCAATTCCGCCTTCACATCTCACCTGTCCGCTTGGAGGAATATATCTTGTGTATAGTCTAGCTTTGAGAAAATATAGGAGATATTTTTCATTTCTTTTAGCCTCTATGACATGACAAAACACTATAGAAAATACTAGAGTGGGTCATGAGTGAAGCAATATGCAGTATTGTTAAAAAGAGAGAGAGAAAGAGAGAAAGAGAGAGAGAGAGAGAGAGAGAGAGAGAGAGAGAGAGAGAGAGAGAGAGAGAAATCCCAAATTAGAAGTGAGATTTTGAACCACTCATCTCTCAGTGTGAGCATCACCTCTCCAGCTTAGCTTCTCAGCTCAATATTACCCTAAGAGAGTGGCTGTATTTCAACTCAAGGTTAGTGGTGAGAATATTAGTATTTATGATAACAGTGTTAGCCAATTTTCTTAGCTTATGATCTATGAGAGATCAGAAAACATTTTAATAACTCATCTGCTACTTCTAAGTTCATACAAGAGGAAATTAGATAAAATACAATCCACTGCCTACCTTACAACATGGAATATTGGTGGCTTCGGATTCTTTATAAGAACTCTGGGAAAGCCATTCTACTATCCCTCCCATTCCTTTCTGCTGGTGTACCAAAAAACAGGCCCCCAACCATCCATGTTATCAGCGTGCTGACACATAATGTTTGTGTGCCTTCCCCAACCTCACACGACCTCCTAGGTGAATATGTGGTTTCTGTCTCTATTAAACATTACAAAAGTGTCAAAATTACACATTATAAACTATGTAAATTGTGAAACATATGCTGTTTCTATTTTTTATTAAAATTATAAAATCTAAATTCCTCATCGTGATATAAAATATGAACACTGAATTGAAATAAATTGCAGGCATGGTATGAAGAGGACTTTTCTCTGGTTTGCCATGGTTACAGGATAACACGACTTACTGTGTAGTGCTGGTTCCTGACAGTTAGCAGGCAGATTTGTCCTTCTAGTTCTTAAATATTTAGTCCGGGGCAGAGTATATTTTATAATTCTGTCTACTGACAGGCATTCTTGGTATTTTTAAACCATGCCAGAATTCTGAGTGTTCCTCCAAAGTAGCTCCTGGCAGAGGACCACCTCTGTTTGGAATGCCCTCTGTCCAAGCATCCAGTGATACCCACTAATTAACCCTTCCTGTTACTGAGGTTTAATTCCAACATCACTGCAACTTCAAATCTTTCCCTGGGCACTCAATCTGAGTTGAATTCCTGGCTCCAAATTATAGTTACCCAGCTTTATTTTTTTTTCTAGTTTTGGTCACTATCAGAAATTATAGTTAATTCATGTCTTACTGGTTTATTATTTGCCCTCCCATGAGAACACTATCTAGTTAAAAGCAGGACTTCATCTTCTTCAACATTGTACTAGTGCCTAAATGACATCACATATATTGGCAGTTTTGAATCAGTATCTGTAGAGTGAGTGATATAATGGTTTTAAAAATGAAAAGGTGAACTTCAGGACAATTCTTTGAAGGGTCTGTTTGCATCTATCTAGAGGATTTTTTTAACTCTAAATTTTCTTTCCATTTCTCTATATAGGTTAGAGGGACACATCCATAAAGCAAAACCTGCGGTCAGCCCTGGATAGTTCAAAATTACTTAAGTAAATGATGAATGTACACAACAATAATAACCCAAGTTATGAACCTTCCATTTATTCCTCTTATTATTTTCCTCTTATTGAACAGAAATTGAAATTATGAAATTCAATTACCTACCACTCCAAGCATTTGCCATTAACAGCAATTAGGAGCAAGAGACTGATTAGAGTATATAATCACTTCTTTTAGGAGATTTCCCAGTGAACTTATTTGTCCCCAATTATAGTACTTTAAAGATATTAAATGCAGTTTTATGCAATGTCTATTATTCTATTCATCATATTCATTCAATTTATAGAGGAGAGTTTTGCCTTCATGTTAAATATATCAATAATTTTATGCTTTATTATAAAATATGTTTTTCTCTTAAATAAACATTTCCAGGTTGATTGTATATTGATAACAATGTCTTTGTTTACAAAAATAGGTCACTTGTTTAAAATAATCCATGTCTACTCTTTAAATTTTCATAACTATTAGTTAAACATCTTAATATTTGTTTTCTTCATATTTTTGTATTTATTCTTCCACAAATATGGCTTTCTGGATCTCAGAGACCACAAATGTTTTTTAAAATATGACTTTTTATTTTTTTGTATTTATATAAAATAATGTTTAGATACTTATTTCAGCTCTAAATGAAGATATATATTCTATCTAAAAAAAAAAAGACACAATGTTTATTTTACTTATTTTTAATAAGTTGAGGAAATTTAAAAAAATAGTTTAAGACTGACAAATGTGGAAGTGATTAACATGTATGAGTTATTTGCATGGTTGTCTCAGAAGTATAGAGAAATCTTTTGTATGACCAGATTTATTTCTATATTCCAGTGATTTCATTAAGATATATGTCATGTTTGTATGTACACAACATAAAATATCAAGTTACTTTTACTGACTGAGGAAATATTTAATAGACCTGACAGTTTAAGTATTATAAAATTAACATTACATTTTTAATTAATAAGGAATTGTCAGTGAATTAATATTTAGTGACATTTAATCCTTAGCAGACTGAATGTGCTAATGAATAGGTTATACTACTAAAAATAATGAAAATAAATTACTCATATATTTATGTAAATACTAGAGGTCCCATACACAAAATTCATGCACAGGGGGTTCCCTCAGTCTGGCCTGAACTCTCTAATCTGGAACCCCTCAAGTGATATCTGACTTCTGGTTTAGGTCTGATTCCACAGGGATCCCTGCAAGATCAGGCCTAAACCATCAGTCAGACATCTCTCTTGCAATCCAGGACCACTGGCTCCTAATCACTCACCTGCCTGACAGCCTGATTGTCCCTAACTGCTCTCCCCTGCCGGCCTGATCACCCCTAACCACCTCTGCCTTGACCCCCACCACCATGGCTTTGTCTGGAAGGATGTCCAGAAGACATCCAGTCTATCCAGTATAATTAGCATAGTACCCTTTTATTAGTATAGATTTACAATTTTAATGTAATTTATGTCATATGAGTTGTATAGTATGTAATATATATTTAACATATTATACTTTATTCATTATAAGCTGGACTGCATGAAATTATCAAATATGATGTATTTTTAATAACATTAAAAAGGATGGCATATTATAAGACAATAACATAATGATGATTATCTCATAGGCATATTGATTATTTAACCCATTAAAGAAATCAAGATAAATTCTTAGATAACTTTTTTATATTACTATTAGAATGCAATTACTTATATGGGACATTTTTTAAAATAATGTAATAATTTCTAACCACTAAAGGGAAATATTTCTTTAAAAATTATTAAAATAAGTCTTCTCTGTTGATTCCAGCCCTTGATTTTGTCTTCATCAAATTAAAACTAAAAATATAATATTTCTTCATGTTGAATTTTAAGCCTATAATGATGTTTAAATATGTGCTTCTTTTGCCATGTTACCTATAGTCTTATATTCAAATCACATAGCAATATCACCTCAGTATTTGCCTGCACTGTTCAACATTCATCATTAAAATTTGTTTAAAAAATATTTATTACTGAGCTCTTCAGTTTGGACCCAGGTCCTCTCTATCGCAATTGTAGGGGTGTAAGTATGAACATCACAGAGAGTTTGCCTAGTAGCTGAGTACAAAGGCAGTTAAACATGCAATTGCATAATCATCTAGACATTTACCATTGCCAAAACACAGTTAATAAATTACATGTTTTTATGTATTCTGAAATGATAAGTGATAACTTTTAAACATGTAAAACATCACCTAAATATAAAATTTTTCTTTTATTGTACATTGCAAAAATGATAAAAAGATTAAGATTTTTTTATTCTAGACTTTAGCAATGCCTTGTTTCTTAACTCTGGCCTGTTTATACCAGAATAACTGTGTAGAAGCACATGTAGCAAATAAGAAAACAACACGGTTTGTGTTATTGATATAGAGACAGTAACTGCATCAGTATGAGAAGATGAATAAATTAAGATTTATTAATAACTTTACTCAAAAATACATGAATGAACTTCCAGTACAAAATTTTTATTTTACTTCTATATTATCATTCAAGGGCCAATTAGCTTATTGGGATATTTCTCTCAGTTATAAAATGTGGAAAATTACACCTGAGAATTATAAAGATTAAATAAAATAATTTGTATTAAACAATGAACTGTAATATAATGTTTAAAGTAACTCATTAAGCATATGGTCATAAACACAGATGCTTTTAGAAGTAATATATTATTTTCATATATATATGTGTATATATATATACATATATATATATATATATATATATATATATATATTTGGGAAATAATGACATTGACATCTGAATGAGAGAAAAATCATGAAAGTACTAAATGCTAAATTTAAGAATAGATTAAAATCTGAGCACTGAATTTTATTCCAAAGTGATTTTAAGTTGACTTTTTTCTTAGAATTGAACATTTTGATTCTTCACCACCAAACAAAGAAATGAGAAACCAAAATCTCAAGGGAACCTCCTCTTTGATTCCCTGCCTCAGATCTTTTTTCAGTGTTTGAGATCTATATTGCATATTCTTCCTTTGATCTCGGCCTGAAAAGGCCACTAACAACAGATCTAAACTTCGGTATGAAGAGTACTAAACAGACATATGCAAGACAAAAGTTTAAAAATAAATGAAATAAAGATAGTCCAGGTATAATACAGCTATGTTGTATTCAATTAATCTACTTTTTAAATGTCTGATTGTTCAAATATTAATAATGGGTCTACTTATAAAGCCATCTTTCCTCTCTCATTATACATTAACATCGCAGTACTTTTAGAATTAGCTAAAGGTTTTACCAAAAATTAGGGGTAAAAAATAATTATAGAAAACACCTAATAGAGAATACTATAAATACTGATATTATAAAAATATACTTCAAGTATATGACAGAAAAAGTAAGCAATATAATTAAAATGGCTGAAAATTATAGAGACAAAATCCATAGAAGGTACAGATATCCACTTAATATATGAAAACTGTTTATTTATTTGATTTTATTTTATTTTGTTTTATTTTTCTAGGATGTGATCAGGTTGGCAGGCAGAAGCAGTTAGGGGCAATCAGGAAGGCAGGAAGGCAAGCAGTTGGGTTAGGTTTTGTTTTGTTTTTTTTGCTGGTGATATAGAGAATCAAGAGAGTTATAATTTCTGACAAAACATACTTAATTGGGACCATTGAGTTAGGAAAGTAATGTGGGCCATTACCTTTCTTATTTTTAGGCAATTAAAAAGTCTGTTCTCTAAATACATTCATTAATGTATGCTCATTACTTTAGCTCTAAGTCCAAAAAAATCATGAGTGCGTACAGTAGTCATCAACTACTAAGAAAATATACCAAAATTTACACAATCCAACAAAAACGATTTAAAAACTTGAATAGGAAACACATACGGTCAATAAGCATTTGAACAAGTATTTAGTTTGAACGGTAGGAGACACGTGCATTTTGGCTTAAAATGCTGATATTGATAGTTGCATTGTTCTCAATGGCACATACTTTAATCAGAAAGTTTTCCTATGGGAGAATGAAAAGTGAATGGTGTTATATTTGCGCAAAGGGATATTGAAAAAAATTAAATTTCAAAGACAGACATCAATAGAGCCATATATTATTTATAATTTGATGATATCTCAAAATGAAATAATTATACATTTTTTATGAAATTAAAAGTATTTACCATGAAAAATACATATATTCCTAATAAAAACCCTATATATGTGCATATATATGAATACTTTGCATATACTTATTTTTTATATTTAACTAAAACTGTAAAGTAGAAGACCTATATATTGACAAAGTATCCAGAATGATGGTTTACTGAGTATTATTAAATGTACTAGAGGCCTGGTCCATGAAAATCCATGCACTGGAGGGGGTGTCCCTCAGCCTGGCCTGCCCTCTCTCACAGTCTAGGAGCCTTCAGGGGCAGGAGATGACCTGGCGATCAGGGGAAGGTGATTGCCCCATCAGCACAAGTGTTGGCTGGTCCTGGTTACCTGAGCCTCGGGCAGCCTTGGGTGGCTGGACAGCAGCCATCCAAGGTTTGCTTGCACCTTGGGTATCAGCTGTGCAGTTGCCATGGGAGGTTTGCTGAGCAACTGACATCCAAGGCTTGCCTGCACCTCAGGCTGGCTCTGGGTGGCTGGGAGCTGCCATCAGTAAGCTTGCCTGCACCTCAGGCTGGCCCTGGGCAGCTGGACAGCCAATATCTGGGGCTTGCCTGCACCTCAGGCTAGCCCTGGGTGGCTGGGAGCTGCCATCAGTAAGCTTGCCTGCACCGAGGGCCGGTCCTGGGCGGCTGGGGGCTGAGGAGACTGGGGAATTCCAGAGGCAAGCCTGAAGAGTGGCCCGACCAGCCTGGTGTCAGACCTGGCTGTGCTCTGTGTCTGCTGCCTCGGTGGGACTGAGGGGACTGAGCACTGCCTTCTTGTGGCTATGGGCGCTGCCATCTTTGAGGGTGTGACAATCAATTAGCATTTCCTTCCTTTTGGCTGTGGGGCCGCCAACTTTTTGTGACAGTGTGATGGTCAATTTGCATATCCCTTCTTTATTAGATAGGATTATATTTACTTTGATATAAATATTTGCCAAGTTAGTGAAATATTAATTAACACTTATCATTATGTCTTACTATTTTGTTTGTTCCTTCTTATATAGAGAAATGGACAAATTTTTTTCAAAAAATTTAGTGGCTAAAGAATAATTTACCAATAATTATTGATTCTTAAACCCACAGGATAGAGGTTTTACATATTTTTGTTTCCTGTCACTGAAATAATCAGAAGTCTCACAGTGTGGATTGTCTGTGTCCATATGATCAGGTGTAGGTATTAGATAAATCACATGCACATTAGGAAACCAGATCAGATCTGAATCAGTTCTTGTTGTCTTCCTGATTTGGTTATTCCCAATGGGTTGGCATGTGGGATTGCTTTGACAATTGTCTATCTCACTAGCCTATTCTGATTTTGCCTCTCAGGACAAAAAAAATTGCAGAGAACTGTCTTATCATCAGGATCACCAAGCAAAGGCAAAATTACCCCTTGCTGCACTGGTGTGACTTTATTAACTGAATATTATATTCATACTTCCTTTTAAGCATATTACAAAAAAAATACATAACATATAACATATTAGTGTCATGCTATCATCATAGTACAATTCTTAAAAAGTAAGTGTTTGGTAAATGATGCTAGTAGTTTGCATAAATACTGCTAGTCTCTACATGAAAATACCACATACCCCGGAACAGAAAGCCTGGGCCTATGCAGTACATTTTCAAATTAGTCTACCTGCAAAATCTACTAAAGATGAGCGGTAACAGGAAGAGCTAGACTAGAGTCGGACTTAGTGAGACATGTACTGCCTACTCAGATTTCTCCTTGATCCCCCAAGCAAGCAGGTAGTGGGAAAAGAAGGTACTTAAAAATGGGCCTATTAAATGAAATAAGAAACAAGGCATGCTTGTTCTCCTACTTCTGCTCTGCTTCTGTTCATGTTTCAGTAAAATTTGACAGAATTAATGTTATTTTTTTTCCAGTAAGAATAGAAAATGTTTCTTCCCTGCAGAGGATGATTAGAGGGGCTGAAAATTTTCGCTATAATAATCTCTAGGCTGAACAGAGAAGGCTCAGTTGGAAGTTCTGTTCTTTCCATCACAAATCTGTGAGGCAAAGGAAATGTAGCATTCTGCCCCACAATTGTATAATTACCTGCTTTAAGAGTTTGGGTGTTAAGAGTACTTAATTTGAATTGGCTATGCCTCAGAGAGGTTAAAGAGGATTGGAATAAGCTGACCCTGCTAATAGTGCAGTTGATGTCTGAAGTCTTTTATTCTGTGGGCTGGTTTAGAGGCTTGGAGAAATAGATAACTCATGACACACAAATTTTATATAATTAAAGCTTGCTTAACGAAGTGCAAAAAATATATTTTCAGCAAATCATGCTAGGAGCCAGTGAGCTAACAGATATTCAATAGAATAGTTTCTTGATTCCATCCAGATTCTTAAAGGAAACCAGGAGTTGCAATGCTTCCAGACTGAGGGAAGCCTTGTATTTAGGATCATCAAAACATTTTATTTTATGTCCTGGCCGGATAGCTCAGTTGGGTAGAGTATCTTCCTTATACACCAATGTTGTGGGTTCTATTGTAGGTCAGTGCATATATAAGAATGAACCAATGAATGAATCAATAAGTGGAACAACGAGATGATGTCTCCCTCTCCCCCCTCTATTTCTCTCTCTCTCTCCCAAATCAATCAATTAAAAACTTTCAAAACATTTTATTTCTAAATTAGCACTCTAAAAATCATAAAACTACTTTAAATAATTACAAACATATCTATTGAGAGATAGATAGGTAGAAAATAGATATCATGCATTCTGTTCTAATATCCAGGTTTAGAGTTCAATATTTTTTTTTCCTGGAACTATATTATTACAGTCTATCCTGAAATATATAAAGGGCATTTGTTGTTTCTACGTGATTAAATATAAAAGTGGTCTTCCTATTCTTTTTTTATAAAGACTGCTTCCTACATAATGCACAGTATGAAATATTGCCATTTGTTTGTTTCTGCCCACACACTTTTTTCACTCTCCAAGATAAGGTCCAAGAGAGAAGGGATGATGGCTGACTTTACTCTCCTCAGCATCTCCAGTGTCAAGTACATGCTTACTAAACATTTGTTGAATGCACGAGTGAGCGAATAAGCTGCACAGTTAAAAGATGACAAGCTGAGTATCATAATATGCCAAGGACTGACAGCTAGATGATAGGGTATTTCCAAGCTCCCAGACAAACATTTCTAAGTTAAGGTAAAACTCTCAGATCTCTTGTCAGTCCAAAAAACATTCACTTTACCTCTGTCCTGTAATATGGATTATTTAAGTTTTCTGAGAAAAATAATATTGGAATAAACTTTGAAGCCTTGTAATGGTACAAGATTTTGAATACTTAGTTGTTTTTGATTAGTTATTTTTGTTGTTTTTTCCTATGTCTTATGTAATTAAAAATTAGGGAAACAATCATTTTGGGTACTGTATGTCAGAGCACAAGCCTACCACAGAGGGAATTGTGGTGGGAAGAATGGAGGTGGAGAAAGAGGTTGGTTACACAAAGAGAATTGATCAAATTAGCAAACTCATAGGGGAAAAAAAGAAAAAAAAAATCAGGAGTCAGTATCCCCAATACTGTACCAGAGAATGGGTGACAATATGGAATGGGAATAATAAAGGTAAATACTGATATTATTGTAGATTGAATTGCAATGAGCACCTAAAAGAAGTGACACTCTAATAATAATGAGTACCTTAGTGCCCAGATGTGGGTTCTTCTTCCATTCTCCATGGAAGAGAAACAAGGTGCCTTGGAGATATCAGTGATACCAAGACTAGAACAGTAAAAATATAAGATGAGCCTGGAATATCCTAATATATAAAAAGCCTGGGGCCATCACAACCTAAATGACCAGATGGATGACCAAACAGCAGGCTGCATGGGGTGACCAGGCCAGCAGGGGAGTTAGTGAGGGATGACCAAATGACTGAATAGCAGGCTGTGTGGGGTGACCAGGCCAGCAGCGGGGAGCAGTTGGGGGCAGGCTGCAGGGAGGCAGTTTGGGGCAATCAGGCCAGCAGGGGGAATAGTAAGGGGTGACCAGGCCAGCAGGGTGGGCAGCTAGGGGCCACCAGGTTGGTGGGGGGGGGTGGGTTAGGGACAATCAGGCAGTTAGGAGCCAGTGGTCCCAGATTGTGAGAGGAGTGTCTTACTGCCGATTTGGCCCAATCCTGGACATCCCACAAGGGGTCCCAGATTGGAGAGGGTTAGGCTGAGCTGAGGGGACCCCCTACCCATGCAAGAATTTTGTGCACAGAGCCTCTAGTATTGTTATAAAAAAAAAAATAACAGGAAATTGTTGAAAGAATAATGGAGGCTTATTAAAAAAGCCAAATCGTTGACAATTTGAGTGAGCATTAAAATAATTTTTTTAAAATCAAGATTGTAATCCTTAGAAGAAAAAACAACTATCCTATCTAATAAAGAGGGAATATGCAAATTGACCATCATGCCATCACAAAGATGGTGGCACCCACAGTGGAGGCAGAGGTTTCCATAAACACAAGATGGCCGCACCCACCCAGAGTCTGAGTTCCCGTAATGAGCCTTAATGAGCAATCAGCAAGGACCTGAGGCTGTGTGGTGCTGGGCCAGGACAAGGGATTTGAGGCTGTGCCCCCCGCCCGGTAGAGTTTGATAGGGGACCTTAGGCTGTGCCCCCACCCCAGGGCCAGGCCAGGGGACCTGAGGCCACAGCCCCCATCTGGTAGAGCTTGATGGGAGACCTCAAGGTGTGCCCCCAGCCCCAGTGATGGGCCGGGGGACCTCAGGTTGCTACCCAGCCCTGGTGCCAGGCCAGGAGACCTACAGCCTCCACTTGGTGGGGCTTGACAAGGGACCTCAGGCCTCACCCGTTGCCTGAGTGCTGGGCCAGGGGACCTGAGGCCATTCCCCTCTGCCCCAGTGCCAGGCCAGGGGAACTGAGGCCATGCCCCCTGCCTGGAGGGCTTGACCTGGGTCCACAAGTTGTGCTACCTGCCCTGCTGCTGGGCTAGGGACCTCAGGCTGCTCTCCCCACCTTGGGTCCAGGGACTTGAGGCTGATCCCCACACCCAGCAGGGATTTACAGGGGAACTGAGGCTGTTCCCCCAACCCATCAGGATTTGACAGGGGAACTGAGGTTGTGTCCCCCATTCGGCATGTTCCGGGACCTAAGGCTGTACCCCCCTGTCCAGCAGGGCTTCACGTGGGACCTGAGGCTGTTCCTCCCTCCTGGCACTGGACCAGGGGACCTGAGGCTGCTTCCCCCACCAAACGGTACTTGACAAGGGTGAGGCCAGCCAGGTTCTACATCTAGCCCAGTGGGGATGGGGCCTGCTAGGTCTGGGTCTCATGTGATTTTGAGGCACCACTAGTGGGCAGGGACTTGACTCTGGGTCCTGCAGTGTACCCCAGACTCTGAAAGATTTTCATGTACATTTTTTTAAAATATATTTTATTGATTTTTTACAGAGAGGAAGGGAGAGAGATAGCTAGAAACATCGATGATGAGAGAGAAACATCAACCCGTGCAAGAATTTTGTGCACAGAGCCTCTAGTATTGTTATAAAAAAACAATTTTCTGTTTTTCTACCGGGGATGTGCCCACAACCAATGTACATGCCCCTGACCGGAATCAAACCTGGGACCTTTCAGTCTGCAGACCGACGCTCTACCACTGAGCCAAACCGGTTTCGGCTTCATGTACATTTTACTATTTTTTTTTTCATCTCTGATACTTTTATTATAGAGAAAGAGCAAATAGCAATATTAAAATATTTCCTCTAATTAATACCCTTTTAATGTGCATGAATTTCATGCATGGGTCCACTACTATTAATATAAAAGAATAAATACATACATTGAAAGATTAATTAGGTATGATATATGTGCACACTTTCAAATTGTCTTTCAACAAAATACTTGAGACGAATAAATTGGTAGAGTATCTTTCTAATAGAGAAGCTTAACTGGCACAATGTGATCAATATGGTAAAGAGAGCAATGTGAATATCATCAAGATAAATTAAAAGCATGCATCACCTGAGAGCATGCAATGAGGACACATTATCACCGTGATATTTTGATGTAACCATTTTTTAGGCACATAGACAAAGGACTAAAACATAGAAATAACATCTGTCTGGTTGGCAAAAACAGAGGAAGGTAAGGACGGGAATTGAAAAAATAAAATGAATGCCATTATAATGGAGATAGTTTGGGTTTTCAAGTGATTAGGACAAAGACAAGGCCAATGCCATTATTTCTTAAGCTCCGAATTTACCACTTAGATAGGAAACAGGTGTCACCTGAGTTTATAAACATAGGTTCAAGTGTAAGCATATTGGATAGTTATCCTGGTGCTTTATTTTCGTTGTAATTATTTGCTATTTTAGCCTAATCAATAGTTGATCCTTGTCTTCTTATTTCTACCACTAAGGCAATAGATACAATTCTGCCATTGATCCAATAATCTAATTTGCCCTATGTGATTTTAAACTACTTTGAACTATTTGTTTCTATCAACATTAAGACTTTTTAAAACATTTGACATGATACTTTCTCCTAAATCTTAAAATTGGATTATTTCAGTGATTTTTCAACTTGTGTGCAACAAGGATTTTTAAAACATGCAATTCCTGACAATTTATTTAGTCAGGGGCACTGACCTCTTTCCCCTTAGATTTTCAAATTAAAAAATATGAAAACAGTCAACACAACAATAGCCATCCAGTGTGAATGAATTAAAACTATATTTTTTTGTCTGATAGGCAAAACAATAATATATTGTTGGTGGGCCTCCAAAGTTTATTTAGTTTATTTGCCATAAGATGAAAAATGTTGAAAATCGCTGTATTATTTGATTGTTGTCAATGTCCCTTTCCTTCTTTCTAGTTCCCCAAGAATAGATTTTATCCTCCTTTCAAGTCATGTTTCACAATTCTACCACCTTCTATCTATATGCTACAATCATTTTTTTAAAAATGAAATCCACTCACTTAAGGCATTACAAATAGTGCTGAGAATATTTTAGAAATAAATTATCTGAACGACTTGTACAGAGAGGAAGAAGAAGAAGAAAGGATGGGGAGGGGGAAAGAAAAAATATATAAATATCTTGAATTCTACTGCATGCCTATTTCTGAACACTGGAAAATTCCAGAGGAATTTGAAACAAAAGCAGTCACTGTTTTTCTTCATCTCAGTCTCTTTTCCTGGGCTGAGTATTTTTTCTGGCTTCTGACTTGGTTCTCACTCATACTCTTTTTAGCTATTCCTTTCCCCTGGAAATGTTTTTCTGGTTGGCATTTCAGGATTTCAAAACTGTTAAGTGATCTAAAGTTTACTCTAAGGATATATTTATTTCTCCGGACTCTTTTGTGAAATGAGATCACTACAGCCATGTAACTGGATTTGCTTTTTCACTCAATCAATACTTCTTCCACTGAGCAGTGGCAAGAAGAATTTCAGGGAAAGAGCAGTGGCTGTAAGGGAAAATGAGTTTGAACAGAAATGGGGGCACACGGACTTATTGGAGAATTGTTTTTACAGCAATATAGAGAAATAAAGATTTACAGTATGAGAATCATTGCACCAACAAAACATCTTATAGTCCTTTGCTTGCTTGCTCTGTGCATCCTTCTTCAGGTCTCTTGCCTCTATGCCCAGGTCTTTCTCACCTATTTGTTCTACTTTATTTTACTGTTTTACTGACAAGACCATTGACCCTAATTCTCCTGTCTGTCTTAATTCCCCTTCCCTTTCCAAGTAAGTTCTTAAAAATTAACAGAATCCAGGAATTCCATTAAATAAAAAGCTGTTGATATAAATGCATTTACATGAGGATTCCAAATACACACATAGTTTCATGCAATTTTTACAAAAATCTTGATTATTTTGAAGGTAGTATTATTGTTGTTAAAAATGTATTATTAGCACTTCTTTATAAATAAGAAAAGACAAATGTTGAGAAACTAAGTAACTTACTTAGGAGAAGAAGCTTGAATAAGATTTAGATGTAAATTATGACTTCTAAATGCAGTTTTTGACATTTATTAATTTCTCCAAAGTTTTTGGGATTCTTATATTTACATAGGCATATATATGTATAAATGTATATATTTACGTATGTATATCTTATGTAAATAGATAAGATAGAAATCTAAGCACAAATAATTACATATATTGTTGATACTATATTTTTTAAACACACTGTTAGATAAATTAAGAATAAGAAAATACATTTTTTTATGTTATCTTCAATTATTCCTTCTTTATGTCCTTCCTTTCTTTGGGTAGGCCTTAGTTTTTTACCTATATTGTTTTCCTTCTTTCTAAATAAATGATTTTTTTAATTTATTTTTTTAGAGAGAGAGGAAGAGACAGAGAGAGAGAGAGAGAGAGAGAGAGAGAGAGAGAGAGAGAGAGAGAGAGAGAGAGAGAGAGAGAGAGAGAGAGAGAGGGAGAGAGAGAGAGAAACATCTATTAGGAAGAGAAATATTAATGTGAGAGACAAACATAGATCAACTGCCCCCTGCACACCCCCTACTTGGGATTGATCCCACAACCCAAGCATGTGCTCTGACTGGGAATCAACAGGCAACCTGTTGGTGCATGGGGCGATGTCCAGCCAACTGAGCCACACAGGCAAGGACAGAACTTAATTTAACTTGTAAGGCAGGTCTACTGGCAAGAATTACCCTCACATTTTATTTGTCAAAATGGCTAGGAGAATCCGGCTGAACTACCCCTGAACTCTCTGGCTAGGAAAGTCTACTGGCTCTCCTCTGCAGATGGACAGTCTCGGGCTTGGCTCTCTGCTCAAGTGCCATTGTAAGTGGGGCTCTAGGTGGGCTAAATTACTTCCTGGCTATTCTGTTTAGGCTTCTTGCTCAAGTATGGCTGGAGGCTATATTTAGCCAAAGAGGAGCCTTAGACTTTGTTTCAAAGCCCAAACAGTGCATAGAATGGGCTCAATCACTGGTAAGGCTTACGGGCTCAGGAACTAAATCAAGCAGAATTATCTTCCTAGCTTCCTGTACAGACAGGGCCACACCTTTGCTTCTGTAAATGAGTTGGCTAGGCTCTTTTCTTGGATGCTTCTATAAGTGGTCCTGTAGGATGGGCCACTTACAGAAAAAAAAGAAAAAATTAAAACAAAACAAAATTTACATTAAAACAAACAAACAATAAAGCAGCTCACAAATACAGAGGACATATTGGTGGTTACCAGAGAAGATTGGGGGGGCGGGGGGCGGGGGTTCAAGGGTGGGAGAAATAGATGAGAAGCACCCAAAAATCCAAACTTTTATTTATAAAATAAATGCCATAGGATGTAATGTACACCATGGTGACAATAGTTAATAATACCACACTGCACAACAAAAGTTGCTAAGAAAACCTTTGAATTTCTCATCACAAGAGAAAAATTGCAACATGTATGATGACAAATGGTAACTAGATTTATAGGGGTAATCATTTCAGTGTATACATATATTGAATCATGTATGTTGTAAATATGGAGCTAATATAAATGTATCTGTCAATTATACCTTAATTTAAAATGAAATTTAAAAAAATTAACTTCCTTGCATACTACTGGATCCTCCTAGAAACTTTACATCAACTTACTTTGCAGCCAGGATTAACAACTAAGCCCAAAGTTCAAGTGAGTGCAGCAGATATCCATTATAGACTAGAAGTAGTGAATCTGGAACTGGGCTCAAAAGGATCCAGAGGCTACATTTAAGCTGCACAAACACATGACCAAACCCTCAAATCATCTATGACCTCATCAGGATTTCTTATACCTAGCTGTGGAGAATGGAAAAGCACAAGGTCAGTACAAAGATAAAATAGCTTGGTATATTTGTATATATGTTATGAACCAATTATGCTGCATAGTCCCATGCAAGGTTGGCCCTAAAAGACAGTGGTGATGTGTATACTCTCTGTAGGCAGCGTGTCAGTAGTGCACCTGATCATCTACTTTGTGTAGAAGGAGACTTTACCTGGCCTTGGCAAGTGTTGTTCAGTGGTTTGAGCACTGGCCATCACACTGAAGGGTTGTGAATTGGGTTATTGGTCTAGGCAACTCATTAGTCAACAGAGACAAATATCAACAGCACAGCAATTGAAATTTCTTTTGAGAGCCAATTTTTTTAAACTTAAACTTCTTCTAACACCACTTCAAAATAGACTCTCCCAGGCCGTGGTATTTTGTGGAAAAGCCACACCCAAGGGGCCAAAGAGCCACATGTGGCTCGCGAGCTGCAATTTGCCAACCATGGGTCTAGGACACATACCAGGGTTGCAGATTCAATCCCCTGATCCCAGTTCAGACACATAAGAGAGGTATCTAGTCAATGTCTCTCTCTCTTTCTCCCTCCCTCCCTTCCACTATCTCTAAAAATTCTCTCTCTCTCTCTCTCTCTCTCTCTCTCTCTCTCTCTCTCTCTCTCTCTCTCTCTCTTCCCCTCCCCTCTGCCCTCACTTTCTACTCTCTCTAAAAATCAATGAAAAAAAATCAAGTGAAGATTAACAAACAAAAACAAAAGAAAGAGAATTGACTTGGATTAAGGACATACAAGAGGCATGTGGACCTTGTATAACATGTCAATTCTCATCATTGAGCATCTATTGCAGAAGAGGCATTGAACAACCAAATACAGAAGATGATTTATTAAATTAAATGTCAGCCACGTTCTGTCACCAGGAATTCCAGTACTTGTGACATAGATCTTTAAAGGAATAGCCATGGCAATATATTTGATGTTTATGCAAAGGTCCACTGGCATGGTCTGTCTCACATCAGGTGATGTAGCTCTTGATGCTGCTTAGTCTCAGATGTGACAGTAACTGAGAATGATGTCAATTCCACAACTTAGCACACTCTACCAAAAAGAAGAATCACTGAATTTGCTTACAATGAGTTTCTTTGAAGCTAGAAAGGGCAATGATTCATTGTGAATGGGAGAGGCACATATTCTAGAAATGGCTTTGCTTTCCTTTTGTGCTTTTGTTCAGAAAGCGCCATTGTTTAAATACTTATGATGTGTCTGATCTACCAACTTGAGATCTCTTATAGTATTCTTAAATCAAGGACCCTTTTCAGCAAAAGTGCTGCAGCAGTGTGCACATGGCCATGGTCAGCCCTTAAACTCTCATCTATAAAGCAGTTGAAGTGCCATACAATTGAGAAGATACTTTCATTCGGAATGGGATGTAATTATTAAAACAATGGCTATGGTACAGTGTTTGTTTCCAATAGATAAACTGAGTGAGCCTGAGAATGAAAGGATGGAAGGAACAGTGGTCCCTTCACTATCACTCCCAAAGCCCATTTGAAAAATCCGTTCTCCCTGTTCCTAGGCTCTTGAAGACTAGATTGGGTCACTCACACAAGGAGATGCACTGAAAGTATTGCTAGACTTACAGTTAAAACTGTTGTTTAGTGACTTTGGGCTCTTTGTGTCAGTTGATCAGCAGTTGCAGAGGAAGTTACCATACTGGCAAAGCTAATTAATTGTGATGATCATGATGGCTTCTGTTCCATAATGAAGGTAGGACAGATTGTACTTGGCAATCAGGAGATCCTATGGGTTTTTCTTGGTGCTCCTCTGCCTCGTATTAATTGAAAATTGGCCAGTAAAGAGATTCATCTTGAAAAAAAGCAGGATAACTACAGCTCAAAATCATCATTGATCAAAGTCTCCACCAGGAAACCACATAGACTACCGTATTTTCCAGCGTATAAGACGACCCCCTAATTTTATAGTTAAAACATAGGTTTAGGCCTATATTCGCTGTATAAGACTACCCCCCACTTCCGAGGCAACACCAGTTCTTTTTTTAATAGAGCGCCTCTCTGACTCTGGCCAATCTGAGCAGGCTTTTTTTCTTTTCAAAAGTTGTCTTATACACCCGAAAATACGGTAATAAAAGTACAAGTTAAGGGTAAGGGGACAGTCTTGATTGAGTAGCAGAAGAGATAGATGCCCTGACCTGTTTGGCTCGGTGGATAAAGGGTTGGCCTGGGGGCTGAAGGATCCCAGGTTCCATTCCGGTCAAGGGCATGTACCTTGGTTGTGGGCACATCCCCGGTGGGGAATGTGCAGGAGGCAGCTGATCGATGATTGATGTTTCTCTTTCATTGATGTTTCTAGCTCTCTGTCCCTCTCCCTTCCTCTCTGTAAAAAATCAATAAAATATATTTTAAAAAGAAGAGGTAGTTGATGGATATCAATTGTAGCCTTAAGCCAACTATAGCAGTGTGTGTTGCTATTCATTGCACTGACCTTTGTATTGCAAATTTTCTTAGAAATTGTGTGGCCAATCATTAGCCTAGAGATAATAAACAAAATATAAAAAGTAGTAGATCTGATCTGTACAATGAGTATTGTAGATACTAAAGATGGTACCCCATTTAGATTATCTTTTCTAGGACAGTATATTCCAGCTTGAGAGATAGTTTTTAATAATTTATAGCTTCCCCCTCTTTCAAAGAATTACTGCTGTCCAAATAGGATAGGTTATGCTTGACCACAGGGAGCAACCTATAGTCAATGATTAGCTGGCCACAGTACTTATGATTCTCTTGCCTCTAGCTGAGACCAATTTGTGGGATTCATTATGTTACAGAACTTATGGAATCAGACTGAATCTAACCCCCAGCTGTGATCTCATCCCCAATTAGCTCCATCCCCTGCCTTAATCTGCTTACTTCACTTCCTTTCTCCTGAGATGAATAGAATAGTCCTTTGACTAACCATGTGCACCTAAATCCCTATCTCAGGCTCTGTTTCCAGTGAAGTCAGCCTAAGACACTTTGTGACCATGAGCCATTTAATTATAAACAAAGCTTTCTCAATTGCAATTTATATATAATATATATAATATACATAATATATATGTTCTTATCATTGTACTACAGATAGAAGGTCCTTACAAAATATGTCACTCAATACTTCTTAATATCTTGCTTTCAATAAGCTGAGTAGTTTAATAATGTAATAATAATGGTATCTTTTATACATTTTATTTTTCCTTACCCAGTACAATTTTCAAATGCTGGGTAGAGAAATACGGTGGTTGGCTCTTATATAATATACTAGAGGCCAAATACACAAAATTCGTGCACAAGGGTGTGTGTCCCTCAGCCCAGCCTATACCCTCTCCAATCTGGGACCTCTCCAGGGATGTCAAACTGCCCATTTAGGTCCGATCTTAGGCACAATCCAGGACTGCTAGCTCCCAACTGCTTGCCTGCCTGCCTTCCTGATTACCTCTAACCGCTTTTGCTTGCCAGCCTGATCACCCCCTAACCACTCCCCTGCCAGCCTGACTGATGCCTAACTGCTCCCCTGCCATCCTGATTGCCCCTAACTTCCCTCCCCTGCAGGCCTGGGTCCCCCCCAACTGCCCTCCTCTGCTGGCCTGGTCACCCGTAACTGCCCTCCCCTGCAGGCTTGATCGCCCCCAAACTACCCTCCCTTACAGACCTGGTCCCTCTCACCTGCCCTTTCCTGCTGGCCATTTTGTAGAGGCCATCTTGTGTTCATATGAGGGCAGCCATCTTGTGCATTGGAATGATGGCCAATTTGCGCTTCTATTAGATAGGATATATTCTGGGCATTTTCTAGCTGATCTCTTACCATCAGTTAAGGCATTAATAGAGCCAAGTGTTTATGTATACTTGATTTTATGTCATCTCTGTAGACTATGGCCCAGGCTTCCAGGACATTAGACTTCTTTTCATAACACTGAGCATATGTCTAAGTCTGATGCTGGCTTTGTCATGAGAGAGGGTCATGCTACTGATACGTTTATCCCTGAGTCTGAGAGAAATGTCTGAGAAAAATCTGCTGTTTACTGATTTTTGGACAGTGCTGGAATGTGTGGATGGGGATGACCATAGAGCAGAGGGAAAGGACCCTTGTATGTTACAGAGCTAGTGGGATCTGGAACCCAGCCTCAAGTTCTCCTTATACTATCATGTGCCAGGACAGAATTCTTAAACTGAGGATAGGGAACTCATACCTGAGCTTCAAGTGATCATAAAGATTTGTTTTCAAAGTAAAATAATTGAACATTATTTATTTAATGACTTTTAGCTTATTTTATATTATATATTTTAATTCTTTAATCAAACATATGTTTATCTTAATATTTATTCTTGAAAATGGTGGGTTGGAAAAGCATTATCGATACTAGTTTAGATCTTAATGTATATTGTTGTATCCAAGTAACTTTGTACCTTTGTATAAGGTAGAATATTATAATATGCCCAAGCACATATTATACTCCATGCACAGTATTTTTTTTCCTTTTGTTCATTTCATCTAAACATTTGTTTTTGGAAAATCTTACATACCTGAGTAGGGAAATGCACATTAACTCATCTTTCCTACAAGCTTATTTCATTTTGCTCTATACTGTCTCTGATACTAGCCTAATTATTTCTGTTTGTATTATTTCTGGTTTTGATATAGTTTGTAACACTTCTCTATTTTTGTTTCATATGAGAACCTTATTAATATTCCATTTACTTGCTCTTATAAAATTCTTAATTGAAATGCTAAACAGGATATTAAATCAGATGGAGGAGAAGAGTGACCTCTATGACAGATCATAAGACAACTTCCTCAATATAATGTGTTGCTATTTATCTTGTTTCTCGATATATTACTTCAGATAGTGTTTATAACTGTAAAATCATTTTAATATTGTTAATACAAGTTTTGGTTGAAAACTTATGACTCTCAAGGTCATTGTTTAAAAAACTATAAGGAAAATAATTATATTTTATAAAAAAATCACCAGTTAATGTATTATATGATGAATATTTATCTTAATTAGGATTTAAAGAATTTTTTTTTTAATTCAGAATGCTGTCATGAGGCATAGTTAAATAGAAAAGATGGACTCCGTTTTAGCATATTGTAAAAGTGGGATTTTTGTAGGAAAAGATGAATGCCTTGTAGGAATTGACTCAATACATGTCTATAATATTTCCTCTTTCTTCTAAGGTCATTTTATCAGAGCACCGAGGTTTCTGCTTGACAACCAGAAACTTAACATGTTTTAAAATGACTGAATTAAACTCATTAAATAACAGAAGGTTTTGGAAGATTCTGACAATCTTTAAAATAATGTGAAGTCTTCATTCCAAAACAGTGAAAAAACTAAGAACAATTATGTATATTCACATATAAGATATGTCTTGAACTACTTATTCCACTGAATGGACATATTTTGAAGGCATATCGTCCTCCTTGTTTAAAAAGATTTTAATTACATATTGGTGTGTATGTGTGTGTGTGTGTGTGTGTGTGTGTGTGTGTGTATATATATATATATATATATATATATATATATATATATATATATATATAATTGTATATACATAATTTGAGACCAAAGGGTACCTATTTACCATTTTTACCCGTTCTAGTATATATTGCCATTCTACTATTAATAAAATATACCAGTTAAGAGGCCTAACATAGACAGCTGGTTTCAAGATGGCAGCAGAGTAGGTAGATCTTTCTCACATCTCCTCCTAGAATCAAACTGAATTGGGAAATTAAACTAAATTGGGAAATATTCACCCTGAATTACCAACTGAAGACATACTAAAGAGGAATCTTTTAAACAAGGAAAGGCAGAAACAATCTCAAGACTGGTAGGAAGGTCAGGGTTGAGAGAGGGTCTGGCCCCGCTCCCACCTAACTTTTGCAATTTAATGGGTTTCATGTTAAATTGAATAGATCTACTACTTTATCAGGAAATTCAAATTGAACATTGAAAACAGAGGAGGAGCCTCCAGAACTCTACTGTGATTCATGCCAAAAATAATTCACCATTGATGGAGGGCAAATATAAGTTGTGAAGGGTTATTTTACATAATGGAAAGTAAATATAATAGCAATTAATAATGATAATTAGGCAATTTTAAAGTGTAGATTAGAATACAGTTTCCCCTAAGTCTATCATTATATGCAAGGCAATATTGTATTTATGGTTATTTCTTTCTCTGTGTTTAACTGTTATAACTATAAAAAACATCATAACTATATTAAATGTTTTCCATCAATGAGTAGTATATATAAAATCATATGTATAAAATAAATAAATTGAAAGTAGACATCACAGCAAAATAAGCAGTTATTCAGTAATAATATAAGATTTAATCTAAAATTATCCCTCAACCTCCCTTATTTAAATAATTTTTAATTTTCATATATTTTGCCACAAAATAAGAAATTATGTAATCATGATTTATAATTTTACTTACAAAAGAATAAACTTAAAAAATGTTAGGTATGTATATTTCAAACTTAGTAGGTCCAAATACTTTATCAACACCATTAAATTTCTTAACTCATTTGCTAATTAAAGTCACCGATATTCTGTCTGGGGCTTCAGAGAATGTCGATTATCCCTCCAAATAGATGAGTCAGTTGTATTATAAATTTGGGCTATGGAAAATTTTTATAATGTTTATTGACTTCATTTCTAAATAAAAAACCTAAAGGTGTTATACATATTAAAGTGTTGTGGGAGAATCTATAAAATTTAACCATTCTGTTTTAAAATCATTATCTATTTTTTTCTTTATTGATTAAGGTATTAAATATCTATCCTCATTTCTCCATTGCTTCCCTCACTCCTACCCCCACTCATTCCTCACCTCCTGGTGTCTGTGTCCATTGGTTAGGCTTATATGCATGCATACAAGTCCTTAAGTATCTATTTTATTTCTTTCTCCTGTGGATTTGGCAACCACAGACTATCTGGCACTGAAATGTCATTTTAACCTTCAGGCTTCACAAATTTCATTCACATTAAACCACATCTCATAAGTACAGAATGTCATGGGGTCCAAATGCATGCTCTAGATCTTTAGCTGTAATCACCCCACTGTTAGATAAAAAGTTAATATTAAAGTGTTTATATTCTGGACACCTAGGGCATAAATAAATTTTATTTCTTAGATGAGTCACTTAAAAAATGAGCTTGTTCAGGGAATACTGGTTTTTGAGTCTATGAAAAATGAAAAAAATGTGTGGAATGGAATCGGAGTATGGAAAGATCAAAATG
The DNA here is from genome assembly GCF_964339955.1 of Pipistrellus hanaki. Taxonomy (NCBI): domain Eukaryota; kingdom Metazoa; phylum Chordata; class Mammalia; order Chiroptera; family Vespertilionidae; genus Pipistrellus; species Pipistrellus hanaki. Next base: position 18,370,195 of record NC_140506.1, on the reverse strand, counting down.
AAAGTTCACACTAAATGATGCCTCTTTTCATTCAAGTAAATGTCAGCTATCAATTTCAGAACACTGTCCTGATTTTTAAGAATAGAGCCCTGGGTACAGTGGGTAAAATGATGAATATAAAGATTATAGAACTTTGAGAATTAATAATTTTTTTTTCACTGCAGAAAAGAGGGCAATTACTTTTACACACAGGACGTAGAGGTCATTTTCAGAGGCTTTCATTGGAAATGTAGCCCTTTTAGTGGCATTTCACTCTGGAATATTAAAAAGCAATTTTATAGGCCAGTTTTCTTTAGCTGAAGTTAAGTGGAATGTAGAAATCATTCTACAAAAATTTCAAGAAAGACATACTCTTACCTATTAACTTTTATGACAGCCACCCAAAAAAGTTTTATTGATCTAAATCCCAGGAGCGATTTGATGGTCCCTAATCGGAGAAATACAACTGAAAGAATGGAGCAATAAAAAAGGTCACTCAGCTACACTTTACTCCCAACCCAAATAAAGAATCTTGGAGGCATTTGTAGTATAAACTAGCGTTAACCAATAAGTGTTACAGGCACCAGGCACATAGAAAACTACCCTGGCACGTTTGGGTTTAATTCCTGATGATTCTGGAAATAACCTGTTACATAATTTACAATCCTCATAGATTCACTGTTAGGCAATGTAATATATTATTACTTTAAGAAAATAATGTCACAACAGAGCAAACTGGAAGACTGCAATGAATTTTGTAGTAAAGGAGTATTAGAGAAATATATGAACTTTATAAGTAAAATAATTACCAGAGTAGTTATTTCCATTAGAAAATATTACAGTTTTTAAAATATCAAAATACCATCGTTTTATGTTTGAACTTGATCCTTTATAATAAAAGGCCAATATGCAAATTGTAATATGCAAGTTTGACCAAGGAGCAGGGCTGGCACACCAACTGCTTGTGGCCCCTCCCCCCAGCAGGACCCTACCTGTGCATGAATTCTGTGCACCAGGCATCTAGTTTAATATAAAATTTAACTTAATTTAAAAAGAGGATGGGTAGATTTATATGTGCTACAGATAAAGATGGAACCTAATGGTACACAACAGTTCCTAATCATAGTACTGTCTACTGGGATGTTGATGAATGTTATTAATATCCCCAATCCAAATGGTTTGAACAGTAAGTCACTTATTACATCACTTCAAAATCTGAAGATATGACTATTTGAAGGTAGGTTAATTCATAGCCATAAAAAAGCCATATACCACGCAGGAATTTTTCATCTACTCTGCTCTCTTCAGAAGTTTGGCTTTTGTGCTAAGGTGAGAAATTTCCTCAGAGAACTCTGCAGAATCCAGTCTCCCTTGGTCAGAATGCATTATATGTTCATTCCTAAATGAATCACTACTAGCACAGGGGAAAGAATTACCAAAGTTATTGTAACTTAATGGAAATTAACTCCCCCCTAAGGAGGGTGGGGAGGGGAAGAAAAGTGTGAACAAATCAGGGGCTTTCTATAGAAGAAAGTAAACAAATATTAAGCAGATAACCCAATCTATTTTTTTTTTTACACCAATAGTGTTGGAACCAGTTGACATATTAGGAGAAACTTTGTGAATCAAACTGATTTGACTCATCCTATTAAACTAAGGAAAGGAAAAGAGAAAGGATTATTCAAAATGAGGAATTATATATATTTTTTCCCCTGAAGAGATAGCCTAGCATTGATTTTTAAAACCTAGGTATTCCTAGAAACTAGGGCAGGATTTGAAGATATTTTTAATAATATTCTGTCTGTCATGAATTTGAAATAAACAGAACTAATATATATTTGAGTGATTTGAGCTGAGCTGACATGCCTCCTACTTTTTACTTCAAATCAAGATTATTATTTTTTAACCTTTGATTTTAAGGCTTTAAGATAAATAGTTTATATTTATATAGCATATTCAATTTAGGGAATAAGAAGCAGTCCATAAATTGACTTACTAACTATAGACCATATTCTGTACTTAATTATTCACCATTATATTCCTCTTTAGAGTCTTAGGACAAAAATGTAATTTCTCCCAATACTCAAATAAGTTCAGTCATGTCTGCTGGGCTATTTGAAAGCTAGTCAATCATATAAATTAACACTCAGTTATAGCTTAGAATCGCTCCCAAACATTTTAACTGTAGAAGCACAGCAAAAGTCTCTTGCTGATATCTAGCTGAGGAGAAAGTAGAGAGGAGAGCAAAAGAGAAGGGAGGGAAAGATAAGAGTGGGGAGAAGGGAAAAGAGAACAGGAGAATATAAAAAAAAATCAAGAAGTGTTTATAAGAATAGCAGATAAGAAATACTTTAATCTTTAAAAAAGAGTGACATTAAATTAACTGCTTTATTTAGAAAAAAACTAAGCATGCCATATTGTGAGCATGTGAAAATGAAATTTATAAAGTCTCAAAATGTATATTTAAAAAGAATTGTCAATATTTGGATTAGAAAAATATATTGGCCATTAACAAAATATCACAATCCTTATCTTTGTTCAAGTAAGTTTTCTGAAGTCCTGACCTATTCAAACTCTAAAAACTTTTCTTCTCTACCAAGTTTTATTAATGTTACACATTCTCCATCTTTATAATTATTTATTTTAACGTTGCCATTATGGTGGATTTCTACTCCACTGCAATTTGGTGTGTTGGGGGGAAATCTAGCCCATCCCTGAGCTAGGTATCATGGGAGAATGCTAATGTCAAAACTGCCCAACTCTTTAATTGTTCTCCAAATCAGGAGAATATTCTGATACTGCTTCTAAGCCAGTTTCTTGTGATCTACCCCCTATATATTTCATTTTGCCCTTTATACATCCTTCATCACATTTCTTACAACCTGCAATTGAGAGAAAATACACATTTTTAAAGTTTGATATTTGGCTCATTCAACCAACAGTAGTATCCATGAGCTCAAGACTCCTGTCTGCCTTCTTTATCACTGTGTTCCTTGTTCTTGCTGGGCTTAAATATACAGTTGATCAAAATATATTTATTGAAATAGCAACAAGAATGTATTTCATTGATAAATAAACTAGTGATATTTCCTTTCCTCTTTGACAGAGTCTTCCTCAGTGAAAAACATATTTCTGTACTGAAACGTTACATTTTCTGGGTAGAGTGATTCAAAAGGGTAAGGGGGGGGGGGGCGGTAATACGCAAACAAGGTGGTTTCGATTGACTTAGCAAAGTTGCAGGACATAGGTGTAGTTTTATTGCATGATCCTTAATTGACATGGCACCAACACTTGGAGAAAGTCCTTCTCACACCAAGAGATTACCTCAAGTGTATCACCAAGGGAACAGGAGGTGTTGACTCTGTTAGAGGTAGGCAGCTGTGGCTTCAGCTCCATTAAGATCTCTGAGTCTATTTGGACCTTGGTCCATAGCCTATATTTATTTTCTTTTAAAAGATTGTTTTTGTTGTTTTTTCTTTTTATTCAAGGGGAGTTTTATTTTTTTTTTCAGGAGTCTATTTAGGAAGTCAACTTATTAATATTTAAGTATTTTATTTCAGCATTCTTAGTAAGTTAGCCACAATACAGCCAATGACAATGTGGGTAGAATTGCACATACACTGAGTGGCCAGATTATTATGATCTCGGAACACATAATAATCTGGCCACTCAGTGTATATCCTAAATAAAAGGCTAATATGCAAATTGTCCCCTCTACCAGGAGTTTGACCAGCAGGCAGGCCAGCCAACCTCCCATGTCAGGTTGGCTGGCCAGGCTGGCTGGACCCCACCCATGCATGAATTCATGCATTGGGCCTCTATTATATATATATATGAGGCATTGTATATATATATACACACACACACACACACACACACACACACACACACACACACACAAACACACATACACACACAGCCCGGTTAAACTGCTCTTATTAATAAATGTAATGTAAAATACATGATTACACAATTGATTTAAATCATTTGATATTTTTATTTTATTTATTTTAAAAAAACTTATTTTTATTTGAGAGAGAGAGAGAGAGAGAGAGAGAGAGAGAGAGAGAGAGAGAGAAACATCAATGATGAGAGAGACTCATTGGTTGGCTGCCTTCTGCAGGCCCCACACTGGGGATCGAGCATCGAGCTCACAACCCTGGCAAATGCCCTGACTGGGTATTGAACCATTACCTTCTGGTTTATAGGTGATGCTCAACCACTAAGCCACACTGGCTGGGTCAATTTGAGGTTTTTATAACAGAATTTTTGAATGATGCAACATTTTGATGGTTATATATTTTACAATGCTTAAACAACATTGTATACTAGTTACTATTTTGAAAAGACAGAAAAATTTTGCATAATTTATATTCATATGATTCACTTCTAAGTGTAACATGATGTACAGCACCAAACTGATTAATTTTCCTTGGTTTACTATCCAGAATTTGGCCGAAGTTTTACTGAATTAATTTGACTGCCATTATTATAATGGGCTGAAGTTACATTAATCTACAAAGTGATATTCCCATCAAATCTTATGAAGAACTAATTCAGCTGAATGGAAACTAGCAGAATTGATTATATTTTCAACACAAGGAAATAACATTATGCATGGTCTTATAACTTAAAATTAAACTTTAGCATATATATATATATATATATATATATATATATATATATATAAAAATAAAACATCAGTTAATATTTTATAGGGTGATGAGAGTTGAAGGAATGTGGTAGGTAGCATTTGTTATAGAGAGTACATAATTATATGAACCCAAGTGTAACAAATGTCTAAAATGTACTATTATTAATTTTAATGCATAATAAAATATAAATTACAATTCCATGTAGAGAATTAAAACTGAAGATTATAAAAGATCATTATAGATTCAATTTGGTAACCCTTTCATAATCATTAATAATCTTCCTAGTGAAAAATTATAACCACTGGAGTGTACCCTTAGGCTGAAAAATCATTTAAATTTTCTACCTTAGTTCTTAACCTTTTTTAAATAAATGCACACAATTTCCTTAATATTAATAGCTGTTTTGAAAATGTTTAACTTACATATAAAATTATTTCTGTATTCTTAAAATAATTGCCTCTTGTAAAATCATGCATTTTTTTTTATTTCATTACTTATTTAAATACTTTTCAGAACTTTAAAATTTTTGGCATATGTTATAGAGTGAATGGTGTGTCCCTCCAAACTTATATTCTAATTCCCAATGTGAATGAAGTTAGGAGATAGAACCTTTGGGAGGTGTTTAGGGTTGAGCCTTCATGAATGGAATAAATGTTCTTATAAAAGACCAGTGGCCTGTTGCACAGACTTGTGCACATTGAAAGGAAATTAATTAGAAGGTGGCTGGCAGGGTGGGACTGGGCGAGATGGGCCGGACATACCCTGGAGGTGTCTGCGGAGTGAGTGGGTTCCTTTTTGCAGGTGGGGTTCCTTGGCCTGGCCTGTGGGGACCAGGCGGAAACCAGCTCTCTGACATCCTCTGAGGGGTCCCAGAGTGTGAAAGGGCGCTCTGCAAAGTTGCTGTCGTACAGGGTGTGAAATGCAAACACAAGTGCGCAGCAAGCCAGATTCTGGGCCAACAGTACTCCAACAAGATATCCCAGGGCCAAAGGTGGAATTATGCAGCCCTGTGAGGAATTGGGTCCCTCCTCTCTGGTTTTGGGGTGCATCACCCAAAAACTGCTACGATGTCACTGCAGCTCGGCAGCTCCTGCATTGAGTGTCTGCCCAGTGGTGGTCAGTGCACATCATAGCAACCAGTTGGATGGTTTGACACTTAGCATATTAGCCTTTTATATATATACTAGAGGCTCAGTGCTCAAAATTCAAAATTCATGCAGGGGTAGGGGGTGTCCCTCAGCCCAGCCTGCACCCTCTCCAATCTGGGACCGCTCAGGGGATGCCCAACTGCCCGTTACAAAGTCGGACTTTCAACAGCCAGTCAGACAATTCTCTCATAATCTAGGACTGCTGGCTCCTAACTGCTTGCCTGCCTGCCTTCCTGATTGCCCTTAACTGCTTCTGCCTGCCAGCCTGATCATCCCCTAACCACTCCCCTGCCAGCCTGATTGATGCCTAACTACTCCCCTACCAGCCTGTTTGCCCCTAACTTCCCTCCCCTGCAGGCCAGGTCCCCCCAACTGCTCTCCCCTGCAGGCCTTGGTCCCCCCCCCCAAAATGCCCTTCCCTGCAGGCCCAGTCACCACCAACTTCCCTCCCCTGCAGGCCTGAGTCCCTCCTAACTTCTCTCGCCTGCAGGCTTGATCACCCACAACTGCCCTCCCTTGCAGGCCTGCTCCCTTTCAACTGCCCTCCCCTGCTGGCCATCTTGTGGTGGCCATCTTGTGTCCACATGGGGGAAGCTATCTTTGACCTCATGGGGCAGCCATCTTGTGTGTTGGAGTGATGGTCAACTTGCATATTACTCTTCTACCAGATAGGATAAAGGCCTGGTGCATGGGTGGGGGCCAGCTGTGTCCTGGATCAGGGTGGGGGTTTCCTTGGGGTACGGGGTGGCCTGAGTGAGGGGTCTGTGATGGTTTGCAGGTTGGCCATGACCCTTGACAACCCAAGCAGAGGCCCTGGTATCTGGGATTTATTTATGTCCTATAATTAAAATATTGTAGCCTTGATTGGATACATTTATCTTCCTCAATATCCCATCCATTCCTTCCATGCCCACCTAGCAACAGTTGCCTCCTCTCCTGACCCCACCAGAGCCTTCGAGCCTGGACTGGTATGGGGACCCGGGGGTGGGTGGTGGGGAACACGGCCCCTTTCCTCCTTGGGGCCAGCGGCCAACCTCCTGTGGTCTCTCCCTCCACTCCTTCCCTCCCCCAGCCCCTCCGTGTTCAAATTCATGTACAAATTCAGGCCTCTAGTATTAAATAAATAAATAAATAAATAATCTATGTGAGAAGTAATTACAAGAAATTATATGAATATGCCAAGTCATCAGAGGAATGAAGTTTACCATGGCTTGACTGGTATGAAGTTGTAAAATAAAAAATGTATTATATTTATTCTCAAAGGAAATGCTAAGTTTAATGTAAGTTTAAAGGAAATGATTTCTCCTATATGGTTAGAAACAAAAGTATCAATGAAAATGTTAACTCCTTTACTATGTATAGCTGTTAGAGCTACATCACTTGTTCAGTGCTCACTGCTACGGCTCCTCAAATATCATTTACATTAAGAAGCAACGAAGATGAGTAAAGACGGTGTGTAGTACAGAAAAAGTCATATACTTCGAAATTCCTAACAATATACTTGTGAATTTAGTTCTCTTTAAGAAATGTCTACTTTTTTTTTAAGATACATATATGCTAAAGTAAATTGATCCTAAATCAGAGGCTATGTAATGTATTTGACTGCCACAGATGCAGTTCAAGATATCTAGAAAAAAAATGTAGCTTATATTTTTTCCAATTTTTTTTTTTTTTTACCAATTATTTTCCTACTAAACAACATGACAGCTTTTCTTAATCATTGCTCCTGAGAAACTATTAAACAATCGCAAAAGGTCACTGTGATTTTATCTGTCTGATTCTCGATTGCAAAGCAGTTTCCCAGCTGAATGGCTGGGCAGTGAGGCCCCTATGTGGGTATCACTGACCTTAATTAACTTAAAGAGAGGGGAACTCAATGGGAGAAATGTCAGGAACAGCTCTCCTTACTCTGCTGGACAAGCAGAGGCTCCTTGATGCTTCCAGTTTCCCAACCAGAGCTCAGCTGACTACAGATGGCCAAGAGGAGTCATGGCCACTGCCTGATCAGATTAAAGATTCAAAGACCATTCGGTCATGCAGCCAAATGAAAAGAAGAAGAAAATTCAAAGAGCAAACCAAAAATTAAAAAAAAAAAATTACATTAAAAGTCAATACAAATGATTCTGTACTAATTGCTGACAAAGAATGAAGCATGTGTCTGCAGAAGGTAGAGTGCCAAGACTGCAATGGTCTATCTGGGTTATCAGATAAACATTTGTTCCTGTGAAACAAGGCCGAGACCTGAAGGTATCAAACATGGCGCCACCTGGGACAACCTCATTGAAAGGGAATGCATAAATAAGAAACTAGAATTCCTTAGGAACTTTAAAAATTGTGTGAACACATTATACATTTAACTTCAGTATTTTAAAGTGAGAACAAAAATCCCACATCTCAATCCAGAGATATTTGAGGGTATGTTCAGGATTATGGAAGAGAATTAAATGCTCAAATATCTTCAAAAGGCAGTCAGTAGAGGACCAAATTCATCATGAGTTTATACACTGGCCTAAGCACACATCCAAAAACTCCATTAATTTTGTAATCTCTAATATTAACTAATTAAAATTTTACATATATTAAATCTGCTAACTGGGGGGGGGGGGGGGGGCTTGAAATTATTTTACTGTAATTGTTTTCAGGTATAATATCAGAACCCAAAGACATTGGTTGAAACATAAAAATTGGAGCTGAAACTTAAACTCAAGTTTCAGAGTATTCACCCTTCACCATGGTACTCTACCTCTGCTTTGAATGCTAATTGGCAATATAAGACAGGATGTGTATAAAACTTGGAAACACCCCTCTCCCACAGATATTTTTACAATCCTTTAGAATGTAAATATACATGCATATATTAATAGCCTTTTTAAATCATTTCAAGGTATATCTATGTAGACATTAAAAATAAACATAAATTATACATATTTTCTTAATTCAGTGATAACTGGTTTAATTTAGTATCTGTTGTTATTATTTTTCCCCAAACTTTCTTTTCACTATTCCTTCTTTTCTATTATTTGGTAAAATGCTTCTACTACTTTAGAAAAAAATGAACAGAAATGGCACTTTTGTTGTATAAATACAAAACAAAAACATATATATTGTTTCAGAATAGAAATAGAGGTCATGTTTAATCTGAACATAGATATTTGTATAATGGTTTAGGAATATTAATATTTATCAGGTTGTGTTCAAAGTCTGAAAAATGACATTTCATTTTTATTTTAAAAATTCTCTTGTATTGGGTAGGTGTTGAGAGAGAGAAAGAGAGAGAAAGAAAGAAAGAGAGAGAGAGAGAGAGAGAGAGAGAGAGAGAGAGAGAGAGAAAGAGAGAGAGAGCTATTAGATGTCTTTTTGCCTATTAGTTTTGCTTGTCTAGCTAGAAAATAAACTTTTTTTTCCCCTGTGGGGATATTATTCTTATTTTGGTATATTTATTGGTTTGCTAATACAGGAAAAGTTGAAAAGGAGACACTGAACATTTGCTTTCTTGAATTTGGTAAGCAGTGGAAATTAGCGATGTTGCTTAGACACCTAAGTGATAATTTGTTGAAATCAATCAGTCCGTTTCCTCACTCTACTGCAATCCAGCACCACTCTCTCACTTGGGAGTGGCAGCTTTGAGAGACTTCTGATGCAACACTGTTGTCATAGAACTGGGATTTCGCAAGGGACATAATTATCAGTGACTTCTCAAAGGGTCCTTCTGGAATCTCTGAGGGGTAGTCACTAGCTACAGAGGGTCTGAGCTGGAGAAATGTCTTATGGCAGACACATGGAGATAGAGTAGTAGACAAACTGTACGGCAGATCACATAGGCCTCCTCAAGCAGACAGCCAAGACAAAGGAAGAGTTTTCAGGGGTGGTAGTTCCAAGAAACAGAATGCATGCCATCAGGGATAAAAGTCCTCTAAACTAAATAAGAAATGTCACTAATTACATATCCTAATATATAAAAACCCAGGATCTGTAACAACTGAACAAAGGCTCGACTGAACACTGGAAATCAGTCCTATAGTCAGACTGACTCCGGTGTGGGTGTGGTGACCCAGCTCTGACTGCCAAGGGAGCTGCAGAACAGGCCCAGAGAGAGGCCTGAGGAGAGAGGCATGGTCTGATCTGTAGCCTCTGTAGCAGCTGTTGATCAGCACTTGCCACTTTCTTTCTCTCCAGGCTTCACCAGTAGCCATGCCTCTGTTTCTCTCTGGGCCTGCAGGGGGCAGCTGATCAGCCCTGCCACTCTCATCAAGCACAGAGATAGGCCCGGAGATGCTGACTGGCATAGAAACCATCCAATCAGAACCAAATCTGGGTTAAGTGTGAGGAGCCAATGGCTGCCTAGGAGGTGGAGCTTTTGACATTACCTGGCATAGAAACTGACCAATCAGAACTAAATTGGCCAGCAGGGGAGGGCAGTTGGGGTAAATCAGGCAGACAGGCAGAGTCAGTTAGGGGCAATCAGGCAGGCTGATAGAGAGGTTAGGGGTGATCAGGCAGGCAAGCAGTGGGGTTAGGGGCAATCAGACAGCAGGCAGGCAAGCAGAGGCTCCTAACTGCTCGCCTAACTGCTTGCCTTATTGCCTACCCCTAAACACTTCTGCCTGCCAGCCTGATTGCCCCCTAACCATTCCCTTGCAGGCCTGATCCTACCTAACTGTGCTCCCCTGCAAGCCTGGTCACCCCCAACTTCCCTTCCCTGCCAGCCTGATTGCCCTTCCCTTCTGGCCATCTTGTGGTAACCATCTTGTGGTGGCCATCATGTAGCAGCCATTTTGTGACAACAGGAGGGTGGCCATCTTGTGACGATGTGAGGGTGGCCATTTTGTGGCAGCCATCTTATGATGATGTTGCATGATGCCACCTAGGATTTTATTATATAGGATAGAGTTGTGACCTGAGGGCATTTGGATTGTATATGTGTGTGTGTGTGTGTGTGTGTGTGTGTGTGTGTGTGACTGTGTAATACCTTTAAACATCACATTTTGCTGTGTCCTGTTTTATTACCTGATTATTTTCCTTAGAAGGGTAATACATACATTTTCCCAAAACATTAACATTTATAAAATGCAAATGCAAAAAATAAGTTAGTTTTTTCCTTCACCTTCCATCTAAAAATGTTTCCGTTTTCTTCCAATTCAAAAGAGGATGAGTTGTTGGATGGAAATTTCAGTTTCCCCTTCTTATAAGAAATACTGTACAAATATTTCTATTAAGAAATTTGCTGATGTCATCTAAAATAACAGGCAATTACCTTTCTGACAGGGCATCTTTCACCTAGCTGTGGGTATTTTTCTAAGGAAAGGGCAAGATAAGGGTCAGCCCTCAGCAACTTATTATTATAACCTGGTATTCTTTTCCTCTTAAGAAAGGTTCATTTATTGAATTCTTAACCAGTACGTGAATGCATGTATGTTCCAGGAAATAATAGAAGTCATAGGTTAAAGTTGCTGCATTTTGGGGAGTCATCCATTATAATCTTGGTCAATAATAAGAAGGTAGAGGGGAAAAAACAAACAGGTACTTACAAATTTTCTGAGTTGTGTTTGTGTTGTTTGCTCACTTGATGTTCTTGAATGTTTGATGTGAATTCTAGAACTTCAGCAAGGCCTTGGTGGAAACACATAGGCGTTTTTGCCAATATTGGGGTAGAGAAAAGATTAGGAGCTACCTAGAAATCTCATAAAGTGACCGTAAATATCTCTGAACTTGTGTAGTAGTTGTGGTTTATGCTCTGTTTTGTTTTCTTTTGAACTTTCAATACATTTTCTGTAAAAATTAATTCTTATCTTTTAATGGACTATAGAATACATTGAGAAAATATGAATTCTACACTTAAGATATATTAATAAATTTTTTAAAAAAGAAAACATATTAGGAATATTACTTAAAATTATTTTAAATTATTCTTTATAGTAATCATCTCAACAATTTTATTAATGCCAACTTGTTACTTTAAATGAGTGACTTTAACTAGCTAGCAAACAATACATTCATCCATAATTTTAAGAGACTAATTTTAAAAAATAAGATAAATGATTTAAGATGAATTTAAGATTATTAAGAAATAGATAAGATAATATTCACTTCTGAACATTAGGAAATAAAAGAATAGTCTGGGTGCTATCCAACAAACTAACATATTTTGAAGATATACTTTTTCAGTGCGGTGTTTAGAAGTTCACAGAGCTGGAACTGTTTCAAGTCCTGATAGGCACAGCACGTCAAAGCAAGTTGCAGTGAGGCAGCCCTGTGCATTAATTAGAAAAGGTCAAGCTGTGCAAAGGAAATGAGTGCAGTGCGTACGGCTGAGAGCTCAGAAAGTACAAGCTGTGACAATGCATTCCAAATCTTAACTAATTACTGGTGGTTTCTCCACATAAAATGATACTGAATGTTCAAGCATGCTTAAGAGGGGACTTTCTACCTTGCTTATAAGTTTAAAGAAAATGATGTGATATTTTTGAGAAAAAGTAATTTATAGCTTGCAATGTCCCTTTTGCATAAATTATGCCTTATGATTCTAACAACATACTGTGAGACAAGTAGGTCATTATTTATATTTTACTGAAGAGAAAAACAAAAACTCAGAGAGAATTGGCAACTTGTCAAGGTCACACAAGTTGTAAGTGACAGAATGCATAAAAACTTGCCCTTTGTTTTAAATTTTCAAAATATGATCTATTTTGAAACCTGCATGGCATTTTATTGGGATCCCAGTAACAGAATCATGTAAATGCTTAGAGTTTCACAAATTTAGATATGCTAGAAATTGTTTCAGAAATATATTCAGAGTGTTGCTTTACAAGGTAAATAGTTTCGAAATATCTAGTCAATATTAAACCAATAATTCTTATGTTCAATAACGTCTAATCACCCTAAAACTTCTGCAGCAAAAGGCATATGTAGTCAACTTGAATCTGAAAACTGTTTCAAATATTAGCAGAAAAAGATAATATAGCTTTGAAAAGCCTCTAGGGGGGAAAACGATAAACAAGTTTCTCTTTTCACACTCATTTAAAGTGTGAAGTAAAGAATAAGGAGGGGACAGACTTAATTTCAGAGTTATCTCATCCGCCCCTACCCCAAACTCTCAGGGTCAATAACCAGGTGATTATGGATTACCTGAGTGAAGTTGCAAGTATAACCTAGAAACCTAGAATTTTTCCTCCAGGAATCCAAAGAAAATTAAGCCTTAATGTCTTAAAGTTTCTGTTATGTATAAATGAAAACTCCCTATGCATCTAATATGGTACTAGTACCATCCATGGGACAATTAAGAAAATAGTCACTGGAACAAATTTTTTTCTCTTCTGTGGTTCAGATGGGAAAGCCTGGTTTAAAAGGTTGCTATGACACTGAGAGGCTTGCAGTAGAGACAGAAGATGCTTATTAGGAGGATACAATACTATTTTTCTTTCTTGAAGTTTGTTCTGAATGATCAGAATTGCAAGGCTCTAATAAAGAGGCATAAGGTGATGGTGACAAACAGTGGACATGTATATGCCTGAGGTCTGAAAGACTCGCCCTTAAAGACTCACTGTGGAAGAGTCCATCACATGATATAATTTGACAATGTTTTCCCAGTGACTTTATAGGCAAACTAGCACAACAGCAAATTCAGTGACAACAGAGAGCAATGTAAAAACTTAGGTCGAATGGACACCAAAACCAGTAGACAGTGTGGGTTTTGAGTAACATATTTTCACTATTGTTTTGTGTGTTTTTTTCCTAGTTTGTTATCCTTGTGGCTGCTGCTGCCAATCTCTTCAGTTAGAGCAAAATCTGTCATGAAATCAATACTAATTATAAACAGTTACACAAGCTCAAACTTGCATGGAGGTTCGGCTTCTCTGTAACGGATCTAAGCTGTTCCATAATTATCAAGAGGCTATTCATCTTCTGGTTGAATAATCTGAAATCCCTTCATCTTAATACACATTTTTTATACCTTAATCATTTAATCCTGTTAATTACTCCTCCTTTTTAATTTCCTAAATGATCCGGATTTATCCCAACTTTTAGGAAATACAACAGCAAAAATATTTAGTATGCCTATGAAAATTACTAAAATTTGGATACTCTAATTTTTTCTTATCCTATTTTTCCTATATTATTAGTATACTAGAGGCCCAGTGCATGAATTCATGCATGGGTAGGGGTCTGGTTGTCCAGGCCCCAATCGGGGCTGATTGGGGCCAGGCCTGGCCAGGGGCAGTAGCCACAGGAATTTGGCCAACAAACCTCACCCCTATTGGGGTGAGGGGGGGGGGGGGTCGCAATCAGGGTCAGGGCTAGCCAGAGGGAGGGGCTTCAGGCTGATTGAAATATTGGGGGGCCCATCAGGGCTGGGGCCGGCCAGGGGGAGGGGCTGCAGGAAGTTGGCCACTGGCCCATCCCCTAATGAGGTAAGGTGGGTGGTAAGGAGCAAATAGGCAGGCAGTTAGGAGCAAGGGGCCTAAACCAGCAGTTGGACATACCCTAAGGGGTCTCAACTTGCAAGAGGATGCAGGCCAGGCTGAGGGACACCCCCTACTTCTGTGCATGAATTTCATGCATCAGGCCTCTCCTTTTTTAATAAAAATAGATCAGAAATGTTATTACTAAAGCATCAAGCCACACTAGTATGTCATTAGCCAATTCTAGCAGCTCTAAGTCATAGAAAAGGACTACAGACTGATACATAATATTTATGGAGCAATATGTTCTTAGGCTAATTTTTCCCCCCTGCTTATCTTTATTAGATCTTATCTTGTTGTGGTACTCAGGTCACAGGACAATGAAATATCAGGTGGCAGCTTGGTAAAGTCAGAAGACAAGTTGGTGATTTAATTTTGCACATGAATATCTCGCATATATTTTGAATAAAATTTTACTAATTCTCTTGGACATTTCATTATGTTCTTTAAAATATACACTTTGAAAGTGTATTTCCTAAAAGGACAACATTGGTCACTTGATTTTAGTCAACATTGAATAAAGAGTGTAAATTTTCATGCCATTTCTTCATTATTGTTCACTTATAATTTGTATTGCAATGAGCTTCATTATGGTGTGTACTTTACATGTGTTACACGTTCTTTTTTATTTGTTTGTTTGTTTTTTCACCGCTACTACTGCATGTAGTATTTCTATTCATAGAAACTGGAGAAGTTATTGCCCTGGCCCATGTGGTTCAGTTGGTTGGAGCATTGTCCTTTACACCAAAGGTTCCGGGTTTGATATCTGGTCCTGGTCACGGCACATGCAAGAGACAGCTGATGGATGATTTCACAACAATCTCTTTCTCTGTCTCCATTTCCCTCTTTCTAGAAATCAGTGAACATATCCTTGGATGAGGATTAAGAGAAAAATAGAAGAAACTATGTAAGTTATAAACAGTTCATTAAATTTAATGTTTTAATAATTTTAACATACATATTGCCCTCTGAATGCGACAAAAATAAATAATCAATAGGTCTTGAATTATGGACAGATTGTGGGTGAAAAGGGGCCACATGCTAACCTGACCGCCTCAGAAAAGGCCTGCATGGTAGCCTTGCCAACTCAGAGACCTAAAGTAACCACAAAGAATGGTCTGAAATTAAAAAATTTTTAATTAAATGCTGTTTATGGTGGTTAGTCATGTCCTAAGCCAGTATCTTCCCTGGCAAAGGTCAAGCTGTACCTTAACTGAGTCTGTCTATTGTCTTTTTGCATCTATGATAGCATATCTTTGGAATGTGAAAGTAATTTTTTCCCAGACCACTCAAAGCACCCTGCCTAGATCACAAATCCCTTCATTGTTATTAATTGTTGACTGTAAAGTATCCTGCACCCTCCTAAGGAAAATAAATGTTTTCATTATTTAACTTTTCATCCAATTCCAGAGGTTTCCCCCACTTTGCTTTCTCTCACCCCCCGCCTAATCTGTCATGAATGGATTTCATGTAACCCACTTATGTCTCTTCTTTTGATTGTAATGTATAAAATACAGTACAAAACTGCCATTCTCCAGAGCATTATCTCAATCTGTTGAGATTTTGCTTCCTGGCAATTGTCAACTGTTTTGGCTCAAATACACTGTTAGGGTTTGGCTTGTGATTCAGGCTGTGAAATAATTCACAACTAAAAGAAGAGAGGCAGATAGGAAATTTATTTTACTTTCCAAAGAAGGAAAGAGCCAAGTATCGCTAGTCAGTACAGCATGGAATAAAGAGTGGCCTTCTCTTTTAAGCAGTGTCCATTGCTAAGTAACCAGGAAGGGAGGGGATGTGGATTATGTTGAAGTTGAGCAGATATCAGGGGCTGACTTGAAAAGTTACCGTTTGTTTGCTTTCCAGGAGACAGTCCAGCACCGTGATCGGCAAACTGTGGCTCTCGAGCCACATGAGGCTCTTTGGCCCCTTGAGTGTGACTCTTCCACACCATGGCCTGGGCGAGTCTATTTTGAAGAAGTGGTGTTAGGAGAAGTTTTAAGTTTAAAAATTTGGATCTCAAAAGAAATTTCAATAGTTGTACTGTTGATATTTGTCTCTGTTGACTAATGAGTTTGCAGACCACTGGTTTAGCAAATGTCTTAAGGAGGTGTCTTATCACTATTTTTTTCCCAAGCTTGTAAAACAAGCTTAGAGAAAAAGTGATGAAGAGTTCAAAAGAGGTTTGTTTACTTGGGGGATGGGGCACGGTATGGTGGTGGTGCTGGTGAACTTTACTAACTAGAGACTCCTTGGTGCAAATTATCCATGAGTTGTGAAAACAGCAGGGAGGAGGGGGTGCAAGAATGTAGCTTTGAGAGTAGCTTATTTTATTCCCCAGTTTGAACAGAGGAGCTATTTCAATCAGAGGAACCAACAATCTTTGGGTTTAATTACCTGATGCTTCCCATAAATTCTGGAAGGCCGTAGCAAAGAAAAGAAAAGGCCTTTTCTTCCTGTCCTTACAAACTCACAAAAATCTTCACAGGTTTGAATGTTTCTTAAGTTGACAAAATAATGTGAATATTTTCAAATAATTTTATAGTACAACTTTGCAAAACTAGCAAAATCAGAACTTTGAATATTAAAAATAAAAAAGGAATATGTCAAAGTTATATTTTATTGCTCCTCTGATACATTCACTCCAGTCATTACAGGACTATCTATACTAATAAAAACCTGGGTGGCATCTCATCCTTGCATCATAACAAGATGGCTGTCCCCATGTCATCACAAGATGGCAAGCTCCATGTCATTACAAGATGGCCACCACAAGATAGCCAGCAGGGGAGGAAAGTTTTGGGTGATCAAGCCAGCAGGGGAGGACAGTTGGGGGTGATTGGGTTGGCAAGGGAGCAGTTAGGCATCAATCAGTCTAGCAGGGGAGTGGTTAGGGGGTGATCTGGCTGGTGGGCAGAAGTGCTTAGGGACAATCAGGCAGGCAGGCAGGTGAGTGGTTAGGAGCCAGCAGTCCTGGATTGTGAGAGGGATGTCTGACTGTTGTCAGACCAGCAATCAGACATTCCCCAAGGGATTCCAAATTGGAGGGTGCAGATTGGGCAGAAGGATTTTGTGCACCAGGCCTCTAGTATTTTATAAAATATTGTCAAAATTTATCAAAATTATCAGTATCCATCAAAGTTCCAAAGTAATTTTCAGTTAAAGTATAGTGACCTCTCATTTTGATATAACAAAAGCACAAAACAATTTCCAGCAAGAAACTGAGGAGTTAGAGGGAAACTAGATAAATAAGGGAAAGGGTCATGGGGTGGAGGAGCATAAATAGAACCCAGAATTCCAGCTGGGGGAGTTACTAGGACAATCCTGCTGAGCAGGTAAGAAAGGGCGCTCACAGGAAACAAACTTTAAAATGTGTGGATGTTGCTAAGACAGGCAATGTGCAGATAACCGATCACAAGGCACTAAGGCATATAAACCAATTTCAAGGATATTGCTAAAGCAAGATTATTTGCAAAGACCAATCAGGAGCTAGTAAAGGCTGTATCCACCCCCTAGATTAAAAAGCACCCTTCCTCATACTCTATCTTCCCTGTGAGCTAGATTCTTGGGTTGATGGCAGGAGACATGCTCCCCTGTGCCCACATGGCTTATGGACTAATCAACTTTAACACCTGACTGTAACATGAAAAGAAAGTTATGAACACTGGCTTCCATCGGGAACTCCAGCTGCACCTTTCCTAGGACTTGTTTCTATCAGTAAATGTTGGTTCTGCTAACCGTTTTTGTCTGAGACTTCTTTGGTTTTGCAAGACAATGAACTCAGACTCAGAGACTCTACATTTCAGTTTCACTTACACCTTGACTCTCTCACTGGGCAAAAATTTTGAGCAGTAGTCAAGAGCTGGAAATGGAGACAACAACCCAATTATGAAAAACGCTAGCTTTACAAGAAGGGTGATTGGTGTGAGCTGTAGCCTCTGGTCTTCTTGGTTTGCCTCTTCAACATAGAAATTCTGCCTTAGCAGAGAGTTGAGGTATTAGAGATTAGAGTCTAATTGTTCCCAGCCTGCCCTATCTTGGATACAGTTTATGCCTTTGGTGGAGGCACAAAGTCCAGACCTCTTTGTTATTTCCTGAATAGCACCTTTGCAACAGGAAGCTAGGGACTTAGAATTAATGACACCTTGCTTTGCCTGATAAGACCCAAAAGCATTTTACTAGGAGCTGGAGACAGAGATAGCCTTATATTCTTGATACACCTAGCTAGGATATGGCTTCTATCAGGTTGAACTGATGGCGGGTGCTCCTATTACCAGAGTTATCTTCAATTCTTTAAAGTTTCCACTTTAATATTGGTTTACCTTATAAGGTACTTGTCACCATTACTATGGGTTTTAAAATTATTACTTAACTCTATGACTTTTTAAATAGAGCAAATAAGTAATTATTTGATACATAGAAAAACATTCATGTTTTTATATGTAGAAATCCCAATGGGCTATTTAAAATAATTATTTTCACTTATTATATAAGAATTAAAAACATTAAAGATGAAGAATATGAGTTTGAAAAATATAGCAACATTCTATTGTATATTTTTATTTTTAATTGCAGTAAAACTTTATACCATACTAGATGCCTGATGCACAAATTTCTGCAAGGGGCTTGGCCCTCGCAGCCCCAGCTTTGTCCGGATCATCTGGAAGGCTGTCTGGCAGAGTTGTTTGGCTGTCTGGTCTAATTAGTATATTATGCTTTTATTATTATAGATTTGTCTAAGTAAAATAATATTTTAGTATTGCCAAACATAATGCATATATATGGTGAAAATAGTTTTAGGACTTTGTAAATGTCTTCTCTAAAATTTATAAATGGAAGACCTATTTTTCTTTTGGTGATTTATCACTAAAGAATTGTGTCAGCTATTTAAAAGTTATTCTTCAACATAATAAATGTTGTCATCTTGTGTAACACAATTGCATACAGATTCCAGCTCTGACCAATAAATGTAAACTACTTTAATGGAAACTAGGAAAATAGTGAATATCAATGGGAAGTAAGCCTTTCATATTTTCAGTTAGGTAAGGTTTTATAGATAATATATTATAATATATGTGTTACGACTTTTCAGAGAAAATGCTATGATATAAAACATGCATAAGCAAAACTAACGAGACAATATAATTTTTAAAAATTTGTTTTGGGCAGTGTGGCCAAGTGGTTGAGCATCAATCTATGATCCAGAAGGTCACTGTTCAATTCAAAGTTTGGGCACATGCCTGGTTTACAGGCTCAATCATTGATTGTTCTCTCTCTCTCTCCCTTTCCCTTCCTCTCTGAAATAAAATGTATATCTATATCTATATCTGTCATTATCTATCTGTCTATATTTATATTAAAAGTTGTTTTGTATTTTTAAAGTAAAGAATATTAGTATTATGGGTATTAGAGTATTATAAGAATCTATATAATGTTCAGTATTCCAAATGATAACAGAAGCTGACAATGAAATCAAGTAAACAAATATAGAAGATATTCTACTAAACATGTAATTTCTGTTTTAAATAATAAGTATTCTGACTAAATATTTTATATTTTTGTCTGCATTGCCTTTAACAAGCTTAGAAATTAACCAACCATCCCCTGAAACAAACAAATGACAGTCCTACAATTTAGTACAATAGATGACTATAGTATATTTATGAATTTTGAGCTAAATGAAAAATAATGGTATTTCTAAAATTCTCAACAAAAAGTGAAATTATAGGAACATTTCTGGCATTAAAATTTAACTTAAAAACATATTTTATAATATCATAAATTTTAATATATTTTAGAATTATTCATATCTCAACAATATAATTCAATAAAGTAGTAGTAAGATAATTATTCATCATCTCAATTTTGAAAGAGGCAAACTAAAGATATGAAAATCACAAGGAAATACTGACTTTAAATAAAAAACAAACCATAAAGCAAATATTTAATGCATAAGTATTTACAAACCAAAATTATAGCTTTTTAAAAACATATACTCCTGATATTTTCTATCCCTTCCAAATGATTGAAATATTGATTTTCTTTAAAACAAGACAAAATTTGGATTCATATACAGTATAATACATAATCATCATATACTATATTTTGGGGGGAAATCTCTAAGAAATAGTGCATAACCAAGAAATTGCTGGTAACAGGACACAACTTAATCAGTGTCAAACATAATCCTTCAGAAGATGTCTCTTTCAAAGGAGCATATTAGATAAAAATATCTTCATTAGGTAATTAATGAACACAGAATTGCGTAGTTCCACCAAATGGACCTTCACTATGCCTAAATAAGAGTTTATGTGATTCTGGTTACTATACAACAATTATTTTAAAAGTAAATATTAATATGTTTATCTACTTTCTATTGTCTCTCACAAAATCACATTCAGAATATAACTCTTTATATTCTGAATATAATAGTATGTGACAAGTAAAAACCTCCAGTGACATGAAAGAAGGGAAAAAACCTAGTGGGCAAAGCCAGATCCTTCTAGATTTTTCTTACTTATGTCTTCTGATATCTCATTAAATTTGGAAGCAAGGTCATGAAAACTGAGATTGGCAGGAGTGTTTATATTCTGACGTCTAAGGAAGAATGTAGAATTAGTTTCTCAATAGAATAGTTTCCCCCATACAGTGTTGAGGACAAGATGTAGTTTATAGTCATGAATTTATCCTATCTAATGAAAGAGTAATATGCAAATGGACATTCATTCCAAGACACAAGATGGCTGCCCCCATGTGGTCAAGGATGGCTGCCCCCATGTGGACACAAGATGGACACCACAACATGGCCAGCAGGGGAGGGCAGTTGGGAAGGACCAGGCCTGCATGGGAGGGCGGTTAGGGGCAACAAGGCTGGCAGGGGAGCAGTTAGGCATCAATCAGGCTGGCAGGTGAATGGTTAAGGGGTAATAAGGCTGAGAGGTAGAAGTAGTTAGGAGAAATCAGGAAGGCAGGCAGGTGAGCAGTTGGGAGCCAGCAGTCCTGGATTGTGAGAGGGATGTCTGACTGCCTGTGTAGGCCTGATTCTGGCCCAATCCCGGTGCAATCAGGCCTACAGGGGCAGTCAGACATCTCTCTCGAGGGGTCCCAGATTGGAGAGGGTGCAGGCTGGGCTGAGGGATACACACCCAGGCCTCTAGTACATAATAATAACATTTGACTTTGAGATTTTCTTGAGTGGTCCTAAGTAGCCTGAACAGTTCTCAGAGAATGTAGACAGTAAATCTAATCTAGGTTTAGGTGTTTGCCAACCATAAGCAGAGCGCTGATACTGGGAAACAATTTAAATGGCAGGCCTTAGAATGTAAGTTGATTTTGAAGGAGAATATGGACAGACAGTTGTGGGTGGTAGAGGTAAGTGAAAGAAACTGAACTCAAATCACTGGTGGAGGGGGAAAAAAAACAACACATGAAGTGAGTTAAGTTGAAGGACGAAAACATCTGTGCTCAGTGAGTATGTTCGCGGTGCACTTTAATGTGAGGATAAGATATAGCACAGAATCAAGGGAGTGAGTGGCTGAAGTGGCGGTGAAGTGTTTGAGAAAGAGAGAATAAAGTGAGATTGTGGGAACCTCACGAGCACTGAAATTATTGGTATCATAGAGGCTACCAGAAGATGCGTAAGACACAGTGAGTGAGGAATTTCTCAAGAAAATGAAATAGTCAAAGTCTAAATGTGTCATTTAATATCAGAAAAATAGATTTAATATCTTAACCATGAGTTAAGCAAGGTGGGGAGGTTTTGATCATGGATTGGAGTACCAGCAGGTACAGCAAGGTAATCAGAGAGCCATGGTTATCATTGCAGACTGTGGATCCAGAATGGCTGGCTGACAACACATATTCCTTGTGAATAAGTTAATGCTTAACACAATATTGCACAGGGTGCTAATCCAAGATACATTAGCAATTAAAGTCTCTGAAGGGAGTAAATTATAAAGGAATAAGCAAGAGATATTTGATTCAGGGATTCTTGTCCAGGTTATAAGTAATATATAGATAAAAAGAGCATTATAGGTAATTCCAATAAGATCTGCCTCACCAGTTTATGGAACTAATATAATTTATTCTCATGCTTTCTTTGCAATAGATTGCTTGAGGTTCTAATCACTCCAGATTTTTTTTAAGAACTGTGGGAGTTTGCTCAATCCAAAGGGGTCAGTTTTCACTTTAAACAACAGGTGGTGGTGGTGGTGGTGGGGAAACCTGAATTTTTAAAATTAATTTACCATGTTTTCTTTTTCACTTGTACTAAATTCTCATCTCTGAAAATGAGAACTGCTAGAGGCCAAGGAAAAGATGAACACTGTCTGCATAATGAATGGACTATCTCAGAATGTGACCTTTTTGGAAATAGAGTTGTTTTATGTGTATTTAGTTAAAATGAAATCCTATTGAAGTGGAGTGGGTCTCTAATATGATATGAGAAGTGTCCTTATTAAAATAAAAGGGGGGGGGATGATTTGGACACAGATATGTAAATAGGCAGAAAGCCTTGTGAAAATGAAATCAGAGATATGCAAACAAAGGTATGCCATAGCCCTAGCCAGTTTGCCTCAGTGGATAAAGTAGAGTGTTGGCCTGTTGACCCAAGGGTTCCAAGTTTGATTCTGGTGAAGGGCACATACCGCAATTGCAAGCTCCTCCCCTGGTCTGAGCCCTAGTTAGGGTGCATACAGGAGGCAACCATTAGATGTGTTTCTCTCACACTGATGTTTCTCTCTGTTTTTCCCTTTCTCCACCACTCTCTCTAAAAAAATCAATAAAAAATATTGTCAGGTGGGGATTAAAAATAAATAAATCTATGTACTAATATATAAAAGGCTAATTTGTTAAGTGTCCTTCTGGGTAATGATGTCACGTAGCAATGCCTGGCTTCCTCTCCCTAGTAACTAGCCTCCTTGGAGTTTCTTCAGCTCAGGAACATGACTTGCTTTATACTAATAGCCAGGTGGAAACATTTCACACTTTAACCAAATGTCTGTGAAGCATTTTCCCGTGCCTCATCTCATTTAATCCTCACAGAAGTCCTGGAGTAGGTAAATATAAGACTCAGTGGAATCCTAATTTATTTTCATTAGCTGGAAAACGGAGATTTAGAAAGCTTAAAAACTTGACCCGACTGATAAGAAGTAAGAAATGGTGGACCTTGAAAATGACTTCAGGATTTCTCACTGCACAATACATAGTCAAATACTGTTGCAGGTGGATATTTAACCCTTTGTTTTCCCTGCGTGATCTACAATAATAATATGCTTTGTGTTGATATTTACTGTTGTGTAGCTGACAATTACCTGAAAAAGAAGTTGGGGTATTTCACTGGGTTGGGAAAAAAGTATCTAAATAGGAAAGCAGGTGTAATTAAGCTAAATCTCTGAAAGGCTAAGTTGTCTTGTGCATAGACTATACCTATAAACTCTCACTGGCACCAATCACACACTTTTCAATCTATCATTGTTGATCAGAAATCTGGTTGACACTTTCTATTATAGAGAAAGGGTGAAGAGTGATATTAAAATACTAGAGGCCCAATGCACAAAATTTGAGCAAGGGCCTTGGCCCCAGCCCCCAACTGCTACCACCGTGGCCAGGGGCCTCTGCTGCCTCTGCCACCTCTGCCATGGCCTCCACCTGCGGAAGCTTTGATCAGAAGGAAGGACATCTGGTCTAATGAGCATATTACACTTTTATTATTATAGATTTCTTCTAATTTCCTTTCAATGTGCATGAATTCATGCACTGGTCCTCTAATAAATAAATAGATATGCCATGTATTTCTGGATTCACCAGGAGCTCGGGGAAAAGCATAGAACAGAAGAACCAAGCCTGCCAAGACCTGAATCTTGGGCTTCTAGCTTTCATAACTGTGATACAATACATATATTTTGTTTAAGTGACCCAGGTTATGGTACTTTGTTATGACAACCCTAGCAAGAAAATAAAGATGGTTTTATTAAACGTTCTATCTCAACTCAGATATATGGTCTTGTGTATGAGTGTGTATGGAAGGTCCCCAAGACCTTCGTGAAGAGAGAGAAAACTGGATACATTATCTTGTTATATTGTTTAAATTATTATAACCTGTGAATGCTGGTGAGATAGCCTACCCTTGGGGATTACTCTTGAACTAAAGAGAGAATTAGACTTAGGTAAGAATACCTGAAATTGCAGGTAATGTTGAATGACCTGGCAGGAAGTTCAGGTGCCTAGAATGAGCAAGATTGGAAGATCATAGACAATGTGGGCTGGAGACATGTAGGTGGGTGGCCCGCATATCTATATATACACTAGTAAAAGTCTAAGCGACTAAACGACTAAATGACCTATTGCTATGATGCGCACTGACCACCAGGGGCCAGGCGTTCAACACAGAAGCTGCCCCCTGGTGGTCAGTGCACTCCCACAGGGCCAGCACTACAGGCCTCCTGGAACTTGGCCTTGGGCATCTTGGCTACTTCCCCTCCCTAGATGCTCCACAAGGAAGAAACTATATAAAAGCCTCCACCAGGTGGCTCCCAAAAACCAGGAACATCAGCGGAGATGGATCTGGATACAGGCCTGCAAGGGCGTCCCACCACCCACCCAGAGGGCCTATTGCATTCCACTCACCCCCAACCCCCCTCGGGATGGATGCCAAATGTAGTAGTGCCAGGATGAGTGGGAGAGGCAGTTAGGAGTGGCAGGCAGTGTTAGGCTGCCAGATTCAGCCTGATCCCCGTAGGCCACCCTGCACAAATTCGTGCACCAGGTCTCTAATAATAAGACATAAAAGGTGCAGGCCATTGAGTCTCATAGAAAAGTGCATTAGAAAGTATCTGCCACAGAAGCTGGCTAACTACAGTACATGTTCACTGCATGCCAGCCAACCTAAATGTGTATTTGGCCTCCTAAATGCTGCATGGTTGGTACAGGAATGGAGTGATCCTAGTAGAACAGAGAGAAGCCATTCATGGGTCCACACCACGTCCTTACTCACAGCAATCTGGTACGGCTACTATTGCTGCTAAATGCATAACGTAGCAGCATCTGAGATTGATCCTGTTTGAGGACATTAGCCACCTGACTTCTGATGAAATTCTAGTTCACCAGACCTCTCAAGTCAGGTGAACGGAAGAAGGTTTCTTTGTTCTCACTATAATTGAGATGTATTCTGGATTATGGGTTTGAATTCTCTGCCACGGTTTGTTTTCCATAACAAGCAATGAATGCCACACACACACCCGCCCCGCCCCTTTCTGCTCCATTCTTTTTCCATGTGTGGGCCCATTTTTTAAATTCAGCTTTCACTTCTATTCCTTCTCCTCTAAATGCTTTCTTTCCTTGGGGATCAATTACTGGCTTCCTTTTCTTTGTGCTGTATACTTACTCCCCAGGTGACGGAATTCACTCCATCGCCTAAATAATGAATGCTCCCCTATATCTTTTTCTCATGTGAAATCTCACTATGCATGAGGTCAAGACTGTAGGCTGAAAACTCTCTTGGCATTTCAAATATAAATATTCAAATTTATCTTAGCATCTTCCCAATGTGTTATCAGTATGCTTGCTCTATCATGACAGCCAGTTGTTGCACATCCATCAAGTTTTCTGGGTGTTTTTTTTTTTTTAAGTCATGTACTGGAATTTTTTCTTTGTGATTTCCTTTTTCTTACTCTTTCAAATCAATCTTTCACCTAGTTCCATTGCTTCTGGTTCCCGGGTGTCTTTTGAACATTCTTTCCTGCTGCTTTGTTATTCCATTCTTGATTTGTATCAACATATCACAGAAGTCACTGTTTAACCCCTCTAGTCACCTTTAGCATTCCTACCACAGTGATTTTATAAGGAATTTAATTGCATACCTCTCTTCATAAAAAGTTCTGTTGAATTGCCAAAGTCCTCGGGAAAAGCTCAAAGCTCTTTAGTGGGGCAGGAAAGACAATCAGGGGCACAGCATGCATTTACCTCCTTTGGCTTCATCCCTAGCCAATGCCCTTTTTCACTTTTGAGTCCAGTTTCATTGAGTCATTTGCATTTCCATTAATGTGCTATTATCGCTCTTCCTCACTGACCATTCTATCTCTTTTTATCTTCTGCCTGGAATGTCTTTCTTCACTTCATTTCCCTGGCTAACGCTCATTGTCCCAGATCATCTCAGGCATCCAAGTATGTAGTAAGACATTACTATTGCTTCTCTGTGTACAATAACTCTTGAAGCATGTGCTTCTTATAGTCCTTGTTTTTCTGCCTTTTATTTATTGGCTTACTGATAGGCCTTATAAACTGTAAGTCCTCAGGGGATTGCACAGGCTATAGCTCATGTGGAATTTTATTGTAAACACTCAATAAAACTATCTTTCCTACTGTAATTTTTTATGGTTTCATCAAATATAATATCTACATCTTGCCTTTAAAATTATTGCTATTTTTATTCAGGTTATTATTTACATGTATATTTTCATAAATATTTTATGTTTTAAAGTGATTTAAACAAGTGTTAGTATTTGTATCTGTGTGTTGAATAATAAGTTACTTAATAAACATGTAAAGTTATCTGAGAATTCAGAAGGAAACAATGATGTCTTCCATCTCATACTTATGGTCTATCCTTGGGGAAATAACTAATAATGTGAAAATAATAATGAGAATTGATAGCCAATTTCTGAATAAATGGTAAGTTCATAAGGAACAAAGACAGGAATCTTTGTAGTCATTCCATCAGAACCAAGTTCAAATCCTTCTGTTTGCTACATATTAGACTTAGGAGACATTATATAATCTCTTTCAATATGAGTTTTATTATTTTTGAAATGGGTGCAATATTACAACCTCAAGGATTTTATGGAGAATAAATAAGATACTGTATGTCAAATGCTCAGCCAGTTTTGACAGATAATAAGAATCCAGTAAAAGTTTTGTTATTCTTATAAAAATTGGGGATTTCAGATAGTCTTAAAAAAATATAGGTATTTTTGTGGGTTAGACATAGGAAAGAGAGGAGGAACTCAAGGAAGGTGACTGACTCGTGCAAATAAAAACTCTCAAGATCTAGTACTAACAAGGAGTCGGTAATTCCAGTAAAAAATATAACTAGATAGGAAAAGAAAATAAACTCGGAGAAATGAGTCAGCTCACATTCTGATATACAGGGGAGCTGAAGCAGAATGTTTAGATTTCATAAGATGGCCAATTAGTTGCCGATGTACATTTCTGAGTAGGGAAGTAAAATCGTAAGTTTTAAGGAGAGTTACCCTGGCATTGTAAAGAAAGTTTATGTATTCCCCAGTAATAAAATATGAAATAATGTAAGACTTGCATAATTGGGCCAGACTGTTTCTTTAAGCAAGCACCTACCCCATGCACCCTGAGGCATGAGTCCCTCAGTTCTAGGTTGTGACCTGATGCCACAGAGCAAACTGCTATGTTTCCTCCTTTAACTGTGAAATTCTTCACTTATGTTGTTTCTCACTTGCACTTAAAACTCTATAAATGTTATATTAGTACACTATTATATAACACAATAGCTGTTATCTCTCACTTCTCTATGCTGATCTATGCAAGCTACCTTCTGTCACATAAGTCAGGGCCTCTTGCCAAAAAAGTGATTCATCAAAACTGTGGAGTTTTATCATAATCGCCATCCTCACAATGTATTACAGAAGTCCATTAGAAACCTCTAATTTTTCAGGTTTGGTGCAGCATAACAACTTTAGCTTATGTTTCACAGCTTCTATTTGTAAAGAAATCAATGGTTTTTAAACCAAACTGCTCATCACAAACAAGTGTGTTAGATTCATTAGCATTTGCCCTGGTTTTCTGTATGGAGCTTATATTGCAAACCTGATTTGCATTTTTATCTGCAAGGAGCACAAGGTTTGAATTGCCTAAATGTTTACTTAATTATTGTGACCATTCTCTTCTACTCTGGTTTACCTCAAGGCCTCTGGCAAGCAGAAAGCAAGACTAATTAGTATCTAATTGATATTTTTTCAACAGTGCAAAAGAATCTCCCTCAATACAGAGAAATTAATTTCATTATACACGACAGAGAACACTTAGTTATAATAGCAAATATGGGAGTATTTGCTAGATTTTCAAAATTATATATTTTAAGGAAGAAGCACCTGGTTGTCTGTACTAGATTTTAGTGCTTGAATAGGAAGTGATTATAACCACTATTTTTTGTTACACATTTACTGGAAGATTCTTGTACAATCACTGAGTCAGGCATTGCAGATACAAAATGAACGAGACAAGGTTTCTCTAAGAAACTCATAGTCTATCAGAAAAACAAACTCAGAAAAAAATAATTTAAGTATATGTAATGATAGATTTGTACAGCCTATCATGAAGTCACAGGAAAGGGCAGACTAAGTCAGTCTAAACTACTCAGGGATAGATTTCTAGAGGAGATGACACGAGAGCCAAAGAGAGTGCAGAAAAATTGGCTATCCGCTGAAGAGATGAGGGGGCAGAAAGTGTCCCAACAGAGAAGAGATCACGGGCAAAGGTGGCAATGCGAGAAACACATTCAGAGTTTTGTTGCTGAGTGTGTTTTATATTCGTGGTATGCGTTCAAGTCCCATAGTAATTTTTCAAACTACCTTTAGCACAGGAAATGTAAAAATTGCCCCCAACATCATATAAAACACATTTATGTAAAATTAAAGGAAAATAGTTTGCCTTTTTTAAAAAATTTTATTTTATTAAAGTACTGCAAAGAGTAGTACATATGTCTACTTTTTTTTTCCCTATTGCCCTTCCCCTGGTCTCCCCTACCCCCCAGTGTCTTGTGTCCAATGGTTTGCT
Source organism: Pipistrellus hanaki (assembly GCF_964339955.1). Classification (NCBI taxonomy): domain Eukaryota; kingdom Metazoa; phylum Chordata; class Mammalia; order Chiroptera; family Vespertilionidae; genus Pipistrellus; species Pipistrellus hanaki. Next base: position 18,341,152 of record NC_140506.1, on the reverse strand, counting down.
TATTATGCATGTATACAAGACCTTCGGTTGATCTCTTACCTCCCCACAAACCCTCCCCAGCCAGTTTGCCTTTTAACAAATAGCATACGTGGACTTCATTCTGTTTAGATAAGTTTCTGTGCTCCCTGAAGGTCAAATGGCATGCACTGCCCAATTTACCTGACATGACCTGCGTGACTGTGGACCCAGAGGACATTGTCAAAACCGAGTAAACAGGGAAGGGCCGCACTGACTCTGCAGATGGTGCTCTTAGAAAACAGGAAGATGAACGTGGAGATTTGTAGGCATCACAGATCTGAACAGGCACGAGAAAATCACCTGAAGCTATTAGATTTGAGATATTTCACAATTGGAAACCCACACTGTTTCCTGGGGTGCATATTTATCCCAATGGAGCATATAGCTTTGACTTTTAAGTGATATATTGTATTATTTGTTATCTAATTTTTCTTTAATGGCAAATGAAAGAACAATTAAAATTTTAAAATTCATACAAATTTAATTTAACAATTTAAAATTCGAGAAATATAGAAGACCACCGAGGGCACTCTCAGATTCATTGTTAGGCCTCTAGATTTCAGCAGGAAGAAAGTATAAAAACCAGGGCTATCTTGGTAAGAGGGGGTTGTAAGGTTGTGTTTGCTTCTTGTTGTGTGTTTGTTTTTAAATAGGAATTTGGATTGGTCTGGGTGATTTTTAAAGGGTTTGGGAAACCAGGGACACTTCTGGATTGAGTGCCAGCAGGGAGCAGGGGCAATTATATTTTTGGGCGTCTTGTTACTTTTGATCTAAAAGATAAAATAAATCTGGCTAGTGTTGTTAGTGTAAAAGTTATAACCAGAAAGTGAAAACTGTTTTGAATTTGTAGTCTTTGCATCAATCATATTTCAGAAAGTATCACAAAGTGGTCACAGAGAGGTTTTTGTATACTCAGTATTATTTGTAATGACCTAGCTGCTCACTGCCAGGGTTAAGTCAGCTCATGGTCTCTAGGGCCTAATTCCATACACTTTCAGAATTCTGTTGATGAGAAGTTGTACTAGAATAAGTATGTCATGTCTTTTTGGATACACGGTATGTTGTTTAATCACCCTATTTGATAATGCCTGCACATAAATAATGCATATTCATATGTAAGAAATAGTTGCAGACAATATTTTTAAACTCAGAAATGAACATCAATGATTATTAGAAACTTTTACTTCCTCCTTATCAAAAATAAGCGATTTTTAAAAAGTCCCAAAGAAAGTAACATTCATTTTCATCATTTTATTAAACATTTTATCTTATTACATTTGTAAGTTTTTATCTTACAAATAAGATAAATAGTTGCCAGGGTGTTATCCAGCATCTAGAAGAGTTCAAGAATCTGGAGAAGACACTGTGTGTAAATTAATAAAGATACTAGAAATACACACACACACACACACACACACACACACACACACACACACACACACGGAATATGCTAATTAGCTGGGCGTCTGAATATGCTAATTAGCTGGGCGTCTGGACTGCTCAGAAGGAGGCTGCATCACAACCCCGCAGGAGGAGCTGCATGTGTAGATGGGCAGGAGGGGACTGCGTGCTGTGCTGCCCCCAACCCCAGTGGTTGTGGGAGGCTGGGGCTGGGGGTGGGCCCTAGTGGAGAGACAACATACTGAGAGGTTGGGGCTAGTGGTGGGCCATAGCGGAGACACAACACGCAGGAGTGTCTGCCCGCACCCCTGCAGACACAACTTGACAGCTGGGGGCGTGCTCCAAGCAGCTGCCCTGCCCCTCAGAGCATGCCCCCACCCCAGCCCACAATGCTGACACCAGTGCTATTCGGGTCAGGCATGGGTCCCGGCCCCCCAGAGGGCGCCTTCTTGAGTGATTTTAATCACGTGCTAGGCCTCTAGTATAACATAAATTTGTAATCCATGTGGGAGCCAGGGGAAGCTTAGCTGTAGCTTAGCTGTAGTTGCTGAATTCTCTCTATCTCCGGACCCAGGGCTCTATTTATTCCCACATTTTGCCCTATAGCAAAATAGATATATTGTACATATTAAAGGTAAGGTTTAGTATACAGTAGGCATTGCCAGGTTGGAAATGCCCTCGGCTGTTCAGCTGTTTAACCAGCAGGATGCAATAACACATAAGTTGAAATGCCCTCAGCCGTATGGTAACAGGCAGTAATATATGCACATCTTCAGGTTTGGGGAAATGCTTTCGGCCATTCCAGCAGGCAATAGCATGTATTCAGCCCTGCTGAATATAGGAGCCCATTAACCTTTTGATGAACTTCTTGCATTATGACATGCCTCCAGCATCTAGTCTTATAATACTTTCATATATATCATATATATGAGTGTGTAAATTATGTTGTACTTGTTATATAAATTATTGTCATGTAAAATAACACAATGGAGCCAGGCTGGTGTGGGTTGAGCATCAACCTTTGAACCAGGAGGTCACACTTCAATTCCTAGTCACAACACATGCCCAGATTGCCTCTTTGTCACAGAAGGAACATACATACACCAAGGGGGGAAAAATAGATTGCATTGCATTGTGCCTCCTCTGTTGGTTTCTCTTTAGATACACTCTCTGAATTTACAAGTGGTCTATATCTTTGTACATAAACTCTCAGCAAATACTCGCCGTGAACATAAACTTTTCATTTCTTTCCTACTTGGAGCCTGTTTGATAAGCTACCCGATATTTATGCTGAATTAGTAGTATTATAAAGATTTTTTTAGCAATAAATTAATACAAAATTTTAACAAGTCAGTTTGATCATATGTATTAAAATATGTAAAAACGCTATTAGTTGTAGGGTAGGACAAACCATCATATAAAACATACTCCAAAATTTGGTATCTTAAAGAACAAGAAGTTTGTTTCTGAAACAATAGTCCGAGGCAGGTGTACGGTCTGTAGAACACTTTTCTGCTCAGTAGTCATTAAGAAGCTATGGCCAAAGTAGATATTAAATTTAGCAAATGTTTCCAGAGTCACCTGTGGTATTACCTTGCTATTCACTTAAAATGGAAAAAAAAAATGAAAGATTATTTTCTGAAAAAAAATATTCAGCCACACAAATATATGTGTATGATGCTATATTATATTAATGTTGTAATTTTTATAAGAAGAAATTGGAGCCAAATACTTATTGATTTGGCTCATAATAATGCTGATTGATTAATTGAATATAGCTCTTATATGAATTAAATATTATAAAGTCATAATTACAATTAAGAATTTTTGAAAACATGGCTTGCTGTCATGTGTTTATATATTCTTATTTTTTTTTAAATAATCAGGGTTTATTTTTTGTAAAGGTGGAAAAGAAACAAACTATATGAACTCTTAGTGATCTCTGTGTGGGTTTTTTTTTTAAATTTCTTTCAATACTGTGTTTTGAAAAAAGTTCTGCAATCATTATGTGTAATTTTTATAATCAAATAAAAGGGCAAAGTTATTTAAATATTATATAAGTATTTCATTTGAACTACTTTAAATGCAAAGAGGTAGCAAATTATTCTTACAATAAAAGTATATTTCCCACAATCTCTTTTGTTGGAAAAAGGGAACATATTTTCCTCCCACATGTGTGAAAAAAATAACCTTGGGAAAGAGGCAAAACATGCGACACTTTAGTGCAAACCGAGACTTTTTCAGAATCATGTCAGGCTCTGAAAACAGAAGCTTATAATAGAAACTGTTTAGTAACATTAATCATAGCATTTGGTACAGTCTTGTTCATAATGTCTAAACATTTATTTAAAATTATGGCAGGGTTATAAAAGTACCTACATACAGAATGTTTATTGAATTTTATATTACAATACCAAAACATTTTAGATTTTTTAAGGTCAAATTATTGAGATTTTAATGATGTTTATGTCAATAGTTGTACTAAAGCTAAACATCAAATAAAATATATCCATCTTGATAAATATATGGAGGAATCTTAAAAGTTGTGAAATTTAAATTCCATCCTTTTTTCTTCTTCTTGTGGAACCTACATCCCTCTCAAACTCTAGAGAATTAAGATGTTCTAAGCTAAGGCAAAACTCCAAAGTTGTTTTTTTCCCTTTAAACTTTATATTAGAATTTCCTTTTTAAAAATATTTATTGATTTCAGAGAGCAAGGGAGAGAGATAGAGATAAAAACATCAATGATGAGAGAGAGTCATGGTTTGGCTGCCTCCTGTATGCACCTCCACACACTGGGGATCCAGCCTGCAACCAAGAATCAAAAGTGGACCTTCAGCTTCATAGGTCGACACTTTCTGGTCAGGCTATATCAGAATTTCTTAAATAGCTGATTTAAATTATTTTTTTTCTTCTGCAAGGCTTGAGAAATATTACAAGTGAAAAAAATAATTAAATGTGTCTGTAAATACATATACATATTTACATATCTATACTAATAAAAGGGTAATATGCTAATTAGACTGGACATCTTCCAGATGTCCTTCTGGATAAAGTTGCAGCAGCTGCTAGGGCTGGAAAGGGCCTGGTACCCAGTGGTGTGCCAGAAGGCCTCCCTCTGTGCCTGAGCTGCAGAGGAAACACCTCTTCTGACCTCTCATTGGCTAAGCTCCCGGTACACCACCCGCAGTGTTTTTGGTAACTTGGGTAATACGAATCCAAGGTGATCTAGGGTTTTTCCACCGCACTCCTGGAGGAAAAAATGGAGTTCTGCTGCTGCAGGGGCTAAGAAATGTCATACCCTGCCCTAGCTGGTTTGGCTCAGTGGATAGACCCTCATCCTGCAGACCGCAGGATCCCATTTCAATTCTGGTCAAGGGCATATACCTAGGTTGCAGGCTCCTCTCTGGCCCAGGCCCAGGTCAGGGCTCATGCAGAAGGCAGCCAATCCATCAGGCTGACAGGGGAGCAGTTAGGGAGATCAAAATGGCAGGGAAGAGCAGTTAGGGATAATCAGGCCAGCAGGGGAGGGTGGTTAGGGGTGATCAGGCTGGCAGGGGAAGGCAGTTAGGGGTGATCAGTCAGCAGGCAGAGGGGTTAGGGGTGATCAGGCAGGCAAGCAGGTGAGCAGTTAGGAGCTAGCAGTCCCAGATTGTGAGAGTGATGTTCGGCTGCCAGTTTAGGCCCCATCCCACAGATTGGAGAGGGTGCAGGCACTGGGCCTCTTGTGGTATGCATATGCATGGAAATTAGCGACAACTGTTGATATAACTGAACCTGTTAAACCCTCTGATTGTCACAGTGGTGACATTGCCTGATACAGTGAGCATAACCTTATTTCCTTCGTAATTAACTGCTGCCACATGGCTCTGTCACTCCTGAATGTCATTGTCAGAAATGAAATTAGAAAACTCATTTAAGCCAAAACCTGTTTGGCTCAGAGGTAGAGCTTCATTCTGTGGACTGAAAGGTCCCAGGTTCGATTGCGGTCAAGGGCATGTACCTTGGTTGCGGGCACGTCCCCAGTAGTGGGTGTGCAAGAGGCAGCTGATCGATGATTCTTTCTCATCGATGTTTCTGACTATCCCTCTCCCTTCCTCTCTGTAAAAAATCAATAAAATATATTTTTAAAAAATAAAGAAAGAAAACTCATTTAAATAGCAGTCTCTTCCAACTTACTTTTCAGCTCTGACAAAATGCATTACTATATAGAAGACATTGATAAAGATTTTACAAATGTAGTACCAGTACCACACTTAAAAGTTTAAAAATAATCCACTCATATTATATAAAACAATCTATGTTTATTTTTCCCATAACATTATATATATATATATATATATATATATATATATATATATATATATTTGCAGTTATTTGAATCAAAACCCAAATATGGTTCATTTTTAAATATATTAAACATCTTCCTCAATTTTTTATTTTCATCACTATTATTTACTCACTAGAAGCCCAATGCATGAAGATTCTTACAAGAATGGGCTTTCTTTTCCCTGGCTGCCGGCACTGCCTTTCCACTCCAGCCCTGGAGTGCATCTTTCTGCTCTGGCCCCACCTTCCCCTGCTGCCTAGAGGCCCTGAGTGGCTGGAATGCCTGCATCCCACCCCAACCTGCCCCTGGCCACTGGGCACCCGCATATGCAAATTAACTTTCTGTCTTTGTTGGGTTAAATTTCGTACTCACTCCTGATTGGCTGGTTGGTGTTGGGAAGGTACAATCAATTTGCATCTTTCTCTTATTAGTGTAGATTCATTAAATATGCTCTATAGAATTTCCCACTTTCTAGATTTAAATTATTTCATCTCCATAGTGTCATTAAAACATATTTCTCTATTGTCTGAGTTTTTTGTGAATGGCAATTTAAATTTCAAGGCTTGATAAATTCCTGTGAGGTCATTTTGAGCTACTCAGAGAGGGCAAGGAAGGGGTATTGAGTTAACTATCTTCAAGAGTAAGCTGTAACAGAAATTAATATTCTTTGAAAATTATCAAATGGAATATGGGTTGGTTAAGAGACACTAAAAACATATTTATTTCTGATTTACTTTTAACTAAGGATGCAGTAATTGACTGCACAGCACACAAGTAAATGAATATAAATTAGTGTGGCTTCCCTTGTTTTCTTTCTCTCACAGGACATGTACATGCAGATTATGTCTCCTTAGAGTTGCAAACACCACCACGTTATTATATTTCAACAATCTTTTTATTTTCCAGGTTGCACCATCTTCTAAGACATTTATCAATACATTATTACTCTCTGCACTTCTCTTAAAACAAATACTTATGAATATCATTGTCCCTTGCTAAATAAAGCAACACAGCCTCAGCTGTGTCCTCAGGATCCCTCTCAGGTGGCCCTGAACAATTTTCACCTTTCCAGGATCTCAGACAGCTCATCACTACATGGAATGTCTTCAAAGACATGAGTAATGTGCTAACATAAGGCACATCCAGGATGAATGTAGTTGCACATGTTTTTAATTTATGCCCATGTATAGTATTTTTATAAAAACTAAACGAGTCTATGATGGATTAGTAATTCATTTACATAATACATTCAGATGAAAATGTTTCTATTAGAGACAGAAGATCAATTCAAAACCTGAAGAATAAAAATCCCAAGATAATAGGCCTGACAGAAATAAAACAGTGATGTCAGCTGTGCTTACAACACTTTTCAGAACCGCTGATTCTTGTCTGTACAACACAGTTATTAGGTGAGAATAGAATATTCTATTAATCTCACTAAAACTTTTGGGTGAAACTTGATTTTCATTAAACTCTGATAATAAGTACATGAATAAAATCTGGTAGGTATTAATATTTTAGAATATGGCTTATGTCTAAATATAGAAATGACTGAAGTCACCAAATATTTAAAATACACACTGCATGGAGTCATAAACAACACATTTACACAGATAATGTCCTACTTAATGCTACAGATTACTTGTAGTACATGGTCATCTATAAACTATTCAATATATTGTCTAATGAATATTTTCTGAAAATAAATATATCATTTTATTGGTGAAAATTCTACTTTTAGCATACCTAATAAAATATAGAGTCATTAAGCATAATTTTTTCCATGATTATATATCTTTATCATTAATTTAGCCTATCAGCCTAATTTCAGGTATTTGGATGGGGGAGGAATAGATGAAAAGGAAACCAATAACTCACATGTGAACAACAGCATTACTATTTGGTAAAATAAAAATAAAAGGACAAAATAAAAATATCTATTTTTACCTGGTAAATCACAATTGTTCATTTTCCTGGACAGTTTGTGTGTTTTTTTTGAGCCCATCTAGTATTTTGCCTGCATTTTCTCATGTGGTTACAAAAGCAACTCTACATTGTTTTGAGAAATCATCTCAGCCCCATTCTGACTGTTTGTAATTGGGTGAGGTTGACCTCCCTAATTATCCCCAAATTCAAGTGTAGATGTTACCATAGCCTCATCCAGTAGTGTCAAACCTCCTTGAAAAAATGATTGAGAAAAGAAAGATGTAGCAGAACAAATTCTATTTCATTCCCTTCTTTCTGACATACAGGGAAATATATTTTTCAGCCTTCCCTTTATTGAGGTCCATCTGGATGATTGAAACCTTGGCAGGGCACTTCACAGAAGTTTCCCTGTGTTTCCTGACTCTCCCTGCTATGAAGGCTTTTAAGAGATTGTGTTAATGATGACATGACTGCAGCATGGAACTCCTTGACCTGCATCAGTCCTGGCTTGAGCTCCAACCAAGACATTCTATTGTTACCCTGCTGTCAGCTGGCTGTGCATTTATAAGTGGCAAGCCTTAAGTACTCTAATAACAAAGATGGGTGTGCAACCCTAGGTCAATGCGAGCTCTGGCCTAGTCTAAATTTGTTGCTGGAGCTGTTACAATCAATCTATTCCTATTGATGTTGCCAAAATAATAGAATGTAAACTTATTGTGGCTGGAAGTCACCTTACATGGCGGGGAAATACAACTGAATTCAGAGCTGAGATATAGAGACAAGGGCAAGAGTTTTTTGTTTTTTGTTTGTTTGTTTTGTTTTGTTTGTGGGTTTTTTTGTTTTTGTTTTTTGTTTTTTCGTTTTGTTTTTTGTAAGACCTTCTGAATATTCATCTATAGCCATCCTGGAACATTTCAATGAGTTAAGCCAATAAATTCTCCTCTTTAAGTCAATATGCATTTTCTTTCATTTGAATTTTGAAGAGCTGAGACTGATAATGGCCATAGAATTTCCAGTAGATTTTCTACAATCTTGCTATACCTATATTTTAGCTTTTGAACATGAGGACTTCCATTTGATTTATTTACTCTATGAATACAGAAGTACCAGTGACTATTGTAGAAAGCATCTCTTAAATCTTCCCTGTTTAATGCTCTACCAGAGTCAGCATGACTCTGATCCTGAAATGATCCCTGTGTGTTGCTTCTCAGACCAATTCAATTGAAATTAACCTCTGGATCATTTTTTTCTTTTTCTCATCACATTTGTGATAAAATACACAAATACACACACACACACACACACACACACACACACTTATATTACCATTTTACAATGTGTAATTTAAAATGAAAGTTAAAGCCTGTTTTCCTAGATAATCATAGTGTTCATTTCTTGTTGAACCAATCTTCTTCTTCTTCTTTTTTTTTTTTTTTTTTGAATCATATTTTTAGCTAGGAAAATACCTTAATCCCATAACATACTTGCTGAGCTCTAGAAAATATCTGCTCCTTAAAAATCAATTTTACAAACTTAATTTTTCTTGTTTTCCCAATTTTATTAGACTAAATCTTATAAGCTCTGGGTTGAAATTAAACTACAAAAACTTCCTGAATCTTATTTTTATTGATTTTTCCAGACACTGTTGTAAAAATGGCTGTTACATAGACATCACAGAAAAATTTTATCCTATATATGAAGACTTGAAAGATTACTTATAGCCGAAACCAGTTTGGCTCAGTGGTAGAGTGTCGGTCTGCGGACTGAAGGGTCCCAGGTTCAATTCCGGTCAAGGGCATGTACATTGGTTATGGGCACATCCCTGGTAGGGGGTGTGCAAGAGATAGCTGGTCAATGTTTCTCTCTCATTGATGTTTCTAGCTCTCTATCTCTCTCCCTTCCTCCTCTCTCTAAAATATCAATAAATATATATATATTTTTTTAAAAAAGAAAGATTATTTATATTTAGGATTATTTATGTGAATTTGAATCATCTATGTCTCAGTTTAATTTATTGGGTTATATTTAAGACAGTTATTCCATGTGTTAAGTCACAAATCAGTTGGTTCAAATATTATGGCATATTTGTTCTCCTCTTCTTACTCTGGGTTCCCAACATTACTTTATATACAGAGATGTAACATAAAATGTAACATAAAATGTAAAATAAAAATAATGTCCTCTAGAATAAAACATAATTTACTTTAAAGAAAACATAAAAAAATATAGACTGATCTTCTGCAGCTATAACTTTATTACCAATAACAGTTTCAACTTTTATTTGAATTATACATTTTCCAGACCTGTCATAATAATACATCTGTATTAGTTTATTGGTTAATTTTATATATATTGGATTTACTATAATTTGTATATCTCATGAAATGTTACCTGCAGTCTGAACTCAACAATACTGAAATATTTCACTAATATAAGTTATAACAAGGTCCACTATTTCTTAACCTCATGCCTGAATACTAACAACTAAATAATGTAAATAAGCTCAATTAACTATTTTACGCAATTGAGTCATAGTGCAAACAAACTAAAATTCTAAGCCTTTTTTTCTCACCTAGACTTCTTACTTTCCAAAAATTGTTCCCCCCCCCCCCCCCCCCCCGTCAAATATTGTCCTGTAGTTGCTGGCAAAGAGGTAGTCCAATACCATCATATAAATGAATCAACATTAGTTATCTTACACAATTTGGAGATACCTACCAGTGTTACAAAATCAGATTTTTCCTTTTTGCATGTAAATCATTGAATAAAATAGTAAACAGAGAGAAATAAGTGAGAGAAATCAATATATATATATATATATATATATATATATATATATATATATATTATTGATTTTTCACAGAGAGGAGAGGAGGGAGATAGAGAGCTAGAAACATCAATGAGAGAGATACATTGACCAGCTGCCTCCTGCACAACCCGCACTGGGGTTGTGCCCGCAACCATGTACATGCCCTTGAACAGAATTGAACCCGGGACCTTTCAGTCCACAGGCCGATGCTCTATCCACTGAGCCAAACCGGTTTCAGCAATAGCAAGGTTCTTAAAAAACACTGTGCAGACCCTGCTGGGAGCTCAGTTGGTTTTAGAGCATTATCCTGATACACCAAGGTTGCGGGTTAGATCCCTGATGGGGACACATATAAGTATCCACCAGTGAATGCATAACTAAGTGGAACAACAAATCAATGTTTCTCTTTCTGTGTCTTTATCTCTTTCACGAATCAATTTAAATTTTTAAAAAATGCAATGTGCAATCTAGTTATTCCGAGTAAATACACACTATGCCTTGATTGTAAGTAAATCTACTTGAACAAGATGAATTCACTGTGACTAATGCCAAGTACGAGGTTTTATCCTAGATGTCTTCATTGGAAGATCACACTGTGTGGGGCTTAGAGAAAGCCAAAAGCCACTTAACAGCTAATTAATATCCAACAGCTACACCACATGGTGGAGAAGATCAGGGACACAAAAGGCGTCAGTGGTGTGTTAGACTCCAGAGCTTCCCACAATTTTCTTATGGGCTGTGTGACTTTTCTCTAGATTATGTAAAGTAGGGTTACACATACAAATGCTCAAGGAATCTATACTTTCCATTTTTTTTAAGGGCAGCAAAAATCTAGGTATTAAAATATATTGTATTTCCTAAACTGAAAATGCCCCTATACCAGTTTTAAAACAATTTGCAATCTAAACCAAATACATTAAGCAAGACTTCTCTAGCACATGAGAGGCCAGAGTGTGATTTCAGTGCGGAAGGTTCCGGAATAAGGCAGGGGAGGTAAGAGGGGATAAACAGCGGGGTGAAGATGCACTCCTGACAATCGGCATGTTTTGTGAGGAAGGAAACAATGTTTCTCTCCGTCTAATAAACTTTAAGCAGGCTTCTTCCTGACCCCAGACTGTAACCTCTTAGAAGCATGTACTCTAGAAAACTGACATACTCTTTTTCTGTGCCTTCAGATGCAAATCTTCAGGAATGCCTCTTGCCAGTTTTACAACCAGAGATGTTTCGCTCAAAGACTTGGGAACTACCCCTCTGAATGTAATTATAGGAAAATAGTGCCCCTCCCTGCCTGTTTCTGTAAGAAGGTAGGAGACTAACTGTGATGGGCAACCATTTAGCAAAAAGAAAGTCCTCATTAAAGAGGAAAAAAAACAGACTTGTAAACTCAGGAGTAACTAAATATGATTGAGCTATCCCATAGATCAATCTTCCCTCTAAGTCCTCTCTTACTTTTCTGCTAGCTTACAACTAGTTCCTTCAGAGCTCTTCTGTCCGAGCAAAACTCAGAGTGAGCCCTGTCCCCTCTCCCAAGTTGCGATAGTCTTGAATAAAGTCTTCCTTTATTTCTCTGGGTTCATTTTTTTCTCAGACAGCAGTTTTCAACATTTCGAATTTAATTTAGAAATGGAGGGATGTGATTAATTATACTCCAGGCATAGCAGACTCATTTGTTGAGGTTATACATTGCAATTACTTGTGTACTAACGGGTCTTACTCATTGGACCAATTTCTAGGCAGGAATGGCCTAGCATTCTGCCAAATCTCTCATTACTGGAAGGACATTACACTGATAATAAGTACTCCCCACATGTGTTTTGAGTGAAATGAATGTGATAAAAATAAATAGTCCTTTCCAAGCCCCCAAACTAATTATTCTATAAAACTAAAATGGCATAAAATAACTTAAAAATGAGAAGAGTCAGAAGTAGTATATTCTTGAGGAAAATGCACCCATTTTAGTAAGCTGGATTTTATCTTGAATACAGTTGTTATCAGTTACATTATCATGGGCAAAATATTTGTCCTTTTCCACTATAGTATGTTGATGTGTAAAATAGGAAAACCATACCAAATTTGCTACCATATACTCTGTGGAAGGCTCTAAATATTTAGGAGTTTTTTGTTTTGTTTTTTTTTTTAATAATATTTATTATATAGGGTTTATTATTCTCAATTTAGTACTATGAAATAGCCTATCTAAATAACATTATACTGGGGTATATTGGAGTAATATATAATTATTGTTTTAAAATATTGAATAGATATATTAAGAGCTATAACCATTTGAGAATCACCTGCTTCTAATCTTGTCAGGCCTTGTTTTGTTGTTTGAAAAAGTGTCATATTTTTTCCCCCCATACTGTGTAGATTCTTATTCATACTTGAAATTTTATTTCAAGGATGATATTGACTATCAGATCTCTCCTAAGCCAATAAATGAGGTCAATCACTTTCTCAGTTCTTTTAATATATTTTACATGCTTCTTAAATAAAACACATTTCATTGTATGCACTTGATATTTGATTAAACTGAGAACTTCTTGATAGAGGAAACATAACTCATTTTCAGTGTTGTTTCTTGAAGGTCTATCATGTGTTGCCTGCACATAATACACACTCACTATCCAGTTGTTGATTGGGTGGTTGAGGCTGAGGCCATTATTTTCAGTTTTTGTTACATGGTGAATAAAACCACATGGACTAGAGAGAAAAAAAATCTCAAAATTGAAAGCAAAATTATTTTAGTTCCCTCCATAAAATAACATTATTGGCAAAGATTAATGGGTTTATTTGATTGGAAATCATAAGAATATATCAAAGACACTTTATTGCTATATTCAAATTTATTTTTATTTATTACTAATGGTACTAACAGATGCAAAAGAAAGAACACACACACACACACACACACACACACAAACACACACACAGACTCATACTCTCACTTGTGCCATTGTTTGACAGAATAAATTCTTCAAATGTAAAATTGTAAAATCTGTCAAGAATATTATAAAGATTTCTATTTGTTTGCGTCCACAAATTATAGTTTACAAAGATAGGATGCTTCATGGTTTTGGACAGAAAAATGAACAGCTTTTAAAATGCTAGCATTTAATGTGTTATTTCTCTGTGCTAGGAGCTAACCATATTTTTCATTTCACTTAATCTACACATTTAATTCAGTAGTAATTCCAATTGAGTTTACATTTTTCTTGAAAAGAAACTTATGATTTAATAATAACTTTGTCTAAATTCCCTCAGCTAGTATAAGGTGAACTCCAAATTTGGGCTTAAGGATCTATGAATACAATAAAATATCCTACATGGAAAGAAACCTGTATGGACTCTTCAAACCTTTGTAATTTATAATAAAGGACCTCACTGAAAGCCTGAATACATTTGCATTGTGTAGTAACTTTGGCATTAGCAGAATGAGGAAGGAAAATCTTGCACCTGACATAAAAATGTTATACTAAACAATTATTCTGATGTAAAAATATGTCTCCAGTATTCTATGTCCCAGAGGAAGCCAAAGGTAGGAATAGTTTATATTAAACAAGAGAGAATAATAACTTTTTAAGAAAATAAAAAAAAGAATTGAGATTTTTTTATGCAAAGATTTTGTAGATATCATGTTTGTATAGATAACAAACAATTGTTTTTGAGCAAACTGCTTCATTTTTACAACTAATAGAGAATGTCATGTGGACTCATTACTTTATAAAGAAGAGAAAGTGAGTGAGATAGAGAGAGATTAAGAAGAGCAATTTTATGGTGCCCATTATGTACAACCAAGTTAATGATGAAACTTCATTTTCTTTAATATTCTAAAAGAATTAGAAGCATAGAAATATAAATCACACCTTCTTAATTAGAGCAAATTAATTACTAAAAATGATGAAAACTATTTGCAATAGTTTCATTTTCTCTAAAATTACTTTAGTTTTTTTATGCATTAGTTTCTATATGCATTTCTAGCTTGAAGTACAATTTCTGTTTATTAACATTTGTTGCCAAGTACTGTAGATCATCTATAATTCTGGGTTATTAAATTTCTGAAGCATACAATACAGCAAACTTAATAGATTTTATGCAAATTGTTATATAACAAACAAGAGCAGATGGTACTCATCACATCAGAATACCGTATTTTACGGGTATAAGACGACCCCCTAATTTTACAGTTAAAACATAGGTTTAGGCCTATATTCGCTGTATCAGACGACTACCCCCCACTTCAAAGAAAAGACTTACTTTGCCGTCAAGATCTGCGGGTAATTTTTGTTCAATTTTGGTCTTTTGCCCCCGATTTTCGGTTGACTTTTTTCGTTTCAAAAGTCGTCTTATACACCGGAAAATACAGTATTTCTCTAACTGTTTCATATTTTTGTTTACATTAAACAAAACATAAAGGTAACTTATTTTATTTTATTATTATTATTATTATTATTATTATTATTATTATTGGTGAATCCTCACTTGAAGATATCTCTCCATTGATTTTTAGAGACAGAGAAGAGAGAGATAGAGAGGGAGAAACATTGATGTGAGAGAGACATATCAGTTGGTTGCTCTCCATAGCCCTCTGACCAGAGCCAGGGACCATGCCTGCAACCAGAATACATGCCTTTGACTGGAATCCAGTCTGGGACCCCTCAGTCCATGGGCTGATGCTTTATCCACTGAACCAAACCAGCAAAGACTTAACTTATTTCAATTCATTTCCTCTAACCGTTTAGAGTCATTTTCCTAGTCTTTGCACCATGTTAGGATAAAACTTGTTTTAAGATTCTTTTAATATTAAGTAAGTTACTCTTTTTGACTTGTTACTAAGATCTATGAAACAATGTGAACATAGCAAAATTTTCATTGTAAAATAGTCTCCAAATATATACAGGACAAAATTCAGCTTGATATAGCTCAACAATTAAAGTTCAAACAGTATTAAAATGTTAACTTACATAGTATTACATTTAGATTTATTAATATATAAAATTAGGCTGATAAGCACACGCAAATATATATATTTTATAACCCACATATTTTCAATTGTGTTATCTCTCTATATTAAAAAATACAATATAGAGATCATTGCCTCAAGAACAATGTATGTAGGCAATAAATTTGAATTTGACATACATTTTCTTCAATTCTGTGATATTGCAAATTTATTTATACAGACAATCTGAACAATGCATTTCATAACTACACTGAACTTTTATAAAATGGCTTTTAGAATTATAATAGTACAAATAAAATAATGATTTGGTGGGAAACTCACTCATACTTTCATTTAAATTTAAGACGTTATATAGAACAAATGTTCTTTTTTAGAATGGGCAAAGAAATCAGACACAAATTGTGATACTTAAAATAAGTTTGAGGAAGGTCACTTTATCAGTTCATTGGCTTCTTAAAAGGAAGCCTATAAAAGGAAGATGTATATGTCAAGCTTAACAAACACAGTGATTCTGCTCTTGGCATAATGAAGAGTTTAACTTGAGATGTAACAGAGCAAAACAAGGAGAGAAAATACATATATATGCAGGGTACAAAAGAGACCAAAGGGCCCTATTATTTTATTTTTCAGTGGAAATATACAAATGTCTCTTCCATTATGCATATATTCTAAGTAATATTTCAGCATGGGATTTAAAAAAATAAAGAGAGCATAAAAATTACAGAAAGGTAAATAAACAGGTGTCATGAGTTAACACGTGAAATGAACAGTTCAAAGTATTTTATAAATCATATTAAAATAATTTCTTTTCAATTGTTAATAAAAGTAGCATTAACAAAATACAACAAAAGGATAAGGTACTAATAAGATAATTAAAACTACATAACCAATTGAAAATTAGGCCAACTTCAAAATACCTGTATGGGTTGTGGTTATAACTTCTCACATAAATACACCATAATTTTATATTAGTTTTATTAAGAACAATTGAAAATAAATGGGCAAAATATGGTTATTTAGTCATTTATGATTTACTGCCCAGAATTAAAAGCTTTAACCAATATTAACAATAACTCCTCACAAGGAGAAAAAGATAATTTTAAAAATAACACTCAAAACATTATCATAAACTAATACTAAATTAATAACAGATAAACAAAACTCATGGGTTAAAAAATATCTAAAATCTACACCAAAAATCACTTTTCAATAAATGGAGATTAATTAATACTTTATAAATGTTAAAATAAATGGTAAAAGACCAGATTTTCTGAATCTATGTAGTCATATACTATAGTATTATATGAAATACCACGTTTCCCAATAAAGTTTTAAAAAGGTTAGCTATAGAGGTATAGTGTGCAACTCAGGAAAATAGAATTAATTATATTATAATGACTTTGCACCATGACAGATGGTTACTAGACAACGTGTAGTGATCACGTTGTAATGTATATAAATGTCAAATCACTATGTTGAACAACTGAAACTAATATAATATTGTACATCAACAATACTTTAAAACACTCTAAGATTCACATGGAAAATAAAATACAGAAAAAATAGAATAATATCTGTACAGTTTCAATAAAAGATATATAAAAAAAAACATTGTACAACTTATTTAATTAAATAATTGTGAGGCTTGCCAGATATGCAGACCAATCAGCAGAAGACAAGTTATTAATTGAAGAAAAAAATTATCAGATAAAACTGGCACTTCAAATTAGAAAAAAAGTGTGGATTACTCAGTGAATGGCATGATTTACAATTGCTAATAATACAATGACTATTTCTGATCTGCCAGCTCTCCTTTGAAATAGTGATATGCCTCTATTCTCAATGCCTAGAATCGTTTTTGTTATTTTTGGAACCTCTTGTTTCAAAATCTGTCTAGTCATGTAATGATGAGAATACAGTTTAATTATAGTGTATTTCTTTTGATCATTCTGAGTCTTTTGCCCAATTTGAATGTTGTAATATAGATAACTTTGAATACCAACAGCCTCTATTGTCTCTTTAAATATATTTCATAATAAGCTTATTTCCTTTACTTTTAATTTTACATTTATGCAGGACACTATGTTAAGTAGCTATATTATATATCTTTACATCTCAACACCATGTGGAATATTTTTAAAGTTCTTGGCTTTCTTACCTTTGGTATACTAAAGATTAGTAGAAAGGTTTCTTTTTAAATTGTTTAAAACATAAGCAATCACCTAGGGTAGAGAGAAAGTGATTAACAGACATCTTGAACATACCAATTATTCAAAATTTCAAATATAAAGTCTGTGAAAATAGAAGCTATCTTAAGTTCCTACTACTTTAAGCTTTATTTTTATTGTTGATACTATTACAGTGGTCCCCATTTTTTCCTCCTTTGTCCACCACCACCCAGTCCCCAGGCCCTTTCCCTATAGACATCACCACCCTGTTGTCTTTGTCTATGGGTTGTGAATGTATGCTCTTTGGCTAATTCCTTCACCTTCTTTTACCCAGTTCCCCCAACCTCCCGCCTCTTTGACAGGAGTCTCTATTCTATGAAGTACCCACTACTTTTAAAAATAGAGTAAATAATTATGTAAATGCATGCATCACATTTATAAATCATGATTAAAAATTAATAACATAGAAGTAAAAAAATAAAAAACATTATAAAAACAAAATGAGTCCTGAGGGCTCTTAAATGTATTGGTCAAGTTGCCTTAGAATAGCCTGTCAGGGCCTAGCATGTAAAAAGTTATGAATTAGGAACCCAGCTATTTGAGGCTTTTAGAACTTGAAGAAATTTAAGTCAAGAGCAGCAATTAATTGATTTTATAGGCTAGATATAAATAATTATATGATTTACTATATTAAAAACTAATACAATATATATGGTGCACTTGGGGGTTAATTTTTGCACATGACTTTTATGTTTTATATAAATAGACTAGCAAATCACACACAGCAATCTTTAAAAATAATTATATTAGATGCCCGGTGCATGAAATTCTAGCACAGGTCGGGTCCCTAAGCTGGCCAGTGATCAGGGCCAGTATGGGGCTTTCAGCTGCCAGGCGGGACCTTCCTTCTGGCTGCCGGTCAGGGCTTTTCTTCCCCAGCCACCACCCATTCCGGGTTCCCAGTTCACCATTGGTCAGTCAGAACCTGTTGGCTATGGTGAGGGACTGAGAGGTTGACCATTCTGCCCGCTCACTGGACCCCTCCCCCGCCATGGTTGGCCCTCTGTGTGTGTGGGGTGACTGGAAATGCGGGGCCTTGGCCTGGAGCTACCCATATCCCCTGCCATCCACCCCCAGCTCCCCATTCTCCATCAGGTGATCAGAGCCTGTTGGCTGTGGAAAGGGACAACAAGGTGGTCAGTGCGCCTTATAGTGACTGGTCCAGAGGTTGTTCTGGTCGTTCTGCCATTAGGGTCAATTTGCATATTGCCCTTTTATTATATTGGATAGAGGCCTAGTACATGGCTGGGGGGCAACTGGCCTGCCCTGAAGGGGGCCCCCGAACAGGGTGGGGGGCCCTGCTGAAAGTGGAGCCTGCCTGGGTGAGGGGCCAAGATCGTTCTGGTCTTTGGTCATTCTGGCCATTCTACCATTTTGGTCACTGGGCTTTTATGATATAGAATAGGGAACTAGGATTTATTCCAAATATAAATGGCCGGTCCCTAGTTTGAAAATCAGTCAATATAATATACCACATTAATAGGCTAAGGAAGGAAATCATATAATCATGTCAATAGATGCAGAGAAACATTTATAAAATCAATACCTATTCATGATAAATACTCTCAACAAACTTGAAGTGGAAAGGAGGAATCATTCCACTTGATAGTAAATCAACTACATAGCTATCATAATTAAGAGATTGTGGTATTGGCAAAGGAATATAGTCACAGTTCAAAATAACAAAATAGAGAACCGAAAAATACACCCATACAATAAATATGTCCAACTGTGTTTGGACAAAGGTACAAAAGCAATTCGTTTGAAGAGGAGAGTTACACCTCAAGGAGACAATGTTTGTAAACAGCACATCTTATTAAGGACTTGTATCTAGGCTATGTAAAGAACTCTCAAAACTCAATAATAAAAATGGCACAATGAAACACAAGTATTTTAATGGGAAGGATATATGGATGGAAAATAAACATATAAAAAGCCATTCAATATCATTAACCACAAAGGAAATGCTAATTATAACCAACCACAATGAGATATTACTAAAAAGTGACTAGAATGACTAAAATAAAAATTAGTGAAAACACCAAATGCTGGTGAGGATACATAGAAAGGAAAACAAGGGTAAACCCAACTCAAAGTTAGGAGGAGGAGGAGGAGGAGGAGGAGGAGGAGGAGGAGGAGGGGGAGAATATTTAATATTAGGTGGGAGAAAAACCTAACTGACTAGAGAGAAACAATCAAGTAAAAGTTGTTTGTGTGTTTTTTAAAGGATTGATAAAAGTTGGAAAACTTTAGCCAAATGAACCATGAAAAAAAGGGAAAATTCAAATGATTAAAGTAGGACATGGAAGTGGGGACAACACTACAAACCTTAACGAAACAAAAAAAATAATAATTAAAGGAAAATGCTGTGAACAATTTCACATCAAATTAGCTAAATTAGATGGAATAGACAAGTTCCTAAGAACACAAAACTGACTAAAAAATGTAAAGGGTGACACACACAAGTGAAGAGATGGAGCCAATAATTTAACACTTCCAAACAAACAAACAAACAAACAAGGACCAGATGGCTTCACTTGTAAATTCTACCAAATATTTGAAAATCAGCACCATTTTTTATCAAATTATTTTTTTAAAAGATGAGGGATGATTTCTAAAATAGTATTTGACTAAACTGACCTCCAAAGCTTAACCAAGGTTACACAAAAATTGACTATCACATCATCTTAAAATGTCTTTACGAAATTGATACCCCAAGGGGGGTCGGGGGAGTGGGGAAATTGCTGAGTTTAGATTGCTGAGCTTTTTCAGTAACACAAACTGAATTATCTTTTTCCCCCTCTTCACCCTTCACTACTTTACAATGTCTGAATGTGATAGGCTTGTTCCAGAGTTTACAAGGTAAACAGAAGACACAATTCAGGGAGAAGAAAGTATTAAGAGAGGTATTAATATTTTATCAGGTATGATCACCTCTATTTTAAAGCAGTTTGTAAAAAAATGTGTTCATGGTAACAAGAAATAGAGATGAGCAGAATATGGGACTAGAAAAGAGCCTGTTGCTGAAATAAGGAAAAAATATGATAAAAATATACTTACATTAGTCCTAAGAAATAATTAAAAGGAATGTTTTGAAATCATAACAGAAATAATTATAACATATTAGAATGAAAACTACTTTCTACTGTTAAAATTATTTGGATATTTTTATAAACCTTTAAACAATGATTAACTATTGCTTTTTTCTTCTCTGAAGTTTTCTATTTAAAGCTGTACTACTGCATATAAGTAATCTAAAATCATTGTTTTTATTAAATATATTTACTACATATTTTCTCATTTGTATGCAAATACTATATTTACTTTTTACTTTCTGAAAATAATAATTTGTCTCCAGTTAATTATGCCTCTAAGGAAGAAAAATCTCAGAGCTGAAACAGGACAATAATTTAAAGCTAAAATAAAATTATAATTCCAAAAAAAAACATTATTTAAAAGTTAGATTAATGTTTTCACCTACAAGGCCTTTTATTAATACCTAAGCAAGCCAAAAAAAAAAAAATAATCCCATGTTATGTAATTATAAGTCAAATTTTTTTAAAACGTGTGGTTATTCTCACATTTGAGGTCAAGAATGCATAAAACAGTCCACATTCTATAACTTACACTGAATAAAAACAAGAAACTATCTGATTTTTTTTTAAAAAGCAAGCTAATATGTACTCAATGCCTAATGAAAGTCAATTCATTATTCATTGTTGCTCCTTTAACTGGATTTGTTTACTAAGCTTGTGGTAACTGACACTGAACCTACTTTTGCTGTCAAATACTCAGACAGACATTGTGAACCTTCTTTAAACATGCCTGAAAGTAGTGAGCTGATCTGGAAACAAAGATGTCCGTGATATTTCCTGTGTAACCATGACATGCCAGGTTGATTAAAAAAAAAAAAAAAAAAGTAGTCTTAAATTTCCCTTCTTCATTACCTTCCCACCACTTAAGGCACACAATCTTGTTTTAGAAGCTCCCAGCAGATTTACAGTAAAATGGAATCCCTACTCAGGAACTATTTTTACATACAGTGCGTAACTAATGGAAGCAGGTTAAGAAACAAGAAGGGGCCTCACAATGAGAAGTTAGATGACACAGAGCAAGTCCTATCCTCTAGCTTCGGTGTTCATGGTGGTTAAAGAGAAATTAGCTGCATAATTGATTTGATCACTGGTTAAGAGAGTAAAAAGTCATACTGCAGTAAGAGACGTTTCACTTAAACACTCCAGGAGAATAAAAGCGAAAGAGAATGCAAGGTATTGTTGCCAGAAATGTGCCTCAGAAAGGAGGGCATGTCCTGGAAGCATTTTGTGACAGGCGAGGCTCTATATTTTTAAAAACAGTCTTCTTGCTAATACAACTTCAAAATATTGTATGTAACAGAACTGTAAGAGTGATGGTGATTCTTTTTGACCTATATTTACATGCACGCATCCATGGCCTAAAGAAAGACACATGCAAATGGATTTTCCTTAGAAAACTGAGTTTGTAACTGCTAGGAATAAGTGTAAGGAACTGCAGTCAAATCTATTTCGGCGAAGTTAGGAGAATATGGACATGGGACCTGAGGTAAGGGAGAAGGAGAGGACCTATGTTTTGCCTTGGTGCACACAAAAAGGGAAAATGTCAAGACCTGGAAATGAGACACAGATATCCAATTCAGTGTATTTACCTGCTATGTGCAATGTACACTGCTAGGGCTATACAGGTGAATAAGCCATGGACTGTCCCCTTAAAGAACTCAGGAAGGTCAATTGATCATCGCTTTGTCCCAATCGTACAAAGCGAAGCAGGTTGAAGGGCCAAAAAGAAAGATTTTGCTGGACAGATAGAGAAAAGATGAATTGTAGCTACAATCTGGGTACTCACACAATAAATACTCTTTGAACTCAGCGGATGGGGGGTCCATTATGTAGTTTGACATTGTGACATCTGGAGTACATTGTTGTGTGTGCACAGCAGTTTTATATAATGGGGAGGGGGGAGAGAGACGAAACTGTAAACCTGGAACAAAGAAGTGTTCCCCATGGGGGAATGGGACAGAACAAAACATTCACACACACACAAAAAAAGAAAACAAACACAAACAGATTTTGAAAATAAAGAATAAAGGCTGACTACCTTAATGTGGCTTTATCTCATGTTTCCATATCATTAGATTATGGAAACCCATTTTGGCCATAGTATCACAGAAGCGCTGCTGTGTTCTTCTCGTTGCATCACCTTAAGAGACATTTGACACCTCATTATTGACAATGTTATTGATTGGTTAAGGTAGTGTCTCTCAAGGTTTTATATGATCAAGTTGCTGTTTTTGCCGTTTTCACCAATAAGTATCTACAGGAAATAATTTGGAACGTTGTAGATATCTTATTTTTCATCACATTTTTGCATCCATTGATAATTTTTGTCCAAATTGTCTATTAACTATTCTATCTACTTAATTGTGATATTCTGTTTCCAGCAGTGGTTCTAGGTATTTAGGTTAGAACCTCTCTCTCTCTCTCTCTCTCTCTCTCTCTCTCTCTCTCTCTCTCTCTCTCTATATATATATATATATATATATATATATATATATATATATATATTTAAAATCCTAAATGACCATCTGACCTTTTGACTGTCCAGCTGATAGCTATGTCGCACAATGACACCAGTGGGCAGAGGCTCAACACAGGAGCTGCTGAGCTGTGGTGACTTGGCAGCTGTGGTTCTTGAGTGACCTATCCAGAACCAGAGAGGAGGGAACAGATTACAGGGTGTGTCACCTGAGAACCACCCTCTCCCAATCTGGAACCCTTTGGGGGGTGTCGGAGAGCTGGTTTCGACCTGATCCCTGCACCAGGCTGAGGACCCCACGCACCAGGCCTCTAATTATCCTATAATTTATGTGACATATTTGTTAATTACTCCATATGAATACAGACTCATGGATTTGTATTTTATCTCTGAGTTATAATCTACTGTTGTCATTATTTGCATTATGTTCAAATGGTCCCCACTTTGGCCAATGAGAATGTTTGTTATAAGCAATGTTATCTAGCTTTTATGTCACCTGCTCACCATTCTTTGATCACTTTCTTATTGGCCTAGACTTTTAGAAAGTGCCAACATCATGAAATACAAAAAAAAGATCAGGCATGTAAGCTTTGTTAAACATGTAAGTAGATATGTAGCATGGATCCTACTTAATCTCTGTCAAAGAACTAGTTAAATTGTCACGTTAGGTCATTACGAAATATGTTTAATTTTAAACTTGTTTATACAATTTGCATTTTAATTTAAAGACATCATAATCTAAGATAAAAGAATTTCTTGTTCATTGTTAGTATTCAATAAGTTTGCAAATCTTGTGAATTCAGATGTAAAATATTTTTGTGTATATATGATTTATACATTTAATTTCATCCTTGGGTAGAATATCTATAACTTTTATTATATTCTCAAATAGGGCTATGGTGAAGATACGTATTAAAAAATTCATTCATATTTTTGTCACGATGAATTCCTCAGAGTGATCTCTGAAGTGTATCAATTTTAAAGCAGATTGCTTAGTCTCATAAAAATAAACTAATTGAGATTTCTTTCCTTATCAAAGATTTAATAACCAGCAAAGCTGTATACAACCATCAAATGGCATCAAATAGCGTAGAGTTTAAGGTGAACCAAATATAAAAGCCACTACATTTTATAATTAAAACATTATGCCTCAAGGTCAATAAAATTAAAATAAATATGACCTCCAGGATCAGAGGGTAGTAGAAAACATGCAGATAGCACATAGAAAATTACTTGAATGCCACATAAAATTGCCCTGAAACATATTATCTCTAGTAGCAGAGTATTAGGCAACTCAGTGCAGTGGCTTAAACACTGATATTATAGTTATGAGCCCTGTGAAAAATATATAAATTGATTTTATGTATCTAGTAATGGGACAATAAGTTACCAATATCTTATAAATTCAAACAATATTTTAATAATAACCTGAAAAAGACAAGAGACCTTGAGCTTCAATGAAAGTAGGAAACTCCGCACGACTGTGTCTGGAAAAGGGCTACTGAATGCAGGTGAGGCCCAATAAGGTCTTAGAAAGATATCTAAAGAGGATGATTTCAAGAGCAATTCCCATACTAAGCCAAAGAGAACACTTCTCCAATGCAGGGGTTACACACAAACAAACAAATATACACAAAACCTTTACAGCAAAAGCAAAGACTTGCAAGGACTGATCGTGACAGCTTCCATGAGCTCTCTTAATAGAACAGGCAAGAATCAATGATAGTTTAGGTGAATGTGGAAATACAAAAATCCTTGTAAGTCTATTATTTAGGGCATTTCTAAATTGGGAACATCTCTGAAGTTGGCAAACTCAGTTGGCTTGAAAAAAAATCAGAGCTAAAATAAATCAGTAAAGCACACCAACTATTCTGCCTTGAATACCTTCTGCTCCATATTTTCTGTAAATACCTGGTCAGAAAAGTATGCATATCATTAAACAATGTTTGATAGTTAAAATGTTCCTTGCATAAGACATAAGAAAGTATCTCTGTAAGAGTTTAAGATAAAAGAAATAGAAAGAAAAAGGCAGATAAAGAATCTTGCCAAAATATGTGTATGTAGCCAGCCATGAGGAAATGGGCACATATGCAGGAAGTCCTGATGACACAGGGAAGGAAGGTTGCTTATCTGTCAGCCTATCCTGGGAACAAAGATAATTGGTTACGGGGTAGGGCCACTGCAAGTCCATGAAAAGTTGGTAATACATAATCCACAGACAAAGGAGTTCTCTCTCTCTTGTTCCTCTTGCTTTGTTCTTGGTTCCTTGTATTTGCTTGTTCAGGACCTGCACTAGCCCACCATGTGGCCTAGAACCCACATGGTCCATGACCATGAGAACCCCACTCACAATGGACTGCAACTGGAAACAGAAGCTAGACTATCCTAATGCTGGACTGGACTCTGCAAATATGGAGTGGGAACTCTGGACAATAGCTTTAATCCTTGCTGTGCTCAAGAAAATATACAACTTTTTTCTTGGGGGGATGAAGGAAGATGGAGGGACCTTGGAAACTCAGGGGTTTAATTCCACAGAAATAAAACCTTCCATGATACCTCATCTTCTCGTGGGGCCTCTGTAAATTCTTATTTCAGTGGTACCCCGAGAAACCCACTTCCACCGACAACTGGTGGGGACCCAGATGATACCTTACAGATAACAAAAATGCTTATTTGCAAACTATCCTAAAGTGAGAATACTGGATACTTTTTGAGAGTATTGTCTGAGGAGGATCATAAAAAGCTGTCAGGGGTATCATAAATATTCTAAATCTTGATGTAGACAGTGATTACTTGTTAATTATATGCAAAAAAGTAATTGAATCAGTGCGGCAAAAGTAGCAACTTCGTGTACTCCACTTGAGTATCTCAATTTTAAAAAAATGTAAATGTGTGTGCTGTGTACAATACAAATAATTGTTAAGGAGTATTGATCCTGGTTAAAACCTATTTGTGACCTTTCAGGACCAATTATAGGCGATTACAAAGGCTTTACCTAGAGGACCTCACACGGGATATGTCCCCTGCTACCCAAGGGTTCATGCACAGCCAGTGCACTGCAGTCTCTGAAGGGAGATGCAGTCAAGTCAAGGAGCTTGAATGAGGGAGATGTCAAGTTAGAAATCCAACAGGTGGGCTCTAGCAGGCCAGGACAGCAATTTCTTGGCTTTTACCCACTGTTCTGTAGTGATGAGATCAAAAATCATCAGAGACCCCAAGCACAGATTTGTACCCAATGACTATTATTATCTCTAAGCAGGTCACTGGTGTGATAGACAGCCTGCAGTGAGCTACTGAAATTTAAGCTTTTAATGAAAAAAAATATAGAGCCCTTTAGGATCACTTTGCCCAGGACCTGAAAAGACCTAAGACACTTGGCTAATTTACCTCCGCAATGAAGAATATAATCTTGCTAAGCTTTTAAGGAAGAGTGGCACCTTGTGGAGCCTGTCACTCCAGTTCACTATAGTCAGAGTGTCTTGACAGGGTCCACTTTGTCTAAGAAGGACAGGATGAGGGGAGGATGATTTTATGGCTCAAATTTTTAATGTAAACCCATTTTTCACTTGCCCTCATTTGTAATTTTTATTCTTTTTTAAGTTTCATATTATTTTAGTTCCATTCTTTTCTTCTTTACATTTTATTGAATAATTTTATTGATCTGAATCTATATGTGTGCAAAAAAATATGTGGGAGAATTATTTTTGGTTCTATCTGTACTCACAGGCTAAGAGAAAACTTCTTGGATCTTATCTTGGAG
Organism: Pipistrellus hanaki; assembly: GCF_964339955.1. Classification (NCBI taxonomy): domain Eukaryota; kingdom Metazoa; phylum Chordata; class Mammalia; order Chiroptera; family Vespertilionidae; genus Pipistrellus; species Pipistrellus hanaki. The sequence goes on along the minus strand of NC_140506.1, from coordinate 18,314,149 downwards.
GATTAGTTGTTTTCATAGAGACAAGCCACCTTTGCAGGGATATGAATTCTATAATTGAGTGATTTGATAGCCTATGAAAAAGTTCCATGGTTTTATTATCATTCATATTATTAAAATAAAAGTAGACTGTGGTCATTGACAGTCTAAATCTATGGCTTTCATGCAGCTTTTACAGCTTAAGCCTCTTCTCACTACTCCTCTTCCATAGGATCTATTCTCTGTGGTTTTGCTAGAGAATTAGTTACAAAATATGTGCATAACCACAAAATCCTTTAGTTGTGCTTATAGGTGAAATGTTCCAGTGACCTTGTCTTCACTATTCTTTCTACCTCTTAGCTTTTCCCTGGGCCTATCGTATATCATAAAAGGCTAATATGAAAATTTACCAAACGGCAGAATGACCGGTCACTATGACATTCGCTGACCACTAGGGAGGGCAGACGCTAAATACAGGAGTTGCCCACTGGTGTCCAGTACACTCCCACAGGGGGAGCTCCACTCAGCCAGAGGCAGGCTCATGGCTGGCAAGCACAGCAGTGGTGGCAGGAGCCTCTCCTGCCTCCACAGCAGTGCTAAGGATATCCAACTGCAGGCTTAGGCCCACTCCTCACATGGAGTGGGCCTAAGCCTACAGTTGGATATCCCCCAAAGGCCCTCAGACTTTGAGAGGGGGTATCTGTCAGCTGAAAGACACAAATTTTGTTCAGTGGGTCTCTAGTATAAAGTATTTCAGGCACTTACTGGTTAATTGGTCACTATTCTAAATATCTAGAGCTATAAAAGTTAATTGTTAAATAATTTCATGAATTGATCAATGGAAATATGAGGAAGAGCATTATCAAACTTCACAGTATAATCTACAATTGAAGTTATCTCTCAGACATATTTAGTAGAGAATGTTAAAATTTTCAAGATACTTATGTATATAGTTTCTATATATATGTATGCAGACTCATTTGCTCACACAATCATTAGCTTTTCACAGCATTGTTGACATTCAACACTTAAGTTTAAATTATCCTATTCTTAACTACATGTTTATATCTGGGAACACAATGTTCAGTTTGCCATATGTTCATGGATTTTATTAAATTTAAACTGATATTATAAACTGTCTCATTCACATATAAATCTGTGACTTCTCTAAATTTGGACATATGTTATTCACCAGGGTAGAATCTAATTTTTATTCACTCTTTAAGTTACTAATTTTTGAAATCATAATATCACTGCCACATAATTAATATTATACAAATCATAAGTATACTTATAATTTTTTTAATGTCAAAAACATTATTGAATATTCTGTAATATTAGTAAGTATGGAGAAAAGGTTATAGAGTAAGTCTCTCTTATCTTCTAAGGATATGTTCTAAGACCCCCAGTGGATGCCTGATACCAAAGATAGTCCAGAACCCTAAGTATACTATATTTCTTCAGTATGTATATTATATTTTTGCTAAACACTAAATCACTTTTTTCTTTGGCATATCTAAATTTCTGGTATAAACTATTGTTGCATTTTGGGGCTATTATTTATTAAAACTAGAGGCCTGTTGCAGGAAGATTCCTGCAATAGGGCTTCCTGCTGTGCTCTTCCCTCCCCTACCTGCTTCACTTCCTTCTCCATCGCCCCATTTGCTTGTTTCTCTGCATCTTCACTCCCTTCTGCAGTGCTTGGCTTCTTTCTATGCTGTCTTGATATGCAAATTAACCACCATCTTGGTTGGGTTGATTTGCATGCTCACCCTGATTGGCTGGTCGGTGTTGCTTGGGTATAGCAAAGACACAGTCAATTTGCATATTACTCTTTTATTAGGTAGGTTAAGGATTACTTAAGCAAAAGTATTATGATACTTTTGCTAAAGGTAGACCTGATAACCCAGGTGGCTTCTAAATGACTAGCTGGTGAGAAGCATATATAACTGGTGGAGAAACTAAACAAAAGAATGGTTAATGCCCCAGCAGGAAAAAGAGGGTCATGAGATTTCATCATACCCTTTAGTATGCTGCAAGATTTTAAAACTTATTATTTATTTCTAGAATTTTCTATTTAATATTTTTGTACCAACAGTAACTGAAACCATGGAAAGTGGAACACCATAAATCAAAACAGTGTATAACAGTCTTTTACTGTAAAAGATCACACATTTTATTTTTAATTACATACATAATTACTTTGAGATGAAAACCATTACACATTGTTTTCTAAAAATGATGAGCAAATAAATATATATTCTTCTGTAAGAATTGACTGGATTCTACTTATTAACTCAATAGAAATACACAATAAAATTAAGTTTTATTTGAATTACCAGAAAAAAAAATTGAAATTTAGGAGAATCTGAAAAGAACTAAATCTAAAGAACTATATTAATATGCCCCAAATAAATTATTTCCTTAAATATTTAAGATCAAACAAGGAATTGTGAAAGACATTAACAGGTAGGACATATTATTAATTTTTAACTGCAGCATTCTTAAGCAGTTTTATTTAATATTTGTCATAAAGGATGTGGTTATTAGCACTCACACTTTCTCCTCCAGTCTAATATTTGATATATAGACTATTATATAACCTTCTGAAGTTTATTACTTTACACTTTATTCTAACTGTTATACCCTTAATTATAAGATAACTAGAGGCCCACAGTTCCTCTCAAGGTGCACAAATTCGTGCACTGGGCCCCTAGTTAATGATAATAGCAATTTCTTAAAACCTGTCATAACTTGACCATTGCACATGTAATAATAGTTACATGGCTAACCTGATCTGCACAAATATTGGTGATTTGGTTTATGTTTACCACTTAACTACATATTCTGCTACTCTTCCTTGTCCCTGACATGTGCTATAATATTACAACCAGACTCATTTCCATGTCTGTGTTTCCTCCTTTCTACACATGGATAAACATTGATTTTCATCACCCAATGTAAATGTCAACTCATCAATGAAATCTTCTATCTTTCCTTATCAAAAATAGGACCCAGCTGTTATTATTTCTCTTAGCATCTTGTTTCCTTCTTAGTTTTTATTTTTTAATTACAATTGACATTCAATATTATTTTATACTAGTTCCAGGTGTACAGCGCAGTTGTTAAACATTCATATAATTTACAAAGTGATCCCCCATAAGTCTAGTATACACCTGGTATCATGCACAGTTATTATAGTTTCATGGACTATATTCCCTATTCTGTACTTTATATCCCTGAGTCTATTTTATATCTACTGATGTGTACTTTTTAATCTTTGTTGGCTTTTAAAACAATTTAAATTACTTTATCTGAATATTTTTCTTTTTGCTTGCTTATCTCATCTACTGGATTTTAAGCTTTATGAGAGTAGAAATCATGCATGTCTTAGTCATCATTATTTTCCTAAAGTCTATAATAGTGATCAATACAGAGTGGTGATAAATAAAAATTTTCTGGAGTATAAATAAATTTAAAAATATGTGAATCATACTTTTCTGCATAAATGGCCTTTATGTCTACACTGAAAAAACATATTTTCCCACAATCAAATTAATATTCATTTTTAACATAACTTGCTAAATTGTGTTGAAAGACCAAATGAGTATATTCTTTAAAATCTTATGTGATAATCCCTATTATATTGAATTTATAATAGGGATTATCATGAAACGTTTCCTTTTCCAATGATTCTTAAATAATGTATCATGTGTAAAAAATATTAGATTTATTTATTGCATTTATAGATTCTTTAAGAATATTTTTTGCCAAAAGAGGAATTCACAAAACTTTTATTTAAAAAACACACAATTTATCATTTCTGATAAAATTATTAAATTATTTAAACAATATTCCATACTTCTAATTATTAATAGAGGATTTAACCTAATAATAAAGCAAACCTTAAGAATATAAAATGAATTTTTACTAAATATTTAAACAATAGAAGTGTCTCTAAGCCCAGCCTGCACCTTCTCCAATCTAGAATCCCTCGGGACAAGGATTGGGCCTAAACTGGCAATCGGACATCCCTCTCACAATTCGGGACTGCTGGCTCCCAACTGCTCGCCTACCTGCCTGTCTGATTGCCCCTAATTGCTTCTGCCTGCTAGCCTGATCACCCTCTATCCACTCTCTGGGAATTGAACCCAGGACCTCTTGGTCCATGGAACAATGCTCAATTCTCTGAGCCACACCAACCAGGCCATCTATGCCTCCTTTTATTTTAATATTTAAGTACCTTTGGATATGGGACTGGGCTTTCATACCTTCTTTTTTATAGTGTGTTAATTTGATTAAACCATACTGGCTTTCTCAGAATTTTTTCTTTTAATTCATGAGGTAAGCTTTATTTTACAAAATATACAGGGATTATGATGTATTGATTTGGAACATTGAAATAATTAATAACCCACAATAAATTGTATCAGCTAACAATTAAGTAGCATCACAGACTTTTCAGCAACCAAAAGATAGAACATAGAGTCGCCTCATTTAGCTTTTAATGCATACATGGCTAATCTAGTATCTTCAGTCATTCACTGGCCACCATTCGCATAGATCAAATATGTTGGAAATTCAAATACATGTCTACATCTTGTCCTTCCTTTCCTAAAACTTTGCCATAATAATACATATACCAAAGGGCAAAAGCAAGTGCATGATAGGTACATGATACCTATCATGATAGGCAAAGACACAAGTTAACTTACTGAATGCACTTGCTTCTTATTTGCATTTACTTGTGTTTTCCCAAAGTAAGTATAAGTGAATATTCCTAGAATCCTCTTTTTCCCCCCACTTGCCTTTTCTGAGATTATAGCACTAGGGTATGTTCTTTTCATTAAGACTTGATGTATACTAATACTATTTTAATATATTTGTTTATTACAAATTTAGGAAGAGAATTTGTGACCTGTCTTCACTCATAGTTTTTCTAATACCATATTTTTTCATTATTTACTTTTCATTATTTACATAATTAATTATATTTTAATTACACTTGTTTCATTATACAGAAGATGCCTGACTTAACAATTGCTTGAGTGATGACTTTTTGACTTTACAGAGGTGCAAAATAATAAGCATTCAGTGGAAATAGTACTTCAGATTTTGAATTTTGATCTTTTCCTGAATTAATGATAGGCAGTATGATATTCTCTTGATGCTGGGCAGCCACAGATAAATGATTTTTCCCAACTGTAGGCTAATAAAAGTGTTTTGAGCACAATTAACGTGGGCTAGGACAAACTATGATTTTGGTAGGTTAGGTGAAACAAATGTATTAGGACAACGATATTTTTCAATTTGTGATGGCTATAACGGGACATGACCCCATTGCTAGTCAAGGAGCATCAGTACTTGAAATTGACCCAAAGTAAAACATTAAAATAAGATTGTTTTGACAGAATTTAAAAGGACAGAACATCAAAATTGGATTATACAAGAAAAGTCACCTGCTCAAAATCTTTGTCCTTCAACTGCTTTAACATCATCAACATCTTAAACAGCTTTACAAGTAGTCAGTAACTTTATTTGGAGACTTCTGGCCATATTACAGTGTTTTATGCAGTGGTGGGTTAATACTTTTAGAAGCTCTACTAGGAATCATTTTTGTATACTGAATTAACATTAGCTTTCCTCTCCTACCCATAGGCCTCAGATCTCTCTGTGAAAACATATGTTAATTCCTCTCATACAAAAATAAAATAAAATATGAAGATATTTTAAGTTTACTTGCCATTATCATGTAAGTGATGTTTAAAAATTCCAAATTCTTCTTACATAGATATGGATTAGCTTTGCTCTGAAATATGAGAAAGCACTTTGAAATATAGTAAAGACAATTAATCACACTGCATTGCACCATAGGGCAGAAATATTGAAATAAATAAATCTCTTGGTATACATTATCACAAAATTTTAAAAAAACTATTATTATTTCAGGGAAAGAAAAGGAATATCAAGCTGTGAAACAAATGTTAGGAAATCAAAATCAAGTTCTAAAAATTTTCATGGTGACTCTTCCATCAAATATAATAGATAACATCTCATATACAACAAAGGAAATTTTATGCCAGAGAAATTATAACATATATTCTAATGTTAAATATGTTAAACTGTTATAAGATGTGCAAATAAGAATTGATAAAATGTGGTACCTCACATATTTAAAATGTAATAAACATCAGCATTTTCATTTTTTCTAAACATGTGCTTGCTTAATTGTTGTGCTAAACAGGTGCTGAATCTATTTTCTGAATAATTTCATACTGTCAATGAAATATAAGGAGTGTTCCTTGGGTGCACATTTTCAAAGAGAGGAAATGATTAATTCTGAATAAGGTGGGTAGGTAAGTCAGAAAAGGTTTTAAAAATAGATAATATTTAACTTGTGAGATTGTCATAGAATGTTTTTCAGAGGCAGAAGGAATTTGAGCAAAGTCAGGGAGATAGGAACAGATTTGTGCACTCAGAAGAACACAGATTATTTAGTATTCCTGCAACATAAACTCAAGTAGAATAGTGAGAGGAGATTATCTAACAATATATTGAATGGTGTATTCCCCAACAAATTAATTAAAAAGACAAAGTTTAAGAGTTCAGAAGTCTTAAGTATTTATCTCAAAAAAGGGCTAACAGTGAAAAAGAAAGCATGTATCTTATTATTACCATTTCTATCTGTATGATTCTTCAAACATGTGTACAGTAATATTACAGAAATTCTTTTCCTGGCAAGTTGCTAGAATAAATTTCCTTTTGGATTAACTATTATTGCAAACACTAACAAGTAATCCCTTAAATTAATGTAATCTCACAGTTGCAGTTGAAATAGCTTCCTGCTCTTTGGTTTAGTAGGAAGTCTAATTCATATAAATCTCCTCATTGTGAACATTTATAATCCTATATAATAAAATGCAAATTGACTAAACAGTGGACCAATTGGTCCCTATGATGGCACTGACCACCAGGGTGCAGATGCTCAATATAGAAGCTGCCCCCTCGTGGTCAGTGTGCTCCCATAGGGGAAGTGCTGCTCAGCCAGAAGCTGGGCTCACTGCTGGCTGAGCAGCACTCCCACCTCCCACCTCCCACCTCCCACCTCCCATCTTCCACCTCCATAGCAGGACTAAGAATGTCGGACTGATAGTTTAGGCCCACTCCCCCTAGTCTAAGCTGTCAGTTGGGCATCCCCTAAAAGCTTCCAGACTGTGAGAGGGTGCAGGCCTGGCTGGGAGACATCCCCACCCACCCCCCTGAAAGTGTAAAAATTTCATGCACTGGGCCTCTAGCAAATGAATTATTCGCATGGGAAAATGCTGGTATCTATATAGAAGATATAAAATGGGAAGACTTGCCGAAACCGGTTTGGCTCAGTGGATAGAGCATCGGCCTGTGGACTGAAAGGTCCCGGGTTCGATTCCGGTCAAGGGCATGTACCTTGGTTGCGGGCACATCCCCAGTAGGGGGTGTGCAAGAGGCAGCTGATCGATGATTCTTTCTCATCGATGTTTCTAACTCTCTATCTCTCTCTCTCTGTTCCTCTCTGTGAAAAATCAATAAAATATATTTTAAAAATAAAATAAAATAAAATGGGAAGACTGATATCAGTGCAATACTTTCTTGGTGGTTTATTTTTGTTGCTAGTCAATTTTTTCTAAATGTACTTATTAAAATTGAGATTTTTTAAAATATATTTTAATTGATTTCAGAGAGGAAGGGAGAGGGAAAGAGAGATTGAAACATCAATGATGAGAGAGAATCAGAGATTGTTTGCCTCCTACAGAGTCCACAGCAGGGATAGAGCCTGCAACCCAGGCATATACTCTGACAGAATCGAACCAGAGAACTCAAGCTTTCTGGCTCTATGTTCAACTGCTGAGCCACACCTAACTGGGCTAAAATTAAGATTTTTATAATTACAGTTGAGTAATAAAATGGCTCTTTAAACATGGGAAACATTTATTTGATATAAGTAGTGTTTCTAGATTTGAAAATCCACACTTTGAGGCTGCATTATGAATGTATAAATACTATAAGTAGAGGGGTAAATAAAGAAGTAAAGCCTTAGGCTTAGTTCGCATCAAGAAGCTAAGTAACTGTGGCATATTGAGCGAGTTGTGAGATCTAGAACCAATTGGGACATTACCTACTGATCATGTTCCCTTCAAGACACTAGATAGTTAAGTGGAGAAATTAGAGACGATGATAAACTTACTTTTACAGAGGGCAGTATTTGGGGATGTATTCAGGGATGCCAAAGGAATACTGATCAGTAATGATCGTTGATGAATATTGATGAATACTGATGAATATTGATGAATACTGATCAATACTGATTTAGGCAATATTTGGGGATGCCAAATTAATAACACATCACTCTGTACCTGGTAACAACACACACACACACACACACACACACACACACACACACACACACAAAATAAAAAATAAAAATAAAAATAAATAAAAAACCCTTTACTAACTCCCGCTGATGTCTTCCTCCTGGCTGCGCACAACCAGGTGCTGATGTCCAGAGAATTCATTGAGGCTGTCTCTGCAATTCAGCTGCCTAGAGCACATGACAATGTACAGAAGGTTAGAGAATTTCTTTAAATAGGCAAACATTATATATCTAGGTGAGAGGAACACCTCCCCATCTCCCATAGGCATCTGCTCCTGTCTTTTACCCAAGTATAAAAACTTGCATCCTCAACATTAGTAACATATTACTTCTTTCTCACCAATTTCAGATAGAATAATGTCTAGAGTACAAAAAAAAAGATATTGGAGAGATACCAGGACATTATAAACATACCCTAGACTAATTATGACAGAGAACAACAGAGTTTCAACAGCTCACAGTTATGGTAGACATAAGACAAAACTACAGTATTTTATTTTATTGTATGGAAACAAATATAGGGATTTCCATTTGGTGCCTATGGGGAAAAAAACTGTAGAATTTTTGCCAGTTATTAAGGATGTATATTCCTAGAAAATAAAAAATAACCATGGAATGAAACTGTGGTCCCATTGGACCAACCCATGGCAAGAACAAATCAAACCAAGACTCCATCAATCATCAAAAATCTCCATTCTGTGCAGACCTTGGTAAAACTACAAAAGTCCAGAAATAGTGACAATTCAGAAGTAGTTCCATAAAACTCTGAAACGTTTTGATACTTTCCTTATTTTTATTTTATTACACATTTGTGATCCTGTTAAATGTCTTATTTCTTCTGTGAAAATTTGAGAAGTATATTTGTTCTTTGTTCCTGGTTTCTGGCACAAAGCTCCTAAAAATCTTGAAATTTCCTGAGTGATAGGAGAGTCTGTTGTTAATTCATAACAAACTGCTTTCCAGCAAACTGGAATTTATGGACATTTTTGCTAATAAGGTGGCAGAGCCACCTGGCAGCATTTCTGTGTAGCCTCAGAATGGGGCTGGTCTCCAGAAAGACCAAAAGGTTAGCAGTGGGAACCTTCAGCCTCACCAGTGATCTCCAAGGAAGAGAGGGGAGTTGAAAATTAGCGCTATAAAAACTCTTGGACAGCCATAACCGGTTTGGCTCAGAGGATAGAGTGTTGGCCTGTGGACTCAAGGGTCCCAGGTTTGATTCTGGTCAAAGGCATGTACCTTAGTTGCGGGCATATCCCCAGTAGGAGGTGTGCAGGAGGCAGTTGACTGATGTTTCTCTCTCATTGATATTTCTAACTCTCTATCCCTTTCCCTTCCTCTCTGTAAAAAAAAATCATTAAAAAAACACACACACACACACACACAAAAACTCTTGGACAATACAGTTTGAAGAATGTATGGAACACATATTTGAGCTAGTTCAATGGGGCCTACCTCCATCTCTTGTCCTATACATCTCCTCCTTTTGGCTGTTCTCTAGTTGTATCCTTCATAATAAATCAGTAAAGATAAGTCAAGTGTCTTTACTGGGTTCTGTGAACCCTCAGTGAAATATCAAACTTAAAGGGAGGAGTTGTCAAAATTCCTAAATTTGTAGTCAGAGGAGCAGAAGCGTGTGCAGCTGATATATGAGGTGTGGGACTGTCTTGTAAAACTGAGCCCCTAAGCCTGTGTAATCTGACACTAACTCAGGGCAGTTTGTGAAAGAATAGAATTAAATTGTGGGATACCCAGTTGGTGCTGGAGGGTATTAGAATCTCACAGGTCATATATAATTGGAGTACAACAATACAGACTAACAAAGACTGAGAAATAACTGGTATTGTAGCGCTAATTATCATGACTATTAAAAATATAAAAGAGGGCATTTGTCTTGTGAATAGACATAAATGCAACATATTTAACCTCCAGAAAGCATTACTATCATTTCTAAGACTCTTTAACACTGAAGCTGTGATCAAGAAAAAGTAAATAAATGTCCAAAAATGCTTTGAAATCCTCTTATGACACTCCAGAAGCTATATTGTTATAAGGCAAATCCATGTTGAATCACAGCCCAGCCATGTTATGCCAAAGGACCTTGTTGTAAATCTTATAAAGCTGCCCAAATACAAAGACCCAGAGGACATAGTTATTGAAAAATGTGAGTATATCGTCTTACAAGATGGTCCAGGAGGCGATGTTAATGTTGAGAAACTGAAAACAAAACAAAAAAAACCAATTGAAAAATGGCAAAGCTCTATTTAGAATGTGTCAACATTATCTATCTGACTCTGGAAAAGCCAGTAAATAAGGAAGATATAGTGGGAAACAAAAATGAATGTCAAGGGTGGGTAATTATCAATATTTAACTGACCCTGAATTTAAGATGCAATATGACACTTTTCAGGGAGACCTGCTCTCTACTTGTGGTATATTTAGAGATACTATTTGTTTTGTATTTCTCATGCTATACATGCAAACATACTGAACTGGCTGTAGCCATCCAGGTTAAATAGCAGATATAAAAGTGGGACTCAACTCTTGAACTTCAGTTCAATCCTCTTTCCATTACACTATTTTAACTTATCTGTTCCATTTTCTAACCCAGCTTAGTGTGTGATAACACATCTATCCCTTCCCTCAATCAATCAGGCTGAACCCAATGTCAGTCTTCTCATGGAAAATGTCACACAGGCATTTTAAGCAGGCCTGAAAATGATAGCAATTTCTGAAGAATGCTCAGACCCATAAATTAGCATGGAACTCTCTTCTGCCCCAGACCTTGAAGTGCTAATGCAGAGATAAGTTCATAAGAAAAGACATTGATGTCAGACTTGATATAGCATAAGGGAAGCAAAACTTAAGGCAGAAGTAAATTTGAAAAAAACGTCAATTCTTAGGTTACTTTTTATTTGGTTTATCAATGCCCTGTTCTCTGCTAGCAGAATCCTAAGAGATTTTAAAGAAAGATACTGCAGCCAGTGGTCCATTTATATCTCCTGACAAGGCAGTCATGCCAGTTCTTTGTCTATTTTTCTTTCTTGAGAAAATAGGTTAGAAAGTTTGGAAGAAACTAAGCGTGTCTTCTTTTCTTCCTTCCTTGAATCAAAAGTCTAAAGAAAACCAGGGTCTTTTTGTTGTTGTTGTTTCTAGCAGTAAGTCAAAGAATTTAAATGATATATCAATAAAGCTACTTTTTAAAAAGGTCTGGGTATCAGGATCCGTTGTAACCCTGAGCATCCATTCCCAAAAGAAACAAGAACACACCAGGTTCTAGAACTGCCTCATCACCACTAGTTTTATAAGCCACTGAGTTTTCCTACAAAACATGGGGACTCGAGTCCTGCAACTTGTGTTCACAATATGGTCCTGAAACTCCAAAGGAAAAAAGAGATTTCCACTCTCACCTACAGCTTCTCATCACTTCTCACATCCCAATCTTGGCCTGCTTCTGGTGGATTCTACCCTGTCACTGCTATTTCCCCAGCCTCTTTATTTTAGTGTGTGTGTGTGTGTGTGTGTGTGTAATACTTTGCATGGCCTCTCTTTAGGAGATTATGATAAGGTACTATAACAAAGGTCCTATAGTTCACATGTTTAGACATCACAACAAAGAAACAAAGACAGCTTTGATGACTGAACTGGTTATTTTGGTGCATTTCCTTTGGTTTATGGCGTTGGATCCAGGGAGCCCCTGCCGGCTTTTAAATTCTGGTGATAATCACTAGATCTGTGTCCTTAGACAAATTACTTCCAGTCTCTGGGATTCAATTTTCTTTTCTGTAAAACTAGTGCAATCTTACCTATCCATAGGCCTGTTTGAAAATAAAATAAAATAGCACAAATTCCCTATGGAGATGCCAGTGTCTTAACGATTGTGACAAACCCAGATCTCAACTCCATATTTGACAGTTGTATGTAGATTATGCAGACAAATGTGGCAATCATTTATATCATAACAAAAACTTTTATTTTTTTTTCCTCACACATGTGTAGCCAGACATCCTTTAGAATATTATATTAACTAAAAGAGTTTCTAGCTTAAGAGTATTATTTGATGACCAGTTTGGGGGTGGGGGGGAATGTGATCTGTGGTACACTATAGCCTAAGGGACTTTACCACTAATTCTGTGACTTTTCTTACAAAGTTATATATACCCACAGTGGCCATTTCTTGATTCCTCTCAGGAGCGATGTCTGGTGTCTGCAGGAGCATGTTCATCTACATTTATCGTAAACCTCACTGCAGACTTGAAAGTCAGAGATGATCATCCCGCTCTGCATCTGGAGAGGCAGAGTCTCAGAAATGTTTATGGACTTTTTCCCCATGGCAGCATAGACAGTCACTGTCCAACCTAGAATGTGAACCAGGGTTCTGAAACCAGGGTCAGTCCTTTCTTCCGCTGTTAATTGTTTGACAGAGAACTATCGTCAAGCTTCTAAATATCTTCATTTTATTTAACATGTGTGGCAAGAAGGAATAAAGTCTTCAACTCCTTTCAAGTTTGGATGGTATAATTTTCCAAGTGAAGGAAATGACAGAGCCGTGGGCAGGCATACGCCAAGCACCCGTCTCTCCTTAAACAACGTCATCCAACTTGAGAGAAGAAGGCAGGAAAGATAAGACCAAAAGCCTTAGACACTGACAGCTGCAGAGATGACGGGGTTTGAAGAGTCTATGGCAATTTGAGGACTATACAGGTATACTCGGGATAAAAATATGTGCACTGGGTATGGGGAGATGGTTACAATAATAAGCAATTGAAGGTAAATTAAAACAGAAGACCAAGCCAGGAGCACTGGGAATGCTTTGACTATGTGTAGATAGGAGAATGAAAATGACCTGTAGTTTCAGGAGGATTTAGTAGCTCTGTACATTTAAAATATGGTGAACTATTTGCAGTTGGTAATTTGAAAACAAAAACAACAAAAAAAAAAACTTGGTGAGTTTTAAACAGAAAAAAAAATATTTGTGATCAACCAAGTAGATATTTGTGTTTTATTACACAGATTAACACATGGTTTCATCAAATAGACCAGTTGGTCTCACAAATTTCCATTACTTAGAATTGACTTCAGATGATAGGAACCCCAGAATACATCAAAATCAAATATCAAATATAAATATGATAGATTGAATGATAAACTAGAATTGAGAAAAGTCTGAGAATCTCTATTAAAGTGTCTGGTGTTTGGCTTATTCTGGAAATTTCAGCCAATCAAAATAAGAATAAAGATCATTATAATTTTAAATGTTTAAATTTATGACTCTCAAAAGGACACAACAGCTACAGTATTGCATCAAAACTATTTTTCTCAATTTATTGAGTTATTTGGTAAACTTTTTGGTATTCATTCTTATTTTTTATATATTTTATCTTAGCAAAACACTTGTACATGAGTATCATTGTGATTTTCTTTTATTTGCTTTTCATGGCTACTTAGTAGACCACAACTTCTGTTCAATGCTTGACTAATGTATTGCTCTTCTTTGATAGGTGTTATGATAACTAACACATACATATATTGGTCAATACTTGGTATTTAACCATAGGAATTACATCGGGTTTTATGAGAAGCCAAATTTATTTTATTTTTTCTAAGAAGAATTATATATTTCTCCTATTAACTTGCACTTATTTTGTTTTTTATTTATTTGTTTAGGAACATTATAACAGGTATTGCTGCAATAAAAGGAAATTTGTCTTTCTTTTTGCTAAATTTTGATTACTGGTATTTTACTTTTAATTTTTTAAATTAAAAAATATATAAAACATATATACTGTTACATAACAAAAAAATTTCAACAAATTTTTGTTTTAAGTTGTCTTGTTTTTTAAGCTTGAAAATATTTTCCCAATCAGAGATTTGAAGGGAGGAGAGAAGGAAAGAAAAGAGGAGGAAGAGAAAAAAAGAGAACATGGAGTAGGAGGAAGAAGAAGGATGACGAGGTGGAGGAGGAGGAGGAGGAGGAGGAAAGGAAGAAGAACAGGAGGAAGAGGCAACTTGACCTTAGTGGCTAAGTCTCTGTTACATTTAGAGAGGCAGTACTTGTGTGCTGTACTTTTAGCAGTCCCTGTCACACCCACTCAATGATCAACTGGATCAATAGCCTTTGCAATAATAGCTCTCATGCCCCAGGCTTACGGACACATTTTCCAATATCCTCTGCAAGGACATATGATGCAAATTTGACAATGTATAAAGAGAGTAAAATTGTTTTCTTGATGTAAGTCTCCATGTTGCTTGCATTTTCTTCCTGCTTACAATGTAAACCTGGTGGCTAGAGCTCAAGCAACCTGAGCAGCAGGGCTCTGAGAATAAGGCCAAGAAAATCACTGAAATCTCAGCTCTGACTCTCATGAGCCATGGGAATGATTTTAGTCTGCTAATTGTTTGAAGAAAAATAAACCCATAATTGTCCAAGGCAGTGATAAACACGTTCGCTGTTCCTCACAGCTGAATGCAATCACCAACGGCTGCAGCCCTCCGTGAAGCCTCCACCTGCCTGCTGGAGAAGCATTATGGCGAAATGATTCTCCCAGTCAGGGAGGTAAACAGTCCAGGCGCCAAGAACGATTTACTTGTCCTGTGATGAGCTGTCTCCCACCGATGTTTGGAAGTTCCGTCATTACCACCTTCCCATGGATAACCCTAGGGCATTATGTGAAAAATTACTGCCGTGATATATTCCCCCAGGTCCACCCACTCCGGAATTCTGCTGTGCTGTTAACATGGTTAACTCCAAAATAAGGCATGTACTAGTACCACAGACACCAACACATGAAAGGGATGATTTCTAATGAGAATTGCATAGCATGAGAGGTGAACAGATATCTCTGATGCAGAAAATCTGGCCTGCATTTGTTGTTTTGGGTTCTGTGCTCTGGAAAGAACTATTGAAATTCTTGATTGGATGCTCATGGACACTCTTGTATGATCTATGGTTAGGAAACTATAGCCTGCAGGACAAATTAAGTGCGATGTCTGTTTTTGCAAATAAAGTTTTATTGAAAAACTGTTGCATTAATGTGTTTATATATTGTCTGTGGCTGCTTGTGCACAAAAATGACAGAGTTAAGTAGTGGCAACAGAGACCATATGTCCCATAAAGCTGAAAATATTTACAATCTGCCTCATTACAGAAATGTTGCCAAAGTTTAGTTTTTGCTTGCCTTTTTTTTTTTTTTTAAATAATGTGGGTATTATAAAACAACTTACCAATAAGTGAGAAAAACAGATGTGAAATTTTATGAAGTATCTGTTTTTCACAAAGGGCAATGGAATAATGTGTTTAAATAATATATTTGAGAAGCATATAGTTAGACTTAAGCAATATGATATTAAAGGTGAAAATAAACTGAAACTAAAAATCTTCAAAATAATTTTTAAAATATATAACAGAAGATGGCTCAGTGCAGTGTAGACTAAAATGGTTTTATTCACATACAATTAGATTTTTCTGGGTCACTGAAGCATGTAACAACTTGGTTTTGTGAAATTTCTACAACCCATTTCTCTATCCATGCTATTGATTTACAATTTTCACATCTATAACTGGTCATGTGGTCATTGCTGGTCTTCAGCAAGCACCTCACCTAGTCATTGTTCTTTACCTGATGAGATGACCTAATTCTTAAATACTGATGGATCAGGGTCACTCGTAGTCCTATCTGAATTCAGTTGTTGCAGTTTCCACTGATAGCAGAGAATAAAATTTCAAGAACAGGAAGCAAAAATTTTGCTAAGGGGTCACTAGAGATAATAGTGATTGGTGACATACCTATTTCAATCCCTTGATTCCTGGACCAGTTAATCCTGGCTTATGAAAACTTATAAATGACAAGATAATCAGACTAAAACTAATTATAGATATAGACACATATAAATGGAAGATTCCTGTTATATTGAACATGGTGAGTAAGGATAATCAAATTGCAGAATCTCTAAGGTAGTGCATGTTATGCTTGCCATAATAGAAGTGCTTGAATAATGAGAAAAATTTGAAGAAAATATATATCTTTACTTCATTTGTGTAAGAAAAATATTTGGGAGGTTAAATATAATGATTACACTTTGTAGCATCCTTAGTGCTTTCTTATGTTTCCCACCCCCCATTAAAATCCAAAGATTGTCTATGTTTTTTCATTGAAAAATTCATCAAATGTTCACAAATATTTTGTCCCATTTTTTTCTTTTAACACTAAGCAGTATGAAATATTTATGAATTATCCAAATGAGGACATTAAAATAAAAACATGTAGCACCAAACCACACAGTGCCCATGTATTAAATAAATTAAACATAATTTTAAGTGCCTCTAATTTATATTTATTGATTGATTTTAGATAGAAAGAAGCAGGGAGAGAAAGAGAAAAACATCAATTCCACTTATTTATGCATCCATTGGTTGATTTTTCCATGTGCCTTAACCAGGGATGACATCCACAGTCTTGGCATATGCAGGGGTCCTCAAACTTTTTAAAGTGGGGGCCAGATCACGGTCCCTCAGAGAGCTGGAGGGCCGGACTATATGAACTACTAATTCCTACTGTAACACCTGGGCTGCGCTCACTGCCCAAAAAACCTGGCGGGCCGGACCAGACTCCTCTGCGGGCCGCATGTGGCCCGCGGGCCGTAGTTTGAAGACCCCTGGATCAGGAGGATGCTCTAACTAACTGACCTACCCAACCAGGGCCTTCTTCTTACAATGTTTTACAAAAGTCTTTGAATTAGTTTGTTCCTTGTTCATAATAGCATGAAATAAAGGACTAGAGTGTTTGCCTTACAATGCCCTGAAAATGCTGCTGTTAAGTCTTTTCAATAAAGGAGAACTATAAAAACTATAAAGGACAAACAGAAAATAATGTGGAAGTTATTATAAATTTAAACAGAAAAAAAACCAGCAAATAAACCCAGATGGTTGAGTAAAACAGCATAAGGGAAATTTAAAGTTCCCTAGTTTGGCCCAGCTAGCATGGTTCAGTGGTTGAGCATTGACCTGTGAACCAAGAGGTCACAGTTTCATTCTAGTCAGGGCTGCAGTGTGGGGCATGCAGGAGGCAGCTGATTAATGATTCTCATCATTGGTGTTTCTATCTCTCTCTCCCTTTCCCTTCCAACAAGCAGTCTTTTTCAGTTGTGTTCTTGCAGGTTGCTTCAGTAGGAATGCATTCACATTAAATTAATAAATAACTAAATACTAGTTTTTGGCATTTAGAGGGCAATCAAATCTAGTTTGTGAAGCACTTAAATTTGAACAAACTTTTTCTGGAGTCCCAATTCTTGAGCTAGCCCAGGAACAGTGGCAAATCGATACAATGAATAATCTACCTCTAAATGTTTACCTTTTTCTATCCATAGACGTAGAGATCGTTTTGGACATTTTAATTTTACATCTTATCACCATAATATTTATTTTTTGTTTTGAAATAAAGTTGTAGCAGATTGATCTCTCCCATAGAGATTGACAGTTAAAATTGTACCAGGCCTTTCTTGAGGAATCATTGCTAAAGCACTAGCAGTATCTACAATGCTTTTCTGAACTTATCATTGAAACTTTATAATTAACTACATCCAGTTAGCATATAAATCAAGGAAAACAACTCTACTCTAGGACTCTCCTTAAAGAGGAAAACTACTGCCTCCATTGGTTAGGGTCATTAAGAATGTAATGGCCTCTTAAGCCTGAAATCTAGAGAAGTGAATCAGAAAGTCCTAATGTACTGGTTAATGATGCCTTTGTGTTACCAATTACCAGCAAAGCCCATTACATTAAAATGAACAGTCTTGGATTAAATGTTAGTATGGATATATAACAGTCTGTTTATAGCTATGGGTATAGTATCACATTCTTTATAAAAACAGTATTTTATAAAGTAAGTGAATGAGTGAGTAAATAAATGACTACAATAGAACATATGACTATTGATGAATATCAGGAATGCTTATATTCTGTAATTTACATTATATATCACATTTTCAAATATGATAGAGTTAATTTCATCAGGTATAGTCATTTAGAATTATAATATCACCTCTCGGATATGCCTAACCCCAGTCTAACCATGAGAAAAAGGTACAAATCTCAATTGAGGAGCATTCTACAAAATGTCTGACCAGCCCTCCTCAAAATTGTATCAAGGTCATTAAAATAAGAGGAGGGAAGAGAAGGTAAATGTGAGAAACTGTCACCATCTAGAGGATCCTAAGTAAACCTGAAACTAAATATGATATGTAGGTATCCTGGATAATATCCTACAACAGAAGCAAACTCACAAAACAACCCAAAACATTAGGGAAAACAAATAAAATCCAAATAAAGTCTGAAGTTTCATTAAGAGTACTGTACCAATGTTGATTATTTTATTATGACAATAATACCACAGTTAACAGACCATCATATATATCATCATCAATAATACCACAATTAACAGACCATCAATATATCAGTATAATAAGCCAACATAACCTAACCAGTAATAATAGAAAATAGAACATTAGTAAGATATGTACAGAAATTCTCAGTACTATCTTGCAACTACTTTTTGTAAATATAAAACTAGTATTCTAAAATAAAGGTGTTATTAAAAATAAATTTTAATATTAAAATGTATATCTGAAATATATTTTTTCCCAAACCACTAAGAAACAGAAAATATATAACAAATGATGACTATTAAGTAAATAATTTAGAATTAACTTTCTCTTGAATTTAAACTATACTATTACAGGCATAGTATAAATTCATGAAATTAGCCTTCACTGATTTAAGATTTTTATTTATTGAGCAGAAGCTAGAGTGAAATTTAAAATATGTCTTCGAATTTTAGTGTTAGAGCAAAACTTCCATTTAGAAAACTTGAACTCTTAACTAAAATAAAATATAAAAGTATTTTTTAAAAGAGTTTATATTTTATTCACAATAGCTTCTCAATTTTGTACATTAATATTTAATGTGTGACAATGTAGTAAAATACCAGTTATTCAGACTCTGATAGAAGGACAGATTAAGTAAGTATCAATAATTGTTGTTTCTTTAAGAAAAATCATATTCTTTTAAGTATATACAGTAACTTAAACAAATCTGACAAATTGGTTCATGTTGGATTTTAGCCTAAGTTCTTAGGATTGGCACTTGAATGACTGAAAACAATAAATCTGAAACCATCAAACCAATTACTCATACGTTACTGGTTTCTTTGCAATATTTTAAGTTCTTCATTTGTGGAGAATATTTTTCTGTATAAACTATCATTTTGAGGCAAGTTAAACTAGTTAACAAATGTTAAGCCAAAATAATAAAATAATTTAATTTTCTTAGATTTTAAACAATAACTATTTTTAATATTGACTTAAAACACAGATGCTAATCTTTTCTACAGAAATAATAGCACCTGGTATATCTTAATATTTCTATATTAATTATAGCACTTGATAAAATTATTAGAACTAAAATCATGGTAAAAAGAATGAAACTAATATTAAGTTATAAGGAAAAACAATAAGAAATGTTTATTTTCTTTTTTTTTTCATATTGCCTTGTTTTCCCCAGTGCACACAGTTAGTACTTGTAAATCAAATACATTAACTTTGCTAACATGTTAGATGAGTGTGTGAATGAATAATTTAAACTTAAAATGACACTAAAAACTCCCAGATCATACCACTAAAGGGATAATAGGATTAATGTAATGCTCATATAAGCCTTTCCACTTAAACCTTAATAACTTCTTTAGTAATGACAAAAAAAAAATGTGGAGACAGCACCAAATATTTTAGCAATGGCACACGTTTTATCTTCAGAGGATATGATGTCAATAAACAGTGTTTCTTACTAGACTAATAGAACATTTAAAAGCCTAATTACTTATGTGTTACTGTTATCTATATTAATATTTTACATTGTTGTCAAATATTTGTTTAAAATATAATATGCCAGGAATATCCTCAAATATAAAACACCCTGGAGTTAGCCACAACACTATAATTACAACAGAGCCTGAGTTTCCTAATACAGGACATAGAGGGGAAGGAATAAATGTGAATTTCATTCATAAATATTAAAAATCTGTATTGAATTGCAGTCATGTGCCACATAATAACATTTTGATTAATGATGGACTGCATATTTGAGGGATGCCCAGTCAGATTATAATGGAGCTAGAAATTCCTATTAGGCACTCACGTTGCAGCTGTGGTAACATTGTACTGTGAGGCATTACTAATGTGTTTGTAGTGGTGCTGGTATAAACAAACCAACCATCCTGCCAGTCTTATAAAAGCACTAGAGGCCCGATGCACGAAATTCTTGCAAGGGGCTCAACCCTCGCAGTCCTTTTTATCCTCGGCCAGCCCTCACAGCCCCAGCTTTGTCTGGACATTCATTCCGCTGTTCAGTCTAATTAGCATAATAGCTCTTTATTTCATAGGATAGCACATACAGTTGTGTACAGTACATAATACTTGATAATGATAAGGAATGCTGTTACTGGTTCATGTATTTACTATACTCTACTTTTATTGCTATTGAGAGTATCCTTCAATTTATTTATTTTTTAAAAAAGTTTGCTGTAAAACAGTATGCTGTTTCTCTGGCAGCAGCCTCATACTCTCCTGTAACCCCATCTATGGATTGCATTATCTTGTCTGATGTTTGATTTAATTATGTTGTTTTGTTCATGTTGGCCCCTAACATACAAAATCCATTATTAATACAGCCCAGCCATTGTTTTTCAGTGGTGAGCATGGAGATCATGGTTTGATTCCTAGTAAGAGCATATGTCCGGGTTGCTGGCTTAATCCTTAGGGTGGGGTGTGCAGGAGGCAGGTGATGGATGAATCTCACCATTGATGTTTCTATCTCTCTCCCCCTTCCTATCTAAAATCAATTAAAATATTTTTAAAAATTGCCAGAAAGAGGTCATATTGAGTGATTGACCTGAAAACAAAATTGAAAGTGATTAAGGACTATGAAGGTAGAAAATCAACGATGATAATTGCTCACCAGTTGGGAAAGAACAAAGTGGTGAAAGATGTTAAAGGATCTACTTTACTGAAGACAACAAGACTAACAAAAATTTGAGAAGGACTTCCAATGT
Organism: Pipistrellus hanaki; assembly: GCF_964339955.1. Classification (NCBI taxonomy): domain Eukaryota; kingdom Metazoa; phylum Chordata; class Mammalia; order Chiroptera; family Vespertilionidae; genus Pipistrellus; species Pipistrellus hanaki. The sequence continues at coordinate 18,292,666 of NC_140506.1, read as the reverse complement.
AGATCATGGCAATACTTTATATTAATGTATAATAGAGAAACTTCTAAAGACCTGAATGGAAAACCAGACACAGAAGCATTTTCCTCTCAGCACCATGATGAGCACAGCCAAAGCAAAATATTTTAGTCATCAAAAGAAACGCCTGGACCTTAGGGTGATGCCGAATTTACTGTTAGCCCTGGGTGGCTTAGACAATACAAAAACATCATTCAGTACATAATGTCAAAGTGAGTGGTGAGTCTGTGAGTGCTGATGTGAAGGCAGCTGAAGAGTATTTGAAAGCTCTAACTAAGCTAATTATAGAAAAAATTACTTGCCAGAGCAAATACTCAATATGAATGAAATTGCCCTAATCTAAAAACATATGCCTGAAAGGTTTTCATCCATGAGGAGGCCAAGTCAATGACAGATTACAAGGCTTTTAAGGACAGGATAACAGTCTTGCTTGGTGGTAATTTTATAGCCTACAAATCGAAACCCATTATGATCTGGCATACTGAAAACCCCAGGATATCAATAGTCACATGCTGCCAGTGTACTACAGGGGTTATAAGAAATGGCTTAACCCAGTTCCTCTTCCAAGATGCCATCCTGAATTGCTATGCCAGCAGAATAAAGAACTGCCTAGAAAATGAACTTTTCAAGATTTTGCTTATTATTAATGATATCTCAAGACATCACTTTTATTGTTGACCTTCATCCCAATATCAAAGTGGTCTTTTGCTTTCTAAACAGCACCTCTTTGATTCATCCCACAGATCAAAGAGTTATAGTAGATATTGAGGCTTACTACCCAAGGAGATCCTTTGTTCATGCTATTGCTACAACTGAGAAAGATACTGAGGAGACACTGATGCAATTCTAGCAGAACTACAGCATTTATGAACACATCAAAAGCCTTGCTTGGATTTAAGGTGATGTCACCAAGAGGTGTAAGAATGATATCTGGAAGAAGACACTCAAGGTTTTTGTCCATGACTTCGAAGAATTTCCCAACCGAAGTTGAAAAAAATGAAGAAGCCTAGTGTTGAGATGACAAAGGACTTTAATCTGGGTGTGGATGACATTAAGGAGCTCCTAGAGGTGGCTCCTGAGGCATTGATGAATGAGGAGTAGTTGGAACTGGCACAGAAATGCATAGAGAAAGGAAAACTGCAGGGGGGAAAAGGAGAACCTCTGAGGAAATCACAGTGAAGGGTTCAGCAGAAGTTTTTTCAGAACTCAATAAGCACCTTTGGAGGTTTAAAAAGTAGACTCCCAACCCCAAAAAGGTTTTCATCAATAGAGAAGAATGTCCATGGTGCATTTTCTGTTTACAAGAAAATCTATAATTTAAAAGGAGCGCACCACCATGGACATATTTCTAAAAAGAGTAACACCTCTTCATGAAGAGCCCCAGGCAGGTGCTTTAGGAGGTGTTCCAGAAGAAGGCATTATTATCATAGTGAGATAGACAGGATAGAGCCACGGGGGTTGAGGGAAGCAGAACAGAAAAACCCAGCAAGATGGAATTGCTAAGGCAACCCATTTGGGTGGGGAAAGAAAGGCATGCATGGGGCACATGAGCTTTAAAATGTAAGAATGTCACTACCAGTAAGACAGCTTGCAGATAACCATTCACAAGGCACTGAGATGTATAACCAATCCGACGGATATTGCTAAGGTAGAATTCTTTAAAAGAACCAACCAGGAGCTAGCAAGGCTAATGGACTTCAATTAGCTTGGATGCTGAACTACATCTGGCTGCAACATGGAATGGAAACTCTGGACACTGGCCTGCTCCTGGAACCCCAGCTGCGCCATTTGTTGTGTTACAGTTGTGTATAGGGTACCGTACAGTAACAGGTTGTACAGATTTTAGCCTAGGAACAATAGGCTACACCATATAGCCAAGATGTCTAGCAGGCTATATCACTTGGTTTGTGTAAGTGCACTCCATGATGTTTACACAACCAGGAAATTGCTCATTAAGTGACACATGCTGGTATTTAAACTTTATCAGCTTTTTCTTAGTATATTAGTTATTACTATCTGACAAATAGCCTCACAATTTAATAGCTTAAACATTAAACATTCATTGTCTTACACATTAGCTGAGGGTCAGGAATTTGAGAATGGCTAGCTGGGTGATCTGGTTCAAGGTCTCTCACTAGGGTGAAAGAAAGCTACCGAGTGGGGCTCCACTCATCTTCACTCTCAAATGTGGCTGAGAATTCCCTTCTAAGCTCATGACTGTTGGCAGGAGGCTTTCATTTCTTGCCATGTTGATCTTCTCTCCATAGGACTGCTCACCATAGGGTTTTCTCTGAGTGAATGATCCAAGTGAAAAAGAGCGCAGGAGAGTCAGAGAGAGCCCAGGACATAATCCATGCTTTTGTAAATCATAAGTGACATACCATCACTTTTTGTCACATTCTATTGTTCACATAGACCAACCCTGGTACAATGAGGAAGGAAACTACAAGGTTATAAAATATGAGGGTGTGAGCATCATTGGAAGTCACCTTGAAGGCTCAGTGCTGCAGCAACTCATGTTCATTAAAGTGTTTCTGGTTCATCTAGAATGTGTACGATGCCCATATATTGCTGAGAGCGACTCTAACCTCAGGGTAGAAAATAATAAGCAACAACAATAGTAATCTTGAGCTTGATATTATAACAATACTGAACAACTAACAACTATTTCTTCTACCCATACTCCAAAATCATTGATAGTCCATTTTATCTATTCAATAGAATTTTATATGGAATGGCTTGCATTTAAAGGTATATAGTAGTACATTATGAGGTAAACAGAGATATAAGGCAAGTATTTTTGGATTTATTGTTTGAGTGGGGTTTTTTGTTGTTTTTCCATTACATTGGACAAGCTGAAAGTTTTGCATTACATATGTAAGTGAATTGGTCTAGTTTCTTGATATACTCAACCATATAATTATTGAACTATTGGAATGCATATCATTTAATTATTTTTGGCAATATAACTATAATTCATCATAAGAATCACATTGCTTTGAGCAGACAAATATATGTTTGTTTTCAGTGCATTTCCTTATAAGCACTGTTCTACAAAGTGATTGAAAGTAGTTAAATCTGAACTAATATTTCTGTTATGTGGGGTAAACGTTATAAGCTGATAAGGTCAATTCTGAAGCAAACTGAAATAGATAAATCTCAGAAATTTGTGCCATTACAATAGCAATTTTGAATGAGAGAAAGACAATAATCTTTTCCATTCTAATGTTTCCAAAATGTGTGCTTTCCTATATTGCTATGTTGCACTGGTGCACTGACTGCCACCAGGGAGAATTAAAAAAAAATAGTTATGAGCTGTTTCAAGAATTCAATAACCTGGCAACCTGCAGTTCACAACAGTTAGAGTCATGCTAATCATTTTGGAAATCATTTGGATATCATTTTACAATACCAGTGAGAGTGGAAGTGGCAAATTATTTAGCTTTATATTGTTTTAATTTTATAATTAAGTAATTGGACTTGGAACAAACAGTTTACAACTTCCGTTTTAATTAACATTTCACTATCTAACTATAGAACTCACCAAAAACACTATCTTTTTCATACAGAGCCAATTATGATATGCATTATTGTAAGTAATAAAATGTTTTACTAATCAAACATTTATGTGGATCAGACATTTTTATGGAGTAACAATTATAAGAAAAGGAATCAGGTTACCAGTGACAAATTTTCTTAATTAGAGATGAACATGTCTGGATTAGTCATATTTTGTCTTCCTACATAAAATATTCTTTCCTTAAAGAAACATAGATAACATTTAAAATTCATTTAAATATTTCAAGATTCTAATTATGAAATGCTATTTTTAATATATTTCATTGATATTTTACAAAGAGGAAGGGAGAGGAATAGAGAGCTAGAAACATTGATGAGAGAGAAACATTGATCAGCTGCCTCCTGCATACCCCCTACCGGGGATGTGCCTTCAACCAAGGTATATGCCCCTAACCGAAATTGAACCTGGGACCTTTTGGTCCACAGGCTGACTCTCTATCCACTGAGCCAAACTGGTTTTAGCTAAAATGCTATTTTTGTTTGGTACTTTAATATGATGGCATGGTTTTATTACTAATACAGCCATTTAAAGTATAGAACTTATTCAATTGATGGGCAGATTTATCTATTTATAAACAAAGTTTTCACCAGCATAATTATATAACATTGTGAATTCTGATTTGCATTTTAATTTAGAATATCCCTTGGTTTAGATTACTTATACAACAAATATATCACCAAAGTTCTCATAAATAATACAGAAAACTCTGAGAAATTATTTTCTTATTGAATGAATAACCATTTTAGTTCAACTACATAAGTCAAAACCCAACCCATAGATATGTTGATTGAAAGTAAATATTTGGAATACTGAAAGATTCCATAAATAAATCTTCAGGAGGATATTTTTACACTTGAAGACTATTTCTTAGAGTTATAAAAATAGTATACGCTGAAAGTGATACATAGAGTAATATATAAACATATGTGCATATATACATATAGATAGAGATAAAGCAGAGATAAATATTTCCCTCCTATACTAATGCGAGAGATAGTATTATTAGACTTTCAAAAAGCTACTGAAACATTAAACAAATTAGAAGGAATTGGAAAAAAGTGTTTACAAATTAGTGACCTAAGTCTTCATCTTTGGCAGAAAACATGAAATATGAAAATTAGTGAAGAACAATATAATTAAAAATAAAATATTTTATTACCTAAAGAGTTTAATGAAACCAATAACCCCCTGGCAAACTTGTCTTAGTGAAAGAAATGAGGATAAGGAATTTCAGCATCAAGAATAAAAGTAGACACTCTAGGTTCTAGAGTCTTTACAAAGATATCAATGAAATAGTATAATTAAAATTATGAAATAAATTTGACATTGTAATAAGGGACAAAATTTTAAGATATAACCTATCAATATTGACATAAGAGAAATGAAAAACTGACAGCCCCTAAGTCATTTAGGTATTAAAATTTATAATGGCAAAACTTCTCATAACCAGTGAAACCAGATGGCTTCACTGGTGAATTTTATCATATTTAAGGAATAATTAATATCAACCTCATACAAACTCTTCCAGAAAATAGAGGAGAATGGAAGGTCCCCAATGTTAATGATTAGGTCATCATGGCTCTAGTAATTATATTTATAGTTCTAGTTATAAAATAGTTATATTTAGAAAAAATTGTTATCTTTAGGATAAATAGAAAGGTTAAAGGTAAGTATCACTTATAAAAATATGAAAATCCTTTATGAAGTATCATCAAGTCAAAACCAACAATATATCAATGGATAATATATCATGACCAACTGCATTCTAACCAACAGATGTAGGTCTGTTTACTTTAAAAACCATGTAAATACACATATTAACAAAGCTCCAATGGAGGTGGGTGAAACAAGTGAAGGGATGAAGCAAAAAAAGAAAAGAAAAAAACTAATAGACAAAAAAAAACACACCAATATGGTGAATACCAGAGGGAAATGGGATGGGAGGGGGTCCAGGTTCGATTCTGGTCAAGGGCATGTACCTTGGTTGTGGGCACATCCCCAGTAGGAGGTGTGCAGGAGGCAATGTTTCTCGCTCATTGATGTTTCTAACTCTCTATCCCTCTCCCTTCCTCTCTGTAAAAAATCAATAAAATACATTTTTTTAAAAGAAATTATTTCCAAACATAAATTATTTTAAAAATAAATTGTGAATTGAAAAACATAAAATATTTAATAATGCATTAAGTAAAATACATGCATACCCATTAGTAGGGCCCTAAATTATTTAGGAGAGAGATTTAAGAAAACATAAATAAATGGACAAATAGAATATGTTAATGCATTAGAAAATGCAATGTTGTTTAAATATCAATTCTCAAAACTGTAACAATAGATTAGATTTCATGCATTCACAATAAAAATCCAAAATTATTTTACATAAATAGACAAATTAATTATAATATTTATATAAATATTAAAGGGTCTACAATAGCTAAAGCATATTGAAATGATGAATAAATTTAATGCTAAAAATTACTGTAATCATACACTAACCACTAGAGTGTGGTGTGTATAAAGAATATCAAATAAATCAATGAAACAGAAAAGTAAAACTAGTAAATAATCCTACCTTTATTTTAAACAAAGATGACAAAATAGTTTAATAGTGTTTGGATGAGAAAAAGAAAAAAAGAAATCTCAAACCCCACCATATTTCAGATTCTAAAATTAAAGATGAATCATATGCCTAAACCTAAACATTAAAACCATTAAATTTTTAGAAAAACTCATTAAGGAATATTTCCATGGTAAAAAGGATTTTAAATGAAATATCTGAATCACTAACTATAAAGAAAATCTTCAAAATCAACTTTATTATTATTAAAATGTATGATCATCAAAAGACAACATTAATAAAGTGAAGCCATGAAGTTAGGGAAAATACATCTAATGTATCTGAGCAAGAACTATTATATAAAATTTATAATGAACTCTTAGAAATATGCAATTAAAAATAAAATACATATATCCTAATTAGGTTAAATTAACCAATACTTCACAAAAAGAGATAAAAGAATGTCAATAAGAAAATTAAAAGAAATGTAACACCATTTCATGAAGGAAATGAAAGCACAGCGAGATATCATTATACACTAGGATTGTAAAATAAAAGATACTGGCCTGTTAAGTCTGAGATTTTTTAGAACAAATGAAGCTTCCTGTGTGTGTGTGTGTGTGTGTGTGTGTGTGTGTGTGTGTCCCTCGGGAGTTTGACTGTAAGACAGGGAGTTTGATCACTAGCTATGACATGTGCTGACTACCAGGGGTAGGTACGAAATGAAGGGAGGCCCTGGCCAGCAGCTGATAACCAGCCAGGCCTAGGAACCCTATCCATGTACAAATTTCATGCACCAGGCCTCTAGTAGTATATAGTATAAAATGGTTGAAACACTGTAGAAGAGTCAAGCAATATGTTTGTTTGTTTGTTTGTTTTTAATAAAATTAAGAATGAACCTATTTTATAATCCAATATTCCCATACCTAGGTATTTAGGCCAAAATGAAACAAATGAACAGTAAAACTTCTACAAAAGTGGGGATTGTGGTAGATATATTCCTACAACCAAAAATGGGAAACAATCCTATTTTCTGGCAAAATTAAAATTAAAAATAAACAAATTATACTGGGTAAAAATGCCTCTCAAAAACCCCACAACAATTGTCTATTATTGTTTTATTCTAAATAGGAAAAATTATAAAATAAGTCAAATGTCTTCTGATAGTTTCTTACATAAAAATATTATTTTTATATATAATGGAATACCATCCAGTAATTAAATACACTGCATTATAGGGCATACAATTATGTTAAATAAAAAGAGTTAAATGTAAGAGTACATATTTAATTATTGCATTTCTTTGGAGATGAAGAAGAGATAAAAATCAGACCTTGTCAGCTCAGGTGGCATGGCTCAGTGGTTAAGCACAGAATTATGAACCAACAGGTTACGGTTTGATTCTCCATTAGGAAACATGAGTGAATTTTGGGCTTAATCCCAAGGAGGCAACCAATCAATCATTCTTTCTCATCATTGATGTTTCTATCACTCTCTCCCTCTCACTTCTTCTCTGAAACCAATAAAAATATATATTTTAAAAATCATATCATGTTTTAAAATAAAAATAAAAATTAGACCTGAGATTACTTATGCTGGAAGGAATTAACTATAAAAGGAAATATCTATTGTGGTTGACAGAAATCTAAAATTTAATTGGGTCTTTATTACATTTACTTAAACTTATTGAAGTGCACACTTAACATGTGAACTTTAATAATATATGTAAATATTAATTAAAACTTAAGATTCACAGTTATTCCCACTTAGAAAAATACTGGAAAATAATATAAGTACTACATATTTGTCAAAATATATTATCTTTGTCAATAAATAAAAATCAATTTAAATTGAATACTATTTATATATTTACAAACCCAAAATTTTATATTTCAAAGACCTCTATTAAAATTATAAGAATTTAAGTAATGAATCCTGGCCAGTGTGGTTCAGTTGGTTGAGTACCCTCCAATATACCAAGAGATCACAGGTTCGATTCCCATGGTTGCTAGCTTGATCCACAGCAGGAGGCAGCCAAATGATGTTTTTATTTCTCATAGATGTTTCTCTCTTCTTTTACCTTCCTCTCTCTCTAACATCAACAAAAATATTTAAAAAATAATTTTATACCATTTATGTTTTATAATTTCACTAATAAATTTTAAACCTTATCTTACTTAAAATATCTGGTTTTCTTTACAGTCATACTCATTGTACAATTTTTGTTGATGTTTCCAGTTTTTTATTTTTTATTTTTCAATTACAGTTAGCATTCAATATTATTTTGTATTGGTATCAGCATAGTAGTTAGATAATCAGATAATTTACAAAGTGATCCCCCTGATATTTCAGGTATCCACCTAATGGTAAATATAGCTATTACAATATGTTTTTACTATATTCTATGTGCTTTACTTTACATGCCATGACCATTCTGTAACTATCAATTAGTACCTCTAACCTAATGTTTCATAATATTACCAGAATGTTATCAGAATGATACTATTTCACTGGAATTTATTGAGACCTGATATATGATCTCTTTCACATACTCTTTCACACACAAAATGACATTAGGATCTGAAATAATTGCTTTTCTCTGTGTAAAATTATTTCTTGTGAAATTCAAACTCAATCACTCACGCATTAAAAAAATAATATATTTCACCCCAGCTGGGTCTCTCAGTTGGTTGCAGCTTCAACCTATACACCAAAAAGGTTGTGGGTTCAATCCCTGGTCAAGACATGTAGGGGAGGCAACCAGTCAATATTTCTCTCTAACATTGATCTCTCTCTACCACTCTAAACTAAATAAACTTATTCTTGGATGAGAATTTTAAAAATCTATAAATTGTATTGGATTTTGAGAGAGTTATAGTAAATCAACTCACATGATGCTACTACCATAGGCATTCTTTCATTACACAGTGGCCTATTATAATTGTCCTTCTATTTTTAAAATTTATATATCATTGTTTTTACTTAAATTTCTTGTATACAAAATAAAATCCAGTCTGAGAAACCGTCCTTACTAGTTAATATATATTTACTAAATGTACATTTATATTAACCATAGTTACTATTATAGTGAAACTTATTCCTTCCAATAAGTTATTCTCTCCTGTGCATTTTTCCCCTCTTGCTTTTAATAGAAAAGATCAAAGGTTTTTATCTGCTTATTTTAAATTATGTATGTGTACATATAATATAAAATCCACTGAGATGATCTGATTATCCACTAAAAAAATGATTTTTTTTCTCCTGGTTAACTCTCCTCAGGTAGTTTATACTATAATTTTATTTTTTTTTAACAAGCCCTCTTGAAATAAAAATTAGATATTATCAGTGGTTTTAACATTTTTTATTGTAAACTTAAATCACTGAACATATTCATATTAACTTTCATATTATTTTATAATTTATCTAATATTCTGGCATAGAATTCATATAAAACTTTTAAATAAAATTTTATTAATGGTAAATTCACTTAGATTTATTCCCTAGAAAGATAAGTAATTTTAAAATATAACTTTTTATAATCAAATGTTCAAAAATCACATCAAATATTACCAGAGAGTATTATTCTGCATTGATAAAATAAATATCTATTTCTGTAGAAATTAAGGATCACTTTTTTAAAAATTTATTTTCAATTACAGTTTAATCTAATGCTATTGTATTAGTTTCAGGTGTACAGCATAGTGTTTAATGATATACTTTATAAAGTGTTCCCCCTGATGTTTCAGGTACCCACCTGACACCATCCATAGTTATTACAATATTATTGACTGTATTCCCTATGCTGTTTTATCTTAGTGACTATTTTGTGACTGCCGATTTGTACTTCTTAACCCCTTTACCTTTTTCACCCAGTGCCTGAACTCTCTCCTTTCCGGCAACCATTGGTCTTTTCTCTGTACTTATTTTGTTTGTTTAAGAATAATTATTATGTTCAGGATTTTAATAGTTTTCTTCTGGAAATAGTTGCCCAAATTATTAAAAAAAAATATATAAGTGTTGCCTAAGTCTGAGATAGATTTTTGAATCCTATAAGTATCGTCGCATACTTTATATAGGAAACCATTTAACTTTATACTAGGGCAGTGAAAGATTAAGGAAACAAACTGTTAATATTATGCTTAACTCTGGGAATTTGTGACTCTAAGTCTATGCCTAGGTCTTCTATTAAAAAATAAAAGTTTTAGCCCTGGCTGGTTTGGCTCATTGGATAGAGCATCAGCCTGGGGATTGAAGGGTCCCATGTTCGATTTCCATCAAGGGTGCATGCCAGGGTTGTGGGTTCGATCTTTGATGGGGGGCATGCAGGAGGCAGCCAACAATGATTCTCTCTCATCAGTGATGTTTCTATCTCTCTTTTCCTCTCCCATCCTCTCTGAAATCAATAAAAATTTATTTTAAGAAATGTCTTTTATGCAGACTAGCTCATAATAATAAAAGTACTTGTGGAAATATACTCATGTAAAAAATTAGTGCTTGAATATGAATTTTACTAATAATTGTCTGTGATTAATTTGATAAATTAATTCTCTTCTTGAATATTTTTTTAAAAATACATCATATGTATTATAGCCTGAGAATTTCTCAACTGTTTGTTGGTAGATCATAAATATGCTTGTTTTATTTGGTAGGGACAGAATCTTTAGACCTAACTTACAGATTGCAAAATGTTCTATACTTTCTTTTTGAAGTGTGCAAAGTAGAGCTCTTCAGTTTGGATGAGCACTCATGATTCCATCACAGTTTTCCCAGAAATCCCATACAACATTAGTAACCTTGCATCCATAAAATCACTATTTGGACCTAAAAAATGGGTTCTGTCTTATTTTCTTCTTACATTTGCTTTACAGAGATGAGCAAAATGTTAACTGTATCTGCTATTCCACTCAATCGCACCTGATATTTAAAATTTATAAAATTTTCTTCTCGATTATTGATTTATGTTAAATTTTGCTGTTGTTTTAATTTCTCAGTAGAGTGGTGGATATGTTGTTTATACATTTCTGTTACCTTCAAATTACATCTTGAGCATTATAAATACATAAGAAAAGCATGCAAATTTACATCTGTTTGTCATTAATATTGCTTTTGAATTATTGTATTGTGTTTTAATTCTTATAATTCTCAAAAGGGAATTGGTTACCTAAATTTAAAGTTCTACTTCTTAATAGTTTCATTCCTTATTCCCTTATTTATTTTCAATGAAGGAATGCAAAGCATGAAATTATTTTTTTTCAAACTTAATTTACTTCTCATTTGGTTTTCTCCAATCTTAATCCCATCGAAGCAATGTTTTTCTTTGAAGCCTTGAGTACTCTGACAATTTATTGCTTATGTGCATTCTTTTTAACATTGTGTTAGGCAAATGCAGACTAAATGTTAGAATCTTATAGAATGGTTTTATATTGTACCTAGGGTTTATTAACTTTGACTAGTTTACAATTCATTCAATAGTTTTAATTTGTTTATTCATTTGACCTAAAGCTGTTTGTTTTCTTACTCATTTGTTTAATTCTTTAGGTCTTTATTTCTTCATTGTGCCTCTTCCTTTGTTTATCATTGGCCTTTTCATGATTTAGCAACTCACAACATTCATAAAAAATGTATAGTTGTTCTCAGAACATCTAATGTAGGAGAGATTCATTATGTTGACATTTTATAGTCTTCCCAATTATACTTCCTTCACTGGTTGTCCTCAAGTATCCTATTTATCTTTGTAAGTACTTTTTCCTTTTAACTTTCCAAAAGCTCTTTATCAGGAACTCATTTTTAGGCTTTATTAAAATCAGGCGTGTACAATATCTCCCATTTCAAAGTGTGTGATAATATTTTCTGTCATTGCTTATATCACTTAGCAAAACTGAGAAAGGGAAAGGTGTTTTTTTTTAATATCACATACCAATGAACTCCAGTACTTTAGTTTTAAAGTATCTATCTTTGGCTAGGTATTTCTTTAATGAGTTAAAGTTTCACACTACCACACATTTATTCTATTACTTTCTTCCTCACTCAAGTGATTCCTTCAGTAAAGACAGGAGTAATATTTATGTAACATGTTAAGGCAAACTGATGCTTGTTAGCATCACCAAAGGGGCTCATTAAAAGTTTTCTCTTCCCTGTTGAGAAATACAGAACAAAGGAGTCACAAATCAAGTAAACTCTATACATCAATAACTAATAAATTCCCAAATCGGTGTTCATTATGTATATTTGGGCAAATTCATTTCATAATATGCAGCTCCAGAATCAGACACCCTTATGTACACAGTAAAAAGGTTTGGTGAAAGAGCAATGAGAAATGCTTTCACTCAAATCAAATCACTCTGAGTGCTTTTTCTTCATATGAAAAGGAATGAGCAGTGACCTACATTTATCCAGGCATACTCAAATGTGTCAACCACTAACTCATCACTTCTCTCTGTTAGGAGAGAATAAATTGAGAAGATAGGCATTTAGAAAACAACATTCCTCCTCATGGAAACCGGAGAAGAGAAAAGGCATTCTTCAATAATTTTCTCCAACTTTTCATTTTCTTACAGCCAGTGGCTGAGTAGAAAAATGGCTAACCTGCTTAGCGGTGAAGATGATGAGTAGGAAGGCAAGTCTGGAGCGCCATTTGTGAGAACATTTCTCCTCTACTACAACTTGGCACTCTGTGCACCATCCTGGGACAATGTGAGGTACTCTGTTTTTTTACCCCTAAAAGTCTGTGAACTATAAGATGAGTACAAGTGATCACATTAATGCCAAAGCCATAAAAAGTTCTACAAGGTCAATAAGCAAATGCCAACAAAAAGATTTCTAGGCTCTGTAATACACAAGTTGGAACACAAAATCTCCTCATGGGTAATTTTGGTCTCTAATATTTCACTGTTGTGTTTAATTTATCAATTTCCCCAGGACTATTTCAAAAAGTCTGGAGTAACAGATACTGTATGAATTAACAGTGCCCTATTTACTGTATAAGGTTTGAGCAATTCAAGGAATGGTAAAGGAGTGACTGATAAGTAACTTTATTGATATAAAGAACAAAGGTCCAGTTTGGAGGACATGGCTTTGAATGGGCCAGCAAGTAACTTTTAAACCAACAAGTGGTATCTTCACTGAGGTTCTATTTTGTATCTAGATTATCTTTATATTGGATATCTGGAAATATGTTTATTTTATGATTTATTCTTGATAGCTTGATTGAAATGAGATTCCAAGAAAATAAGTTTTGACCTCCATAAAGATATTATTCCATTACTTACGGACATCATTTGCTTATGACGATATCTCTGCTGTCAGAGTAGTATGCATACATTTTTAAATCATCTATCATGTGTCTCTGGCAAGTCTTAAGATTTCTTATGTCTGACTTTCTGCAATTTGACTTTAAGTTGTCTAAGTGTGCAGTGTGGTGAGATTGTACTGTCAACCTATCAAATATAAAATTGCATTTCCTAGATCTCTCCTCACTTTGCTGTACCAGGTAGGGATTGGTTATAAGATAAATTTCAATCCGATTTGGAAGGCAGGGAAGAAACTTTTATTTTTGTTGTATGAAAATTAGGGTAGAGCACCAGGCCCTGCATAGCTGTGGATGCACCAGCTCACCTCTTTGGCACGGGCAGCACCCAGTCTCTGTGGTTCCACCTTCGGTAGGATCTCTCTGTTGGTTTGGGTCAAATATGTATGACTGCAATTTCATAGTAAAGGGTGCTAGATTGCTGGGCGACTCACCCACATAATTCTGATGGGAGGTGGTGTGAGTCGTATCTGGAATCCAGTTTAACCTCATAAGTTATAGTTTATCCAGTATTTTCTTACTACTTCACCATTGGAATCCAGCTGCTTTTCTTTATCCCTGTCCTGGCCAATCACCTTAGATTCATATTATATACAAAAGCTGAGATTGCAGCCATAACTTGCTCACAATTTGTACTATTTCAATATTTACAGTGTATCTTCTATAAGCTTGACATATTCTAGCAGACATTTATAAATTACTTAGACTGCCATGTTTTTCTTTTACCTAGGGTTAACCTTTTATTTTTGCTTTTATTTTGTCAGTACATTTTTTTTAGCATGCATTGTTTTCAATTGTGTTGAGATATCACATTCTCTTTCATCTTTACTAGAAATTTGATCTGATTTCTGTATATCTTTCTCTTAAATTTTGTATTAAGTCTGACTGTCCAATTGTTTCTTCTTGCAATAAGTTTCCACATATTTCTTATCAACAACCTAATTATGAATCCTTATCAAATCCATAACTGAAGGTTGTAATTGGGGTTTTTGTGATGTGTTTTTAGTTGCATTCCATGTTTTAGGTACACCTTATTCTTTGATATCCAACCATAAACCAGATTCCACCCTGATACACATACTAGTCTCTCTGTTAAACTGCAGGGACTAAATATTTGTCTGCCTTTGCATATAGACAGCCTCTCCTAAGAATTTATTGTTGTTGTTATTTATCCAGGGATATATTAGTTTTGGATTTTAATTTAGATAAGTGTATTTAAATGTTTCTGTTAATATTTTACTTTTGATGCCAAATTGGAGAGACTAAGGAATGAAGTTACAATGTCATCACAGGTAAGTTAAAAGTCTCACATATGCTTTCTACTAGAGTTAGAAAACTTTTTTTTATATATAAGGCTTGATATTAAATATTGTAGGCTTTGCATGTCATATGCAGTTTCTGTCATTTATCCCCTGCAAAAATGATTTAAAATGTAAAAATTATTCTTACCTTAGGGGATATAGACTACATACAAAGAACTTTTATGCTATTGCAGGACACATTTAGAACTTTTATGACTGAGATGGTCTGTTAACACAGTAAAAAAGTATATACTAATATTGTGATTTTTTAAACTGGAAAGACCAGAGTTACATTATGTTTAATTCTAATTTTACTAATTAATGTACAATCATTTGCTGTTTGCTTAATGATAATTTCATGTAAGTCAGTAATTTTATTTTTTCAGGAAACATTACAGACAAACTAGTCGTCAAATAATGTGCAATTTCTAACATATATGGAGATCTGAAACTTGAAAAGGGAAACCAAATGACCAAGGGTTAAGAAAATTCACTCTGAAGAGAGATGAGTTTAAGGGGTATTTATAAAAATTAAAGTATTCTTCAGTTAGTCAAAAACACTTCTAAAGAAAAAGGTGCCTTGGTCAGGGCCTAGTCAAGAATAAGAAACTTTAGAATAAGTACTTAAGGTTAAGTCTTCTTTTGATCTTTCCCTCAAGTAGCATCAAAGTCAACATTGTCAGCAACTGTCTAAATAGAAGAGTATCACTTGAAAAAGGCATTGGATAAACAATATATAATTTACAAACTACAATACCCAGATAAAAGCCTGCTTTGCTGAAATATGTTACCTCTCAGATCATGAAATGTTAAGTAGACTGGAATGGGCAGGTGATAGGGATTTACTTTAGTCAAAATAATGATCTTCCTTTAAAGCAAACATAATTTCAGTTATTTTAATGAGCATATGTTCTATACCTCCTGGAGAGTTGTTAAATAAAAAATAAAAAAAATAAGAAACTCTACTAGAAAAGATGGGAAATATCCTAAACAATTTCTAAAAGTAGACATGCCCACCATCATTTGTCCACCATCCAGAACGGAAATATCATGGCTGACATGTACACATAAGGAACGATTTGACATAGAAATTGGGACTCAAAAGGACTGTTGGCTCAGAAAGAAACTCACTACAGACTGATTCATTTGCCTCTTAGCAAAACCATTATTGCTTGTCTCATTTTCGCTTCTTATAAGCCTGTTTCTAGTATCACATGATCTCACTCATCTAGGGGAAATAATAAACAACATAAACTGATGAACAAAAACAGATCCAGAGACAGGGAAGCATCAATCAGACTGTGAAACCTCATAGGGAAGGTGGGGGAGGGTAAGGGTAAGGGGGAGAGATAAACCAAAGGACTTGTATGCATGCATATAAGCCTAACCAGTGGTCACGGACAACAGGGGGGTGGGGGCATGTGTGGGGAGGAATTTTGGATGGGAATGGGGGGATGAGGACCAATATGTGATACCATAATCAATAAAGAAATAAAAAGTAGACATGCAAATATTATATAAGCATTAGAACCTATTTAGTCATAAGTTTAAAGATTTTTAATTTCCAAATATATCATGCAAATGTTCATCACATTTACAATGGTTGTCAACAATCGCTACTTTTTACAATTGACTATAGCCAGTTCCCTGACTACTTCGAAAGCTGTTGTCAGTGCTTATGTCAATGTCTTTCCAATATTTTCTGGAAAGAAATTTTTAAAAATGTACCTGGAACTTTTAAAACAGCCCCAGTTTTTTAAAGCATATAAATTCTCCTCTAGAAATCTGTTCTTTGAATATAACCTTCAATACAAAATGTATACATGAAGAATAGCCATTAAAAAAGTCATGTATAATAGCACATCAAAAGGGAATTAATTAGAAGTATTTTAATATTGCTATTTGTTCTTTATAACAGAAGTGTCAGAGATTAAAGAAAATTAGTAAAATGTATATGAAAATCTTCCTCCTCAGAATTTGGGGCACCCCATGGGACCCAGAGTCAAGTACCCACCCACCCACGGTCATCTCAAAATTGCATGAGACTCAGTCCTGGCCAGCCCCACCCCTTTGGGTGAGATCCAGACCCAGCCAGTCCCACTCCCATCAAGCCCTGCCAGGCATGGGGCTCAGCCTCAGGTCCCCCTGTCCATCACTTGTATTCCATTAATCATTAATATAGATAATTTTGAACATATTTATTGTCTAAATATGACCATTATTCTACAGGTATGTAAGAGAATGTACGTTTTGTCAAAAAATCATAAGAATTTAAAAAGACAATACATGATTCCTGCAACTCACTTGCCATTTTCCATAAAACATAAGCAGGCAAATTATAGGTAAGATATATGAACTTAGATAAAGGACTTATAGAAGCTATTTGACATATTTTGGCAAATTTTATGAAGGTCTATTGTTTTTCAAATTAAAATATAATTAAAAAATAGTAAGCCACAGGAAAATATAAATAGAATGCAATTTCCTACTCACAAGAGCAATGTAAGAACAAATTTAATAAGAAATTTTCAGGGCCCATAGGAAGATAGCTAAAAAGACTTAACTGGGAGATATAATCATCTAAAAAAAATAGAAAAATATTAAACCACAATAGTAATCACCAAATATTATGAAAATAGAAATGAGATTGCCTTTTGTCCCCCAATTTGGTAACAAAATCACATAATATTTACAAACATATGGAGAAATGGGCTTTCATATACTACTTAAGGGATTTTATAAATTAGTTTAATTATGCTTTTGAGTAGACTTGTGATAGAATAAAATGGGATATATCTTTTCCCATGCCCTTCCCATCGCTTTACTCAGAGAAGGTTGAACTAAAGGGAAATAGTGATGGGAGATAACAGGTAGGCAATGAAAGTAGCAAGGGTGTTTCTAACTCTGTATCAAACTGAAGACCTGTGTTTCTAACTCTGTATCAAGCTGAAGACGTGTGGCTTCCAATGCCCATGGCACTGTCCAGGCTGTGATTCTAGCTTCTACTCAGCGGTCATCATCAATTCTTGGGTGACAGTAACATAAAACCTTCTGTTATCTTAAAAAATCCCAATGGGACTAGCAGCTTCAAACTGTTGCTAATTTTTATATCACTGAAAGATTTATCTTCCAAACAGATTATTTAAATTAAATTTCTAACTATTTTCTCATTTTAAATGCCCACTATTGAACCATGTGGCATGGGTTTTGTTTTACCGATAGGATCTTGACTGATATAAGTACAAATTCTAACTATGGGACTACATCCTAAACACATACTATACTAAACATCTGGGTTCAGGATGACAAATCACAATCCTTTGAAATAGTAAAATATAGGAAACATTTAAATATTTAAAAGTAGTTGATTAGTTAAACATAGTCCATTCATACTAGGCGACACATGTAGCTACCAAAAATTCCATTTTGAAGTTCTTAAGTTTGGAACAGTTGTTCAGTCCATGCAATGTAGTAGAAAAAAATAAATTTGTTTCAATTTTATAAAATATTGAAATGATGAACTGAAATAAACCTTTTTATCATGGGTGTTCTAATTTCTAAGATTTTAATTCTTGAATTAAATTTTTACATTTAATTTTTACAAAGAGTATATTTAATTCTATATCATTAAGTTATAACTATTATTTAAAGAAAAAGCCTCAAAGTGATGCTAATGATAGAACATGCAAAAGCTATTTCTATTTTCTCTGCATTTCTATTTTACATTTCTAAAGAAATGTCTCTCTTTAGATTATCTTAAAGAGCTGGATAATATTCAATAAGGTGGGGTGAGATAATTTGTTACCATTGTTTCTCTCTTTCTTTTTCTTTCTTTCTTTTTTTTTTTTTTTTTTTTTTTTTTTTTTGAAATAGGCCTGTAGAGCTATAAACTTCCCTCAAGACTGCTTTTAGTGTGTCCCAGAGATTTTGGATTGTTGTATTTTCATTGTCATTTGTTGTCATAATGCTTTTTATTTCTTTTTTTTTATCTCTTTGGTAACCCAATCATTGTTTAGTAGCATGCTATTTAGCCTCCAGGTGTTTGATTTTTTTTTTATTATTGTTTTTATTATAGTTGATTTCTAGCTTTATGCTATTGTGATCTCAGAAGATGCTTAATATGATTTATATCTTCTTGAATTTGAAGAAATTTTACCTGCGTCCCAATATGTGGTCTGTATTTTAAAAAACTCTCAGCAAAGTTGGGATAGAGGGATAATACCTCAACATAATAAAAGCCTTATATGATAAACTTACAGTCAATATCATACTCAATGGGCAAAAACTAAACTCATTTCTCCTAAGAACAGGAACAAGAAAGGGATGTCCACTCTCAGCATTCCTGTTTAATATAGTACTAGAAGTGCTAGCCATAGCAATCACACAAGAAGAAGAAATAAAATGCATCCAAATTGAAAAAAGAAGTAAAACTTTCCTTGTTCACAGATGACACAATACTATACATAGTAAACCCCAAAGACACCATCAAAAAACTATCAGACCTAATAAATAAATCTGACAATATGGCAGGATACAAAATTAACACCCAGAAATCTATGCCTTTTTATTCACCAATAATGAACCAACAGAAAGAGAAATGGAAGAAAAAAAAAATCCCATTTACCATTGCACCAAAAAAGTTAAGATACCTAGGAATAAACTTAACTAAGGATGTAAAAGACCTGTACTTGGAAAACTACAGGACATTGAAAAAACAGAGAGAGGAAGGAATAAACAAATGGAATAACGTACTATGTTTATGGATTAATAGAATCAACATCATTAAAATGTCCATACTACCCAAAGCAATCTACAGACTTGATGCAATCCCCATTAAAATCATTGGTTTATTTCAAAGATCTAAAACAAACACTCCAAAAATCCATCTGTAATAGAAAGATCCCAAATAGCCACAGCAATCCTGAGAAAGAAAACAAAATTGGAGGGATTACAATAGTAGATATCAAGCTATATTACCAAGCCACTGTTCTCAAAATTGCCTGGTATTGGCATGAGAACAGACATATAGACCAATGGAACAGATAGAACACTCAGAAATAGACCCAAGCCATTATAATCAATATTTGACAAAGGAGGCAATAACATACAATAGAGTCAAAAAAATGAAACTAGACCACCAACTTACACCATACACAAAAACAAACTCAAAATGGCAAAAAGACTTGAATGCAATTTGGGAAACCATAAAAATCCTACAAATCTCCATAGGCAGCAAAATAACAGACATATGGTGCAGCAATATCTTTACAGAACCAGATTCTAGGGCAGTGGAGACTAAGAACATAAACAAATGGGACAACATCAAAATAAAAAGGTTCTGCATAGAAAAAGAAACCATCAACAAAACAACAGGAAAGCCCACTGAATGGGAGAACATATTTGCCAATGATATTTCTGATAAGGGCTTTATCTCCAAAATTTACAGAGAACTCATACAACTTAACAAAAGGAAAATAAATGATCAATCAAGAATGGTCAAACAATCTAGATAAACATTTTTCAAAAGAGAACATACAGAAGGCCGAGAGACATATGAAAAGATGCTCAAAGTCACTAATCATCTTAGAGATGAAAATAAAAACAATGAGATACCATCTCTCACCTTTCAGAATGGCTATCATCAACAAGTCAACAAACAACAGGCAAGTGCTGGTGAAGATGTGGAGAAAAAGGAACCATGCTGCACTGCTGGTGGGAATGCAGACTGGTGCATCCACTGTGGAAGACACTATGAAGTTTTCTAAAAAAGTTAAAAATGGAACTCCCATATGACCCATTAATTCCACTTCTAGGATTATATCCCAAGAAACCAGAAACACCAATCAAAAAGGATATGTTCATAGCAGCACAATTTACAATAGCTAAGATTTGGAAACAGCCTAAGTACCCATCAGCAGATGAGTGGATTAAAAAACTGTGGTACATCTACTCAATGGAATACTATGCCACTATAAAAAGAAGGAACTTTTAATATTTGCAAAAACATGGATATAACTGGAGAACATTATGTTAAGCAAAATAAGCCAGTCAGAGAAATATAAATATCACATGATCTCACTCATATTTGGGTTATAATGATCACCATAATTTGATGAACAAAAATAGATCAATCTAGAGACAAATGGTAGGGGAAGGGGGATACAAGGGTTAGAGATCAACCCAAGGACTTGTATGCATGCATATTAGCATAATCAATGAACACAGACACTGGGGCAATGGGGACTTGACTGGGGTGGGGGTGGTCAATTGGGGGGAAAAGGTGACATATGTAAAACTTTAGACAATAAAAAAAGGTGGGGTCAAATCTGAAGCTATGTCAACATCAAACATTGTTTTTCTTTTCTGACACAAGAAATTATTGTAATATATTTTATTATTCGTGGATTTGACATTTACAAATTTGTCTACTCAATAAAATGCCTTTAGAACTCCAAATCAGTATTCACAGTGCTCTCTCCCTATTTGAGGACATGCACAGGTCAGTGGAAAATCTGAGTCACCTGATATACATGTTTCTTGCTTAAGTTGAATAAGGCAAGGCTCTGCCTTGTGTCAGCTTTAGTAGTAAACAAGTGTCCTGTTCATAGTCTACTTAGTGCTACATTTTTATTCTTTTGTCACATTTTTCAGGAAATTTCATTGTGTAACATGGCCCCCAAGCATAGTGCTAGAGTGCTCTCTAGTGATCCTAAGTGCAGGAAGGCTGTGGTGAGCACTACAAAGGAAGGATGTGTGTTAGATAAGATTTGTTCAGCCATGATTTAGTGTTGTTAGCTGTGAGGTCAATGTTAATGAGTCCACATTATATATTAACTAAGGTATATAACATGTCTTTAAACAGAAACAAACATAAAATAAAGGTTATGTGTTAACTGGTTGATGAAAATGACATGCACAGATGTTCACGTAAATCCAATTCTGTATTTCCCTAAGAGAATGGTTTAGTATTTGGTCATTAAGTGTTTGAAGGTAATCTATAGATCATAACTACCACCAATAATAGCAATCCATTGTTTTGTAGCTAGTTTTCTCAATGATATAATTTCTAAATAGTTTTATAGCTTGCCTACAACAATTTTAACAAATTGTCAGTTACTTACAATAGTAGTTTCTGAAACACTCTCTTCTGTGGTGGCTCCTCAGTAAATACCTTCATGTGGAACAATAAAGAGAGGTCATAGCAGGTCATAGCAGTGTAATATCTGCACCTATTGCCCCAATTTATCAGCACTTCATCTGTTTTTTATATTGAATTTTATACAGGATAGTTTCTGCTGATAAAATAGAAAAGGAAAACTATAGGCATTTTGCAGTCAATAATGATGACAATGAGGAAACTCAATTGTCATCATTGTAATATTGTTAGTTATTATTCTAGATATAGAGAACTGAAAAGGGAAGATTTATTCTAACAGGAAAATATGCTAAGTAATTATAACTATATAATAGAGAAGGCAAGCCTTTTACTGCATTGAATGGTTAAGTAAAATAACTAATTTCTCTGAATTAATACATATTTACAATTTTAAGGAAATAATTCAGCCTAGAGCAAGAAAACTGACAGTGGAAACAAAGAGAAAACGTGATTACTGAACAATGATTTTCATCCGGAAAGGAGGTGCCTGGTAACTGTTTGGATAGGAAGGAAGTGATTAAAGTGAAGGAGATTAAAGGGCGCTCAGAGATAGCCCCAAGCCAAGAACGTTGATGTGTTGGGGGGTTGTGAGGGGCTTGTGGGGTTCAAGGGGTGGAGTTGACATTAAAAGTCATAGATAAAAAAGGAGGAGTAGAATTGATCTGGCTTGTAAAACATTGTTGTTGTTTTTTTCTGTTTGTTAGTTTTGTTTGTTTTGTTTTTTAAATGTGCAATCAGTTGCTCAAATGTAAAACCACAGAGACGTTCAGAAGGCAATTGTAAACAGGCCTAGACCTGGAGGTGGACAGGGAAGGCAGTGATGAACATATTTTGGGAGATTTCCAGTTTAGAGATACTAAGAACCTATGTTGAGCCATATTGGTTGAGTTGTATAATTGGAATAACAGTTCTTTAACAGGTTTTATTCTTAAAAAGTAAAGAAATGTGACTAATGGTTAAATATCCACAAAAGTAGCTTATCATATTTGAGCTCCCCTTGAGTGAGATTTTTTAAAAAAAGAGAGAGATACAGTATCAGTATGAGGTCCTTTATGCATGATTCCTCACAGAACCTACTAAATGTTGTTCAACATGAACACACATCAGTTTCTTTCCTTCAATAAGAGCAAAAGTCTGAATATGCCACAAATAAAAAACAAATATTGGGAAGATCTAAATAATAAATCAAAATTTTATTTCAAAATATATCTTTATAGGAATTTATTTTCCCTTCACTATCCTCCACTTCTCCTTCTCCTCCTCCTCTTTCTCTTCGTCTCCCTCTTCTTCCTCTCCCCCTTCTCCTTCCTCTTTTTCTTCTCTCTTGTTTTATTTTATACATGGAATAATTAACAAACTAATACCTAAGCAAATGTATAGAAGAAACACACATTATTTTTATTAAACTTTGGTATAAAATATAAATTAAAAATTATATATATATGATTAAATTCTAGTTGCAAGGCAATCAAAATAAATGATGTAGACTCTGGGAGGCAATACACCAAATATTGCAGGACAGTGTTAAGCACGATGGAAAATATGCTTAGAGTATGTGATAAGATAGAGGAGGCTCATCTAACTGTCAAACATGAGAGATTTGAACAACTAATACCACACATCTGAAAAACATGTGTAGTTATTTGGAAAGTAATTGGACTTGACACACTTTGTGCCCTAGATCCCTTAAAATTAAAATTTTATAGTGATATAACATTACATGCATGTATACATAAATTATTATGTGTACTATATATACTTGAACTATATATATAGAAACATACATATTCTCACATGTGTTAGTTAAAGCTTTGATCTGCATATCACTTTGGCATGAAAAAAATCCAATGCTTGACCAATGTATCATAGTTTGGAATGAACAGCAACATAGACTTAAATAGTGAGATTGGAGGAGATCCACAGGCTTTGGCTATTGAATTAAATGTGATGTCATGAATGAGAACATGTTGGAAGGGATGTAACTTAAATTATTGGTCACATTTTTTATTTTAGATTAAATTCTGCAAAGACCGTCCCATCATTCTGCTAATTTATCCCAGCAAAGACAGGCCTGGAATTCACGTCATTACTCTCGTTAATCAGGGTTCTATAAAGCAGCCATGTGAGAATTGCCACAAATAAGTGCTCCTGGAATTCTTGTGATAAAGATGGAGCTTTTCAGCTGAGCAGATGATGGCTTTATGGAAGAACAGATCTGAATTAGAGTATATAAATTGATAGATGCCTAAAAGCAGTGTCAGGGAGAAAACACAAGAAAGGTGATTTGTTCCTGATATTGTCATTTAAGATACCCTGTTTTATATGCTCAAATCCAATTTCCAAATTTATTATTTCCAGCTTTAGTAGCTACATAAATAAGATAAAGAAACATTGGGAAGCAAAGGCTTGTTGATCTTTTGCCCTAAAATACCGTCTTCGAGAAACTAGTTTGGAGAGACCTTGGCATTTCAAATTAAGGACTTACTTGGCAGTACTGCTCTCTTCTCTACATTGTTTCAGAAAAGTGTGGCGCTTAAGGAAACGGAATTTTTATACCCTCCTTATCCCCTTGCCTACTGATGCACTGATATTTTGGCACTCTGGGTAAGATCGCAGAGCTTTCCTGCCTTGCATTTTATTTTTAGAAAACTCCAGTAGCTTTATCTGCTTCTGTCATCTTCCACTCAGGTGACAGACACACACATGCAAAGAGAGAAAGGAGAGAAATCCTTCTATTCAGATGTACTTTTAAAGAGTTTTCTCTCCTCTACCAGGCAAACTGAGGCTGGGTCCTATCCAAAGTTTCAGGGAGGCGCATTCTATGACAAATAAACTGTCTTTCTGATGTGTTTAGAACGTATCATTATAACGTTGCTAATATATTTAAATAATCGCTCAAAGGAGTTTACTAGTAATAACAATAATTAATATTCAGGCAATTTCAGCTCCCGAGATTTTATTCAATCACTCTTTTATTTCACACTGCCTCTTCTGGATACATTTTATAAATGTAGTGACTATCTTTTCAGAGTGAAGGAATAGCAGTGAACTGTGTGTGAGATTTAAACCCACTCTCTTGAATTCTATGTTACTAACAAAAATAAGGGGGGAAAAATCATGTGATTAGGACAAAGATTCTCTTAACAAATCTTGAAATGAATTCAAAAATTATACTTCAAAGCACCCTCAATTTCCCCAAACAAGGGAAACATGGAAAGAAAAGAGCAGGAGGATTTAGCAATTCAATAAGTTGGGGGTGGAAGCCCCTTTTCCCAGAGACTGCTGCCCAGAAAACAGGGACTTCAATCCCAGACACTTCGAAAGTGCTCTCAAACTATTTGTGAGATCAGCAAGAGTGAATTAATGGCATTAGGGACAAGGAGAAATATGAAAGAACATGGGTCTACTCCTTCAAACTGGGGGCTCATGCTTTTTAACAGTAATCTCTTTCTTTAATCAAACAGCTGTCAGTCTCTGTCCAATAAATGCCTTGTAAGTACAGCAAGACAATGTCTGGCGTAAACCATGATACTGTTGATCAATTATTCATGTGTATTCATTATTTGAAAACTCCCCAAACAGCCAACAAATAAACGTAAGAGTCCGTGTAGCTTTCCCAGACTTCCTAACAGCCTTTTACTTTTAAACAGAATGTCTCTTGTTAGGTTAGCCAAACCTAAACTAATAAATGCATTTTACTCCCACACATTTAAATATTGCACTGAGGCTTAGTAGATTGTCTTGACGGATGAGATCGAAGCTTCAAGTTAAGTGAATGTGCTGTATTTAATACCGCTTTAAAAAAAAAATACCTACCTTGAAAGCAACTTTGTTTTTATGTGATATGGACCCATCAACCTTGGCCACAAAATGCAGTAAGATAGGCACATCTGTTTAAGTTGGTTAAAAGCTTCTATTATCAGTAAAGAGAGGCATCATAAAATGTTTCTCAGAGTATGCGTAATACAAGAATGACCCTCAATAAAACATTGCATTTTTTAGAGAGAATATGTGGTTGAAGGATGATGAAAACATAAAAGTAGTTTTAAAGAATATTGGGAATGACTGCCAGTCTATGTTCAAGCATAAACATTCAGAAAGAATAACAAAATTCACAGATAGGTCTGCTTACAGACAGACTCACAACCACGGCCATGCCTGCCACAGTATGCATTGCGACCCGGGTTTAAGTTGTCATCTGTGGTGCCACCAGACTCCACACCACTGCTGCTTCATCAGGGAAACAATGAACACCAAAGTTTTATTCATAATTCATAAGAGTCTACAGCTACCTCTATAGACAAAGTTCATTCACATGGAGGAAATTTCCCTAGGGCGTTTAAGTTTAAACTGAATTTTCTACCCTTCTCACCAGTTATTTTTGGTTTGAAAAAATAGTTTTTAGAACCGTGTAATATTTAGGTTGGCATGTAAAAAGATAATCTTGCTTTTAAATCAATCGAAATTGTTACATCTCTGTTTTAATATCTCATACGGCAAATATCAAAATACTAGAGGCCCTGTGCATGAAATTTGTGCACAGGAGTAGGGGGTACCCTCAGCAAGCCTACATCTTCTCCAGTCTGGGACCCTCTCACAATCCTGTATTGCTGGCTCCTAATTGCTCATCTGCCTGCCTGCCTGGTCACCACTAACTGCCCCCCGTTGCTGGCCTGATCGCCCCTCACTAACCCCCCTGCCAGCCTGGTAGTAGGCAGCCATCTTGTGAGGGCTTAGGGTTAATTTGCATATTGGCTCTTTTTTATATAGGATATAATCCATGAAACAAATTTCTGTAGGGCCCTTGATAAATTTTAAGAGTACAGAAGTGTCCTGAAACAAACAAACAAAAAATGTTAAGAACTTCTCTCTTAGCCTTTCATGGAGTTCTACTTCCTATAAATACATGCACTTTCATATAAAAATAATTATAATAAACATCTTAAGTATCATTTTAAAATCTTTGAAGTCAAGCTCTTGTCTCTATCATAATTGTCAAATGCAATGCTTAATATCAGTGTGGTCAAATAGGATAACACATCATTGCTACAGATAAAAAAATAAAATTGATAACACTTAAAATATGCAAGAGTAAATTTAAAAATATAGTGTATTATAATAATAAATATATACTATATTTATAAATATTATGTATATATTTAAATTATGGTGTTAGTGGTTATGATTTTTAAAAATCAAAACACAAAAAGAATTTAAAAAGCAGTGATTTTAAAAAAAACAACACATCAATGTGATACTGTGCCCTTTCCTTCACATTTTAGAAACTACTAAAACTTTTATACACATATATTTTTATTCCCATCCAAGGATATGTTCATTTGAGGGAGGGAGGTTGGGAGGGAGGGAAAGAGAGAGAGAGAGAGAGAGAGAGAGAGAGAGAGAGAGAGAGAGAGAGAGAGGAAAGAAACATCTATTGTCTCCTGTCACACCCCAACTGGGGATTGAACCCACTACCTTGGCATGTACCCTGATGGGAAATGAAGTCTGCAGCTCTGTAGTGGGGATGCTGCTCCAACCACTTAGCCACCTGGTCATGGCCACATTTTATTTTATTCTACAATTGTATCTTCATCTGTATGCCATGGAAATGTATTTCTTATTTACTTCACAATAGTACTTTTATAATGGAACAATTAACAACCCACCAATTGTTAATTCCTTGTTAGTATGAAACCATCTGGTGTCAAATTCTTTACGCCAGGCCGGGATTTGAAACAGACATGCTCCCCACAACATGTTCAGTGTTAATCGCCAGTGAAACCTGACTCTTTTTAGAATGCAGCTATTGTTTTAAATAGGGCTTTTCCTTTCCTGGCACAATGTTTATTGCACTGGAGCCTGTATGAGAATTTTGTGTTTCTGTCAGGCCCAATAATAACATCTATTTCAGAAACTTTACAAAGTATAGCACATTAGCTGCCCTATATTTATATATAAGCATATGTAATATGGTCTTATTTACAGAACATTAGTGTTTTACCTATTCTCTTAGTGTATTTTTTGTTTAAAAAATATCTGATATATATTAACTTACATGCTCAATGTGACCAAAAATAAAATGATATGAAGCATAAACATACCCAAAAATTAGCTGTTTAATATTATGTAAGTATATGTATAAGAGATTGTCTGAATCTTGGTCAATCCTCTGTACATCATACAAAAGGTATATGCCCTTTACATCATTCCATCTCTCTTTACATTGTATTTTCCAACCTAAATTCTTGTTCAACCTGGTTATTATGTTGACCCAGTTACATAATCTTTAATACTTTCTGACTATCCATTGGTCCAGATATTTCCACCTGTCTCCATGTGAGTGGGGAGAGTTTCAGATAATTTGGGAAGATATGACTGGAGCTTTGTTTTGTACTACAGGCAAAGTCGATTGGACAAGCTTGCTTGAATTTGTGGAAAAGATGGTGGTTTTAAATAACATCTATAAAAATTCCTCTACCTGCAACTCACTTAAAAACAAGAACTGAAAAGTAAGGAAACGTTATTTACACAGAAACACAGAAAATGACTATATTATAAACATTTAAACAGCATCTGCTATTAACAATACAACATAAAATATGAAATAAATTTCTGATAAACCTATACTGTTTCCATTACAAACCAAGGTAGACATCATAGGATGTGGCCCAGATTTGAAGTACACACTAAGTCTTTCCTGGGGTTTGCTGGAGCAAGGGTTGGAGACAAGGTCAGACTGCAAAGAGTATGGCTGTTCTACTCTGTCGTTACCAGCAGCAATGAAAAAATCCAGAAAAAACAAACAAACAAAAAAAAACTACTCCGCCAAAATATACATTAAAAAAAAAAATCTCATATCTAGCTTTCTACCTTGGAAGAACGAGGCCTGGTATGAGCTATCTTTGCAGCTGTGTAACAAATCTTACAGCAGAGAAAGGCAGGTGCTGAGACATACTGCCAAATGTTTGCAATTTTGCTGTATGGATGTCTCTTCCCAGATAAGATCCCAATGTGTGGAAGCCCCAGGAAGAGCCCTACGACTGAAATATCTGTGCCATCTCAGCCTGCTCAGTCAGATCCCCCCTCTCCCCGGAGCCCACCTGCGTGCGGTCTGGCCCTGCCATTTTTTACTCCCCAGTAAGTGTGGATATCAAATGTCTTACCCCCAGCCTCCTGCAAAAAGTAGGCGAGGACACTGCAGAGCCAGAAAAGGCCGAGTTCTGAAAGGACTACAAGATAGCACGACTTTTTTTTTTTTTAGTTTTCTTGGTGTTTGAGCAGAAGTGCGGCGTCTGGTTCTTCATTTGGAAGGTATACCAGATGTGTTCATTTCCTGTAGCTGCTGTAAAAAGTGGCCACTCCCTCGTGGGCCTCGGAAGACACGCATTTATTACGTTGCGGTTCTTTGGGTCCCACGGTGGTCGCTGTCCTGCAGGGCTGTGTTCCTTCCTGAGGCTCCGGGGCAGAAGCAGGTTCTGGCCTCTTCTTTCTTCTCACAGGCTTCCCGCATTCCTTCACTCATAGACTCTCTCTTCCATCTGCAAAGCCAGCCACCTTTACTTTCATTTTTGCATCTTTATTTCTCCATAGTCACATCTTCTCACTACACCTAGGAAGATTCTTCAATTAAAAGTCCCATGTGATTAGACCCGGCCCACCTGGATAATCGAGGATAGTCCCAAAGTGTTTAACTTAAACAAGCCTGTAAAGTCTTTTTGCCATGTAAGGTATCTAGAGATCCTGGGCATCAGGATTGGAGGGAGGTATTATTACATTCACCAGACCAGAGGAAAATCCTCTTGTTTTGTCCCTGAAAAATGAACTTTTTTTTTTTTAAACCTTATTTCCACAAAAATGTCTCCATATATTCAGATTTATAACTAGAGGCCTGGTGCATGAAAATTCATGCACTGCACGGGGCATCCCTCAGCCCAGCCTGCCCCTTTGTCCAGGAACCCTCAGGGGCGGGAGGCAACCTGGCGATCAGGGGAGGGAGAAGCCCCATCACACCTTTGCTCTGCCACTGCCAGCAGCACAAGCCTTGGCCAGCCCTGGTTACCTTGTGTGCCTTTTTAGAAACGCTTGCCCGAGGCAGTTGGGGAGCTGAGGGGACTGGGGGACTCCAGAGGCAGGCGCGGGGTGAGGCTGAGGGGACCGGGCACTGCCATCTTTGAGGGCGTGGCAGTCCGTTAGCATATTCCCTCCTAAATGCTGTGGGCGCCAACAGCTTTGTGACAGCATGGGGGTCAATCAGCATATTCCCCTCTTTGTTGGATAGGATGCCATTAACAAAATTAAACTATAAAATTGTGATTTATTTATCTCAAATACCTCTCCTTACAGTTCAGTCAAGTTCTCAAGTTTCATTTTTCCTTCTTGAGGGCTAAAATAGTACATTTATGCCTTTAGAAGTCAATAAGTGTGTGCTGATTTTTTACAGCAGCTATAAAACCTAATATCCCTGGTAAAACTCCCAAAAGAAGTCAGATGCAATACTTTGGCTCAAACACAAATGGCTATGAAACTCAAGACAATTAAGTTTGATGTATATATTTTTAATGCCCTTAACTGTAATGATCCAGTGATCTGCAAAGTCTGTATATTAAAGACTACATTTCACAGACTCTCATGAACCTAAAATGTGAATCCAAATATCTACTAATAAAGACTCATAAAATGTGATCTCCTCAGAAATTTCTTTCTGAAACTTCGCAAGTTTCTCAGTCTCTATTTCATTACTCTTTAGAGCACACGTCTCTGTAAAAAATTAGAGTAGGTCCTGTTCAGAGGGCACCCACAACTGGACAAGAATGTCCCTTGATATAATTGCATCTGCAGTAATCAAATTTCATAAAGTTTGGATAAAAACAGAGACAAACATTCTAAGATGCAGTTTCCCTTCGTGTCAATTTTTGTAAACCCAATTGTCTTTTCCCCCCAATATCAAACATTACAAGTACTAACTACAATATATAAAATATCTACCCTGAGACCACCCTTACAATTTCTATGAGAATTTAAAAAATATGCCCGTATAGACACAGGTGAGCCTATACCCAGGTTGCAGGCTTGATTTATTAGGAGTGGGCAGAAGGCAGCAAATCAATGATTCTCTCATCGTTGATGTTTCTATCTCTAACTCCCTCTCCCTCTCTAAAATAAATAAATAGATATTTTTTAAATGCCCATAAAAATAGGGAAAAGAAAAAATGCAATTCCAATCACAATGTCTTTGATGAAAGATTAGTCACGGATAGAACTAATCTCTTCAAAGACGAATAAAGTACAGAATAAAAGCAACACAATTAATCTTACATAGTTCTCTTTTAAGTGCAGCAAAGAAAAACTGGAAAAGAGAAATGTCAGACCGCAGAGAGATGAATAACATGTTCTGGATGCATTGCAACAGAAATAAAATGAAATTGCAGGCTAACATGAATCATTCTCTCAGGAATACTTCCTTTAAAAAGTACTTTTAAAAAAGGGAGTAATAAAGTAATACAATGCAGCAAAAAGAGTGTTTTTAAGAGGAGTTAAGATAGGGATGCCATTGTACCATTCTCAAACGTGGTCAAAAATAGCAAAGAGCAGAATTAAAACACCAAAATAAATCCAAATTTTGAATAATCTTTCCTGCCTGTTTTAATTCCTTTTTTTAATTTTTAAGATATTATTGATTTGAGAGAGGAAGGGAGAGAGATAGAAACATTAATGATGAGAGAAAATCATTAAACATCTGCCTCCTGTATACCTCCTACTAGGAATCTAGCCCGAAACCCAGGCATGTGCCCTTGATTGAAATGGAACCCAGGACCCTTTAGTCTGCAGGTTGATGCTCTATCCACTCAGCAAAACCAGCTAGGGCCTGCCTACTTTAAATACAACCATAAATATTGAATTATATACTTAGATGACTATATTTAGATGATAGATAGATAGATAGATAGATAGATTTAAGAGAGAAATATATTTAGATGATAGATAGATTTAAAAGCATAGCAGATATATAATAAACAAACTTAAAGATACCAAAATTAATGTTTAGAAACTTAAAAAATCCAGAGATCATTGCCCAAGAATCTAGTAACCTAAAGCAAACCGTAAAGTCACAGGATCCTTCATCCTTCTTCTTAGAGGTATCGATATTTTATGTAAAAATCAAATAATAGGATCTGCCGATTTCTGAAAAAGGAAAGGTTGAGAATCATTAATTCCATACTAAAGCAAGCTATTATTCAATACTGAATAAAATAGAAATAGAAATTTATAGTGATTTAATAAATAAGTTTGATTCCTAAGAGGATGATTAGAAAGTTAAATTAGTCGGTAACTAGGTACGTACATCATAGTAATGAAATTTGGATTCTAAAGCAATTTGGAAAAGTCAATGAATTTAGAACTATAATTTTTATTTATTTATTTTGAATGTATTTTTTATTGATTTTTTTTTACAGAGAGGAAGAGAGAAGGATTGAGAGTTAGAAACATCAATGAGAGAACCATCGATCAGCTGCCTCTTGCACACCCCCTTCTGGGGATGTGCTCGCAACCCAGGTTCATGCCCTTGACCGGAATCGAACCCGGGACCCTTCAGTCTGCAGGCTGACACTCCATCCACTGAGCCAAACCAGTTTCAGCATAGAACTATAATTTTTAAATTTACAATATTATGGCTTCAAAACAGAATGACTTTTTAAACAAAAATAGATATTAATTAATATTGCTGGTTTTTATTTTATAGCAAAAGGACTTATCCAAAAAAAAAGTATGATCATGGATGGGTTTAGAGAAGAAAGGAGGGTAGGAAAAATATGAAATTATAAAAAGTCTGTTTTACTTAAGAAGGCCAGTTTTACTCTGGATATAGAAAGTTAATCATTATAATTGTTGTTTATACATGTCAGCCATTTTATTAGAAAACAGACTTTATAACTTAAGTTGTAAAAGGAAAAACGTAAGATTTAAGAAATACAAAACAATATAGAAATATCCAGAAAATTAAATATCAAACACATTTTATATTTTATATTTTTCCCTATTAAGAGAAAAACTGCTCACTTTAGGAGCTATGTAATCAAAAACTTAATTTGGTTACATAGCTCAAATAAAAAACTAAAGGACTCTAAAAGACTAAATTAAGAAAATCATCAACATAATTTAGATAAATGAAAACCTTAAAAATCAAGCATCACAATATTTATGTCAGATAAATATTAATTTAAAACTTCAGGTGACCTTTCTTTAAAATTATTATAGAAGCAAACTTTAAAATGAAGTTATTGTTGTGAGTATTGATGGGATAATACATAGATATGTAGATGCATGTAAAAATGTATGAATCTCACCAAGTTACTGATAGAACTTAATATGGTGTTAGATATCTATAAGCTAGCTCAGTCTTTTATATTTCAAAGTGATTAAAAATTATCTGGCTGGCGTGACTCAGTGGTTGATCATAGACCTATGAACCTAGAGGTCAAGGTTCAATGCCCGGTCAGGGAACATGCCTCAGTTGCACACTTGATCGCCAGTGTGAGGCATGCAGGAGGCAGCCAGTCAATGATTCTCTCTCATCACTGATGTTTCTATCTACCACTCCTTTCCTCTCTGAAATTAATAAAAATATATAACAACAAATAAATATATAAGCAAACAATAAATAAGCAAACATGTATACAGAAAATCTGGGAAAAAAATAGAACCAGTGTAATATTTAAGAGTATATTAACTGTATTTACCCTACAGATATATAATAGATATTCTTTTTGCCTTCTGTGGACTATTTTCAAACTCTCCCTCATAATTGTGTACTCACAGTTCCATAAATACAGTTGAGATCTTTGTCTTCTCTGCTTTAGAATTTTTAAGTTTAATTCAATTTTACTCTAGTTCTTTCCTTGAGTTCTCTTTTTTCTTATTTCACAATTTGTCTTTATGGTTACACTCAAGAAATGGGGTCACAGAACTGACAACCCTGAGACAGTGGAATTCACAATATAAAAGACGTCAAAAGACTCTCCCTTCTGTACCAATGACACCTCTCTAATTATGATAGTACCCGATAAATGCGCCTTCACTTCTAAATTACGATGCCGCTTTGTATGTAGTGGTACTCAAAATGCATTTGCTGAATGAATGAACAAGCCAATATGTGCATGTGCACGCATGGGTGTTTGTCTTCTTGTCAAACACTATCTCTTTCCCTCGTGACGTTTTGCTCTCTAAGTGGCCTAGTCTCTAGATCTATAACTTCTGAATGTGGTGCTGGGGGAATGGTCCAGGCTCTGTGTACTATATTACAGGAATGCTGTCTGTGTATTTCCTGTGAGAACTCTACTAGGCAATACCTGTGGTTAATTGAGGGACAATTTAGTTGTGAAACATCTAGCAGATGTTCATCAGAGGAAGCAGATTACAGACTGTTTATCCAGGCCTCTGGCAACAATTGTCAAGCAGCCATCCTCTGATATGCTCATGTTTATTTTGGTGCCCATCCACTTTCTGTGGGATTGCCAAAATCTGGTGTGTTGTCTTGTTCTTTTCCTTTTATGTCTCGAAGGAAGAAAGGAATGCTGCCTAGAGTTAAAAAATAACACCAATATATATTTTAAAGACATGATATGAGTCTACTGAGAGTTATGACAATCCAAAAGGATTCTTATCGGGGCCGCTCAAAATTATTGAACATAAGAAGACTAGAGTGTCACTGAATCTTCAGTCACGAGCTTTGCTCCGCTGGCAGAATGCTTTGTTACAATACTGCTTCAGTTTGGACTCTCTGACTGCCTCACCAGCTTTCAAATGATTAGAGCACAGTAACTGAAAAGGTCAGGGACTCTAAGGCTCACATCATTTCTATTGCTACGTCATGGGATTCTTCCCCAGTTACATTCCTGTTTTGCTTATTTTGAGTCACCGACTAATAGTCATTTTCTCCATTTGGAAGAAAATAATCTAAGTGATAGTTTTTATAACCTTGTGGATCAAATTGCTCCTCTTCATGACCTAAAAACATTTTTCCATGGTCCAGCAGAGCCTTTAAACCTGCCACTTCATATATAACCTCAGCTTTGGGGCAGCTGAGTTGGCCTAGAATTAATGAAGTTTTAACTATCCCCCAAATTTATCTAGATATCTCATTTTGGCTAAGCTTGAACTACACATATTGATTAGACTTATCAAGTGACAGTGAGACTTTAAACTAAGATTTAAGGCTTGTTGCAATTAATTTCCATAACTTGGTCAGAAATTTTACTGTTCATTAAAATTGCTCAAGTCTCTGTCTTTTGGCTCAGTGATTGAGTATCAGGCACATGCTGATACACCTCGTAAGAGGTGTGTAGAAATCTGATGATCTAATCAATGTTTCTATCTCATCAATATTTCTTTCTATATATTCCTCTTCCTCCTCTCTCTCTAAAATCAATAAAAACAAATTTTTTAAATTTTAAATATTTTAATGGCATATAGGATCTTATAGAACAAGGATTGGCAAGATCATCCATTTTTCAGGCTTTGCCAGTTTTTAACAATTTTTTTGGCAACTGCTCAAGAGTTCTATTCGAGTACAAAAGCAGTCAGAGACAAAGCATAGATGATTGGACATGTCTATGTTCCAAAGAAACTGTAACTATGGACCTTGACATATATTTCTCTTCTGATTTTTTTTTTGACCATTTGCAAATGTAAATGGCCATATACAAATGGCTAGCAGGAAAGGATTGACCAATTATAGTGAGCTGACCTCTGTTATAGTATCTATAAACTTCAAAATATATTTCAGAAAACATCCATAGCCAAGTGTTAGATCTTTTCTCTCCTTTAGACATAAGCAAAAAACATTGATGGAACTAAGTAGAAACTGGCCATTCTGATGTGTCAACCCCGGGCTAAAAATCAACAAAGCAACTTGGCTCATACTTTAAAAATCTGTTCCAGTCTAATTCAAGCCCCTGACAACTTGGAAGTGATTTGCCTTCGTTCTTTATCCCTCCTGTCAAGGCAGTGGCTGTCTGCATGGTTTCTTAGCCACATTTGGAGAATCTGCTAGTGTTCACTTATTCAATATCCCATAGAGGGAATAATTAACTGAGACCCAGAATAGAAAGCAAGTTTGACAGTGCCCAGCTTGGAACCATTATGGAACAAGAGATCTGATTTTTTTGAAGCCAATTATGAACAAAAATGTACATGATTTTAAATAATTTTATTTTTTAATGATGACATGCACTGAGTTTAAATGAAAAAAAAGAAAATTCTAATAAGATGTTAGTGAGATATCTTTCTATCCTCAAGTCCTTATTATTTCATTATTTTTATATTGCATTGCTTATTTTATCTGACACTTACCTCCACTTTTAAAATATGTTTTACTTTTCAATTATAGTTGACATACAATATTATATTAGTTTCACATGTACAACATAGTGATTACATATTTATATATCTTATGAAGTGTTCACTAAATAAGTCTAATACCTGTCTAACCTGGTTATTATAATATTATTGGCTATATTCCTTATGTTATACTTTATAAACCTGTGACTACTTTGTAACTACTAACTTGTACTTACTTCCCTTTTTTACCCATCCCTCCACATCCCCCCATCTGAAAACCATCCAAATGTTCTCTGCATCTCTGATTTTGTTTCTGCTTTGCTTGTTTATTTTATTATTATTATTATTTCAAATATAAAGGAAATCACATGGTATTTTTCTCTCTGTGTCTGACTTATTTCATTCAGCACAACACTTCTAAGTTCATACATGTTGTTGCAGATGGCAAGGCTTCATTCTTTTTAATAGATGAGTTATATTCCATTATGTATATACTAGAGACCTGGTGCACAAAATACATGCACAGGGGTCAGATGCTACTTGTTTATGGTATGTGAACCTCTGAAAGATTTTAGGAAAGTCCACAGCATGCACCAAGATACGCAGCTTATATTAAATAGCCACCAAAAGTGACTTGGGTGGACCAGCAGTTTGGGTGGGGCCAATGGTGTTAGCTAGATAGATGGATATAGCTGCCCCTGGCAATTCTGAGGAGGGAGGTCTCAGCAGAGGAACATGGCCTCTGACAATACTTCCGTCTGAGAAAAAAGTTTCTGATACACGTCTCACATTGAAGTCAGACAATTTAGTCCCTCCCAGTATGTCCCTGGCACATTTTAACCTACTAACCCCATGCTGGAGCTCAGAGCCAGAGAGCCTTTCATCCAATAAATTTGTTCAAGAGCCCTTTAAGAGGAATGTCTGGGACTCCAGCAGCCCTTCCTCTCATGCAGCCGCAAACTCCACTGGTTTTCATAACCAGGAGTTAGGGGGGGACTCTCTTCCTGGCCCTGGAACCCTGGGCTGGAGATCTGGTGTGGGTCTGGGACTCCTCATTCTTCAGGGGGATCTCTGCAGCCACGATATTTCTCCCAATTTTTAACTGCCACAGATGGGTGTGGAATCAGCCCTATAGGTGTCTCCATCCCTCTTGCCAGTCTCCCTGTGATTTCTTCCATCTATCCTCAGTTATAGGACTTCTGTTCAGCTAGACTTCAGGCAGTTCTCAATGATGGCTGTTCTGTAATTTTGATGTGGTTGTGGGAGGAGGCAAGTACAGCCTTTCTCTAGTCTGTCCTGTGGGCCATAACTTTTTATCTCCCCTTTATAATGATATTGCTTGTCCTGAATTTATTTAATGTTGCTAAGCATGATCTCTTGATTTGCATTTATGTTTTATTCAATTCATTTACTATCAGATCTCCCCTCCTTTCCTTTCCCTGCTTCTGCCCAATAGGGTTATATAATAATTTTTGTTTAAGTCAATATTTAGCACCTTCAGTATCATGACCATACAAATATCATCTACTTTGAGTCAAGTAATTCACAATTTACATTTATATTTACTTAGTTCTGCAAGTTTTTCATTGTTTCTCTAATTAATTGCCCCTTATTTATATGTTTATTTCTCTGTATACTATGGTTAACTGTTCTCAATCTCTCAGTGCAGTACTCTAACCTAAAACCTCTTTCCATTAGTCTGTTCACTAACTGCATTTTCTTCCCCTTTTTAGTGAGGCTTTTGTTTTCTTGTTTAAATCTGGATCAACTATGCAAGGAAGAAGGCCCTGATTCTCCTGCTAATTTCCTTTAATCTCATTTTGAAAAGTCTCCTTCCCGTCTTTCTTTGTCAAATGTTCCATTTTCACAGTCCAACATTTTCCTTTTCTTAGGTTTAAGCACTTTTTTTTTTTTTTTTTTTTTTTCTGGAACTCGCCATCCTAAGAGAAAGGTCACAGGAGTGAAATTTTTGGAGACTTGCTTATGTAAAAAAATTTCTACATTCATTCTGCTTCCAAAATTGATGAATTAGTTCACTTGAGTATATAACTCAAGATTGAAATTATCGTCTCTCCAAATATTTGAGACTTTTATTCAGTTTCTTCTGACAGCAATGTTGCTGTGAGAATTCTTATTGCAAAATTTTTGGTAGTCATCCCACCATATTGTCCTTACTATTAAAGCTTTTCATCTCTTTCTTTGTCTATCATCTATCTATTCATCTCTATTTCCATTCTTTTAATTTAACGATTATATTCTATAATGATGGTATTTTCTGCCTCTATTATGCTGAGCCTATATAAATTCATGCAAGTTAAGGCTGAGTATAACAGTATTTCTGTAATGTCTTTTTTTTTTTAATGGAATTTCAGTAAGGCACATGCTTCAATTCCTATATTGATTCTCAGTTTTCTCACATTTTCTTTCCTAGTATTATCTTTTTGTTTGTCTTTTACTTGGAAGGAAAGTTATCTTTATTCTTCCACCTTCCTATCATATACTGAAGTTTTAATTTTTTAAGTTTATTATGTTTTAATACCTAAGAGGGTTTTTTTTTTTCAATTTTTGCTCTTTATATCACCTTATATTTTATTCCTTTCTCAGAATATTAGTTTTTAAAATAAATTTCTAAGATTTATTTTCACTTTACCTATTTCATCTGAGTTCTTTTGCTCCTGTTTATTTTTATTTGCTGTCTTTTATTATAGCTTCTGTTTTCAAAGTTGTAAAGATCCTGGGACACTAACACATACTCAGCAATGAAAGAAGAAAAAAGCTAATAGAAATATTTACATACTGGAGAAAAAAATATTTAAATGGAATTTTTTTCTTTAAAAGTTTTTATTCCCTGGTCAGTGTTGCAAAGTGGTTAGAGCATTGGTCTGCACACAGAAAGGTCATGGGTTCGATTCCCAATCAAAGATATGTATCCCTGCTCGGTTTAGAAGCATGCAGGAAGCAACCAATTGATGTGTCTCTCATATTTATTTTTCTCTCTCCCCATGTCTGCTCTCTCTCACTTTTCCACTGCCTCTAAAAATCAATGGAAAATAAATAAATAAATAAAAGTTCTTTATAACCAAAGCCTGATAGTGCTAAATGTAAGAACATAGATGAAATAAGCAAATTTTAGTTATATGTGAAATATTAGAGCCTGGGTAATAGAGCACGTTATAATTACACCTATTGCTTATTACTATTTGAAGAGTGGGAAATTTGGATTTTATTTATTTGTTTGTTTGTTTATTGTCTAAAGTTTTACATATGTCTCCTTCTTCCCCAATTGCCCCCCAGCCATTCCCACCCCAGGAAAGCCCCCACCACCCCAGTGTCTGTGTCCATCGGTTATGCTAATATGCATGCATACAAATATTTAAAGAGACCACTTTTCCTTTATCTTACCCTCATTTCAGTTGTCCCCCAAATACCACATGTACTTGTAATTATACTACTTTTTTAATATTGTGAAGTTAAAAAGTGGTGGATTTTTATATTTCCATTAGTAATATTTTATTTTGAAAGGATGCCTTGAAGTTAAGTTTGATCTCCAATAATTTAAAAGAGCATTTTCATAACTACACTTTGTTAATGTCTGTTTTTTTTAAATGTCCACTAGTTTTATATTCTTGTTTAAGCAATTGTGATACTCCCCTGTGTGTCTTTTGACTTGAATAAAACTGCCAAAGAAACAGAATAATAACATATAAAGTTTATATTCTTAGCATACTTCTAAGTTTCTTATATGTATGGATATATTTAATCTTCACTTAATCCTAGAGTCATGTGCAGGTGTTATTATTACCTGCATTTTATAGTGAAGGAAACTGAAAAGAAAAGTAATTTGTGTAAGACCCTAGAGTAAGTAAGAAGTAGAATTTGGGTTTGAACTTGGTCTATTGCAATGGCTACTAAGCTCTACTAGACTTCAAAAATGAAATAACATTTATAGTGTATTTTGGTTTATATAGAAGGATAAATATTATAAGTAAAATTCTGAATTTATATGTAAATTGGCTTTCCATAGGTTGCCCTATAAAAGACAATTAATGCACGTGTACTACTCTATGATTGAAACATTTCTTGTTTATTACTAAAAATAGCATTTATCCTTCAAGTAGCCAGAAAGTTGCTTGCTGAGTATAATATTTTTTTTACAAAAAACAAATGTCTTAGTGAACTTTAGCTTTATTTTAGGTGAGTACAAGCATATAGACATATAATAGTAAAAATAGCTTTCAAATTGCTCTTTCCATGTAGAACCGAGCAATGGACATCTCCCAAGGACCACAGGAGGGAGTCAAGAGAAAGCTCTGCCATGAGAACTGAGGCGTGTGCTAGGATGCCCTCCTGAAAACGTAAGTTGGGTTCTTTCTGCATATACACAGTCCATGGCAAGGGCATGACAAGTCCTGAGCCCAGTCCTGAAGCAGGAATGTTAGGGACCCCAAAATCAGTATCCACAAAACTAGAACTATGAGCATGATCCACAAGGCATTTACTGAAAACGTGCTCTGTGCCCCATAGTACCACATGTCCCTGCAGATGTGTGGGTCCCTCTGACCACACATTACCTCTAGGCTTTCAGAAAGAGACTAAGACAAAATTTGAGGGAGATGAGCTCTTAAATAGAAAGCTGTAAAATAAAATCTACAAAAACGATGGTGAAAGAAAAAGAAAGTCAATATCATCCATTTTCCATAGGACTAAGACCATCTGGGAAAGCCTCTGTATTGAGTCCTGACCACTGTGTCTGAGCAGTGGTTTTGTGCACATCATTCTAGTTCCATCTGAAGACAATGCAAGTTCAGAAATGCATATAAACTCTCATCTCATCTCCTCTTACTTCACGTAATAAGCATGTTATTGTTAAAAGATAATCTATGAACTTACTACTGTAAGAGTATTTCTGCAAGCTGGCCAAAAAATTAGAAGAGTAACACAGGCAGGCATTCACAAAATTTTCTAATTTTAAAACCATGCTAGGTAGTCATTGCAACTACATAAAATCATATTTTTATTTACTTTCTGAAGATAAATAATTTCATGCATGATTGCTTGGGCATATTTCTTTTCTTGAAATTTCCCAGAATATTCAAGCTACGAAACAGTGTTGATAGTACAAAATAATATAGTGATAAAAACATGATAAAAATTATTTTATTATCATTGGGAATGCCATGTTAATCTCAAACTCAAAGGCCCATTCACTTCATTCATAGAAATCCATGGTTATTTTGTTGTAGGTTGAGGTGGAAAGTTACAGCTACTTCTTCTGTTTAGTGATCTGAACTCTATGTTGTGACTTTGGATTCTTGTTGATTTATTCCAAATTTTAGTTGCTTTAAGTTGCTAAGCCTTTGTGAGCTTCATATATACCTAAAATTTAACAAGCAAAACAAACAAAACAAAAATCCTCTTAAGTCCAGAGCAATTGAATAGAACACTTCTCTGTGATACATATAAGAATCTACCAAAATCTCCCTCCTTTCCATAATTGTAGCTTAAATTCGAATACCTAGGCAAGATACTATATTTTCATTTCCTTGAAGTTATGGGTGATCATATGCTTATTCTTCCCAATAGAAAGTGAATTGAAGTGATATGTACTCCTTGTGGACCAAGGCTTTTAAGCCCATGCCCCTCTTCCATAATTTCCTTTTCCCCTATCCAATGAAAATTATAAACTACCTTATGTTGAACCATGAGACAAAAAATAATTAAAACTGTTGCACACCCACACAGAAGAGAGTGGTCCCATCAGCCTGACCAGTCACCAAGAATTGTGTTAGGCTGAAACTGGTTTGTCTCAGTGGATAGAGCATCGGCCTGCTGACTGAAAGGTCCCAGGTTCTATTCCGGTCAAGGGCATATACTTGGTTGTGGGCACATACCCAGTAGGGGGTGTGCAAGAGGCAGCTGATTGATTCTCTCTCATCAGTGTTTCTAACTTTCTATCCCTCTCTCTTCCTCTCTGTAAAAAATTAATAAAATGTATTTTTTTTTAAAGAATTGTGTTAAGACAAAGACTCTTTTATTCTGTTGAGCCATTACATTTGAATTTAGTTTTCACTGCATCCTTGCTTATCCTCACCCATTATCCTCTCTGTTTCTGATTTTGAAGCCTGTTTATGTTTTCCAAAGATCTTGGCGTCTACATAGCTATCCAGGGGCTTTTGTATCTTGGCTTACTTTCCAAGTGAGTAATGGGTTCAGGGTTGGGGAGGGGGAATCTTTCCACTTATTGGCACAGAGCGGGAATCTTCTTCCTGGAATGGTAAATATCACATTAATGATGCACTTGAATTCATGGTGATTTTACCACTTCTTAAAGTATAAATATGTTGCGTTGAATTTAGCAAATAGTATTTGCTGCGCCCGTGAACATTCATTGACATGTTGATGAGACCGCACATCCTGCTTTCCTTTTTCAGACAGTAAAAGCTGTTTCATGGAACAAGTGTTTTAGATGAAAATGAATAGGTAGCAAATAAAACTATAACGTAAATCTAGATTTACCATTGGAGAGTTGACAGCTGCATGTCTGAGGGAAAAATAGTCAATATTTTCTGTGATGGTAGATTGAGATGGGATTAAAATGCAGCTGGATTTCATCTGATACTTCTCAACAGTACGCATTTTCCTCAAACTTAAAAGAAGTATCTGATGATTAGGACACAGATAATGGTGCAGTGAAGGCCTGAGATGGGGGGTGGGAGCAGAGTGGAGGTAGAAAGAGGTGGAATATCAGTAATTCTTTCAACAATAAAGATAAATGTTTTTGGAAAGTATCTAGATGAGTTTGAAATATTAAAGTATTGATCAATAATAAATTTTATTTATTTTTTTCTGGATATAAATATTGGTGATTGTTATGTGTCTAAGCTGACATTTGATAAAT
Source organism: Pipistrellus hanaki (assembly GCF_964339955.1). Classification (NCBI taxonomy): domain Eukaryota; kingdom Metazoa; phylum Chordata; class Mammalia; order Chiroptera; family Vespertilionidae; genus Pipistrellus; species Pipistrellus hanaki. The sequence goes on along the minus strand of NC_140506.1, from coordinate 18,249,519 downwards.
AAGAAATACATTACTAGCCAGGACAGTGTGAGTCGGTGGATAAGCATCAACCTATGAGCCAAGAGGTCATGGTTTGATTCCCAATCAGGGCACATGAGGGGTTGTGGGCTCGATCCCCAATAGGAGACATGCAGGAGGCAGCTGATCAATGATTCTCTCTCAACACTGATGTTTTCATTCCTCTCTCTCTGTGTCTTCCTCTCTCTGAAATCAATTTAAAAAAGGAAAAGAAACACATTTCTGAATATGGTTTCTAATATGTTCTAGTTTGCTTATATTGGCTATATGATTGTGCCTTTGAGACCCCACAAAACGATGTACATAATTCATATCTCTTACAAGATTGAGAAAGATAAGATTATGCCCCAGTGAGTTCAGAAACTGTGATTTCGATAAACATTGCAGCCTCACAGAGTTTCTCTTAGATATGTTATAATTGCATTCAGATGTGTACTTAATCAGTATGTTTTAACTATTATCCAAAAGAAATAAGACCACTATATCTTCTATACTCATCAAACTATTATCCAAAGTCCATTAGCATAAAACAAATCTACATAACTTACATGAGCTAAATATATCTTAATTACTAAAAATTCAAGAAACTCATAACCTTAGCCTGTGAATGTTGTGAAAGTTAACAACAATGATCACCTTGATATCCATTGCTCTAAAAACAAAGACTAAAAATGTGCCTAAGTTGGTGTTGCTTAGTGGATAGAGCATCAGCCTGCAAACTGAAGGGTCCCAATTTGGATTCTGGTCAAGTGCATGTATCTCAGTGGCAGCCCTGGTCAGAGTGCATGTGGGAGGCAACCAATCAATGTTTCTCTCTCTGTCTCTCCCTCTCCTTTTCAATCTCTCTAAAAGTCAATGGAAAAAGTATACTCAGATGAGGATTGAAAAAAAAAAAAAAAGACTTAAATGTAGCCTGGCTCTGCTCCCCCACTGCACTTAATTCTTGTCTAGTTGCAACTTACTTCCTGTCAGGCCTCAGTTCAATAGTCACTTTCTCGGGAAAGCCTACACCAGTCTTGATAGCTAAGTGATTTTCATTCAATATATGTGTTCTTATCAGCATGGCCATCTTCTTCATAATTCTTATCCTGTCTCGAATTCTTTTGTCTGTGACACTAGTATATTGAATGTTATTCTTTTCTACTAAGCTACAGAGATTCTGACATTTTTAGTGACCTTTGTATATGTAACACTTAAAACATGTCATAGCTGAATAAGTACTGGTTAAGTGAGTGAGTGGATGAATGAATGAGTGAATGAATGAATAAATAATATTTCATTTATATCAGAATCAGTGTTTAACAAAATGAATGTCAAACATGAATTGAGGAATTGTAATCTCTATTTTATGATGTCTTTAAAACTAGTTCAAGGTACTTTAAAAGAAAAATCGATTTTCAATTCTGCTTTGAGCAAAAAGAGGATGTTTTCTTTCCCAGATCTTGTTTGTTTTAGTAATAAACTTAGAAGTCAGAAAAATTAAAATTTTGATGAGAAAATTTAGAAAGATAGACATTCAGCATTCTTCAGAGATTCTTATGTTTAAAAGTATGCTCCTTCAGTTAAGAACTAAAAAGCATGTGCAGGTAAGAAAAAAGGAACAAAAAAGGGTAGCAAAAAAAGTAAAATAATAAGAATAAGAATAAGGTGGAGAATAAAGATAAAGAATAGGAAGAATGTCATTTTGATGAGGAATCAAACCTTGGGAGAAGAAATGATACTATGAAGAAGATAATAACCCTGGATGAGATACCTATATATTTGGTCTTTAAAACTAAGAGGCAAATAAAACTCTGAATGACTGCAATATTTTTGCCTGAAAAAATAAGAAGCTAGGAATTGGGACAATAAACTCCCCCCAGCCCCATCGCCCCACTGGTCACTTTGCAGATCAGTCCTGATCGCTTGCACCAAGCCTATATTGAAGTATAATAGAGAAACTTAGTTATAAATCCTCATTTCACATTTTAGTCTGAAATTTCTAATCTCTTAAATATACATACTGAGATTTCCATAATAGCTATATTAATTTTATGAGGTAAAGATCCCAGATTAATAGTGAGTAAGTTTATGGTTAAAGTGAAAGGATATTTTATTTATTTATAGCACACACACACACACACACACACACACACACGCTCATATTTTAAAAAAATGTTTTCAAATATCTTGTGGTAAAACTAAAGATCATTATCAAATATAGAACTCCTACATAGACAACAACAATAACAAAATGAATACATCATCTACAGATTATTTGTTCCATGAACCAAATATGATTAACTGAATTCCACACACCTGAGATGCAAAAGAAAAAAAAGAAGCAAAAAAAACAAAAAGTCATTAGGTGAAGATAACCTTTTTAAGAATGAAGATGTAAGAAAATATAAATATGTATATAAAATTTAATTACTCACTATAGGTTGTTTGGTTCCAGTAATATAATTACAGAGTATGGTGGCCAATGGTAGAAGGCGTAGGCCAATCTTTGTGTAGCAGATCTACTTAATTCTTGATCCCTGATAAAATGTATTAAGGGAGACTCAGAGGCCTTCCAAGTGGAGAAATCTGAAAACCATGACCCACCTAAGCTCTTTAGAATATTGCTATTTCTAATCCTTGTTGATTTTAATAGGAAAATCTCTTCAAGATTCTCATTTTTCTGCCTTTCTTATAAACCTACAAATGAATTATAAATCCACATAAAATACTAAGAAACAGATTTCTGTTATTTATGCAAGCTTACTTAATCTCTCTTCCACTAAATATTAGGGGGAAATCCAACTGGTTTTTACTTCCTTAAAAAAATAGTTTTCTTATATAGATGTATACTATTATATTAAACTTTAAATGTTTTAGGCATTATCACTATGAAAAATAATGTTTATTCTCATAAATATTTAATAAGCAGACACTGTGTCCCAGTCACAGTTCTAAATATGGGTAATCCAGTGTTAAAAATAAAGATAATACCCCAATTTTATGGGGTTTTTATTTTGGTCAGAAAGCCAAACATAGTTTAATGCACACCCACAAAAATAAATATTTTGATTGTATTAAATGTGAAGAAGAATATCATGATCTATAAGTTACTTGGAAGTGGCACTTTATACTTGGTGGTCAGAATATAGCTATCTGACATATTGACACCTCCCTTTAGACCAACTATGTGATCATCCAGGAGAGTGCATTCATAGTATTGATAGAAGAAAGTGTGAAGGCTCTGTAGTGTGCACCGACTTAGCATGATTTGGAACTGACTGAAAGGTAGCATGGCCAAAAGTCAGGACAGGAAGTACAGGGAAGAGTGAGAGGTAATAAAGTTACAGGGATAGACGATTTCATGTAGAGACTAAAAAGCATGAAAAAAAGAGTTTTAATCTGGAGAGTTATTAGAACTGTCTAAGATCTTTTATACAGGCAAATTGATGCTATAGCCTTTCCAAAGTGTTGGAATGTCTATTTTTAAATAAGTTTATTTTACACCCCTGTTTATGGTCCCTCTGATTTGTATAACCCAATTTCTGATTATCGTATTCGTCTCAGAAGTGTATTTACTATAACTTCAATCAGATAATGACTTGGCCACAAATGACCGGGGCTGTCAGTTAGTGTAGAATGTGGTTAGAGATATTGAATCAAAGGCCTCTGGAGCCTGCATAACAGATGCAAGCTCATGTATCTAGTTAGAGGGAGAGAAGGGCAAGAATAAAGAACCACTGAATTCTTGAAGATAATCAACTTGTGATTTTTCAAATGTGTTCTACAGCTCAGGTTTCTCTTGGCCACACAATTTTACCAAAAAATGCAAAGAAATTGACCAAAAACTTTTACAAAATACTTATCAAAAGCATTCATAGCTCTAGCTGGTTTGGCTCAGTGGACAGAGCGTTGGCCTGTGGACAGAAGGGTCCCAGGTTCGATTCTGGCCAAGGGCACACCCCTGAGTTGTGGGCTCAAACCCCAGTAGGGAATGTGCTGAAGGCAGCCAATCAATGATTCTCTCTCATCATTGATGTTTCTCTCTCTCTTCCCCTCTCCCTTCCTCTCTGAAATCAATAAAGATTGATTTATATATATATATTAATTTATATATATATATATATATATATATATAAAATTTTATTTTTTTAAGCATTTATAAGCTCATAAAAATAATTTGCATTGCATATTCTGGGACAATATTATTTAATGAAAGGGTATTTTAGCATGTTAATATTAGCTACTGGTCAACAATTCAGCACTAAAAACATGAAATACAAATATCAGAGCAATGAACTTAGGAAGTGATTCTTAATGCCACATTTTACTTCATCTACCATGTGCTACTGATGGTAATACTTCTAGTCTGCTACCATATGGGCTAGAATCTGGGCCCCTCACACACTGTCCCAATTAATATTCCTGAACTTGATTTTCACTGATTATTTTATAAACTAGAGGCCCGATGCACGAAATGTGGGGGAGGGTGTCCCTCAGCCCAGCCTGCACCCTCTCCAATCTGGGACCTCTCGAGGGATGTCCGACTGCCCGTTTAGTCCCAATCCCAGTACGATCGGTCCTAAATGGGCATTCGGACATCCTTCTCACAATCCAGGACTACGGGCTTTCAACTGCTCCCTGTCTGCCTTCTTAATTGCCCTTACTGCTTCTGCCTGCCAGCATGATAACCCCTAACCATTCCCCTGCCAGCCCGATTGATGCCTAATTGCTCCCCTGCCAGCATGTTGCCCCCAAGTGCCCTCCCTTGCAGGCCAGATCCCTCCCAACTGCCCTCCCCTGCTGGCCATCTTGTGGTGTCCATCTTGTGTCCACATGGAAGCAGCCATCTTTGACCACATGGGAGCAGCCATCTTGTATGTTGGAGTGATGATCAATTTGAATATTACCCTTTTATTAGATAGGATACTGGCGGAATTTTCATACATGCCACTCAAGACACATTCTCAAAAATTTTAAAGAGTATTTTTATACTATGGTTATGTCCTACATTTAGAGTTTTCCTCCATCACACCTTCATCATCACCTGCTGTACTTTTCTTTTTCAATCTTAAAATGCTTATCTTAAGGCTACTTCTTTTTCAAGGAGTTTTCTGACCCATTATAAGGCTATAATTGATCTTTGTCTTTTTTAGTCTTCATAGAATGCTTTCTTCTTCTGTCTTTATTATTCACCCTTGTTTCATCTTTGCATAAGATGCTACCCTGCATTGTGATAACTACATAATTTGTTAAAATCCCAAAGTGTAAGCTTCATTATAGCAAGAATGGGTCTTCTTGGAAAGCACATTAACTCTATAGCTAAGAATCTCATAATAATGGAAATAGCTACAGTTTTATTGTACAGTTATTCTTCAATATATCTTATGCATTCTTATATATATTACCTCAAAAGCACCTGACCAGATTCTATCAGCTCAAAATTGCTAGTACCTTGCCCAAGCTCAATCAGGCTATGAGTTATATTAAAAGGATTCTAAGCCCTGATATCAGAGACTGTGATTGTATTATTTTACAATAGTTTTGAAAGGGTCTGGAATTATAAAGACACTTGCTTAATATGCCTAACTTTTCTTTCACTCTATATAGCAAGCAACTTTTGGAAGCAGATGTAAATCCTCTGAGGTTTACTTCTCATAGTAACAACATGGTAACACTTACATGGCAGTGGTGTTAATTATTTAATAAGTTAGTATTCGTAAAGTTTATGGGCTAAAAGACCTATACTCTCAGCCTCATCCTTACATCCAATTTCTGTATTCTCTGTAGAGCTTAAAAATACACAATATTGTTTTAACAGAGTGTTCAGTAAATTTTAAAAGAAATTTGTAGACCATGGATACTAAATTGCTTATATTTATTTTCCTTTTTTGTAATGGTTTGTGTTAGATCTATAGATGTGTGCCACAGTGTCTCCTTGACTCATGACTAAAATCTCTTGACATTTCTAAACTTTATCACATGTTATGGGGCTTAGCAGGGAGTTCCCAAAAAAGCCAAGTAGTAGTAAGTTGTGCATGCTTTAGGTTATTGAGAATTGAGAATTGATCTTTTCTCATTCTCATCAATAGGGGAATCCATCTCTGCATCACTCAAAAAATTAAAATTAAAAAATAAAGAATTCTTGAGAAAGGTTCCCATCACTTTAAGTCTATGGCACAGTTTTGATGAAAGAGATGAGTGACTTTTCTCTGAGAATCCACACACAATTGTGTTAGAAGTATGTGAACTAAAAGCATTTGGTTTATACACGTTGTATGGCTTTCTTCATTTTTTAGTTCATCATCAAATTTCAAGGAGTGAGCAAAAAGCAAAGATTGTAGCGTTAGCTGCCAAAGAGAGTGTGAATCATTTCTCTCAAGATTTTAAATATCTTCTTTTTAGCTCAGAGGCATAAAGCAAACAACCTGAGTGAAAACAGACTTAAGCTGCAATAAGAAGACAGAATTTAACCAGCATATGCTAAAGTGCCTTACTGATACAGAACAAAAGCTTTATTCAAAAATGTTACTTAAAGAAAAAAAAAAAAAAGCATGCATTCATACTGTGTTCGCTGGGCCTTATTATAACTTTAAAGGTCATGAGAACTCGATCAGGATAAAGAACCGGACATTACAAAAACAATAATCTGTCATGAGGGAGGATTTTTAATACTTTATTGATCTATACAGATTTTAAGTAAAATCATCTCCCTAGCTCTAGTCTAATGCTAATATAGCCAAATTAGATATGTTATAGTATTTTATATATTTTACTGGATTAATGATCATTTAATGAAATAATGTATTATATGTACATATTATTTCACTTAACACTTAATAATGAAAATTCTACAGTTCAATGGAATCTAGTAGGAAGCTCAGAATGGACTCAAATTATATATATTTAGTTTAAAATTAAGATATCTTAAATAAGTATAAAAAGACTTGACTATTCAAAGAATGTTGTAGAAACAATTGGAGATCTATCTACCGCAAGTGGTAGTGGGTCAGTATTTTACACCTTATGACAAAAATAAATTTTAAATGGATCCAAATTCTAAGTTTAAAAATCAAACAAATATTGAAGTACTATGTAAATACTAAATGCTAAGTAATACTCAATAAAATATTAATTTTTTATTAGAAAATTATTTTTAATCCTCATATAAAATCCAAAAGTCCTAGTGTCTTTATTAACCCATATAGTTGGAACACTGATATATACATATACATATATATATATATATATATATATATACATACATATACATACATAAGGAAAATTAAAAGTCAAATATGTACCACACATAAGAAATAGATGTATGTTTTAACTATGTTAAAAGCTCCTACAAATCAACATAAAAGATCAGCAGAAAGGTGACTTTTATTCAGAGGCCTTGTCTTCGGGTCTCTGTATAAATATTTCCTTATCAAAGAGCTATTCCCTGACAACTACAAAACACACACACCCACACACACACACACACTCACACACACAAAGGATATTCTGAAGATCTCTCTAATCATATTAGCCTGCTTTTCATTGCATATTCTCCGCAAATTCTAGGAAGGCCAGTAACTAGGACTCTAATTTAGTTCACTATTATATCCTAGAGTATAAATCATTGCCTAGCAGTGGCTCTTTAAATGAAAATTTGGAATGAATGAATAAATTCAGGATAAAATATAAAAAGGCATGATAAATAACAGAAGGATTATCTTGGAAAGAATGAACATGCTATTTTCGGAGGTAAAGGCAAAAGAGTAAAAGTGTGTGTGTCATGTGTGTGTGTGTGTGTGTGTGTGTGTGCATTTTTGTGCATGTGAATAGGAAATAATCTAGGTTTTAAATTTCACAAAAGGGTTATCATGAATGATTGTATGAACATATTACGTTAAAACATATGAATTTGTAGAGGACTAGTTGTTTGATTTGTTAAATTTCCCCATTGTTGTTCAGCTGTCTAAAATCAAGAATAGAGAAATGTAACATATTAACATGCCTTAGCTTAGAGCAGGGGTCTTCAAACTACGGCCCGCGGGCCACATGCGGCCCGCAGAGGAGTCTGATCTGGCCCGCCAGGTTTTTTGGGCAGTGAGCGCAGCCGAAGTGTTACAGTAGGAATTAGTAGTTCATATAGTCCGGCCCTCCAGCTCTCTGAGGGACCGTGATCTGGCCCCCACTTTAAAAAGTTTGAGGACCCCTGGTTAGAGTTTAAGAAGAAGTGACCATAAGCACTGAATATTTCCATAATTAAATAAATATTTGAACTGGTTACTGTTGGCTCCACTATAGGCAAATGAAGCTGAAAATAGGGTGACAACATCAAAGGATAATGAGAATTTAGAAAACACAGAAGGTAAAGTAAGAGAAAATTTAGTAAAGTAGCAAAAATCAAAATGTTAATACATTTGAAATCTTTAAGGCTTGATATTATATTTTCTTTTTCACTACTAGCTTCTCTGACTGCCTTTTCTCCCTATGCCTTCTCATGGCATTGAAGCTCTCCAATGTTTGTATGCACACAACACTTCCTGGATGACCTCATTCAATTTCATGTCCATTACTAGGAGCTATTCTCTAATGATTTCCAAATGTTTGCCCTCAATTGTATCCTTTGCTTTAAAATACAGGTGTATAATTGCCATTCAGAGTTTATCAATTGGGAACCACTTGTATGCAAATAAATCCATTCAATATGTTTTAAACAGAAAGGAGTTCAATACAATGATCAGATGCTCTTTAAATATTTGCAAAGAATGGAAGTGAATGCTCGAGGCCAACCCCGACACACCAAAATGGGTATTGTTGATTTAAATAGCACACATTTGTAGCTGTGCTCCTCATATCTGGGTGTTGCCCCTACTTGCACCCTGACCTGTTGACACATGGGAGATAGTGACTAGACTGTTATGGAAAAACCCAGTGTCCTCATACTATATTTGATAGAAATCAGAGACAATCTATTAAAAAATAATCTTTCCATCCAGTTCTCTTGCATTCCAAATGTTATAGAAGTGCATCTAATTGGAGATACCTTCTTTGTATAAAAATGGTAAAAGCACATTATTTGAGAAAAGCTGTTTGAGCTTCTGCAGCCTCTGAATTGAGGTTAGATGGATATAAGGAGGTAACCAGGATAGTGAGTGGGAGTGCTTTATTACTTTATAATCACTCCATGAACATTTCATCCTGGATGCTCCACAGATAGTTCAACATCAAAACAGAAAACAAAACATTTTTCTCTGTCACACTGCTTCCCACCTTAAACCCCTCATCTTAGTTAATGGCACTATCCAAAAATCTTTCCTCTTCTTTAGCCCGACTTCCAAGGCCTACAGATAAATATACTTTATTGATTCTAATATTTAAATGTTGGGAGCCAAAAAGAATTGGCATTAGTGACTCCATCTTAAAAGACACCTCCATCTTAGACACTGAGTTTCTGACCTACCAGAACTCATGCCCTGTGGGAAACTGTACTCCCAGGCATGCACCTGGATGGCCTAAGATACATTGTTTCCACAACCCATGACGGCTATTACTCAAGCTCTGCTTATCGGACATCCTGCAGTTGGGACACAGCTGCACAACAGAAAGTTCTCTGTTGAAGATAAACTATTCTTGACATTTACGGTTTAGTTGCTTAGCTACCCGCTGATGTCCTTGGAGGAAACTCCCTCATTCTCCCTGACTATATCTACATCCTTTTACCCTGTAATAAATGAGGCTTGATCAGAACCCTGTCTTGCCTCCATTTCTTCGTGTCTCCTGTCCCTCTTTCATAGGATTCTCCTCGCCCCACGCTGAATGCCCTGCTGGTTGGGGCATTTAAATACCTTCTGAGTCTCATGTCTTATACAATGTTCCACTGACACACTTTGTACGTTATTCAGGATTTCCAGCTCTCTTATGTTTATTATTTTGTCCACGATTAAAAAGGTAGTGAAATGTTTCTGACTAAAGTGACCTGAATCACAGTAATTTTTAAAAAATATATATTTTTATTGATTTTAGAGAGGAAGGAAAAGGGAGGGAGAGATAGAAACATCAATGATGAGAATCATTGATCGGCTGCCTCCTACATGCTTCCCACTAATGATTGAGCCCACTTCCCTGGCTTGTGCCTTGACTGGGAATCAAACTGTGACCTCTTGGTTCACAGGTCGACACTCAACCACTGAGCCATGCCAGCCTGGCACAGTAAATTTTTAAAGATTTTTAGTTTAGCGAACTATTTTAATGTAGAAATAGTCATTACATAATTTTAGAGTTTAGATATTTATTTTGTGTAAAAAGGATTATTTCATCTTGAAGAAAATGTAGAATTTAATAAACTTGTATTATAGAGTGTGTTAGTTTTTGTGATGTGTGCTACAAAATAATTTAAACAGAGTTCAAGGAAACAAACATCTAAAATGCTAGAACTGTGGAGGCTTTTAAGTTATTTTAGGCTTAAGTTGTGAAATTTCCAGTTCTAGCTTTATTCCATTTTACATATTTAATTGGTGTTTTCAAAATGGCTGGTGATAAAAGTTGCATATTCTATGTTATGGTAAAAATAATTAAAGTCTTCAAATATGTCCTTATTCCAATCATTGGAACCTGTAAACATGCGATCTGACATGGTGCAAGGGACTTTTCAGATGTGCTTAAGAACTAAGAAACAGAAAATTATCCCGGATTATTCAAATGAATCGAACAACCACAGGATCCTCTGAGAGGGAAGCATAAGAGGCAGGTTCAGAGTTTAAAAATAAATGTAATAAAGAATCAGAGGTTAGAATGGTTTACTTTAAACATGGAGAAAAGAGCAACAAATCAAGAAAAGCAGGAGGCCTCTAGAAGCTGGAAAATGCCAAGGAAATGGATTCTCCCCTGAAATTTCTAGAAGGAACAGTCCTGTCAACACTTTGATGTTGAAATTCTGACTTCCATAGCAATAAGAGAAAAAGTGTACTAAGCCACTGATTTTGTGGTAACTTATTGCAGCAATAATAACAAACTAATGCATATGATTGCTAACTCTGGAAATTAAATTCAGTCTGGCACTGCCGTGCTATGATAGGTTTCTATATAGCCAACGTTTGACTCGGATTGGAATGTATCTCAGGCCCACCAGCATGCAGCAAACAGGTTGACATCCCTGCTGAGAAATTAGTAGAAGTGAATCAACTGAAAATGTTTCTCCTGCACAGGGGTGTAGCTCCATAATGGCAGCATTTTACCCTTCGTATTTATTTGTTGATGTCTGTGTATTTATCCCAAATCAACCTAGGCATCAGAGAAATACAGTCCTATGTATTGGTGATACATTTCTTATCATTTGATACAACATGTGGCCTATAGCATGAAAAATGTGGTCAATAAATACATGTTTAATACACTGATACTTAGAGAGACTCCCCAACTTCTTTAATAATCTACAATATAAAGTAAGTTATGTCAAAGAAGAAAACCCAGCCTAGCCCGTGTGGCTCAGTGGTTCAGCATCAGCCTAGAACCAGGAGGCCACAGTTCAATTCCTGGACAGGGCACTTGCCCAGGTTGTGGGCTAGATCCACAGGGTGGGGGCTACAGGAGACAGCCAATTAATGATTATCTCTTATCATTGGTGTTTTTTCTCTCCCCCTTTTCCTTCTTCTCTGAAATAAATTAAAAAAAAAAAGAAACAATTCGCAGAAGATAGGAGTGTTTCTCCCATCCACATAATTATTGAAGAGAAAGTTGAATAGATATGAAACCAGATAAATACAAAGAACCCTGCAGAGTAGCAATGGCATGTTGGTAAGGCATATACAAAAAGCAATCCAAACTAAAGGGGTGTAAATAAAATTGTCTTTCTGGGAATATTTTTTTTTTCCTGGAAATAATCACTGCTTGGCTGTAACAAAGCTTGTTTATGCTTTTGTGAATTCAGTGTCCTGCATCAAGTATAAACTACTTTCGTGAATAGGAGATAAAATCATTCGAATCAGAGACTTCAGACTTTTGTGATAGGCTTGGTAGGACAAAAGAAAAATCACCTCAGAATAACTGGAATGCATCTGGAATCAATCTCTGCCGGTGGGATGATTTAGAACAAGGTTGTATTTATCGCTTGCACTGTTCTCCAAGTGGCAAGTAAAACACTATAATTTCTACTCCCAGTCCTCACCACCAGAGTAATGGTGTTCTGAAAACACAGGCTCCTGATCTGCATTCCACCTGCCACTCACCTGTGACAGAGGGAGTGTTGGTTCTCCCGCAACACCCATTGTGCACAACTTCCTGTGCACCTGAGGGCCATCTGCCTGGATAACCTAGGAACTGGCCAAAGCCCATTGCTGCCAAGGTCTGGCATTTCATGAACACACTATTTGGTAAGCATGCATGGAGAGTGTCCTCCTAGGTTCCTGTGTTCTTCACCTTGCTGACTAAACAACACACATCAGTATGAATTTCGTTGTAACGGATGGATCTACTGTAAACTCCCATCCTTTCTTTTTTATTTAAGAATTTATTTTTAGAACAGTTTTAGATTCACAACAGAATTAAGAAATAGAGATAATTTCCATATACCTCTGCCCCCACAACTATATAATACCCATCATTACCAATATCACTCAACAGATTGGTATATTGGATTCAATTAGTGGACTTCATTGATACACCATAATCACCCAGAGTTCATAGTTTACCTTAAGATTCATTTTTTTGGTACATTCCATGGGGTTGAACAAATGCATAATGATATTTATCTATTACTAGAGGCCCAGTCCATGAAATTCGTGCATGGGAGTGGTCCCTAGGCTTGGCTGGCAATCGAAGTACAAGCATCTGCCATGGAAGGGCAGATGCCAACTGACCTCTGGGCCCTGGGCAGCATCTGAGCCCCTGGGTCCCACACACACTCCTTCCACTCCAGTCCTCGGGCCCAGACCTGGATCTCTCAGCTCCTGGGAGCCAGGTGGTGGCCCTGCCCCCAGCGGCCACCACTGGCCACCATATGCATGATTATTGGTGGGACGGTTAGGCTCCCCTTGCACCTGCCTTGACCTGGCGCTGCCCACTCACCTGCTCCACCATCCGGCCGCAGTCCCACTCTCAATGGGGCCCAACAGGGTCCGCTGTGCCTCCACTGCTGCCTGCTGCCAGTGCCATATTGCCAATGCCCTCCCATGCACCATGCCACCCCCTGGTGGTCAGAACTCTCGGTTGAACTCCTGGTTGAGGGGACAATTTGCATATTAGGTTTTTATTATATAGGATGGTAATATCATACATAGTATTTTCACTCATCTAAAAATCTGTGTTCTGCCTATTCATCTCTCCCACCCTTCCACCCCCAAACCCTGACAGCCACTGATCTTTTTACTTTTCCCATAATGTTGCCTTTTCTAGAATGTCATATAGTTAGAATCATACACTATATACCCTTTCAGAGAATCTCCTTTCATTTAGCAATATTCATTTAACTTCCTCCATATCTTTTCATAGTTGGTAGCTCATTTCTCTTTAGTGATGAATACAGTTTTATTGTCTAGAGTTACCACAGTTTATTAACCAATTCACCTGTTAAAGGCATCTGGGTTGCTCCCAAGTTCTGACAGTTACAAACAAATCTGTTATAAATGTCTCTTAATTTTGTTCAAGAGTGACAATTATTTCACCAGTCTAGATGTTACCATTTACATATGTATAGTGGGTTTCATAATTGCCTTCATTTAAATAAATAAAAAACTTCAAATATGTAAAAAAACATTCTTGAGAGTTAAAGAGTAGCAAAAGTATATATCTTCTGAAATAAATTATCTTAAATGTATTTGAAAGGTCATTAAAATATAATGTAGTTGCAATTCTGATTAAACTGCTAGTAATCCCTCTGAATACTCAATGTTTTATTCATATTTTCATAAATGTGTATTTTATCATATTTGAGTTAACAATTTCCCCATTCTAATGTAACTGGTTAATTAAAACTTAGCTTTAAGAGATTAGATGCAGTTAATTTTTAAAAAAAATTCATTCATAAATATTAGATAATTAGTTATAGCCTGGTATATTCCTTGGGTAACTTTCTCTAAGTTAATTTCATAAAAAAAATTTAGAAGCCATAACTGTTTTAAAATAATGCTGTGTACCTAGACACTTACTTACTTCTAACATAAGAAGAATGCATTGCACTTCAACTGAATATGGCTTGATGGAAGTTGAATCCATACTTCCTAGAAAGCCCTGGATATGGTATGCAATGTCACCAGTTCAGCAAGTATTAAATAAGACTACAAAAATAAATAAATTGATCTCATAAAGTATTGAACAAAGATGTAACATGGTGACGCTCAAAGATCATGTAATGATTACAATTATTTTGAATTAAGAAAGAAAGCAAAGTGGCATATTCTGATAGAAGAAACCTGGAGATATATTTTAATGAACCAGTTGCAGATAATATAACTGAGGCCAGGTCAACAGAAAGCACATTTTCCATTTTCATGAGGAACAGATGGTGTGGATGGACTTGAATATTGTTTTCATAGAGGGAAAACTTGTTTAGTTTGGCAAGTTCATTTCAGGAAAGGTACTTCAGAGCTAGATTTGTGTAGCCATTTTGAGAATGTTCCCCCACAGAGGCAGTTGATTAAGGGGTAATCATAACTACCTATGTAATCTGTAGAAGAACATCTAGCTGCCTCCCATTGAGATGCTCTCTCTGGCCAGCTGGATTTGTAGACCAGTTTCTGAGAATTTCATTCTTTTATTTAATTGGAAGGTATAAATACAAGAACGAATTATATGATAAATTAAGTTATAACTACTCTGAACTGCTTAATGCCTGTAGCTTATTTTTAAGAAGAATAATTATTTTAAAAATATATAAAAGTAAAGGTTATTGTCAACGTATTTTGAGCAAATACTTTTTGAGATACATTAAGAAGTATTGTTTAAGAGTAACCAACAAAATGTATCAAAGGTTGTATTTTTGACTTGAAAAGAAAATTATTTTATTTCATGTAGAAATGAGACTGAAGGACCAGAAGGCGCAAGTTGAGATTTCATTTTGCATTCCAGTTAAAGGTCTAATTTAGAAAAAGCAAGGGAAGGAAGGGAGATGAACAGCTGGCTACATATACTATGCCAAGTGCCAGTTTTCACAAACTGGGCCTACAACAGGAAGTTCGATGGCAAAAAGAAAAACTCAGTTTCTTTGGCATGGCAATCTTCTTTCTCATCAAGAGACCTTTACCACGAATATGAGGGGGAGAAAGAACATAACCCAGAAGAATTACAAAAGTTGGTAAAAATGAAACCAACAGATGTAGCGCCAAAAGACGATTAGTAAAAATAAAATAAAATACCCCCTGGCGGTTCACGAGGAAAACAGTTTGTGCAACAAAATGTGCCTTTAGATATAAATAATGGTTACCATGAAACTTTAACACAGGACATAAATGCCACATGATAATTATCGAAATTGTGTAGTGTGAAAATTAGGACTTCATAGACTATTAAAAAGCAGATCTAACCAGTGTGTGTGGAAGAAGCTATGGCTTAATCATTTCTTGGTTTGAATTCAAATGTGATGGAAGTACTGAGAGGAACTGCTATTCTAAACTAAACTCATATGAAAAAGTAAGAGGTGCTTACTGATTTATAATTACATAAACCATGGGAAGAATAAGAAAATATAACCCTGCAGTTTAATTTAATAAAGGAAGAAATATTTCATATAGTGATTAAAACCATAAAATTCATAAATAGTATTTCAAAAAATGGAGAAATTAAATTATACCACATTTTAATTGGAAAATAGTCAATTTATTTAAAATATTTGACAACAATATTATTAGGTTAAACCTTTAAAAATTTATTTTTGTATGTCAATATTAGTCAAATATGAACAATTTCAAATGCTTCAACAAAATATGGCATACAAATTAATATGAGATAAATAGATCTAAATGTGAAATGGCTTAAATATAAGTAAAAGTACTTAAAAGGAAGTTCTCAAGACAGGGTTGGACTTGTCTATTTCTGGTCTCCAGGTGGCTTGCCCTGCCTGTGGTGATACAGATCCCAGGAATACACCTGCTTCTGTACTGTAGCTCTGCCCTGTACTATGAGATGCATCCTGTGCTCTAAAGGGGGGAACCCATGAAAGATCATTACTGCTTCACATAAACTTTGGCCAGAAGTGGCGCCTGCCTCTTCTCACATTTCCTTGTAGAGTACTAAGAGCCTCTTTGTGTGTATGTTCAAGAATATTAGATATATTTTGACAATAACTACTGGTCTTTGAGACACAGTCATATACACATGTACATACTATGTTGGTAAAATTATTCTTGGAATGAGTACAACAGCTCAGCTAATGAGACCCAAGAATCAGACAGCCAGAGTTAGAATTTTGACACTTCCTACTTATACCAGAGAGAGTGGTACTCATTTAACATTTCAGCAATTTCTCCATATCTCACAGACTTCATAAAGTTACAAATTGTCTTGTTCTGGCCCATGAATTTCGGCAAAGAGTTATCCTGGAAATCCCCAGCATATTTCTCTAATGCTGTGGTGTCTGAAGAAGCTATGTGTTTCAAAAGCTGTAGCTACAAGATGGGGGAGCTTCTGTCAGCCTGAGTCCCTGAGGGTCCATGTGGAGTTGAGCCACATCACACACTCAGACCATGAGAGATAGATAACATTTCTGAGAATTAGGTTACTTATCTTCAAGGGGTAATCTGTTATCACAGTAATTATGTAGTTATCTATAAATTGTAATAATAATAATAATAATATCAAATAGTGAGATCATTGTGAGCATAAAATTATTTACTGCATATAAAGCACAGAGAGCACTGCCTGCTTGGACCTGGGGAGGCATTTAATAATTGTTAGTTATTAATATGATATTAGCAGTTAAAATATATAGACAGGGGTATCTTTAAACCATGTATTTCATTGTGACACATTTTAAAAACTTATCACAATTTTAAAGCACTTTATTAAAGTATGATTGACATACAAAAAGCTATACATATGTAATGTATGCAACTTGATGAGTTCAGAGATAAGTACACACCCATCAAACCTATCACCACATTCTGTCATAGCCATCTTATCTAAAAGTTTCTTCCTACCTTTTAAAATTATTGTTGCTATTTTCTTATTAAAAAAAAAAAACTAACATGAGATCTACCTTCCTAGAAATTGTTTAAGTAAATAGCACAGTATTATTAACTGTATGCTCTATGCCATATCATAGACCTCTAAAACTTATTCTACTTGCTGAAACTGTGCTGTTTGACTAATACCCTACCATTTTCCCCTCGCCCCACATCCTGGCAACGATCATTCTACTATTTCAATAAATATGACTTTAGATGCTTCGGATAAATGGTATCATGTAGTATTTTTGCTTTTATGAATGGCTTATTTCACTTAGCATAATCTTCTCCCGATTTATCTGTGTTGTTGCAAATGGCAGGATTTCCTGCTTTCTTAAGACTGAATAATATTCCATTGGATGTATATAAAACAATCTCTGGAAATGGATCCCAGAGACTATGGGTAGGCTTGTGTTGTGAGTAGGCCTGGTTCTCAGTTCTTCAGGAGAGTGGTACGTTGTCAGGGGTCACAAGGGGAGTGAGTGTGCCTGGTGCCAGGTCCATATCAGGTGGTCTGCCGCTGAAAGTCACAGGGGAGGTTTATCACAATCTTAAAAGCTTAAAGTGATTTAAATTCTTACCATAAGCTTAGGAGAAAATTATTTCCATTGACTAACAAAAACACAGATATACAAAATATGTAGGTAAATTGAAAAATCATAGCCTGGCTGATGTGGCTCAGTGGTTGAGTGTCGACCTATGAACCATGAGGTTAGGGCTCCATTCCTGGTCAGGAAAGATGCCTGAGTCATGTGCTCAATCCCCAGTAGGGGATGGGCAAGAGGCAGCCGATCAGTGATTCCCTCCCATCATTGATGTTTCTATCTCTCTCTCTCCCTCTCCCTTCCTCTCTGAAGTCAATAAAAAATGTTTTAAAAAGAAAAGGAAAATCATGAACTTAGTAACTGTAGAATCAGGAGTTCACCTTAAACCATATTATACTGCCACTTTGGTTATATGTACAACTTTTAGAAAATATTGAAAGTTAAACCTTTCTGTTTTATAAATGCTATATAAAACAATTATTTCTTGCCCTAACCAGTTTAGCTCAGTGGATAAAACATTGCCCTGCAGACTGAAAGGTCCCAGGTTCGATATAAGGGCATAAACCTTGGTTGCAGGCACATCCCCAGTAGGAGGTGTGCAGGAGGCAGCTGATTGATGTTTCTCTCTATTCCTCTCCCTTTCTCTCTGTAAAAAAATCAATGAAATATATTTTAAAAATGAACAATGATTTCTTTTTATTACAATATTACGCATATTTGTAAGATTTTTTGATTAGTCAATGCAAAGAAATCTTCATAATTACATTTATTTCTTAACATAAACTATACAAAAGTAAAACAGACCATTGTATGAAAAAGCAAGGCAGAAACTAATATGTGAAATAAAGTTAACTGGATGGTAAAGGGAACAGAACTACAGTTGAAAACAACATAGTAAAAGCTTCTAAGGAATACCAGAAATTATAACTTGTATTTTATAATTGTTTATTTGTTCTAATCTATAGTCAAAGAAAACAAAAAACAAAAAGATGAGAGAAAAGTTTTACTAATGTTGGGAACATAGCCACAATGATGAAAAATAAAAGTTAGGAAAGAGACTCTTCTGTTTTGCTTTCTTCTGAACTTCAGAGAAGAATTAGTTGCAAGTTGAAAACTTAAGAATAAAAATATAATAAAATATCTAATGACCATAAGTGGCATTTTATGTCCCTACATAATTTCTTCAGGTTTCAACATAAATCTTAGTGATTATTTAAATGTATATTTTTACTGAGTAGTTTAAGAAGATAAGAGAAAAGCCAATTGCATTCCTGTTCAAACTGAGGAGTTGGGGGTGGGAAGATAAATTCTAAAAAAAAAACAAAACAAAACAAAAAAAAGAACTGAACTTGATGCTGACATCTTTGCAAATTTTTGAAGGAGACAAATTCCATGACCACTTAAATAAGGATACACTGAACACAGTGAGAAACAACTTGTAGAAGGAGCAATCAACTTCTAACTGTGCATCCTTTGCTAAGGATTATATCTGGAGAATGGCAGAAAAAACATAATGTAACATATCTCAGCACAGGATATGGCAGTGTATCTTATATTAGTTCTGTAGAGTGGCTTTTTTCATGGTCCATATTTTTACAATAGTTTGAGCTAGTCATTTATAGACTGAGTTACAAATGAGAAAGACTTGACCTACAGGCCGAAGAGATGGATTTGAAACAGTTTCTCTAGTACCTCTGCTTTTATATATCTAATAGAGGCCCTGTGCATAAAATCTGTGCACAGGGGTGGGGGGGTCCCTGTGCCACGCACCAGCACAGCCAAGGGTTTGCATGCCTGAGGGAGGGCCGGTAAATGATGAAGAAAAGAGAGGCAAAAAGAATAAACTTGGTCTAGGTAGATCTTCTGTGCCTGGCTGAGGCCACAGAACAGATGCAGACTGCAAGCTGAGTATTTATTTTATAATCAGAGGTAAACAAGGTACTTTACAATGTTCTTATCAGTTTCACTTATTTTGGCAGTATTTGCTGCACCTCCCACAGCCCATTAGCTACCCAGGAAAGATCTAGGGAGCAGTCACAAGATCGAGCTTAATCATGCTTAGAGGACTGTGCCCTCCAAGCTGGGATTTGTTTTCAGCTTTGCCAGCAGGTCAGTCTGAGGCTTAACCCTATAACTGCTCCCTACGGGTCTTTTAGTCTGGCCTGCACCCTCTGCAATCCAGCACCCCTCAGGGTTTAGGCCCAATTCCACAGTCAGACATCCCTCTCACAATCCAAGACCACTGTCTCCTAACTGCTTGCCTGCCTGCCTGCCTGCCTGCCTGCCTGATCACCCCTAATCACTCTGCCTGCCCGCCTGGTTGCCCCTAACAGCCCTCCCCTGCCAACCTAGTTGCCCCTAACTGTCTCTGTCTCCAACCCCGTCACTATGACTTTGTCCGAAAGGACATCCAGATGGATGTCCAATCTAATTACAATATTACCCTTTTATTAGTAAAGATTTCGTAAATAAAGGTGTAATGAAAGAAAAAGATAACTCAGTACCTTATCAATAAAACACCAGAAAGTGACTTCTTTCATAAAATTGAAGTTTTATAGGGTTACATGAGGAAAAAAATATGGAATTGCTTGTAAACTGCAGTATACTAAAAAAAATAGTTCTTCATGATTTACCAATAATTTCATTCTTATAATACCTTCCATGTACCTGCAATATCATACTAGACAGAGATATTGGATGCTGCTATGTATTCTATTCTCTATTCTCTTTTTTATTACATATTTCTAACACCTGGGGTGTGATAAAGGTCTGCACCTATTCTTCAAATGAATGTTCCCATGTTGTAAGTATTTAGACCTGACTTAACCCCATCAGTCACAAATTGCTGCAGTCACCTTCCACACAGTACAAGCACCTTAAATACTTTTTTCAGATCATTTCCTCCCATTCTACCTGTAACTATCTTCTGGTATTTTAGAACCATTTTATTTTATTTTGCCTCCCCCCCCGCCTGAGTGATTCATCATGATTATTGTTTCATATTACAATAATTTTTATTTCCCAACAGGTTTACTTCCTTGCTTTTTTACCTCCATTTCTTTTCAGAATGAATAACTTCCCTTAGGGTTTAATTTTATTCTTCCGAAGATTCAAGGTTAGAAATGTGTTTTCTGTAGAGTTGTGAATCAAAAACATCCTCATTTGTTAAAATCTACACTTCCATATTTTTTCTATTATGAGTGGTAATTTGGCAGATCCTTGCATTCTAGTTTGACAGCGTTTCTCTCAGCAGTTTGAAGAAATTATTTACCTCTCTGCTGGCTTCTATTATTGCTGTAGAATATTTGTGCAGGTTTCATTCTCTCATGTTTCTCGCTTTTAACCTCTTTGTTTTTCTCCAAAACTTCTCTTTGTCTGTGTTCAGCATTCTCTAACATTTCTCCCACTAAAACTAAAATTTATTGTATATATATCCTCTCATGGCATCCTTCACAGCCACCGATGTTTTTCAGCTTCTCTCTCTTTATCCATTTGTTCTTCACTTTGGATACTTTAGTTAATGCCAAGAAACAGGTTACAAATTTTTCTTTCCAGTTTTTACATGCCCTTTTTGCCTCATCCCTTGTGGTTTTTTAATCTAATAAATATATGCATTTATCTTTCTATTTATTAAACATCTTAATTTTAATATAGTATCTTATAATTCCCATGTTCTTCAAAAAGAGTTGTTTCCTAGTCATTTCCTACCCTCTGACCATTCTGACAGTCTAATCCTGCTGTTTGTTATTTCTACTAACATACTTTTTTTCCTTATATTTTTGTTACTTTGAAATGTAAGTTCCTGTTCAGTGGAACATTATTAGGACAACATGAACTTTTTAAAAATATTTTATTTTTCTCAAAGAGTCATTTTTAAAATGTTATTTAATCAGATAAGCCAATTTTATTAGCAGTCTAAGACTGTTTAATGGCTATTTATCCATCTGGATTTAGAAGAACATGCAGATCATGCTAATTCAAACCAAGTCGAAATCAAAGAAGACCTGTGATTATCACTTGTATGGTAAGAACATTTTGTTTCTTCTCCTGGACATGAAAAGGAGACACTCAGTCCTGCTTATCATCTTTATAAGCTTGTTGACCATTCGTGTGTGATTTTAAAGAAATATCCACTCAAGATTTTTTATTCATGCATAATGATTTCTATTGCACAATTTCATAAAATAGCAATCTCTTCAAGTATCCTGTTTTTGTTGTTTGTTTTCAGGGCCCAGACTACTTGGTTATTAAGATTACTGAAGGCTCTTCCACCAACAAAGTAGCAAACAAATTGTTAGTGTTTGCGTTCTGTTCTGTTTTCAACCCTCTCCATATTTGGTCCGTGGCTATTTTTATTTTCATTTTAATTAAAAGCTCATCTCTGCAAATAAAAGTGTGCTAGTTCAGTGTTACCCAGCACATTTTAGTTTTTTATGGAGGACTATAGTTTCAGACTATATAACATGAACATTTTCAAGGGAAAAAAAATAGAGATGTCTCTCAGTGTTTAATAGTACTTTTTTTCTTAGTTGTTTTATTTTTTTTCTCAGTATTTTTTTTTATAAATAGAGAAAGTTTACTTAGAACATTTATAGGACAGTTATGAGAGATAGCTAATGTGCTAAAATGGTGAAGTAATAATATGGAGATAAGATTAAATGTAACATCTATGAAATTCTCACATGAAATGCATTTATTTATTTATTTACTTACTTACTTACTTACTTACTTACTTACTTACTTACTTACTAGTGGGCCAGTACACGAAATTCTTGCATGGGTGGGAGGGGTATCCCTCAGTCAGCCCAGACTGTACTTTCTCCAATCTGGGACCACTGGCTCCTAACTGCTCACCTGCCTGCCTGATCACCTCTAACCACTTTGCCTGCCAACCTGCTTGCTTCCAACTGTCACACTTTCCAGCCTGACCACTCCCAACTGCCCACCACTGCCAGCCTGCTTGCCCCTAACTGCCCCCCACTGCTGGCCTGCTCCCCCATCATGGCTTTGGCCCCACCATCATGGCTTTGTCTGGAAGAACATCCAGAACATCTCCTGGAAGGTCTCCCGGTCTAATTAGCACATTGCCCTTTTATTAGTATATATTTATTTTAATATTTAGATTGTTTTCAGAGAGGAAGGGAGAGGGAGAGAAAGATAGAAACATCAGTGATGAGAGAGCATCATTGATCAGCTGCCTCCAGCATACCCCACACTGGGGATTGAGCTCCCGATCCAGGTATGAGCTCTGACCAGGAATTAAATTGTGATCTCATGGTTCATAGGTCAACACTCAACCACTGAGCCACACTGGCCAGTCATCACATGAAATTTAAACCAGGTATGACATGAGTGCTTTTGTTATAAGCACTTTAAAAATTATGGTCTATGTAGGACAAAGGAACTTATCCCCTAAGGAAGGATTCAGAGGCTTTCAAATATTTAAGGAATGATGAAAGAAAATTTACACATTTTTCAAGCTGCTTTGGAAGGTGATTTGAGATTTAAAAAACTTGGGAATTTCAAGGGAGAAATGCTGGATCAATGTAAGGAACCATTTTGGCAATTATAGATTTTCTCAGAGAATTGCCTTCTGTCCAACCATTTAGAATTACTGCAGAAGAGAATATCCATTTAGAATTACTGCAGAAGAGAATACCTACATAAGATGCTATAGATGGGGTTCCTACTCTCAGGGGTAAATTGTTCTGGTGCTGTGTTTCCCTGAAAATCTATTAATCTATGGTTCTATATTATGTATTTGCTTTTTGTCTCTAGAAAAATTTAAAAACATACCATTCACTATCTGGTTATGAAACATACATATAGTCATTGTTTGGAGTAAAATATTTCTGCTATACAATTTTCAATCAGCAACTTATATTAGCTGATTCAAACCACTTGAATTAATTTATTATGACTGTAGGTTATAATGTGATATTACTTCTTAGACTTTTCCATTCAGCTTTCCTCAAAAAAAAAAATCCCATAGCTCAAAAATGTTTTGTAAAAACTCATAAAAAATAACTTTATAAGTTGTTATCCTCCAAAGAAATATCAAATATAAAGTTGGTATTGCATTTGACATAATAATAAATAAAAACATAATAAAATTTCATGTTCCATTTTGAAAAAATGATCTTTATCTTTTAAGTGTAACTTCAATTGTGACTATATCTAAAGACAGATAGATTATGTTAGCTAACTAATTCACACATATTTCCAATTTTTAGATAAATTTAATCTTGATATATTCAAACTTTTAAACACATTTATTGAGCATCTCATTTTGTGTGTGTGTGTGTGTGTGTGTGTGTGTGTGTGTGTGTGTGTGGAGATTGTCAGTGCTGTAGATAAAATAGGAGAAAATATAATTGACCATATTTTAATGAGGATGATGATCTCCAGGGCTGGATATACATTAATTAAAAACCACCTAGTAAATCTAAAAATAAACCTCAGGCATTTTCAAGAGAAGAGATTTTTTAGTGAGATTACTATTTATCAGAGGGAGGTCAGAAAAATCATCTCTAGGTAAATGATAATTGATCTGAGACCTGTAGGCATTAATTAGATAAGAAAGAGGAGAAAGGTGAGGTAGAGTTCTGGAAACTAATTCATGAAAAGAAAACAAATTACTTGATGGAGCTTGCTGAGATATAGAAACTGAATGAAGACCCTATGGTTAGATTACAAACAAACAAACAAACAAACAAACAACAATGACATGGCACAGGATGAGATTTACATAATTATATTAATACTAGAGGCCTGGTGCCACGGAGCAGGTCTAAGCTGGCAGTTAGACATCCCCTGAGGGGTCCTTAGTGCTGCCATGGAGGTGAGAGAGGCTCCCGCCACCTCAGCTGTGCTCGCCAGCCATGACCCTGGCTCAGGGCTTCTCGCTGAGCAGTGCTCCCTCTATGGGAGCACACTGACCACTGGAGGCAGCTCCTGCATTGAGCATCTGCCCCTGGTGATCAGGGCATGTGATAGTGACCGTACGTTCTGCCATTCAGTCTACTTGCATGTTAGCCTTTTATTATATAGGATTCTTCAGTATGTTCAAGCATTATTTAGTTGTATTGGTTGTTTAGTTGTTTTACTTAGTTAAAGTTTTTTTTAATATTTATGAAAGTGAATAAATGAGAATTTAAAGATGGTTTTTTATTTATACCCTGCAAAATTATTTGCTTGATATTATCAGTAAGAAGTGTATCCTACTTACAACAGTAGAATAGCAGTTATAGTTTTTGATGTCTGCCTGTCAAACAGCAATATAATAAAAAATAAAAGAGGATATGTGTTTTTGTTTAAAAAAAAAAAGAATTTGAGTTCTATTCTAACTACTTAAACAATCTTAGGAAAATCTCTTTTCCTCCTTGTTTTCTTTTTTTTTTTTTTTCTCATCATGAAAAGTTATTTAGATTTAGTGATCCAAAAGATGCCTATCAATTCAAGTTTTCTGACTGCAGATTTTTAAAATAAATAATGCTAGTGGTTTGGTGCATGGAATTCATGCACAGGTAGAAACTCTAGGCTATGCCCAAGATCAGGGCCAGTTGGGGCCTTCTGACTGCCACCCGGGGCCTCCCTTTCACAGCTCGGCTGCCAGCCAGCGCCTTCCTTCATTCTGAACAGCCCCCCAGTGGTCAGCACATGTCATAGCAAGCAAGTGGACTCCCGGCCAAACTTCCATGGGGACAATTTACATATTAGGTTTTTATAGAGAGAGATGATTCATTTGTAGAAAACAAAATTAATACCTTGGAGCAAAAGAAGATATCAAAAGACAAAATACAACCTGCAGAGTCTATGTACAATGCAATTGCAATCAGAAGTTATTTGATTTTTCAAATGGAGCTATAGCCTGGCTGGCATTGCTCAATAGTTGAATAGTTGAACTTCAGCCTGTGAACAAGAGGTCATAGTTTGACTCCCAGTCAGGGCACATGCCCAGGTTTCAGGCTCAATCCCCAGTTTGGGGCATGCAGGAGATAGCCCTTCAATGATTCTCTCTCATCATTGATGTCTCTTTCTCTCCCTCTCTGAAGTCAATAAAAATATTTTTAAATGTAGCTGCAAAGAATAATTATGTATCAATGAACATCAATCCATCTTTAAACCAATTGTGTGTGTTTTTTTTCTACAATTATCTAACACAGAATTCTCAAAAGGGTTAAGTCTCCAAAAGGTTAGAATTCAGGTATTTGTATCATTTGCTCTATCGAACATAGGCACAGTCAAACATTATTATTTTTCATATGTATTTTTCTCAAAGCACATGCAAATAGAATTAATGTCTCAAATAATATAATCTGTTTCACTTTACTGAAACATGTTCTCTTATCACAAGTATAGAGGAAGCTGCAGAGATTGCAGATAAAGATATAGTAGTTGTCAACATTTTAAAGATTTATTAATTTCATGGAACTCTATTCAACTTCCAAGATGCAAACACTGTTTTTTATTTGCCTCCTTTTTCTTACTCTTTATAAAAATAAAGTATGGGAAAGGAAATTCAGTTGCCAATTTAAATAATATCTTATTTAGGATACCTGGTGACTTTTCTTCATAGGTAATTGCAGAGTCTGAAATCTCTGCTTGCAAGCCAAAGAACTGTCTGTTTCATTTTCACACCACTGAGAATTTGTTAATCTTCAATTGGAAAGGCAATACTGAGCACACCTTTGAAGCTTGATGACTTCTCTTCTAGAAATTATTTAATCATTAGAAAGAAATACCTCATATGTCACCAGTCATAGCACTGTTTCCATTTTTAAATATACTAGAAGAGAAACACATAAGTAACATGGGGTTTCTATATGGCATTCTATATTTATGCACATTGAGAAATTTATATTGAGTCTAAGGGTTTAGTTATATAATAGGAAAGTGTTTTGAGAGTCTTAGAGAATATACAACCAATTTTTTTTTCCTTTGTCAGTAATTATGTTTTATTAAGGGGAAAAAAGGTCAAGTCAGAGTTCATGTAAATGGAAAGCATGCTCATCCATTCATTCAGTGAACACATTAATTGAATATATCTCTCATCATCTACTTAATATTAAATAAAAGTAGAAATGCTATGGTTGCCAAAACAGGTTTGGCTCAGTGGTAGAGTGTCCGTCTGCAGACTGAAAGGTCCCAGGTTCGATTCTGGTCAGGGGCATGTACGTTGGTTGCGGGCACATCCCCGATAGGGGGTGTGCAGGAGGCAGCTGGTTGATGTTTCTCTCTCATTGATGTTTCTAGCTCTCTGTCTCTCTCCCTTCCTCTCTGTAAAAAATCAATAAAATATATTTTAAAAAAAAGAAAGAAAGAAATGCTCTGGTCAATAGACATATGAAAAAATGCTCAATGTCACTAATCATCAGGGAAGATACAAATCAAAAGTACGATGTGGTATCACCTCACACATGCCAGGATGGCAATCATCAATAAATCAACAAAGGACAATTGCTGGCTAGGGACCTTGGTACATACACTTCTGGTGAGAATGCAGATTGGTGCAGCCACTATGGAACACAGTATGGAATTTACTCAAAAGTTAAAAAAATGGAACTGAAGTTTTACCTTTCAGTTCTAGCAATATATACTAAGAATCCTGAGACACCAATCAGAAACAATATATGCACCCCTATGTTTATAGCAGCGCTATTTACAACAGCTAAGATCTGCAAACAGCCCAAGTGCCATCAGCAGACGAGTGGATAAAAAGCTGAGGTGCATTTACACCCTGGAATACCGTGCAGCTGTAAAGAAGAAGGATCTCTTACCTTTTGTGACAGCATGGATGGACCTACAGGATATTATGCTGAGTGAAATAAGCCACTCAGAGAAAAACAAGTATCGCATGGTCTCACTCACAAGTAGTATCTAACAAATATAATAAACTGATGAACAAAATAGATCTAGAGGCATAGATACATGGAGCAGCCTGACAGATCTCAGAGGAGAGGTTGTTGGGGAACATATACATATGAGGGGCCCAGTGCACCTTGAAAAAAACCGTGGGCCACAAGGATGCAGTTGGCAAAGGGGTGGGTGTTGGCCCATCCTCCACACCCCAACCTGGTCCTCCCACAGTGGCCCCCGGTTCCCTGTCTGCCAGCAGCCCTGCTCCCACCACTGTGGCTCCCTTATGCTGATGGTGCCGGCCCCTCTTGCACCCACTAACAGAGTGGAGCAATTGGAGCCAGCACCAGCAGTGGGTGCAAATGGGGCTGGTGCTGTCAGCGTGTGCAAGTGGCAGCTGCTGCCCCAATCACCCCTCAGGAGCACGGGAATGAAAACAGTGTGCTACTGACATAAAAACTCATAGATCACCTGACATAAAAACTCATAGACCATCTGGACAGGATTGAGAGGCTAAAAAGTGCTGGCAAGGATGTAGCGAAAAGGGAACCCTCCTAATACTGTTGATGGAAATGTACATTGATTGTCATTATGGGAAACAGCAGAGAGGTTGCTAAGAAATTAAAAATAGAATCGTCAGGTGATCCAGAGTTCCCACTTGTGGATAAATTACCTGAAGGAAATGAAATTGATATATTGAAGAGGTGTCTGCCCTCCCATGGTTCTGGAGATCTGATGTACAGTGTGGTGACTGCTCTTATTACTGTATTGCACACCTGAAATTTACTAAGAGGATAGATCTTGTAAGTTTTCTCACCTCACAAAAAAGTGAAATGTGGTAACGATATGAGGTGATGGACTTATTAATTCACTTAGTTGTAGTGATCATTCCAAATCCATACATATGTCAAAATATCAAGCTGTATATCTTAAAGATATACAATTCCTATATGTCTATTATATTTCAGTAAAGCTGAAAAATTATCAATTTGAGTATTTTAATTGAGATTCAACTATAAGGTCCTTCGGGATACTGCTAGTTATTAACAAGTTCAATCGCAAGTGAAGCAGGCTATTATTTCTATTGTCCATTAAATGCTTATTGCTTAAGATAGAATTTCCTTTATGTAATGGACATGTCTTAACCTTTAGTCTGGTTAATATATTTAGGTTGGTAGATTGCTAAAAAGAAAGTTAAATAACATCATTGAATCACAGCAGTAATATTCTCCCCTTCTGTATATGTATACTCTATGTTTTTGCTATAATCTTTACCAAAGGATATTCTAAAATGGATTATGATATATATATTTCACAGAAACTAGCTTAGCTAAAAATACCGATGATAAACTAAGCCTTCCAGAGAAATCAGGTCAATTTACTTCAGTAAACTGCAGATCACCATAGCTTTCTGCAAAAGCTGGAAATTCAAAAGCATTTATATAGCAGTTACAGGGTTATGTTCCTGTGGAATCTATTAAGGTTATGGTAAAGAAATTTATTTTAAATTCTATCTATTACTATGCCCAATATTTCTTCTCCATAAAAATTATTTAGCTATGACTATTAACAAAAATGTTGTTTGAAAATAATAGCATAATTCAGTATTTCAAACAGCATACATGGTCAATGTATCTAACTATATTGATTTGTCTTTTGAGTAATTTTTATTCACTCTGATGTCAAAATGCTTTAAAATTCAGCAAATTTTATACAAACATATTTAAAACTGCTTCACACTTCAGTGAAATTCATTCAGCTTTAGGCTATATATAGAGACTTAACAATCTACCACACTCACTTCAGTTCAGAGCTGGTTAAGAGGGAAGGGGGAGGAAGTAGAAAAGGTAATCTATTCAGTCAGAACCTCCAGGGAAATATAGCATGCATGGAGCCCTATGTCCCCTCTAGCACACTTCTATTCTCATTTTATTTACTTTTTACTAAAACTTTTTTATAAGCCTTCCTAGAAAAAAATAACATACTTGTCAATGACTTGAGCCTTATGTGTACATTTATTACATTTAGGACTGAGCTACAGAGAGATTCAAATTTTACAGACTAACCTTGTGGTATAAGACTTTTATATATTTTCTACTTAAAATTCTTAATGTCATATAAATATACTTTTTATGCTATGGCTTAATATAAATGATAGTTCAAGACAAATACAGGGGTGACAAAAGTATGTTTACAGTTGTTTTTATGGAAAAATATATATAGTTCTGATTATTACAGTAGCTTTATTAAGTTTGTTTCACCAACTCAGAACTATAAACCTACTTTGCCCATCCATGTATAACCTACCGTATTTTCCGGCGTATAAGACGACCCCTAATTTTACAGTTAAAACATAGGTTTAGGCCTATATTCGCTGTATAAGACTACCCCCACTTCAAAGAAAAGACTTACTTTGCCGTCAAGATCTGCAGGAAATTTTTGTGCAATTTTGGTCTTTTGCTTCTGATTTTTGGTTGACTTTTTTTCTTTTCAAAAGTCGTCTTATACGCCGGAAAATACGTAAGGGTAGAATGGGTACTAGAGCTATCTGAGGGTCATTTCAACTAAAACAATCTCTAGATTAAAAGGAAAAACACCTAAGGCTAGGCCAGGAATATTTCACTCTTTTATATAGCTGGAAAGTACTCTCTTTGATGGTTTTCCTTCACAATTTCTGAAGACTATGATTCTGGCCCTCTAGAGTATCTAAGTTACCTTCCATAAATCTCATGTCATACTTCAGACTCCAAAATCTGAGATATGATGGCCTGGAATATATATATAAAATAGCTTTAATGATTCAAATATTTTTCTGGCAAAGGTTAATTCCATACAAGTGTTTATTAAATATAAAATGTGATGTATGGATTTCTATATATTATATTAATATAAAATAATATATACTAGTTTATGGTCAGTGGTTCAAAAGAAATAAATTCTGAAAAGGGAAACCAGATATTATTTTTTGAACAATCTTAATTGCTATTCTGTAGAGAGCTTTAAATAGTTTCTGAGGGTGAATGAAGTTGACATAGACTCCACACTCTTAGAATATACACCCTAGGAAAGAAAATTAGACTTATATGTAAGTCATTAAACTTATATGTTAAATAATAACTTAATTGGGAAAACAACAGAAGTTGTGATGTGATTTTAGAAGATCTGCTTCCAACTAGGTAAATCAGAAAATGTTTTGACTACACCTTTCATAAACAAACTGGGTGAGTGGAGTAATTCAAGTAGCGTATAGTGAACAATTTAATTGGTTTGTAGTTTGAAGCAAAATAAAACGGAGAGATTGTGTGGCAAGAAATATGATTAGTTAAAATTGGAAAAGTCAGCTTGGGGACAGATAATTCTGGGTTTCACATAAAAATTACTGTGGATTTCATTTGGTATGTAATGAAGACTCTTTTAAAGGTTTTATGCAAATGTAACATGATTGTGGTGGCTTTAGGAAAATAATCTGACTCCATTGCGCCACGTGAATTAGAAGAGAAGGTTGAAAAGTTTATTGAAGTTTAATGTAAACGCCAGGGAAACGGCAATGAGTTTAAGGACAGTTGAAATGGCACATTGGCTACAGGATTGAAGAAAAAGAAAGCAGTGCAATGAGTATAAAAGTGTTACTAAAAACATAGGAAGGAGAGACAAAAGAGAATGCTTGGGACAGTGATGACTCTATTCCAGACATGTATTAGGATTACCATCACAAAAACACTCAGATTAAAACTATTTAGCAGTTATTTGGAAACAAAAAAATATCAGACAAATGGTTTAAAATCTATACCTTATGTTTTCATTTTCTTTCCATGAGTTGCCTGGTCAGGATTTTGAAAAGTAAGGATTTTGACCATCTACATAAGAATTCCCTGAGATGCTTACTGAAATGAAGATTCCAAAGCCATTCTTTAAACTATGAATCTAAATACATATTTAAATTCACTAACCTTATAATCGTATTGCATTTCTTCATTCTATGCCCTATCATTGAATTATAAATATTAATTTCTGGCTTAAATGCAATTCAAATAAACCTAAATTGTAAAGACAGTAAATTATGATAATAAAGACATACTTTTGAATAGTATTGTTTAACCTTGACGCTTCAAAAGGAGCCTTCACTTTAAGTTAATGAGGTATAGTAATATACAGAGACTATAATAATTTTTAAATTAACTTGAAATCACAATGCAATATTGTTGATTAATGGGTACAAGGATAGCATTTATTTCCTAAATTGTTTTAATTATAGTCAGTGCTATAAATGGCCACATTTTATTTCAAGGTAAAAATAAAATAGATGATTAGCTTTTTTATTATTTTACAACTCACAATTTTCATACATTTCACTTACATTTTTATGAACTTACCTTCTACTTTGATTAAATTAGAACCTCAATGAAATCATAATGAGTTAATGTTTTATTACTATCTCCTACATGGCATTATATTGTGTAGAACTATCAAATAATTGTGAATCTTTTTAGCATCTTTAACAAAATATTTGTAAAAAATAAAACAAAACAACTTTATTAAGTTAAGAAGCATTTCTCCATAAAAAGTTGAGGCAAAATCTAACAAAATTATATTTCTTTTTTGGTTAGTTTATGAACAATTTATATGCAGCTTTAGGTAAAGGATGTAAAGAAAGTGAGAAAATTTGGACAAATTTTATTACTTGTATTTGATATCTAACTTCTATCTTTATGTGCCTTAAAGAATCTATTATTTTATTTTAAAAAATCTGAAATTACCTAATCAAAAAAATCTATATTATTTCTCTTATATAAAATTAGAATAAAAAATAAATTCATGTATGCAGATATAGAGGACAAGACTAAACTTACTGCCATAATAAATTGTTTCTGGATAGTCAATGTTTTGATAGCATCAAAGAAGCAGTTGTCTGTGGACAAGGTCATTAGAGATTCAATAACATCATTAAAGGATAATCATGTAGTTGTAGCTCAATACACAGACTCATGAATAAAGACCAATTGTAATAATACAATAAAAGCAGGGGATCAAGATCTGTTTATTTTAGAAGAGATGGAATAAAGAGTAACTTGAAGAGATTAAATTATAACTTTATAAAAAAAATAAAGAGAAAATAAGTTATACCAGAATATTACAAGCATCAGAAAGATGATGATGTTGGAAAGATGTTTGCCATCATAGGATAAAAACCATGATACTTTCCAAAAAAATGGAATAAATATGCCAATCTAGATCTAGATCTTGACTTAGTTGTATCATGTAAATTTCAAATTCTTAAGAATATAATAGCTGAATAGAGACTAATGTTTACAGTTTATAAGAAACCATTTCTTAGTCACTAAAATTTTCTAAATACATATGTTTTAAACAATTACCACTTTTACTGGAAATTTTTAAGTGTCCCCTGCTTAAATTTTACCTTTTCTTGATTTTATGCCTATTAGGCTACAAAATTAAATGTCAATTCATACAATATGCAATATTAATAATATCAGGCAGTTAGAGGAATATGTATTAATGTTAAGGCTGGTGAAAAAATTAAGAAAAATATACCTGGTAGTGTCTTGAATGTGGCCAAGCAGACCAATCCACAGACCATGGGTAAATGAGGAACTCCTTGCTGACTAGGGTTACCTCTCTACCACAACAGAGTATTTTTTCTATTTTTAGGATGTAGCCCTCTCTCATCAGGTGACCAGTTCAATGTTTAGGTTATCATGCGAGGTAAAGGTTACATAAAGCAGTGAATGTCATGGAGACCCCAGAAATAGACCCTTGTTTATATGGTCAAATGATCTTAAACAAGGGAACCAATACCACTCAATGGGGAAAGAGCACTCTCAAACAATTGCTGATAGAAAACTGTGTATCCACATGCAAAAGAATGAATTTGGACTCATATGCAAAAATTAACTCAAAATGGATTAAAGAGCTAAATGTAAGACTTAAAGTATAAAACCTCTAAAAGAAACATGAAAATAATCTTTATGAGATTGATTTGGCAATGATTTCTTGGATACAACAACAAAAGCACCAGTAATAAAGCAAAAACAGGTAAATATGGTTAAATTAAACTTCAAAAGATGAGTGCTTTATAGTCCACAATTAACAGTGAAAAAGTAACATGAGGAATAAAATCACATGTCTAATAAAGAGTTAATATCCAGAATAAAGATTACTACAACTCAATGTCAAAAATATCAAATAACCCAATTAAAAATGGGCTAAGGACTTGAATAGACATTTCTAAAAAAAAAAAAAAAAAAAAAAAAAAAAAAAAAAGCACACACACAAATGGTCAACAAGCATATAAGAAGATTCACTTTGCTAATCATCAGAGAAATGAAAACCAAATCCACAAGACACTTATTAAGATGGCCACTATGAAAAAAAAATAATAGGAAATAAGAAGTGCTGGTGAGGATATAAAGACATTGGACCCCTGTGCGCTGTTGGTAGAGTAATAAAATGATACACTGATAATAGAAAACTGTGTAGAGGTTCCTCTCAATATATTAAAAGTAGAACTATCTTATAATCCAGCAATGCCATTTCTACTTATAGATCCAAAGTAATTGAAATCAGTATCTCTAAGATATATCTCCATTCCCATATTGATAGTAGTACTATTCACAGTAGACAAAAAATGGAAACTGCCTAATTGTCCCTTGTTGGATGAATGGACAAAGGAAGTGTGTGTGTGTGTGTGTGTGTGTACACGTGCAGGCAAAAGTAGGTTTGTAGTTCATATGGAAAATAATACAATAATGATATAAGCATAAACTCTGTTTCCCACAACTGTACACCTACTTTTGCCCCATCCTGTATTATGAAATTTATTTTCAAGTAATAATCTTCCCAGGTCTTTATTGTGGGAGTCGGGAGAGAGGGAGTTTTATTCTGCCCCCTTTTTTATTTTCCTTCCAGGTTAGTCTATGGTAACATTTTATCATGATTCTCTCACATGAAACAAGGGTACAATCTTCCAATAATTTTATGGAAATA
Organism: Pipistrellus hanaki; assembly: GCF_964339955.1. Taxonomy (NCBI): domain Eukaryota; kingdom Metazoa; phylum Chordata; class Mammalia; order Chiroptera; family Vespertilionidae; genus Pipistrellus; species Pipistrellus hanaki. The sequence goes on along the minus strand of NC_140506.1, from coordinate 18,214,964 downwards.
GTAAAAAATAGGCCAGTATTGTTCTAACATGCAGAAGGATTATAAAAGATTTGCAGGCATTGCATATTCTCATTTTCATTACAGAACATAGACTTATATTTTGATAAGAGCTCAGAAACCTCTTGTATCTTGCTTAAGACAAATAGACACTGTTTTCTATTCTGCTTTCTGTGGGAAGAGAAAAAAATAATATTTTTAGTGATGTTAAGGAATCTGAGGTCCAATTTGGGGATTTTTTATTTCTTAAGGGTCTCTATTAACTGTAAGGAATCACACACAATAAAAGAATAGGTAATGAAAAATGATTATTATAAAGAAAGGACAGTGAAGAGTAAATTCTGTTAACCAAGAAGTGAAAATACTAAAGACCTTTTAAAGCAGGTTTATTGAGGTACCATCTACATACTACAAAAATATACTTAATTATACAATAAAATAATTTCGGAAAAATTTTGAATCATACAACCATCACCACAGTCCCAGGCTGAAAAATCCCATCACTCAAAAAAAGAAAAATCATCTCTTGTGCCCTGTTGTAGTTGTTCCCTCTTTCCATACCCAACTTCAGGCAATTGTATATTATATTACTCAAGAGTTTTGCCTTATCTGGGAAAAATATATTCCAGAAACTAAAACAGTTATATGTTAATAAATGTTTTAGACAAGTGTCAACTGAACCTCATATCCCTTATTCTGCTGCCTGGAATTCTAAATATCTAGCTTTCATGAGAAGTAGTCATTTCAATGTTTGCAAAGAAAAAAACTTGACTAACATGCTATGTTGTTGCAAGAGCCAAGCCTCTTTTGTCATCGCCTAGAATGGTCTTACTTTCAGCACAGTGTTACACAGAGTTGGAATCTTTACTTCTCCAATGCTTATCAGCCAGGATTCCAGTGACATTAAAAGCTCTTCTAGTCATCTCTTTTCCTATAATTGATTTTTCACTGAACTCTGGTGGTGTTTTATTTCTAGTCCTTACTTCTGATCTTACCACAAGCTCAGCGCTTCATTATAGAAGAAATTCTAGTTGAATTAGTTTAAGGGCCTGGGTCTCTATTTCCTATATATCTTAAATGTCAAATGCTCACCTTCATGAATGTGAAGTCATTTATTGCCCAGGGTTGTAAATGCACTCACTGGCTATAATTGGGTCTTTATTGTACAGACCTCAATATCAGCCATCATAATGTTTGAGAAGTCTTCATCATTACATACGATCTTACCTGGTTAGCATCTACCTCTGCACCCATCCCTTCAGAACCTGCTTGGAAACTAGTCGGCAGCTCTCATGCCAGGTTCTAGGTTAATCTCCTGGCCAGTCATCCCTTGTTGAGTTAAAGTCAAATTTGTGCTTTTTAACTTTTATCTAAGATATACCAACAGAATTTGCTGACACTTAAAAAAAAATAAGACAGACAAATATTCTGTGTTGGGTTTATTTTTAGCTTAAATGGACACCACTTAAATTCAATTTCAATACATGGGTTGGTAAAGGAGAAATTGGAGTGATTCAAAAGCCACCTGAAGAGAACTGATAAGTCGAACAAGAAACCATGACAGTTTGCAAAAATGAGAAAGAGTATCTTTTAAAACATCGATATCTTTCTGTCTTGTCATAAGGCACAGAAATACACAAGCTGTTATGCGAAAGAACTCAGCTTCCTGGGAGTGCAGTGACAGAATGACAAGGTATGAAGGGGTTTTTGTAGGCCCTTCTTTTACTCAGTCATTCTCTCGCTCTCCTTTTTTGTTATTAGTTTAGTTGCATGTCATCAGATCCTGAACTCTCATGAAAGAAAATCAAAATCGCTGTGAAAAACATCTGCTACTGCCATGACTAGTTGTTTTGAAGCCATTGAAAGTTCAAACAAATTAAAATTTGAAATGTTTCTCCTTCATCATAGATCGGGGTTTTTAAAAGGTTAAGCTAAAAGCAGTTCATAATAGTTGACTTTTTTTCTTTAATTGATGTAACATGCAATTCTTAAGTGCAAAATTATAGAAAGAGACAGGCAATGTGGTTGAAGAAAAAACTGTGGGCTGTAGAGTTAGACATAGATTTCTTTTCCAGCTCTGTGCTTGTTATGTATTTGAACTTCTGTATACAAACAAAAATTTGATATTTATTACCTAAATAGTCAATTTGTGCCAAGAGTAGTTTATTCATTGGTCTTAATTTTTAAAACTATGTTATAATGTAGGTGTTCCAGCCTAATTTTACCACCTGAAACTTAAAATCAACTTAAAGTAAAACTAGATCCATTGAGAGCTAAATCTATATGACTTCAAAATACATTTTACTTTCATTTTAGCATTTTTTGGGCTAATTAAAATCTTAGTGTAGATTGCATAATAAAGTTCACAGTGCATAGATGTACAATCAAATAAAATTTTACAAATGATCACATTTGTGTAGTAACCAAAACTCAAATCAAGAAACAGAAAAGCACCAGCCGCTGAAAAGCTTAATTTCCAGTCACTGATTCTCCCAAAGTAATCAATATCCTAACTTCACAACCACAAACTAATTTCTTTGTTTTTTAAATTCATTTAAATATAATCATATGGCATAAAATTATCTGCCTTCTGTAGTACCACACTGTGTTTGCAAGACATTTAACTTTTATTGAATGTAGTTATAGTTTGTTCATTAGCATTACTGTGCAATATTCCATTGTATGAACCTACTCAATTTAACATGCATATGTTTTATTTATGTACTAGAGGCCTAGTGCTAAAAAATTTGTACACTCGAGGGGTCCCTCAGCCCAGTCTGTACCCTCTTACAATCCAGGAACCCTCAGGTAGGATTTCTAGGCCTGGCCTGAGATCAGGGCCTCTCAGGGCTTTCCTTCCCCCCAGATGCAGGCAGCTGGCCCCACCCCCACTGCTACCACCGCTTGCCATGTGTGCAGCATTGCCCCTCCCCCTGCTCCCCTGCCACCGGTGGCCCCCCTCTGCAGGTGACAGACATGAGTTACAATGGCTTGGCTGGCCTTTTATTATATAGGATTTAATACATATATGTGTACAAAATATATGCATATATGTATAAAACAAATAGAAATATATAAATTCTTCATTCATGTTCAGTTTTAAATATTATAAATGAAGCCCTGGGCATTTTTGAGCTTGAATTTTGGTGAATATTACTACACATTTTTGTTGAATACACACTTGGGAATAAAATTGTGGATTAGAATACACATTAAAATTTAATAGAAACATTTAATTTTTTATTCTACCTTGTCCTGGATTTCCCACTTTCCCCTCTGCCAAGATATTTTACCTATCTGAATGTTAAGTTTCACATCTGTAAAAAGAATAACCTTTTGAATGTGAGAATTAAGTACTGTGACATATTAAGAGTCATCTAAATTTGGTCCGTTGGAAGCATTTGACCTACATAAGTAGCTTACCCATATGGATTTTCTACTTTGCTTTTCATTCAACATCATCAGTGATTTCAGCTATTCTATTTGTTGTTATTAATGTTAATGCCACAAAAACTTACATACTTAATATATTCAGAGAGTATTTCATTCTAAGAAAAATATGTGTAAAGTATGTATGGGGGATATCTTAGATTTGCCATATTATGAAGATGTCAATGTGATGTTAAAGTAATAAACACTCCTCTTATGTTCTTTGGAGCAGATTTAAAATAACATTGCATTATAACTATTGGCTAGAGTGGCAAACAAAACAGTACTTGCTTTCACTAAGCTTGGAGTCCATCTCTTATAATAGGTTTACCAGTTCTACCAAGACACATCTTTCTTCCCTTTTCATTTGCTCAGTACTAGAACTATCACTAAACTCACTGGAAGTGGTGGGTGCCTCCTGACTTAAATTGAAGAAGCATATTTTGAAATAGCTAGAAAAGACATAAACAGTAAATTTAGGAACTCAACAGCTCTATTTAATTCAATAAATATTGGTTAAGCAACTAATCCAGGACTCTTATTGATTATACAAAATGTATGATCACTCCCATAAAAATTCCCAAATTATTTCAGAATTAAAGAAATGTACTGTGAGTGTAAGTGTAATTTATATTTACATCCAATTAAAGCTTCTGTTACTTATTATTTGGTTTTGGAATTTTTTTAAAGATGGACAGTTTAATGTATTTTTAATTTGAATGACAAAGATATTGGCCTAATGATTTAATTATATTTTAAAAGCTATTAAAATAACAAAGCAAATTATAAACATTTCAAAGTTTTTAGAAGTTACATCTTAAACACAGAAAACAATGTTGCTTGGTCTCCTATAAAACAAAATTAAATGGTTATTGATAGAAAACCTTTTAAACTGTTTTAGTCAAACTCGAATAAAAACATTTAAGAAATAAAACATGAACTTAAAAGAGTTTTAGCAGAATATTGAGCTCTCCTTGATATTCATAGAAATCAACACAATGTCCATTAGTGCAGAATAAAAGACATAAAACAGCTTAGTGTAAAAAAACACCCTGCATTAATGGAACATTAAAGTTGTGATTTAAACCCACAGAATTCAGGAAATTCAGAATTAGAACTCCCAAGGTAACCTTAACTGTGACCTCTTGTGCAAGTACATGGTTTAAAAAATTGAGATTTTTTCCCTTTCTGATCACATATCACTATGAAGAACAATTTTGAAGGGGGGAAAAAGGTGCTATTTTTCCTTAGAACCGCTGTATATGTTTAAAGTTTTATACCCATTTAGAAAAGCAAGCCATCAATCTTATACTACCATATGAGCTAATTATGGAATAAGAAAGACTTTTAAAAATATACTATTGAAAGCTGTAAAAGCTACAACATAATGCACATACATTTGTAATGTGAAGTTGGGCTTTCTTTTAAAATAGGCTTAAGTGCCTAACATGTAATAAACATATTCATATTGCAGAGTGACAGTGGTGAACATTATTAAAATTGAATAGCATGGAAGGAAAAAGGGCCAGGAAATAATTGAGCTGAGCGTCAAAAGTATTATGCTTCATATTTTTAAATCTACACTATCTGAGGAAGATGTTTTATCTCTACAACTATGGCTTCTTCATTTGTAAAATGAGAGAACTGAGCTAAGTGACATTGTAGTTTCTTCTAACTTTAAGAATGATTTTGTGATCTCGTATAAATGTACAGTCTAGAGGAGAATCATAAAATTAGCCTCATATTAATTCTCTCTCTCTCTCTCTCTCTCTCTCTCTCTCTCTCTATATATATATATATATATATATATATATATATATATATATTAATATATATAGAGAGAGAATTTATATATATACATATATATAGAAAGAGAGAGAATATATATATATATATATATATATATATATATATATATATATATTGAGAGAGAGAGAGAGAGAGAATATATATATATATATAAATTCTTAAGAAACTTAGTCAGACCTTAATGAAATAAGCCAATAAAAAAAGTAGTACTGATAAAACCACTGGGTTTCCCTTCACTGTCACCAGACTCTCTCATTGACGTCCTTTCTTTTGGCTCTTAGTAAATAGATAGATAATAGATAGGTAGATAGATATAGATAGATAGATAGATAGATAGATAGATAGATGATAGATAGATGTTAAATCATTCGTCCATTCAAACATTTGTCCAGTCTCTGTGACTAAAGTTAAGTTAGATGTATTTTTAGTAAATTGAAAAACATTCAAACATTCATCTGGCCCCCAAATGTGTTTCTCAATAGGATGGATCAAGAACTATGAAGTACAGGAAAGGCATATCAGAATCTCCATGGTATATAGCTCTTCCAAGAAAAGTCTCCAAGGACCTTTTTTATTTTAAACTAGAGGTCCGGTGCACGAATTTGTGAACCACTGGGGTCCTTTGGCCTGGCCTGCAGGATCAAGCCAAAATAGGCTCTTTAACATCCCCCAAAGTGTCTGGATTGCAACAGAGTGCAGGCCAGGCTGAGGGACCCCACTCATCAGGCAGACCTCAGTAGCAAGCTAACCTACTAGCTGGAGCGTCTGCCCCCTGGTGGTCAGTGCACGTCATAGCGAGCAGTTGAGTGGCCTTAGCATATTATTAGCATATTATGCTTTGATTGGTTGAATGGATGACTGGATGTTTAGCATATTAGGCTTATATTATATATTTATTGAAGAGGCCAGTAAAAAACATATATATTTACTTATATGCAAATATATATATATATATATATACATACATATATACATACATACATACATATACACACACACACACACACACACACATACACAGTGGCATGGCAGATGCTATGTATGGCAGCGTCACCCACAAAGTCTCAGAACCACTTACTCTTTTGACACACTTGCTGTGATGTATTTGCTCTCCCAACAGCTATCACTTGCATGTTTCCTGTGTTGTGCAGTCTTCATAGAATTTCCCTGCAAGGCTGAGGCAGAGTTACCTACCTACTAAATGATTTTTGGCTGACAGCACATCTAGTTCCTAATATGCTGTTGAATTGCCTTTGGGAATCCTGGAATAAAAAGAGGCCCTGTTTTTATTGATGTATACATTCCATGATCAACTTCAAAGACTGTCAAGGAAGGCAATCAAAAGTCTAAAAGAAGTGGGCGTGTGAGAAAGACCTGTCGTTGAACAAGCTCTGAGACTTTCACTGGCCCAGCAGTGTGAGCAGTGTCTCTCCAGCCCTGTCCCACCACTGGTCCTAGCCCCCTGCACCTCTGACCTGAGTCCACCTTCTCCCTGCATCAGGCCCCAGGCATTCTGGAGTCCACTTAGTGGAAGCCAGCATCCAGGACAGACAAGGGCCAAGGTCTTCCTTCAATTCACTTTACTCTATGTGTTAGCCTGAGGATCATCAAAGGCCCATTAATTAAACAGTAAATTTCTGAAAGCCAACGACAACAATAAACCCATGACTTTAGTTCTATTTAAACCAAAGGAAGCAAATGTGCTTTGTTTTAAGTTGCATGTGTTTGAACCCTTTGTTAAAGTGAAAACACAAATAGTTACAAATTCTATAGAATAACACAGAGCAACATAAGGATTCTGTCTCAGGGCAACTCAAATCTAATAGCCATCTGTGTAGTTGGATTTTTGTGCCCAATTGTTTCACCCAAGAGCAGAATGCAGTTTTCAGGAACACCTGTATAGTTTTTTATTTTCTTTGGTAGATGATGACCCATGTAGACTACTTATGGATTCTGGAGAAAAAGGTCTGTTGGCCCATTTACATGAATATAATGTTACTCATTGATGAATGTACTATAAAGAAAATAATATTACAATGTTACCACAATATAATTTATAAAAATCCAAGAAACCTCTTTATTACTGCTAGTTGTTTAATAGCTTTCTTAAATGCAGTTGGATAAATTGGGAGAGTAGCAACAGAGCCTCTGATGTAACCTCTTTTTATTGAAAGACAAAGTGAATTCTGGAGAAAATAAAACATACTATAAATCAAAAACATATCTTAACTACTTTTATGTTTGCATAGTTTCTTTCAAATATTATCAATAGGGATATGCATGCTTTATGATTGAAATAGTAAAGACCAAATCATGGATTGCTTTTTAATAAAACATTATATAAATATGTTTATATGTCACAAATTTTTTTCATGGTTATTTTAAAGATAAAATAATATGCTAGCAAGTTAATGCACAATCATTTGCATAATTTGTTTATTATAGGACAACTTAGCTATTAGAGAATACACCTCAGGGAATAACCAGGCACATATTGCATTTTTTCTCCTCTTGACAAGTTTCCAGCATGAAATATTTATGACAATACACAAAGTGACATTGCAACTAGTTGAAGGTGAGGAAAGGAGTGTTTAAAAACTTAAACCACAGTTTTTACAGAAGTGACTGTCAATGACAAATTGTCTACTGAGGTACCAGGACAGAGATCCTATCTCCTCATGGTATGTAGATGCGTAAAAGTAAGCCTCCATATACATGCATTATCTATTTAGTACCCCCAAGCTAGTTGCTGAAAGAGTAATATGGGTGCTTCAGTGTCTCAAAATACTTTTAAGTACTTACCCAACCACTTTACCCCCTTAATTTTCAGAGTAAAATGTTAAGAGTACAAATTCTGGTAGTCTCACACTGAAACAAAAAAGATGGATGCTTCAACTTCTTGCAGGGCGCACAAGGATATATTTGGAGTGAGCTCTTTATTTTGAATAGGTAATAAAATTCGAGGAATAATGTTTCATTATGCAAAACAAGTGTTCTTCTCTGAAATCTCACTGCAATTGAGACGAACACAATTTTAGCAAGTACCCTTTCACTAGCCCGGGTGCCTTGTGATGTTTTCCTCCTCTTTCCTAACATAGGTACAGTTCTCTACGGAGGAGACAATCCCCTTGATAACTTGTTTTCCTTACAATTACTCCTCTGCTTTTGTGGTCTGGTTGCTGGCCCTGGCAGTTGACTGAAACCTCTCTGACTATAGACAGCAATAACCTGTGTGTGATGAAATCTAATGAATACTTTCCAGGCTCTATGTTATTTCACCTACTATATTTTTAATCACTTGCTCCAGGAATTTTTATTTTTTCCTTGATTTCCATGCAAAATGACTCTCCTCTTTGTCCTAGAACTTTGCTGTCTTAGCCCTGTGAGTGTGTGTGTGTGTGTGTATGTGTGTGTGTGTGTGTGTTAGTTGGGGGAGTCATCTTAAAGTGAGGCTTTACGAAATATGTTCTATCCTATTGCCTTTAACTACTACGTATTTGCCTTCTGAAAGCTTATTCATATTCACTTTCACTTTTTAAAAATTGCTTCCTATACACTGGTTCCATAACTTATATTTCCTGTCCAAACCTATGTAGAGACTAGTTGATATATTGCAATGCCAATTTTCTCTCTACATAACTCACTTAAGCTTAATAAAAATTGGACCTAGGGCCTCAACCCAAGATCTGCTCTTCTAATTTCAAATGCTTATTCTGATGAAAGGCAACATCTTCTATTTAATCAGCCAGAATTATGTCATCCTCTTCATCACCACATTACCACCCTTCTTTTATTCTATGCATCCAAAACTTATTGTTTTCAGCTAAATATCTCTGTAATTGAATTATTTCACTTTATGCTCTCTGATATTCCTCCATAAGATTCTCTTTCCTAAAGCATTAAAATATCCTCCTACCCATATCCTGATCATTGTTCTCTAATATCACCTCTTTCCAAGCTTCTTCCTCAGGCTCACTAAAGAGAATTTTTTTTAAACCTATAGCTAATCAAGTCACTTCTCTACTCCAATGAATTTTATTTACTTTCAGAAGAGTCCATACTCCCATAGCATTGATGTGTATTGCCATGCAGCCACCCATCCCTTCATACATCCACCCATTCACCTGAGTCCCAACAATAGAGAGAGTATGAAGCTTCCCCATCAAGTAGCTTGTATTCAAAGAGGAAAGGCTTAGGTTCACCAAGCAATGCCATAGGGAAGAACTGTGTACCACAATAATGGAAGTCCGTAACCTGGCAATGCCTCAGAGTCAGCCAAAGGTTTGTGATTATCAATTAGTTGTAAGTTGCATATAAATCCCCAGTTAAAAAACAGGGGGAAGGAGGTAAATTCCTTGGTGACTGTTGGGTGGAATGATTGTCTAATACAGGGAAAGCTTGAGCAGACTTGGAGGGGGGGGAATACAACTTTAGAGGAACCTGGTAAGAGGAAAGGGAGCTCAAGGATTTTACTTTCACTAAAGAGAATGTGAGAGAGTGGATATTGATGGGATTCAGGTGGATTACTGCCGCAAGAGCTTGGTGGATGCTGTTGTCACACTAAAGAGGTGACATGAACACATTCACATTCTAAGAGAGATAAGTCATTATGCTAAGCAAAACAAGCCAGTCAGAGAAAGATAAATATCACATGACCTCACTCATTTGTGGAATATAATGAACAACATAAACTGATGAAGAAAAATAGATAGAGAGACACAGAACCATCGAACGGACTGTCAAACCTCAGAGGGAAGGTGGGGATGGGAGATAGAGGTAAGAGATCAGCCAAAGGATTTATATGCATGCATATAAGCATACCAATGACACAGAAGTAGGGGGGTGAAGCATGTTCTGCGGTGTGGGAGTAGCTGGGAAGAGGTCAATGGGGTAAAAGGAGACATATGGAGACATATGTAATACGTTTAAACAATGAAGAATTTACTTTTTTTTTTTTTTTTTTTTTTTTTTAAGAGAGAGAGAGATAAGCAAGCAACCAACAAACCAACAAAATACAGACTCTGGTTTCAGAGTATAAATGCAAGGATCTTCATGACCAAGCTCCCACCTTAACTCTTCCCACTTATTCCCAGCAGTTGCAGTTCTCCAACCCCTAATTTCCCCACCAAGGGGAGCATGGTGTTTTCCTAGTGTCTATTCTTTTGTGCCTTTACATCTATGCAAATGTTTTGGTTTTTTTCCCTATTTTCTAAAATGTGCTGATCGTTTTTTTAAACCATCAAAATTATCCTATAGACTAGAGCAAGCTCTAGTATTTTCTCCTTTTGGAAGCCATTCTTGACTATACTTTTATGCACCACATACACAAATCTATTGGAAGATATGTATACCCACTTTTTAATTTCCTATCACTGGGATTGGAAACTTCCCATCAAAATAAGTAATCTCCACAGAATACTTGACAGATGGCCATACAGACTTTCCTTGAACATTCAGTCACTGTAGCTCATTATTTCTAAACTACACCATTGTTTAAAATGTTGATTTTTTTAGAGTTGACATTTGCCTTAGAACTTCTATCCATTGTAGCTAGTTCTTTTCCCTGAGGATATGAGAAAAAGTAAAAGAAAGTGTCCCTTAGTGTTTTATGCTGTTCATTACACATCTCTGGACAATTGCTTTCTGATAACTCATAAAATATAGAATTGATTAAGCATGATATGAAAACCATATTTGAAGCTAATGTTATTGGATTAATTTCATGCACTAGCTGATCTTGTTGGACTCATCTATATCTACCCTTATTTCTTGGAGATTTCTTCTGTCTGAGCTATGAGGATTTTACTATTCCCATAGATTATTTTCTAATATCCTGGACTTGATATTCTCTACTTCAATAAATTATCAAAATAAACTTCTCTGCCATGTACACTATGCATGGTCCTACCTGAGACCTTGTTGTTAGTAGTAATTGGCATTACTTTGCTACTTCATATTCAAGAATTCTGTTTTCACTGCTACAGGCTCTTATTATTTCTCTAGGACCCTGACTTCAGATGTATTTTTAACCCATTGATTGTTAGTGTCCTTATAAAAAGAGACATAAGAGAGTTTGCTTCCTATCTTCTGCCATGTGAGCGCACAGTAAAAAAATCTACTGTCTGCACGCCAAGAAAAGGAATCTCACCACAACCTGATTATTTTAGCACCTTGATCTTCGACTGGTAGCCTTTAGAACTCTGAGGAAATAAGTTTATGTTGTTTAAGCCACCCAGTCTGTGATATTTTATGATGGCATTCTGAGCTGACTGAGATAATATTATTCTCCACAGAGTGTGAGAAAAAAATAAAATATTTATTATGTTGTATCATAATGCATAATTTTCTGTGTGTTTTTTTAATTATACCATTTTATTTTTATCATTCTTAAAAGCTTGCTTTCAAATCCTCATACCTCTTTACTTCTTTCTGTCTTGGCCTCCTTCCTTAAAGATTTTCTTCATTTCATCTGGAAACTATACTTCCTTTCTGAAAAACTGGAGCATATGGTTATTTATTTTAAGAACTTACTATTTTTTATCTACCCATGTGATCATTCTGCCTTTATTGCTCAAAACATTTTTGACAATAACAGACTGGAAAACAAAGATAGTGTTGATTAAAGTTCACCTATTGCTTTCATCATAATCTACACTTCCTGGATCTCAAAATGAACAATATTTTTCTAGGCCTCTGGTGAAAATAGCACTTATAGGTTGCCACTAAACATTATCTGTATTTTCCATTCCATTTGTCAAGAAATTCATGTTGAAGAAGAATTGTTCTAAGCACATTTGTGCACTGATTTTTTATCTTTTTTCACTCAACAACATAATTTAATACTTATAGTTATATTTATATAACTAAATCTTATTGTAATCACTTTCTTTTATTAAAATGTGGTATTTATCTAAAAGTAAAGATTAGTAATCCACCAATCATTCTTTTAGTTCTGTGTAATTTAGCAGCAATATTCATGTATTCTCTGTTTGTTCTGTCCTCATGTTTTCTATGGGTAAAAATCAGTTAACCTAGAAATACAAGACATTTAACTATGAAGCAGACATTTTTTTTTTTCAATTCAATTTACCAGGATGTTGACAATAGTTTTATTTTTAATTATTTTTATTATACTGTTGTATTCAGTGTTAAATGTTAATGATTTCCTGTTCTATCACACTATTTTAAAATTTGTGTTCACTCTTTATTAGTGATTTAAAAATGTAAGTATTTAAAAACATGTACCTTTTATTTACCCCATTTACCTTTGAATGAATTCAATAAGCTTAAGGAACATTGCTTGATCTTCTTAATTGATCACAATTTATTGACTAATAATACCAAGTGTTGTTCTATCCTTGTTCTAAGATATTTTAGAATACAATGAATAGATGTGTGAAGAAACATGTTTAAAGCAGTAAACTACATCTAAGTTAAAATAATGCAGAATAAATAAGTTTAGTATGAAAGAATGGAACTTTAAGAAGCACTGTCAATATTTAAGTATGTCTATTCTATAGAGTATGAATTGATAGGGAATAGAGGAATGATGAGAGGTGAAGTTGGATATTTTATTAAAAAGAGAAATAAAGAAACTTTATTCCATATTACTTTCTTATGCTATGTTGGGCCTTAAAATATTATGTTGGAAAAATTAGATAATTATTGATTATTTTCTAATGGGGACATGGTATTATTATATGCACATTTTAAATAATCATCATAACTATAATGTAAGGAATACACTATAGAAAAAGCTAGGCTCAATGAAAAATAAACTGCAAAGTCATACTTAAAGGTGGCGTGAAGTATCATTGTGGTTTTAGAGCAGATGGAGAGAAGTAGACAGGTAAATATAAGAAGCATTAAAATGCAATGAGTATTTCTACAATATGTTTAATTAATTCCTACTTTACATAAAATATAACATACCAATCATTTATACTTTAAATTAGGAGAAATCTAGCAAATAAAGTACTAGGAATTGTCTTTGGGTATCTCATAGTCAGATTTGAAGAGTGAGCATTAAAAAAACACAAAAAACCACAATATTATTTACTCTGAAGGACTAGTTCCAGTTATGATTATAGTTTTCTTTATTACAATGATATCAAATGCTTGAACTTTAATATTAACCAAAATATCTAATGAAAGCTCAAATTCCCCTTCCCGCAGTGATGGAGGAACTAAGGCCAGCTTTGCTCCAAATAAGTGAGGGAAGTATTTTTAGATGTTGAACAGTAGGAGTTCGATCCTTAAGAGAAGATAAAATTCAAGTTGTAGTCCACCTGCTCTTCATATTTCTACTTGGGCACACTTCCCAGAACAGGGCTCAGTGAAGAAGAAGCAAAGCAAAGCATGGTGTGCTTCCTGACATGAAGAGACAGAGCTCAGAACTTACCGTGGTTGAAACGGGAGAAATGCTCAGGGCAGAACACTAAAGAGAAAGGAGAGCACAAAGATACACAAAAGTGAAGGCAGAGCGTCTACAGGGGGATTTCTCGGAGGCATTGCTTACGTCTGATCTGGGATTTTCTGCAATGAAATGTGTGGGGTTTTGTTTGTTTGTTTGTTTGTTTGTTTGTTTTTTCCACTTTTATCCTCACCTGAGAGTATGTTTATTGATTTTTTTTTTTTTTTGAGAGAGGGAGAAGAGAGAGAAACATCAATGTGAGAAACATAGATTGCTTGCCTCCCATATATGTCCCATATGGGGATGGAACTGCAACTTAGGTATGCCCAAAACCTTCTGGCACACAGGGCTTATGATCCAAGCAACTGAGCCACCTGGCCAAGGCTGGGTTAAAACCTTGTGAAGCTAGCAGAGAGGGACTGCTACTGTGGCTGTACACTGAATAAAAACACCAAAGGACAGACAGTGCTGGGAGAATTGGAATACTGGCCAAGGATAAGTTAATTTGCACCCAAGTAAATCCATGCCTTAGAAGCAAAGATTATCTGCTAGGTAAAGGCAGCATTCTGTGAATAAGGTCAAAACAGAAATAGCATTTTCAAACAATAAAATCAAGTCTGCCAGAACAAAATAATTTACCAGTTATTTAGCTTTTTGCCAGGACAAAACATTCTTTAAAGGGACATGATCCAGCTGTCTTCTAACATCTCCTCAAAAATGTCTGGCATAAAGTTGAAAAATAATTTTTTATATGAAGAACAAGAAAAAATATGATGATCAATTTAAAAAACCAAAACAAAAACAGAACATGTGATGACTGAGGAGCTAGAATTAGCAGACAAGGACTTTAAAAAGCTACTGTGAATATGTTCAATAATATGAACAAAATGATTGACATAATGATTGAAGAGAATGACAATCTCAGCAGAGCAATTGGATGAATATGAATAAGCCAACTGAAAATTTCAGAATTAAATATTATAATAAAGAATATGAGGAATTTTCTGGCTGAGCATAACTGCAAATCAGAGATTGCACAATATAAGTAAACTTAAATAGATGTATAGAAAATATAAAACTGAAGAATATCAGAAAAATAAAATATTTGAAAACAATAAACAATGTCTCATTTTGGAAAATATCGGCAATTAAAATATAATTGTAATTGGTATTCTAGAAATAAATTGCAAAAATATATTTGAAAACATATTAGCACTCTTTTGGAGGAAAAGCATAAACCTACATATCAAAATATTTGACTAATGCTAAGGATAAATCCAAAACAAGAAAATTAACCAAACTCTAACCTCATTGTTTAAATTATGGATAACATGCTGAGAGCCAATTTTAACAACAACAACAAAAGAGGACAGCCTGATGTCTAAGCCATCGTGCAGAATAAAACCCTGATAGACAAATTGACTGAACGGCAGAATGACTGGTCACTGCGGTGCACACTGACCATCAGGAGGCAAATGTTCGATGCAGGAGCTGCCCCATGGTGGTCATTGTGCTCCCACAGGGGGAACACCACTCAGCCAGAAGCCTGCTTATGGCTTGTGAGCACAGTGCGGTGGCGGGAACCTCTCCCACCTCCGAGACAGCATTAAAAACCTGTCAGGGGATGTCCGCCTCCCAGCTTAGGCCTGCTCTCCATGAGGGGCTTAAGCCAGCAGATAGGCACCCCCCGAGGATTCCCGGGCTTTGAGAGGGCTTAGTCCAGGCTAAGGGACCTCCCCTCCCAGTGCACAAATGTCATGTACCAGGCCTCTAGTGTATATATATATATATATATATATATATATATATATATATATATATATATATATATATATATAGCTAATAGTCAAAGTGGCCCTTTGTGAATTCGATTGGGAGACTGGGAGTTTGATTGCTCACTATGGCTTTCACTGATCACCAGGGGGTGGCATAAAATATGGCAGGTGATCAGTGGGGGCAGTGGTGTGCTGAGGAAGTGAGGGAAAGAGGAGGCGAGGAGACAGGGAACCTGATTGGCCCTTATGACAACCAGGCCTAGGGACCCTACTTGTGCATGAATTTTGTGCACCTGGTCTCTAGTATTCAATATAAGAGAACAATTTTAGTGATTCATTAGAGACAGGTAAAAAGACAATAAAATAACATTATTAAAGTGGAAAAAGAAAAAAAAAGTATATTAGAATTGTATGTCACAGAAAATGTAGCTTTAAAATGGGCTATATTTCAGATAAGTAGAAGGTCAGAGAATTTCTTGCCTACTAATATTCACAAGAATAAATGCAAAATAAAAAATAAAATTGAAATATAAGTAGGGGAACGTCAATAAAGATAAAGAAAAAATCAAATAAGAAACAAGAAAATTAACCAAACTCTAACCTCATTTTTTAAATTATTAATAAAATGAATAAATCTGTATGTACACTGATCAAAGGAATAAAAGAGAAAAACAAATTTAAATCATCAAAACAGACATTTTTATAAATCCTATCAATATACAGAGTTGGTAAAAGTAGGTCCACATTGAGGGTACATGAAACAAAGTTTATTCTTGCATTATTATTAGCTAGAGGCCTGGTGCACAAATTTGTGCACAGGTAGGGCCCCTAGGCCTGGCTGGGTATCAGGGCCAATGGGGGCCTTCTAGCTACTGGCCAGGGCCTTCCTTTGTTCCATGCCACCCCCTGGTAGTCAGCACGTGTCACAGCAAGCTGTTAAACTCCCAGTCGGTTGAACACCCATGGGGACAACTTGCATATTAGCCTTTTATTATATAGGACTAGGGACACAGTGCACAAAATTTGTACACAGGTAGGGTGCCTAGGCCTAGCCAGTGATCAGGGCCAATCAGGGCCTTCTGGCTGCCAGCCGGGGCCTCCCTTCCCTGGATACCAGCTGCTGATCAGGGCCTCTTTTCATTCCATGCTACACCCTGGTAGTCAGCGCACATCATAGCGAGCAATTCGTTTGTCGATTGAACTCCTATGGGGACAATTTGCAACGTAAGGTTTTTATATATAGAGAGAGATTGTTGTAATTTGTTTACAATTGTAAACCTACTTTTGCCCAACCCTGTATTTTAAAAAAAAAATGATGGGAATGTTATGAAGATCTTAATGACAAAAAATTAGAAACTTAGAAGAAATGGGTACAGTCCTTGTCTACAAAAATTATCAAAATTAACTATAAAAAAATCAGAACAGTCATTTATTTATTTAAAAATTAAATTCATAATAAAAAGCTTTCTTACCACTATAGGAAATAAATGTGTAGTTTTCTCCATATGGCTTTGCTGTTGAATTATTTCAAACACTTAGAGAAGAAATACTACAAGTCCTATATAAATATTTTGAGAAAAAAAGATCAGGAAGGAATGCTTTGAAACTAATTCTAGGAGGACAGCATTATTCTCATATCAAAACACACTTAGAGAAGAAATACTACAAGTCCTATATAAATATTTTGAGAAAAAAAGAGCAGGAAGGAATGCTTTGAAACTAATTCTAGGAGGACAGCATTATTCTCACATCAAAACAAAATGAAGAACATTAAAGGGAAAGAATTCAGATAAATTTTTGGAAAACATGCATTTTATAGACAATTGTAAGTGGCTATGGCAAAAAAATAATTTAATTGCAGAGATGAAATAATGGAGATAAAAGCAATTAAATAAAAATTGAGGGCTCTCCACCCCCACGCACATACCAGATTTTTGTGGATCGTGTTCTTTGGAAGGGAGAATGCATAAACTCTGATTAGAAGTCCAAACAGTTTTAGGAAAAAATGATAAAATTAAAGATGTAACTAGCACAAGTTTGGCTATCAGAGGGGGAATTAGAGAAGTGAAGAGGAGTGAAGGCAACAAATATCCTCATTTTATAGTCAAAACTATCACAATATGCCTTTTTTTTTTTAAATAAAGCCTTATATGCTTGGCTCTGATGGCTCAGTGATTGAATAACAACCTATGTACCAGGAGGTCATTATCAGGGCATATGCCTGTGTTCCTGGCTTCCCCCACAGTGAGGGCCTGCAAGAAACAGCCAATCAGTGGTTCTCTCTCATCACTGATATTTCTATCTCTCTGTTCCTCGAAGAAATCAATAAAATATATTTTTAAAAATCTAAATATAGACATTTAAATTACTACTGGGTTCTCATATGCAATAATGGAAAGTAGAAGACAAAGATGAAATATAGACTGTTGAGATGTACAAACTGTGATTCAACGATCATGTTCCAAACCAAAACACTGAACATGTCAGGCAAAAGAAAGGCATTTTTGAACAACAAAAATTTAAAGAATATACCTATGGGTATAAATCTTAAAATAATTCTCAAAAGAAATGCTATTAATGGAAATATATTTCAATGAAGAACATGGATTCCACCATGTTCCTAATAGCAACAGGGAAAATAAAAGGGAGGGGAAGCAGAGGTGGGGATCAATGAGTCTTGAAATGTATAATTAACTGGAAATGGATGTATGTGCAATGAGAATCAAAGCAGAATTCTTGTAATGAAAAAAAAAACACATTAAAAAAAGATAAACTAGTAAATACCCTGGAACAAAACTAAAATATCCTCTCACAAAATAAAATAGTGGAGGAAGGTGGATGAAACTGTTAAAGCTGAATTTCTCTAAAGGCATTATCTTATTTCATAGTATCGCCCCCAATTTTTTCTCCTTGTTAATTGTGCATGTCCCTCATTGCTTCGTATGAGAGCAGAGTATTCTTGACAGAGACAATAAAACTAAGTAGTACCCACAACTTCTGCTGCTGAGAAGTTGTCAGAGGATGGTGGGAAAAACACATGTTTAAATAGAGAAGAGAAAAATGCTCAGGAAGCTGTGACCTTTAGAAGTGACTTGGTGCATGCAAATGGCAGGCCAGGAAGACAGATGTTTTCTGGAAAGGGATCAGTATAAAGGGGGGAGGGTACAAATTTGTTAATAGATTGAGTTTATTGTTTTAGGTTAAGTCTCAGTTCTCTGCTGTTTCCTGGAAGCATGGCCATCTGAGAAGCACTACCAGCTGCCACCGCAGACTCCTGGAGCAACTGTGGAATAGCAAATAGCTAGACTGTCCCTGAAAAAGTGCCAGTTTGCTTCTCTCTCCCCAACCTCCTCCACACACACACACACACACACACACACACACACACACACACAGCATTTACTTTCACTGCATTTTTTAATTAGAAGAATGCAAATGTGTTGTTTTTTTCTTTACTATATCAAAGTCTTATATGGATCTGCATAAGAAGAAAATAATCCTCTCTTTAGAACGGTAAACTGAACCCATCTCTGCATCACAGGGTGGATTTAGATCTCAGTTCCCTGTTACAAACACAGTCATTAGAATACAAAGATAATTAAACAGTTTTCAAATCCACTGGAAAAGAATGGGATCAAATGCACCCCCAGCTGGCATGGGGAACCAGGAACTGGCATCTGTGGCTTATAATTTGAACCCTTATGCTGTCAGAGAAAATGCTCAGACTCTATTAGGGTCTGTTTTCAATTGATCATTGTCTCTTTTCAGTTGTTTCACTTACCAGCCTTGTAATTAACCTTAACCTAGAGGTTTCATTTGCAGAAATGGATGGCATATTTTTGGCTGTGCTGTTTGAGGAGGAGAATGAGATCAATATAATCAATAAGATTAAAATAGAATGCATTCAAATTGTTCAAGGCAATTGAGCACGTTTGACATATGTTACCATGTTAAAGATGAGATTGAGGAAATAAGTTAATTCTAATTTATAATAATAAGAAGAAAGCAAATCAAATGGAAAACATGCTACCCAAGGGGGAAAACATCTTGCAGGGCTTTCTTTTGCCTCACTAATCTGAGGTGAAAACTGTGCTGGAATTCCCAGTCCACTTGTTATCACTACCATCACTGGGTCACCTTGTCATATAGCACATTAGTTACACATTTCTGAAGAAACTGCAATAATCAGTATACATCCAGGCAGGTTTCACTGTCCTCTCTCCAAAACATTTATTGACCCAATGGAAGCAATTCAATGTATTAGTCCTGATTAGAACCTTCAGAGTTCAATCAATAGTTACAAAAAATGCACATGGTGAGTCTAAACAAATATAAATTTAGGAAATATCAATAAAAGTAATAATTAATATAATAGAACTATTAAACATAAGCACATGTTTTGTGCAGACTGTCCTCTTAGATAATGGACATGAAGTTGGAAGAGGCAGATTGGTTATTTAGCCCATGAACCAAAAAATAAACTTTAATGAATATATCTGTGGATATATCCTACCTTGAACATATTTTAGGAAGGTCAAATTCACTTATCTATTGCTCTTGTTTTTTCCCTTTCTCTATCACTTTCTGAAATGGGAGAGTCAGAAACAGCACATGAATCAACAATTTTAATGAAACAAATCATGAATTTTGCAAAATATTATTTATTTATTTTTTTGTGTGGTAGCATTAAGGATGATACAACAGAAAAAAAGAAGAAGGTGAAATAAATGGGTAAAACAATGTGTAGGAAAAAAAATAGATCTAGATGTAATTTACAAATAACCAGCTCCAAATGAAGGAGACATTTTCATACAAATCATCAAAAAATATATACCATTTCACCTAATTTATAGATGAATGCTACTGATGCAAATAAACCAAAGTTAAAAAAGAAAGGAAGCAATAAAACTTGGAATGTGCTCATATTTTTTTTCTGATATTAGAATGCACTGGTTTTATGATATTAATAGACCTAAACAGCTTTTACTAGTATCACTCCCATGTCACAATGTGTTGACACATTATGTATTTTCTAACACATTTGGAATGCAAGGTTTCCCTAGTGAATCTCAGTATCTCAGAGGATGAAAACAAAATCTGAACACTGTCAGAAACATCCGAATCTGCTCTAATATAGAGACTCAACGAACTGCCCAATTGCCTTGAGATGTTTATTATTTAAAAAGAAATAAACTATTTTAAAGTTTTCACTTATCTAATTATTTAACTTTCATTTTTGGTATACTGATATCATGTTTACCGTACCTCTTGTTTCTCAGGTCACATAACTGACCCAATTATCAGGAAATGGGAACTTGAATAAATAGAAAGATTACAAAGAAAAGATTAAGTCATAAAATATTACCACTGCTAATAGTTTCTGTGAAGTTCCCTCCAATATTTCCTCTCTGTGAATACATATATGGAGAAAGTAAATGTGCCTATATGTTGATAAATATTCCTTGAACACCTTGATTTTTAATAGCTACATTCTAGCCAGTACAGTATTCAGATTTAATAAATCGCTATAGTTAAATATTTGAGTTGCTTTTATCTTTTTATAGTCATGGCAGCCAAGTACACTTAGGAATAAAAAATACTGTCACCATTTCTTATTGTTTTTCAGTAGAGGTTTGTGTATATTTTAAGTTTGCTTTAGAGAAAGATGAAAAGACAATATGCCAAAAGGCAAAGGACATGAAACTGCAAGAGTTTGGGTTTTTGCACCAATATATTGTTATATTGTTTAGCAGCCCTGTCACCTTTGGAAAGTTACTTCAACTATTTGAACGTGGGCTTCCTTTTCTAGTCATGCACATACCAGCAAGCCACCACTTATAAACAAATTAAATTTTAATTTAACATATATTTTACAAATTATATATATAATTCTGATTACAAAACAAAAAATTTAAATATCAAATGTTATCTTTTCAAGATTTAAAACACACATAAGCCTATTTAACCCTGTACATAAAATTTTGTTTCAGCAAATTAATGACCACTCAGCTGGAAAATTTCATGTTAAATAAACATACTTGAACATACTCCAACACTTTTTTAAATTTTATTTTTCTTATCTGGGTTATAAATTTGATAGTTTCTGAGATATTTTTAATTATCTGTTTAATGTCCTTATATATGGAGCATATTTCTTATTTTTAAAAAATAGCTTTATTTACACATAAAATGGCATAATTTGAATATATATATATATATATATATATATATATATATGTATATGGCAAATTTTATTGGATAATGGCAGTATACATGACTTTCAGTCAAGATTAGGCTCTGAGCTAGACTGAGTGGCTCAGTTGATTGACCATTGATCTGTGCAGTGACAGGTTGTTGATTCAATTACTGTTCAGGACACAGACCTGGGATGTGGGTTCCATTCCTGGTCAGGGCATCAGAATTTAACCATAAATCAGATCATGGGACTGAAGTTTCAAGTCTCCTGACCTTCAACAAGCAGACAACAGAGAACAAAAGAAAGGTTTACTCTGTAATAAAAGTCAACAATTTCACCTAAAACACAGCAGCAAAACAAGGCTTCTAACACAGCCATCGGGTGTGAGAAACACTTCCTAAAACGGGAATGGAAAAAGCTGCAGCTTATCACTCCTAGGCCCATGATTGGCAAACTGTGGCTTACTAGCCACCTGCGGCTCTTTGGCCCCTTGAGTGTGGCTCTTCCACAAAATACCATGGCCTGGGCGAGTCTATTTTGAATAAGGGGCGTTAGAAGAAATTTAAGTTTAAAAAATTTGGCTCTCAAAAAAAATTTCAGTCGTTTTCCTGTTGATATTTGGCTCTGTTGACTAATGAGTTTGCCGGCCACTGCCCTCAGGTCTTGGGAGAGGTAAGGGTTGGGACAAACCAATTGCTTGGTATGAACCCTACAATACCCATTGTCACCAAGTGACAGTGTCCACGCTGCTTTAGCGCTGGAGTTGGTTGAAGTCACTGCCAGAACCTCTAAACCGAGACAGAAAATGCAGGGAGATAGAGATACAAAAAGGAAAATTAATTTCTATCTGGAATGAGTCACAACCACAAAAACTCATAAACAAACGCAACGCTGTGAAAGAAAACCTAATTGACATCATTTACTCCAAACTAAATTAAGTAGCCACATAAAATTTATTTTTATTAAAGTGCAAATTCAAGTCCTCAAAAGGAAGTAGATGAATAATATTAAGAAAACATTTAATCAGAATTATATTATAAAGTACAAACAGAAAGAAATTGAAGATACATGCATATTGTGAAGACAGAAGTCACGGAGATGTTGTGTGTGTGTAGGGGAGTGGCTGTGTGTGTGTAAAGGAAAAGTGAGGCCTCTAAGATAAATGTAACAAGAATTTAAAAGATTGAACAGTGGGTGTAGCAATATTTTAGCAGAAATGCCTGCAACATTTTAGAATTAAGAAAATATATGAGGCTTCAAATTGAAGGCACACTCTAGCTCACTCTAATACACTCATGTGCTCTGAATACTAGACTGCGTCAATTGGGAAAGTTTAGAAATAGCAAAATAACGAGATGCAGAAAAGTGTTCCAAGCTTTAAATCCTCATTGGTAGTATAGAAGTAGATCAGATATCATAAAATATTTTTGAAACCACAATCAGTATTGCATTGCAACCTATTCTGCTGTCTGATTTAAGCCAGGGATTCCATCTTCCCACATTCAGAACAGAGGTTCTGAATACATTAAACATTAAAATTCAATTTGTCAAAGACCATTGCATCTGAATACAGTTATCATTAGATAGTGAAAGTGAGACTATTAGTGGCCCTGCCAGTTGAAATTTATCCTGTTCAAGGAAGAGGAAAATGTAGTTGGAACAGAAAAAAGAAAAGTCCGATGAGAAAGGAAAGAAATGCTTATTGTAATTTTTCAAGCCACATACTTCATGTATCTAAATTACTTCTTTTTAAAATATTTTAATAATTTAAATACATTTCATATTGCAAGGCTCTGATCACTCTTTAGGGCCACTGGTGGGATATTTATAAAGAGAGCAGTAACAAACTCAAGAGTAAATACTGCCCATGGGGCCTGAAGGAGTTAATATAACTTCAAAGGAAATTAACTTCACAGAAGATAATACTTAAGTTTAAGCACTTATGACTTTCCTTTCTATCCTGATGAGGGCCAAAGATCCCATTAATGTTACCATTTCCTTATAATACAGTTGGTTTGGATTATTTTGTTTTGAGCAAGGCAAGAAATAATCAGAAAACACAACACAGAAATTACCAAGTGACTATCTTAGTAATTTGTTGCAAACATTTAATGAGCATCTTATCTCTTCCCCTTCTTTGCTGGGATCTATCCCCATTCAATATATATATATATATATATATATATATATATATATATATATATATATATATATATAAATAATTTGGACACTAAAATTAAATTGAAGAAAAATTTTAAAATGTAAACAACTGTAATATCACATATTAGGCTTCCATCCAATTATGTAAAAGTGTGGATGGTTAACTCAATGAATAAAGGAAGGAGAGTTTTTTGAGAAATCCACAGCTATGTTCTTTCTGATATTTAAAGTGCTGACAGGGCCAGAACTGTACCTAGGAACATCACAGTACAGCTGGCAGAAGTCAAGGGAACAGATATTTAAGTGGTAAACAGTAGAAGGTCACACACTAGTGACTGCACACACATATGCTGCAAACCAACAGGATGTCAGGAGGGAACACAGAATTCAGCCAAGCTAATACAACAAGGAATCTCTGCACAAGCATACCATTGAACCTGTTACAACACAAAATATTTACTGGTCCCTGTCTTTAATAAGTCTGTTCTCACAAGCAGTGAAAGAGAATGTAAAACAGGTGCAATGTTCCCTGATATATTATTTGCACTATACAAAATCACCTTACACTAAAGTTGTATATATTTTTTATTTTATTGTTGACAGTATTACAAAGATATCCCATTTTCCCTCCCTTTTCCCCCCTCTGCCTAGTCCCTACCCACTGTCCCAGGTCTTTACCACCCTATTATTCATGTCCATGGGCTATGCATATCCTATCTAAGAAAGAGGGAATATGCTATTGACCATCACTCCGTCACAGAGATGGCTGCACCCACAGCAGAGGCCAAGTTCACATAAGGAGCCTTAAGGAGCAATCAGCAGGGAACTGAGGCTACACCCTCCCTCACCCCAGCGGGGCTTGACAGGGGACCTCAGGCCATGCCCACCACCCAGCACTGGGCCAGGGGACTGGAGGCTGTGGCCCCTGCCTGTCTGGGCTTGACAGGGGACCTCAGGCTGTGCCCCCATACACACACACCCAGAGGGGCTTGATGGGGGACCTCAAGGTGCACCCCTAGTGCTGGGTCGGGGAACTCAGGCCACGCCCCTGCCCAGCAGGGCTTGACAGGGAACCTGAGGCTGTACCCCTCCACCTGGCAGAGGATGACGGGGGACTTCAGGCCATACCCCCACCCAGTGGGGCTTGACAGGGAATCTCAGGCCATGTCTCCCAACTGGCAGGGCTTGACGGAGGACCTCAAGGCATGCACCCTGTCCTGGTGCCAGGCCAGAGGATCTGAAGCTACGCCCCCTGCTGGGGAGGGCTTGATAGGGTGGGACTGGCAGGGTCTGGATCTAGCCCAATGGGGCAGGTGGCTGGGTCTGGGTCTCATGCAATTTTGAGGTGCCTGTGGGTGGTTAGGAACTTGACTCTGGGTCCTATGGTGTGCCCCAGACTCTGACAGGAGGAAGGTTTTCGTATACATTTTACTAATTTTCTTTCATCTCTGACACTTCTATTATAGAGAAAGGGCAAATAGCAATATTAAATTATTTCCTCTAATTCCCTTTTAATGTGCATGAATCTCATGCACTGGGTCACTAGTAAGTAAATAAGTTCTTTGATTTACCTCTCCCACTCCAACATGTCAGTCTGTTTCAGGCCTCCATTTTTTAAGTCTTGTTTTGTTGATCAGATTGTTTTGTTTATTAGATTCCACAAATTAATAAAAGCTTGTCTTTTTTTTTTTTCACAGATTGGCTTATTTCACTTCTCCATCCACATGGTCCCAAAGGGTAAGATATCCCTGTTTTTTACACCCACATAGCAGTCAATTGTATTCATGTACCACAGCTTTTCTATCTAATCACCCACTGATAGGCACTTGGTTTATCTTCATATCTAAGCCATTGCTAACAATGCTGCTGTGAACATAAGGATCCATATATCCTTTCTGGTTGGTGTTTCTGGGTTTTTAGGATATATTCCCAGAAGTGAGATCACTTTTCATTTTTAATTTTTTGATGAAACTCCGTACTGTTTTCCATAGTGGCTTCAACAGACTGCATTCCCACCAGCAGTGAACTAGTGTTCTCTTTTCTCCACATCCTCGCAAGCACTTGTTGTTTGTTGAATTATTGATGACAGCTATTCTGACAGGTGTGAGGTGATATCTCATTGTGGTTTTAATTTGCATCTCTCTGATGATTACTGACTTTGAGCATTGTTTTATATGTCTCTTGGCCATTTGTATGTCTTCTTTTATTTAGGTACTCAGCCCATTTTTTAACTTATTCTCTGGAATAGAGGGTTATTTTCATTTATGTGAGCACTTACATAATAATTGCGCTGTTTTATATCCATAAGCTCCCATCCTTTTTGGCTAACCTGTGGAGGTTAACCAGTGCTCTTTCTTGTAAACTGATCAATTCCACAGAGGAAAAGCGATGGAAAATAAGGAGCAGAAAGAGGCACAATTAGAGCTGAAAAACAGATTTAAAACTGTTATTGTGATGAGTCCCAGTGTGGGGACGGAGTATAACTTCTAAAGAAAAAGGCGCTCCACAAACAATGTTGTGCAAGCAAGTGATGTTTTGAAACACAAGAGCATGAGTTACTTGTCCTTTACATAGAGGGTCTCATATACCCAAATCTCTCGCCTTATATTTTGTATATAATATTTAGCATCTGCTGAGTGTATTATTTAGTCTGCTTTGCAAAGTCATGCACCAAGTTGGAATTAGTTTACTAGTGGAATACATGTCATAGCTAACTCTGAAGCAGAACTATTATCATCTCCTAGAATCTAGGGTCTAGAGATCAATGAACAAAACCCTACCCCAGCGCATGTGAAGTAAATGGGCAGATCATTAAACCATTGGCAATAGCTCCTGATGGATGCCTACCCCACTCTGAGCAAGCTGTGCAGGCCTCTGTGACAGAACTGATCTCCCAGTCAATCTGTTTCACTGGTACATTGCTCCTTCTTGGTGCTGTGGGTTATTGACTGGATCGGCAGAGGAAGATCTAGGTCAGGTCTCTACTGAGACTGTTGTTATCACTGCTGTACCTGGAAGCATCTGAGCTCCACTAGCAGTCAAGGATTATCTCATCTGGTACACAAGCTATGCTTTATCTAAGGGTTAAATGCATTATTAACGTCAACACCTTCGAGTATCAGTTGAGTGATGACTGAGTAGAGTTCGGGATTAGACTTCTGGCAGAACCTTATGTTTTCTCACACTTCATGTATTTGGATATTTGCTCATTTTTTGTTTTGTTGTTGTTCTGTGTTCTTCCATATTTCTCTGCCCAAACTTCACTCATTTTAAGCTCGGGATGAGCTTTTCTAATAAATGAATCGGTAATAATATATCAGGGACCACTGATATGTTAGTGGCAATCATTGATCTTTGTTATTCTCCTCTTTTACAGATAATAGATGTGCATTTTAGGGGAAACTTCTAAGGCCTCTCCGTTTGCCGTTCAATACAAATTGCAGAAATATTAATTCAAGCATTTCTAGTGTAAAGTGTTTCTGGATATAAATCCTTGTAATACTCCTATCACCTCCTCCCATTCTAGTCCAGATTATATTATATTCATGAATGCATATTCTACTCCCACAAAAGATTAATGGTTTTAATTGTTTGCCAACTAAAATATTGCAATTATGCAAAAAGTATGTCTAGAACAAAGGTTCCAGAAGGAAAGCTGAATGTTTATTATAAACAAACTTGTTGGTTCCTTCAAATCTGATTGAGTCAGTAGTCTTGTTCTTCCATTCATTCATTGAAATAAAATATACACCTGTTACCTATAAGGCGTTATTGTGATTATCAACATTAGATATCATCTAGTAAGCAAATTCCTTATAAAATATTGGGGGGGGGGAATAGGGATAAAGAATAAAGGCAGGGTCAAACAAACCCAAAGGAAATTTTAATAGTGTGGTGACTTCAGTGTTCCTAACCCAATTCATATCTCATAAACGATGTTGCACATCATTTAAAATGAATTTTATATGAGCACACACAGAAATTCTACTTTAACATCTATCTACCCTATTAAATGGATTAGAAAGCTTAAGAATGACCTTTCCTCCCTCGATTTCTACATATAATCAAACCACAAACTATAGTAAGGTCAAACTTCCAACTATCTCTTTAAGTGGCTTTCTTTCTCTCCAGAACCTTTAAAGTAGTTCAAGTGCCTTTAACTGGGGTACTGGTGCACTAGCAGGGACTACATATCCACATCTACTCTTACTCTCCACTATGAGCAAACTTATGAGTAGGGAGAGAAGTGATACCAAATATGTACTCATTCATTATCCAACCAAAAAGGGCTTGATCCTGATGAAGGAGGTCATTTATGATATTTTTATTCTTGGCCTCTCTGAAACCACTGGCTCAGCCATACAAGTCCCCATTTATTTTTGTGCAAAGAGAATCAGAGTGATTAGTTTAGGTCTTGCAATGTTATACAAATAGTAGGAGCTCAAGTTTGTGAAAATCAAAGCAGAACAAATGTTACTTAGCAACTTTGTCCTAAAAGGATGGTTATATCAGAAGCCAGATTCCATGTTCATTGGTTCATTTCCTTCTAAGTCCCAATTATAGAAATTGGAATTGAATTATCTTGATGAACAAAACATAATGTTTTATATACAGTATATGTAGAATCATACTGTGTTATCCCTGATTTATTTTACATATGAAATTAAAGTATCTCAATAATTCAATGTAAATTCACTAAAACAGGCGCTCTGAGAGGTCAAGGTCTTTGTTTTTAGGTTTTTGTTTTGTTTTTAAATTTGCTTTGCTTTTGCATTCTTACCACACATATGTCAAACACAAGGCCAGCGAGCCAAATCCAGCCCGCCAGGCCTTGCAATGTGGCCCGCACCGCGCTGTCATCTCTGCACTCCGCTGTCAGTTTATGACATTGTCAGTTTATGACTGTTCAGTAAACCATTCGGCCCGCGATTTAGGCTGGATTTTAGATTTTGGCCCCTTCTCTGATTGAGTTCGACACCCCTAACCTAGAAAATGCCAGGCACATGATAGGTACTTAATAAATAGATGTTGAGTGAACAAATACATCTAAGTATTTTTTTTTTTCTCCATCCATGACAAATAAAATTCTGAAGAAAAATCTTTTTAGCAGATTTCCATTTTCTTTCATTTCTCCCTTTTGCCTCAAAATGAGAAAATTAAGAACACTTTAGGAAACATGGTGTAAAATTACCACCACTATGGGTTTATAAAATCTAGAATGCTTATGGACTCTTCAGCTATCAATAACAAAAATCCAACTCAAAAGACTTAATAAGCAACTAAATTATTGTTTCACAAATCTGACAAAAACCCAATGATACCTTTTTCTTCAGACGTGACTGAATAGATGCTCATATCATGTTCTCAGGGATCTGACTCATTTGTTCCCCTCTCAGTCATGTTTTCCCTTCCACTGACTTTATTCTTGGGCAGCCTTCTGCACATGGATTCGATGTCAGTAGAATCTCCAGGCTCACAATGACATTGCAGTTTGAGTTTCCAGAGAAAGAGAAAACATGCTTATTGACACATTACTGTGGTCAATGTCCAAGGAGAAATACTGTGGTCAATGTCCAAGGAGAAATAAGATGGTCTAAACATAGTTTACATATACAGCCCAACCACTGGTCTGCTAAGCCAGGACTCCAGCTGATCTCCGGCTGAAGGGAGAAAGTGGGAAGAAGATTACTCCACCCTGGAGCTAGATAGACACAGAAACATTGTCAACCACTCATAGCCCAAAAGACACTGCAAAATCTCATTCTTGCTTTCTTCTCTGGTCACACCTCATCTCTCTTTCTAGCTCCTTTCTCTGTGTTCCAGATAGATTGACGTTACGTTTTCCTCCTAAATTCATCAAAGTGCATTCATCCCTGAGAGCTTCTACACAGGCTGGTCTATGTGAAATATTCTTCCTTCTTCTATTTCCTTCATCTTGACTAGCTCATATTATTTGGCAGTCCTCAATTTAATGATTACTTAAATGGAGGTTTTCTAGCTTAGGCAAAGTCTCTTGACACAAGCTCTGTTAGAAAATGCATATGCTTCTTTTCAGAACTTGTCATTATTGCAATAAATTATTTTCAAAATATTTGTTAGCTTTTTATTCCTTTACCTGCAGGAGGACAGTATTCTTCTATCCCGTCATCTTCTAGCATGTGGCACAGTCTGTCTAGCACATGGTAGGCACTAAAGATACTTACTGAGTCAAAGAAAATGAGTCAAAGGAGTGACTGGATTAATTAAATATAGACTAACTGACTCGTCCAGAACATTTTTTTTTTTTTCAGTAAAGATACAGACAGTGAAAAATGTAGCCTTTGCAGCCACATTCAGTTTCTTTTGCATATTCTTCTTTGGATCTTGTTTGTGGTTTTTTTGTTTTGTTTTGTTTTTTTTTTTTTTGTTTTTTTTTTGTCTTGCTGGAGTTTACTTATGAGTGGATGGGGATTGATTGGAAGTAGGCAGGGTCTTTACAATCATTTAGATATAAATAATATTCCAGATTTGGCCTGTGAGTCGTAGTTTGCACACCTTTGCATTAGTATACTAGTAGTTATGATACCGTCTGTAATTGCATAATGATAATGAGATTCTATCTCGTGCTCTTTTATCTTTTGCTTTATTCCTCTTTCAGAGATGTGCACTTTTATAAATACCACTTCCCTTCCCAGCACCTAATCCAGGATCATATTGTTGTGCTCTCTCTTTTCAAACCGGTTTGCTACCAACTTTCCCTTCCTATAAATGCCTGTGCATTTCTCCTAATCTCCTGCTGTCCATGCCACACTGTGCCTTTCTGATTCCTTAGCCAAGTGCACCTGCTGCCCTGGCTTCTTATTGCTGTTTCAAATTTTTATGCTGCATCATCATCCCTTCTGCTTTCTGCAGAAATATTTCAGTAGAAGGAGAAATGTTTATTTAACATAAACTGAGTAAAACAGACATTCCTAGATTCTGACACCAGAGAAATAGCATGCCATCTGCCCTCCATAAGGAGCTCTTTGCCTGAGGGGCAAAACCATATCACCCAGGTAAGCTCTCACTAATGTGTAAATTGCACTGCAATGTACAAATTGTGGTTGTCATTCTAGACCTCCTGTCCTTTTGCTGCCCTCAGTTCTATGGTACATAGTTAATCCTTTTTTCTGGTATATATATTTTGACATCTCTTCCCCAGGAATACAGCAACCACTAGTCTTATAAATGGAAAACTTAGAACATCTCTCTCATTATTTTCTTGTGCCTTCAGTTGCTCAGTATGTAGTAGGATTTTTAAGGCTAAAAAAAAGAGCACTTTTTAAGTACCACAGTTACATAACTAGAGGTTAATAAGGTGAAACATAAAATATATATTGGTATTTTAAACGCGATCCTTGGTAAATGCCATATTTGTAAAAATAAGTATGCTATGTCTTGCAAACTTCAAAAAATAAATCTGTCATTGCATTACTCAATAAAGAAATATAAACTATGGCAAAAATAAATTGTTTCTCAGTATTTACATTAGACATCTATAAACAACACATAGTTAAATAACTCTTCAATATGACAAGATTTATATTAAGATGAATTTTACATATAATAAATTTCAGAGAACTTAAATTGATGAGTTCCTATAAATGCAAACACCTATGTTAGGACCAACACAATTAAGATTAAATGTGTTTTCATTCCTCCAGAAAAAAATTTTTATGCCTATTTTCAATCAATCCCCATCCACTCATAAGTAAACTCCAATGTTACTTCTATCTCCAACGAATTCATTTTGTTTCTTTTTCTGAACTTCATATAAATTGAGTGATATAGTATATTTTATTTCATTTCTGATTTTTTTATTCACCATAATGTTTGAGATTTATTCATATGTTCTGTATTTTAAAGGTCCATTCTTTTCATTGCAGAGGATTATTGCATTGTGTTAATAATGGGTCATAAATGTCCCCTAATTTGTTCATTCATTACTCAGTTGACAGAATTTTGAGCAGGGATGGTTTTGTTCATTATTAATGAAGTTGCTGTGTACACTCATGAACAAGTCTTTTTGGTAGACCTAGGTGTTTATTTCTCTTGGTAGAATATTTTGAAGTGTGTTTGCTGCATTATAGGGTCAGTATACTTTCAACTTTATAAGACATTGCCAAACCCTTTTCCAAAGTGTTGCAGCATTTTACATTCTCATCATCAACGTTTGTGCGATTCAGTGGCTCCGATTCTTGTAAAATATAATGCTTATAGCATTTTTAATTTTATCCTTTTTATTGGTTGTAGGATAGTTTCACATGCTTTTCTCTGAGGACTATTGATGTCAAGTATTTACGCAGGTGCTTATTGGACTCTCATATCATCTTTTGAAATCTCATATTATCTCCTTAAGTATAACCTGAATATAAATATCTGGCATACATACCTTGACTTGCTTATTCATTTACTTGAGTTTTAAAAGCAGTAAAAATATTTTTAAGTAAGCTTTCTATTTTAGAACAATTTTATATATAAAGTAAAATTGCTAAATAGTACAATGTTTCCTATAAACTTCACATCTACTTTCCCCTATGAAAAACATCTTATGTTAGTATAGAACATTTGCCACAATTAATTAAGCCATATCAATGCACTGTTATTAACTAAAGTTTATATGTTTTCATATTTTCTTTCCTCCCCCTAGATCCTTTTTTCTGTTTCAGGATCCCATTCAGGATCCCATATTACAAGTAACAGCTATGTGTCCTTATGCTCCTCTTGGTTGGGACCATTTCTCGAGCATTTTATATGGCTGTGGTTGTTTTGAGAAGTCCCAGTCAAGGATATTATGCAATGTTCCTCATGTGGAATTATCTAATATTTTTCTCATGACTAGACTGGACTTATATATAATTAAAAGACCATAAAGATAAAATACCATTTCATCACATCATAGGATACATACTTAATATCTATCCAGCTTATTGTTGGTGTTGATTTTGATGTTTTGGCTGAGGTAATATTTGTCAAGCTTTTCAGAAAAGTTACCACATAACTTCCCCCACTCATTCCTTATCATGCATTTTTTAAAAAGTTCACTATACATAGCCTAAAATTAAATGCTAAGAAGTTATATGCCACCCTGAGGAAATTGTTTCTGCATAAATTATTTGGAATTCTTTGAAATTGGAGATTTGTGTCTTTCCTTCATTATTTATAGATTCAATAATTTATTTTTATCAGTATGGACTCCTGGACATATATTTAAGACAATACTTTACATATTTTGCTGCTCAAATGTTCTAGCTTTGACTACTGAGACCTTTTTTTAGTTGGTCTCTGTGTCCCTTAGATATACTCCCTTACTTTGTGTGTATGTATGTGTGTGTTTATAGTTTATTTGTTTGTTTGTTTAAAATGAATACTTCATTTTTAGAGCAGTTTTAGAGTTACAGAATAATTTAACAAAAAGCATAGAGTATTTTCATTAGTGAGGTACATTGTTATAATTGATAAGCCAATTGGATACATCATTAACTAAAACCCATTGGGTAGAATAGCCTTCACTTTTTGATTTGTTCATTCTGTAAGTTTTGACAAATGCATAATGTGTTGCATTCACCATTATGCTTTCATACAGGATAGTTTTAGTACCTACTAGTAAACATCCCCTGTGCTCCAACTATTTTTATTCCTCTCCCTATCTGGCAGATTGTCCTGTCTGTGCAGTTTTTCCTTTTCTAGAATGTGTTATACAGTTGGAATCATAAAGCTTGTAACCTTTTCAAATTCTCTTCTTTCACTTGGCAATATGCATTGAGATCCCCCCATGTCTTCTGCAAATGGTTCCCTTATTATATGTGTAGCTTTGTAAGTAACTACAGACTGCTTTTAAAGTGGCTGTAGCATTTTGCATTCTGACCAGCAACAAATGGGAATTTATTGTTCCATATCCTTGCCAGCATTTGGTGTTATAGGTGTTTTGGGTTTTAGTCATTCTAATAGCTGTGTTGTGGTATTTCACTGTTGCTTTAATTTGAAAATGCTAAATGATATGTGATGCTAAACACTTTTCATATGTGTATATGTATTTTTTATCACTCCCTTACATTTTGGTACTGTAAGATATTTCAGGCTTATCTTATGTATTCCCTGCCTCAGTTCTAGAATAAGTCATTTCCTTTAGGGAACCCTATTTTTTCCCATGGAAAAAAGTATTAGAAACCAAAATACATGTTTCTACATGCTTATTGCTACTGGGGTGCCATTGCTCTTCAGCCATCTCATTTGACAGAACAAGAACATTTATATATGTATAAATATAACCTGTGTAGATATACATAACTATATTTATTGCCATGTGCAACCATTTTCAACTACAGTAAGCCAAGCATGAGTTCATACTGGTGTCTCCAACACTACTACCTTACTACAGGGATCTCTGTCCTCCTGCCCTTGCTCAACTCTAATTCTCACTTCATCAGTACAACACCTGGCTCCCACAATCTGTTGACAATATACTTATTTATACAATACAGTATTCTGTATGGGGTATCAGAATTAACTGTTATCTCCAGGTGAAACAACTTTATCAGCTTGAGTACAGTAGTTACATACAGTGGACTTTATTCTTAGAGAGTCCACTCTTTCCAAAATTACCTAAGTCAGTACTTTTTCTCCTGACTCCTTTCAGTGAGATCATTTCTTATGTTTGTACTACAAATAGATTGTTTGGTCACATTCTTAATGTCATTTTCTCAGAAGCCCAGACCTCCTAAATGGTATTTTTAAATTTGCCTGCATAAACATTTTATACTTTGTGCTACAAAGTTTGGTGGGTTTTAACAAATGCATCATCGTGTCATGCACCCTCCATTACAGTTTTATACAGAATAATTTCATTACTTTTAAAAAAATCCTCAGTGCTTCACTTATTCAACCTTCCACTTTAAACTCCTAGAAACCTGTTCTCTTTGCTATCTCTATAATTTTTCCATTTCTGAAATGTCAGGTAATTAGAATCATATAGGCTACAATATGACTTTGCAGTATGACTTCTTT
Source organism: Pipistrellus hanaki (assembly GCF_964339955.1). NCBI lineage: Eukaryota > Metazoa > Chordata > Mammalia > Chiroptera > Vespertilionidae > Pipistrellus > Pipistrellus hanaki. The sequence continues at coordinate 18,180,160 of NC_140506.1, read as the reverse complement.
CACTTATTGACAGGTATTTGATATTTATCCCAGTCTTTTGGTGGTTTGATAGCTAATTTTTTTATTGATAAGTAATAGTCCATTGTTTGACTGTACTGAAGTTTGTTGGAAGAATGTGTCTTCTGCTATTGTTAGATAGAATATTCTATAAATGTCAATTAAATTCAGTTGATTGATGGTGCTGTTTAGGTCAACTACTATATATTTATTGATGCTCAGAAGGCAATTGATGTCTCTGATTTACTAGAGGGTTTCTTTGTTTCTCTCACAGTTCTATCACTTTTATTTAGCCTTTTATATTTTTGATGTTCTGTTTTTAGTTGCATAGACGTTTAGGATTATTATGCCACTGAAGAGAATGACCCTTTTCTCTACAATGTAGAGGGTTTCTCTACATTGTATAACGTTTCATGTTTTTGTTGATAATTTTCTTCTGAATTCTGCTTTGTTTGAAATTATAACCAGCCCAGTGTTTTATATATTAGAGTTAACATGGCATATTTTTCTCTGTCCCATTACTGTAAGTTGTCTATGATTTTATATTTAAGAGGAATTGCATACAGACAACAAATGACTGACTTATCTTTTTCATGTACTTTGACAATGTTTTTAATTTGTTTATTTAGACAATTCACATTTAAATACTACTTTATATAGTTGGACTAATAGCTACCATGTTATAATTGTGCTTTTTTTTCCCTATTCATTAATTTTGTACTATATGTGTTGAAAGTCAGACATGTTTAATGGATTCTAGAATACAATATATACAGTCTTTAGTACTAGGATTTATGGTGAACTCTGGCTATTAGTTAGACTACTTAATGTTTGCCCAAAGCTTTGAATTCCTTGAGTGTGCTTTTGCTGTTGTTGCCATCTTAACACTGGGCTTTCCTCACTACTCTTCCTCAGAGGAAGTCTACTTTCAGCCCCTAGGCACTGCTATTACACTAGAGCAGCCATTTTTAACCAGTGCGCCCCAAGAATTTTTAAAACAAGCAGTACATGGTTATTTAGTCCGAGGCCCTGACCTCTCCTTCCTTAGATTGTCAAATGAAAAATTAACAGCAGCCAAAACAACAATAGTAGTCCATTGTGAATGAATCTTACTTATACCGATTTTTGTCAGATCAGCAAAAACTCTATTTTTTGGTGGGCCAGAGAATTTTAGTAATTAGTTGTTATGTGCCATGAGATGAAAAAGAATGAAAATCGCTGTGTTCGTGACCGTTCAGTGTCCTTTAAGTTTATGCTCCTGAGACTGTTTTCCAGATTAGCAGATCTCAGCTCTGAGTCTCTGAATGTGCCTGCCTTTCCAGATTTCAGAGTGGACAGTCTACTCTGCAACCTCTGTTCTACGATGGCGCAAGAAAAGGGATTCATGTTCAGTTTGATAATTTAAAAATATATTTTATTGATTTTTTACAGAGAGGAAGGGAGAAGGATAGAGAGCTAGAAACATCGATGAGAGAGAACCATGGACCAGCTGCCTCCTGCACACCCCCGACGGGGGATGTGCCCGCAACCAATGTACATGCCCTTGACCGGAATCGAACCTGGGACCCTTCAGTCTGCAGAACGACGCTCTATCCACTGAGCCACACCGGTTTCGGCCAGTTTGATCCAAATTTACTTTTGATGTAACTACAGATATGTTAACCTCCAAGGTCTTTATATATTGAGACTGAAACCCAAAGTCTAAATATTTTAACTTAAAAAAATATATATTTTCAATGTTTTTCTTCTGTTATTTTGTTTGATTTTTAATTCTAAGAAATGTTTTTTATCTTAAGGTCATGAAAATTCTTTCTACATTTTTTTCAGGGGTTTCATATTTTTAATATTTATGTTTAGGGTTACCGTCTTTGTCAAATTAGCTGTGGTCTGGAATTAGACAAGGATTTAGAATCATCTTTTTTCAACATTTATCTTGTTGATGCAGTGCCATTTCTGAAAAATACGTTCTTTCATTCTGAACTTCTGGCACTTTTGTTGAAAATCAATGTCTCTATAAATGTGGGCTATTTCTAGTTTCTTTCTTCTGCTTCATTGATCAAGTATATAGACTTGAGTCAATACTACAATGCCCTATTACTGAAACTTTAAAATATTTTAGTTTGCATTAAACAATCATTTATTTTTAAAAGTAATTTAGAAGCAAAGCAATTATGTTTTATAATTCACCATATATTTACTTTTATAGGTGCTCTTCATTTCATCCAATAGATATAAAGCTCTATCTTGGACGATTTTCCATTTATTCTAAAGAATTTTCTTTATCACTGTTTATAGTGCAGGAACTACCTCAAATTTTGTTTTTCCTAAGTTGTTTTTATTTTATATTCATTTGAAAGATGTCTTTTTTGGATATTGAATTCTGAAATTACAGTTACCTGTTTTGTTCTATTGTGCTTTGATTTATTCCTGATTTTTAAAAATATAATCTTTTCCCTATTATTGTTTCCTCAATAAACTGATTTTATAAAAGTCATTTTTTTAAAAAATTTCCTAAATTTGGTTTTCAGCAGCTTGCTCATATGCACCTTTATTCATCCTATATTAGTTTTGCTGAGCTTTTTAGATTTCTAATATAATGTGTTCACCAAATTTACAAGACTCTCAGTAATTATTTGTTTATTTTTTTGTTTATTTTATTGTTTAAAATATTACAAACAGTAGTACATGTGTCTCCTTTTTCTCCCATTGACCTCCCTCTGGCCTCCCTCATCCCTCTGGCACATGGCCTCACTTCCCTATAATTCTTAATTATTTTTTATTATTTTTCATATTTATTCTACTCCAATTACATATATGTTAGTCTGTTTTATAGTTCTCACAACTTATTGAGTTCTAATACATTTTATTTTTCAGCTTGATTTTCTCTTTATATTTTATATTGAATCTTCATTCAAATTTATATTCCTATGTTTTGCCATCTCCTATCTTCTGCTGTGTTTGTTTAAATTTCAGATGTTATAGTTTTTATACCTAGAATTTTCATCTGATTATTTGGCATACTATGTACTTCTTTTCTGAAATGATCTGTTTACTTGTTATGATCTTGGACTGCAATGTTTGTAATACCTGCTCTGTATGATTTTCATATCCCTCCGCAGAAAATTTCCACAAAATTACCTGCTTGAAGTAACACCAATTCATTTTCTCACAGTTTTGTAGGTCATCAATCAGGATACATTTCATCAGTTTCTACTAGATGCATAGGGTCTATCAAGGCTGAAATCATGATGTCAGCTGGGTTGATTTCTTATCTGGAGGTCTAGGAAATAATCCACTTTTAATTTGATTCTTGCTTTTGAATGAACAATTTTATTTGTGGATGCACAACTAGGGTACCTATTGTCTTTCTAGCTCCTAGCCTAAGGCTAATTGCAGACTCTTCTTACATCTTAGAAGCTACCCTAGTCTTTGCTTGTGATCCTTCCATCTTAGAAGCCAGCACTAATGTGTCAAATACTTCTTGTGCTCCAAATCGAGTAGATAGAAGACTTAAGGGTGAATTTGCTTAGACTAGGTTCAACCAATAGGAGATTTCTATACAATGGAAGTGGATCCCATGATTATGGTTCAGGTCTGTAGTGTGGGCTCATAGCAGAGTCACACTGTTTGTATCTGAAAGCTAGTAAGTACCCGGGGGACTCAGGAGAGTCTATGGTACGGATGAAGTCTGAAGGCCACCTGCTGGAGAGTTCTTCCTTCATCTGGGGGCCTGTCTTATCACTGTACTCAGTCCCTCGCCTGATTGGATGAGGCCCACCCACATTATGGAGGACAAACAGCTTTACTGAGTTCATGAATTTTAATGTTGATTTTATCCAAACACACCCGCCAAGTTGACACATAAAATTAGTCACCATAAGTAGTAACCTTAATTTATATCTCTGTCATTTTTTCTGCCAGGTTACATTTTGTGATATATCAATATACTACAGTTGCAGGAATTCAGACAGAAAATTGGGGGAGGGGAATAATGGGAGGGGAATTTTAGATTTCTCTTAGCACATACCGTATTTTAAAGTTTTTGTCTGTTCATTTTAACACCCATGTCACTTTAGTTTGTACTTGCTTTTTCTCTTGATCTTTAATCACATTTATTTCCTGTGCAGTTACTTTTTACTAGATAGTGAGTATGATGTTGTATAGTAACTCTGAAATCTCTTATCTTCTTCAAAAATGTGTTTATTTGTGTTGTAATAGGTAACTAAATCACTGTCATTTTGAATTTGTGGGAGTTTGGTTTCATGCCTTTTTTTTTTTGAAACCCTTTTAAGTCTGCAATTCAAATCTGATCTTAATTTTCAGGCATGGCCTTTTAACTCTAAATAATAAATCTATAGTATTTTTTATGTTCCTTATAATGTTTTGAGGCTTATGCTCCATGTCCAATTTCTGCTACAGCTTAGCAATTACAGCCTTCCAATGGTCACTTTCTGATGGGCTTTTTGGGGGGCTTCCTTCTTTACAGGATTTCCAACCAATCTGGCGTCTCAGACCTCTATTTTCTATCAATGTAAATTAATAAGACTGCATCTTTTTGCTTGAGTTTTAGTTACCTTATGCCTCACGGACCCAGGGTTTCAATCAGATTAAAGCATTATAAGAATTTAATTTAATATACTTCCTATTTTTCCAAAGGATTGCATTTAGTCAAATTTCTATTTCATTTTCTTTTTTCTTCTAGTGTTTTCCATTTAGTACTTTAAAAAAATTTGTTCCTTAAATTGTACTTGTTTATTTATGTTTAGTTAAATGAATATACTTTTTTCCTTAAAAATAAAGACATAGTTTCTATATTTAAAATTTTCAAATTAAAAATGTTCTGACTCTATCAATTATCCCTTACATGTTTTTCACCAATTAAAAATTCATTGATTGGCCCTGACCGGTTTGACTCAGTGAATAGAGCATTGGCTTGTGGACTGAAGGATCCCAGGTTTGATTCCAGTCAAGGCCATGTACCTTGGTTGTGGGCACATCCCTAGTAGGGGGTGTGCAAGAGGCAACTGGTTGATGTTTCTCTCTCATCGACGTTTCTCTCTATCCCTCTCCCTTCCTCTCTGTAAAAAATCAATTAAAAAAAATATATATGTATATATATATTTTTTTAATTAATTGATCAAAACTTAATAGATTTTGAAGTTTTCACTTAGTTTTATTCTGAATCTTTGTAATTTCTGGTGTTTGATGAGATTTTCACAGAATTAAAGACATGATCATTCAAAAAAAAACATTTCATTATCCCATTATAATAAGCACAAATATGAATATAAAAATCTGTTATTGCTCCATAATTTTCTAGATATGGACAACAAATTTTTCCAGATTTGGCTGCAATGAGCTTCTGTTAGAGAGCTATGGTAAAATATAGGAGGATATTATGACAACATGACTAAATTAATTGATGTTTTAAACTTCTCATCCAAATCATAGACCAAATGTAATATGGTGTTTGGGCCAAGTAATTCACAGTTTTCAGATGCTGGGTAAGTCAGTGTCTAGAAATAAAACATATCATATATAAACATATTATGGTAAGCTAAAGTACCACCCCATTTTTCTCTGATTTTATTCTAATCATAATAGAGATTTCACAATTTAAAAGGCTTGCCTATTAATTAATTATTTTGAAATTTAAAAAATATAATGATTTCAGAGAGGGGAAGGTAGAGGAAGAAAGAGAAACATCAGAGAATCATTGATTGGCTGCTCCTGGATGCCTCCTACTGGGGATCTAGCTTGCAACCTGGGCATATTCCCTGACTGGAAATCAAACTGTGATCTCCTGATTCATAGGTTGATGCTCAACCACTGATCCATGGCAGCCTGCTAGTTATTTTTTATTAAAAAATAGTCTTTTTTTTCTTCCTTCCTCCTCACTCCCAAGGAAGATTTCTAAATTTTCCAATGCTAATTACTAAAAGATATGCATTTTATCCAGAGAGTTGAGGCAAAGTAAAAAAAAAAAAAAAAAAAAAAAAAAAAGGATAAAGCCTGGATAATTTCAAATCATTTAAAGTTTTAGAAATTCTGTTTCTCACTATCTTACTCATTTCACATTGAAATTTTTTAGCCATGATGCTGCATCCTATTTGGTGTCCTAGAAAGTCTTAAAATAGTTACATAATTCTTATTGCTAATATCAGAGATATACATTTGGGGATATTATTCAAGAAGTGTTAATTTGTTTAAAGTATTTCAATAAATAGAAGCACACAGAACTAATTAGCTTTGCTACTCAGAACACAGAAATAAGACAATAGAATCATCACTCCATCAGCAAAGATTACTGAAAACAAAGTCTTTCCAACATTAATATGTGGTTCTAGAAAAAGAGTAACATAGACTGATATACAATCAACAGAACATAAGTACATTTTTCAAGGGGAAACTGAGGACAGAAAATATTTCAGTCACTCAGCTAAGTGTGAAGTTGAACTGCAACTCACATCTATTTGAGTATAGATTGTAAACACTTTCAATTCCACTATGAACCATTTAAAAACTAGCCTTTAACTTTGTACTTGTCTTAAAGAATTTTGCTTTCAATTTGAGGTGGCATGAGTAATGTATATGACTAAAAGAGTGAGAAAGCCAAGTCTGTATGCAAAGTAGTTGCTAAATCATGTTTTAAATATCAGTGAGTGTTAACAGTCTTTGAAGAATTCTTTATTTGGCAGATAGAAATTGAATTAGATCTTAAAGGAATAAACAATTTGAATAGTTTAAGGATGCATGATTAGGCAAAGACCAGCTGTACTTACTTTGAATATAGCAAATTAAATGGCATATAATGACGTCAGCACTTCCTCCAAGTGAAGTTATATAAAATTTCATTTCTACTGAAGATGAGTACGTGTATGCATATATGAATACATATACAAGTATGTGTGTATAATTTGCATAAAAATTTAATAAGCTTAAAATGAATTTCCAAATTTAAGGACATACTACAATTAGAGTCATTATTATCATAATTAAATATTTTTTAATATTTTAAATATGATGTCAATAGGAGGTTCTAATTCAATAATAGGACACAGCTCAGTATCGGCTGGTATCAGACAAATCCTCTCACAGTGAGGAATTATAACCTGTGGACAAAATATAAAGTTAAGTAAATGGATAAATACTTAGCATGTATCAGGTGAGGGCATATGCTGGGGGGATGGTGGGAATAGCTGGGAAGAAGTCAATGGGGAAAAAGGAGACTTATGTAATACTTTAAACAATAAAGAATTTAAATTAAAAAAATCTTAGCGTGAGATTTATCCTCTTAACAAATGTTAAGTGTAGAATAGATTTTTGTTGACAGTATGTACAATGTACAGCATATCCATAGGCTTATCCAACTTGCATTACTGAAACGCCATGCCTATTGATTGGAAACAGTCTACTTTCCCCTCCCCTATCCCAGGCATCCCGCATGTGAGTCCCTGGATTTGACTACCCGAGGCGCCTCACAGAAGTACTTCTTTTTTTCTGACTGGCTTATTTCACTTATCATAATGTCCTCCTGGTTCATCTGTGGTGTTGTGTATTGCAGACTTTCCTGCTTTTTTAAGGCAAAATGCTATTCCATTGTATGTATATCCATTCTTATAATCCATACAGCTACTGTGAATATTGCTACTATAATGAATATGGGAGTGCTGATACCCCTTCAATATCCTGATTTTAATTCTTCTGAATATATACCCCAACGTGGAATTGTTGAATCATATGGTAGTTCTCATTTTAAGTTTTTAAGGAAATTCCAAACTGTTTTCCGTAGCATCTAATGTATTCTTAGAGTATTAACAAATAGTAAAAGTAAGAGAGAAAGAGATAGTGCTTTTTTTCTATTTTATAGATGAAGAAACATAGAAAGAGAGTTTAAGTCACTTGCACAGTGTTGCGTGGCCACTGAGTGATAGAGCCTTAGCATAAGCACACATATCCGAATGGAAAGTAATATGATAACATTTTTCACTTGTTTTCTCGTTGACAAGATAAATTCTAACCACCACCATTACATTATTATCACTCATCCCAAGATGAGAGAAGACAAGAAACATGAAAAAATAATATAAAAGTCTCTACATAGCATACTTAGCTCCATGAATACACTGAGATTAATCTCTTACCTCCCAAACAAATATATCACAGTTTAGACATTATCGATTAAGCACCAAAGAAACATAAATGCTTCATTTAGAATAGCTTTTTCTAAATGAAACCATGGCTATTCCTCTGGATAGACCTAGTCAATGCCTGCATTAAATAAAAATTAGGTTAACTCAGGACAAAAAATCAGTAGGGTTTTCTAAGTAATGTCAAAAATATTATTTAACATGTTGAAAATAATTTGACTGCATTTTTTTTTAAACTTCAAGTAGTTGTTCTGTTTTGTTTATATAGACACAAATGCAAAAGCTGATATATTTTAAAGCAGCAAAGCATGGCTTCATATCCCACAACATTTTATACATACTGTGTTATTTTATCTCTTTTCTTCAGTCCCCCAGAAGTGTCATTGCAAGAGTGAGTGATTGTTTGGCAGTTTTACATTTATAATTGACCAGTAATAAAAATGTAAGTGAGAGAATAAATATATAAGATGTCAGATGGTGATAAATTTATAGCACAATTTTTTTCCTGTAATGTTCTATAATTGAAACAATATTTGGAAGAAATTATCTGGGAAGAAATTTTTCCTGAAGGCATGCATATGGAGCACTTTCCAAATTGCCTTTATTAAAATTTTATTGAAAACAAATTATTTAAGTTTTATTAATATTAACCCTTCAGTATAATGAGTAGTACTTTTATTATAATATTGAATGCACAAGCATCTAGAAATAACTCTGTTCTTGAAAATGGTTCTGCTATAAGACTGTGGTACTGAATAGTAGCTTCATGTAGGTCTTTTTAATTCTTAACTCTGCGTGGACTTTAGAAAACGGAAAACAAACAAACATACCCAAACCTCTAAAGCTTGAGCTAATCATCTCCCACAGGTCTTCATTATAGTTCTGACCTCTTTCAGTTCCACGCATTAGACATTTTCAGAACCCAGATTGGGATGAGAGTTCTTGGGGAAGCCCTGAAAGCAAAGGAACTGGAATCTAAAATCCTCAGCTGCTGTACAGTTTAACATGAAAAATATAGGTCGCCAACCTCTTAAACTCTTCGTTTGCTATTGTTATTTGTGTGTGTTTTTTTTTCTCAGAAATCACCTTAAGCTAAATTCCATAATTATTTCTGTTTCTTTATGGACTTATTATTCTGTGTTCTACTGTACTTTTTGTGGACAAGGATATAAAAAATTTTCTTCGGGGAAATAAAACATACCCTGTACCGGAAATAACATTTTGGAACTATTTCAGGAAAGGATGATCATGACAAAATCTTCTTCCTAGTCTATGATATATCTATATTGGCCCATGTGCCTTAATCTTTGTCAAATAACTTATAGCCTACAAAGCAGCAATAACTCTGCATAGTACATAAAACTGCCTTTTCAATTGGTGAGGGTGCAGAATATCAAAGCAACTGAGGTCATTGGTTTGTTTTCCACTGTCCCGTTAATTCCATCCTTCAGCCATAGGTTGGTACCCGAACCTTGGAGAGTGACCTTGGAATGTGAATATTTATTTTCTTAAATTTTGGAAATGAGGTTTCCAAAGACAGTATAAATTGAATTGTACAAATGAATCGGGAGTCTTTCATTAAAAAAAAAAAAAAAAAAAAAAAAAAGAAGGTAAAACTGTGAAGTCTACAAAATGAATGTTGAGGATTGTCACCCAAAGGACTCCACTTAAATGAGCACTCTTTGCACACTCAGGCGTTCTTGGAAATTTAATCCTCTACTTGAAACATATAACCCCAAGTTAGTAAGTGCCTTAGGTCCTGAAGAACATGGGGTTCAGTGTGTTTCCAATACTGTGACAGTATGCACAAGAGTAAATAAATGATTAATTATCCAGTTATTTGACAGGCCCCCAATTTGCTAAAAATCAGCATTTTTAATAGCAAGTAAGGATTGATTTTTTTTTTCTAAAATATGTTTTTTACTGAATTTGAAAGAGAGAGAGAGAGAGAGAGAGAGAGAGAGAGAGAGAGAGAGAGAGGAGAGAGACATCAATTTATGAGAGAGAATCATTGATCGGCCTTCTGCACACCTCCTGCTGGGAATGGAGCCAGGAAACTCGCATGTTCCCTCACCAGGAATTGAACCTCTTTGGTCCTGGGGCAAACTTCAACTGCTGAGCCACACAGGCCAAGCAAGAATTAATATTTTTCTGACTCATCTTACTCAACTGTCAAGCAATGATTTTGGAGAGGCTTACTCACAAGCGTCCAATCACATCTAAGATTTCATGATTTAGTGAGTTAGTGAACACGCAATATGTTACAAAGTTCACATAATGTAGTCATCGACTAAAAGATAGAAGAAAAGTTAATCATGCAGGAATCAGAGAACACTGTTAAATATCACAATTAGTCCTTTCTCCAATGTTTGCTATGAGACATCAGAAATATTTTGTTGAGTTCAAATGATAGACAAATATGAAGATATGAAAAGTGGTGATTTAACTTATAACAGAAGTATAGAGTAAATTTAAATTAATGACTTTGTAATTTAATTTTGTGAGAGAGGAAAAAAAAAAAGACCTATACTGAACTTCATTAATTAACTATTTGGAAAGCAAAACTGAACATTTTTATTTTGACATTGCCCAACTATTTATGCAGGGGGAAAAATACTTATTAATGATGATCTTAACAGGAATAAAAGTGTGGTCCACACTGCATGGAATAGATCACATTTCACATTAATTTTTTAAAATAATGAGGTTAACAGAAGCTATCATGCATAAATAAATTTTAGATGATTTTAATCAATTACCAGAGTAGTAATTTAGAACTATTATTTTCAAAATTCTGAATTTAGAATAATATCCATTTTATTGTGAGACATAATGAGGTGTTTTGGTATAAATGACATTTTATATTTAGACATAAATTAGTGAGCATATTTTATTATATTATTAATTCAGCAACCAGGTCATGGCTTAGCTGGTACTAATATTTATTATTAACTATTTATTATTTTTTTAGAACATCCTTTTTAAAAAAAAAAAAAAAATCTATGTGGTGCTCTTCACACCCTGTATTTATAGGATTTCACACATACATGTAAGCGTACATAATAACAGTATCAAAGGTCAGTATTAACACAATGAATCTTGCTGGAAAATAAAGTATCCACAGAAAGTTCACATGCTCAGGGAGAGAAGAATGCTATTTTTTTTTTTTTTTTAAATTTAAGAATTTCTAAATTCTTACTATTGTTACCAGAGAAAAACATGCCTCGTCTTCCCTGTTGCTAGTGGGAGTAGGGATGTGAAGTTCAGGGTTCGGGCTCTGGAAGAGGGGCCGCATGAAAATGAGAGATGAGACAAGAAATAATAATTTGGAAATATTTGGGGTCCAGGTGGGAGCCCAGCTCAAGAGGAATTACTCCACTTGGGCTCCGACCTAGTCATTCTTTTTTTTTTTTTTTAATTTGGGATACACCTATAGCCTTTAGGCAGGCAATTTCCAGTAACAAGCAGACTCTCTTATCAGTAAGGATTTACATGACTGTCTGGTGGGGAAGTTGCTTTAGCCTTGCCAGGTGTTCAAAGGTCACCAGCAGTCTGGGATCCTTATTTACACTTCTCTGATAGCAAAGACAATGGGTGGCTTCCCAGATAGGGTCCTGCTGTGCTGAGAAAAGGAATTCCTTCTGGGAGGATGTGGTGCGGTAGAAAGCTTTACTTCCCTGGGTTTCCAAAGTTCCATTTGCCTTAGTCCAGTCATAGAAGAAGTGTAGCTGGGGTTTCAGTGGAGCTAAAATCAGAGCCAGTGTCCAGAGTTTCCGTTCCTTGTTGGAACTGGGTCCAATACAGCATCAGGCTAATTGCACTCTGTTAGTCCACTGTGTGTGGAGGTCCTCACGGGAGAATGCCAGGAAGCCAAGCCTGAGCCATGAGCCAAAAGGAACCAAGGAAAACCTCAAGAGTAAGCTTTTTTGTTCCGGCAGTTATATATCCCGAATTTCCGCACACTTGCCATTGCCACGCCTATTCTGGTCAACAGCCTCTGTCCCCAGGTGTGATTGGCAGGTAAGTACCTTCCTTATGTGACCCCAACTTTACCATGAATGCACCCATTTTTCCTTTGTTGGGTTCCTTCCCCCACCCCAGGGAAGATGCCTATAAAGTATGGCCTTTCCTTTGCTCTGTTTCTGTTATTAATAACTAGCTAATTACAGTGGTACCAGATTTACTTTAGATAGTAGATAATTCACAAAATATTTAATAAGAATAACTGCACTACTTGCCATTATTAAAAAAAAATTTTTTTTCAACTGAGTAAATTTGAATATCTAATTGGCTTTACTAAACAATTTGTGAATTAGACAGTGTCCATCTAGCAGCTAGAAGGTTAAGGTTTTTATAGGAAGAAGGGTGGGGTAATGGAAGTATTAACAAAAGAAAAGAAAGGATTATTCTTGGGTCCAGACACATTGATTTAGGGAGGAAGCATATAAGAATGGTTTTTTCGATGCAGAAAGCTTCTTTTTTCTCTGAGGGATGGTGAGGTCCCATGTGACAGATTACTTTATTGGTGCTTGACCAGAAAATTCCAAAACTGATTATGCTTCTGGGAGAGGTTGAAACTGCAATTAGATCAGGTATTAAATTAGGTTTAGTATCAAGGGCTTTTAGTAGAAGTGACACTCTTTTGGGCCTGTTTGTTTTCGTTTTGTTTTTACTTTAATACCATGAAAATTATTTTCTCAGTAATTTTGAGTTTATGTTGATCAGTACATATTTAAAAATACTACTTTTTGCCCTGCTGGGTGGATCGGTTAATTAGAATGCCATCCTGTACACCAAATAAGTTGTGGGTTCCTTTCCTGGTCAGAGCATATACCTAGGTTGTGGGTTTGATCCCCAGTCAGGCCACAGAGGGGAGGCAACCAATAGATCTTTCTATCTCTTATGGATGCCCCTCTCCTTCTCTTCTTCTTCTTCTCCCTTCCACACTCTCTCTAAAAATCAATGAAAACATACCCTCATGTGAGGATTTAAAAAAAATACTACTTTGCTATAGTAAGGGATCTTCACATTTAAGTTGCATTAAACTAGATATTACTTTTGTACAATTTATAAATTTATATCTATATGTTGAGATATGTCATAGGATTTAGAGAGAGTTGATTATTCTGATGTACTTTTAAACAAGATGACAGTTTTTTTTTCACATAAAAGTTTTTAGTTTATTAATCCTCTCGTGAAAAATCTACATAATCACAACGGATCAAGGTGCTGATGAATCTTGACTCTTTCTTTTGGCCAGCATCAACCATGGACTTTGTAGTACCCCTGACTTTCTTCATTCTGTTCCTGTATTGGGGTCTTCTCATACTGGCCATGTCTTGCTAGTCTATGTTTGGGTTCACTTTTCTTTGCACAATCCAAGGAATCATCAATCTTGCCAAAAGCAGTTGTCAGGCCACCACCAAAATTACTTCTGAACCCAAATACAAAGATGACACCCAATGTGGTCTCACACATTTTGGCTAGTTTTTCCCATATTTCTGTATGCAGTACTGTTGTTTTCCCTGGGTAAAGGACATCAATGACCCTTTGTTTCTGCTGAAGTAGTCTGTTGATCATGAACTTCCTGGTCTGGATAGTCGATGTGTTGTTGATGATGACTGCTGATCTTCAAGCAGCCAGGGAGAAAAAGCAAGATGGCAATTTTTAAAAATGTTTTAATTACATGCAAATTATCTTTTACTTTATTATCACTCACTTTTCAATTTAATAAGTGTGTAAACTTAGGCCTCATTCCTAGTATAGTGTTTTTCACTTATCTAATGCTGACATTTTCTAATTAACAAAAACTAAGAAAATCCAAGAGCAGAATATTTATAATACTGAAATCTCATCTCAACAAATTTGCATATACATTCAAAACACCATTCTTATTTAGATTTTCATATTAGGTTTAATCTAAACAAAAAAACATTGACTAGAAATTACTCAGGTGAAAAATGATGTACATTTTCAGAGTGGTTAGGAAGATGGGGAAGCAGAAAAACGCTAAAGATATGAACTTCCTGTGAGCAGCACGGAAGTGGTGCATTAAGCTTAAAAATACCTCCTACAGGAATATTCTTAAAACTCTTAGTTAATGAAAACAATAATAATAATGTGTATTACTGAAGGTAGGGTAAAAGACAGATATATTAACTCATGTGAGGTGTGAAAATGTAAAAAAATGTTTTAGAATTACAAAACCAGTATTTGTAATTATTTGGTTGGCCACAAACCTGTTTTTTTCCTCATCTCAGTATGGCAACCTCATTTTGCTGATGGAATAATCTGCCTTTCCTAACACTACTATTTTTCCTAACACTACTATTTAATCTACCAGCTATTATATTTATCTTCAAAATATATTTCTCTCCAATCATTACATAATGTCATCATCTTTTATTTCAACAAGTTTCTTTGTTGGTCTCCCAGCTTGACCACTCTTACTCTTTTTTTTTTTTAAAGGAGATTTTTTATTTTTTACAAATATATTTTTATTAATTTCAGAGAGGGAGGGAGAGGAAAAGGGAGATATCTGTCTCAGGGCATTTGCATTGCTGTTTCCTCTACCTGGAGCGCTATCCCCCCTTGTAGGCAGATGGCTGGCTTTGTAGCTTCATCCAACTCTACTCAAGCATCACAACTTCACAGAGTCCTTCTCTAACAGTATGTGCAGAAAGACACATACTGACCAGTGTCTCTTCAACTCCTGTATTAGTTTTCTTTCACTGATTCAACAAATTACTTCAAACTTGGTGACTTAAACAACACAAATTCATTATCTTACAGTCCAGCAGATCAGACACGCTGGGGTCTCCCTAGAATAAAATCAAGGTGTAGGAAAAGGCTGCATTCCTGGGGGAGCAGGGAAGGAGACTTGGTTCCCTTGTGTTTTCTTACCTTGAGACTGATCACACCCTTTGCCTCATCCATTTTCAAAGTCAGTAACTGTGGGTTGAGTCCTTCGTATGCTGTCATCACACTGGTTCTGTTTTCACATTTCTTTTTGAGCTGAAATATTTTCTGCTTTTAAAGACTCATGTGATTATAATGAGTCTGCCAGACTGTGCAGGATAAACTCTTCATCTCAAGATCCTTAACTTAATCGCATCTGCAAAGCGCTTCTTGCTATGTAAGGTGACATGTTCACAGATTTCAAGGATTGGGGTGTGGGCATCTTTGGATGCCATTCTTCTGCCCACCATACCTCCTCACTCTGCCTTATTTTTACCCATAGCGCTTATCACCATCTGCAGTATCATCTGCTTGCTTATATACTTCTATCTTTTCCCCTTTCATTGTACGCAAATTTCTTGAGAACAAAGACTTTGTGTATTTTATTTGTTTAAGATTTTTAGAGAGAGGAAAGGAGAGAGAGAGAGGGGGGGGGGGCGGGGGAGAGGAATTTATGTGAAAGTAAAACATTGATCAGCTGCCTTCTGAACACCACATTGAGCATGTGACCCGACTGGGAATCAAACCACCAACCATTCAGTGTGTAGGAGGGTGGCTAACCAACTGAGCCACACCGGTCAGGGCTGTATATTTTCTTTACTGCTAAATCCCTGAGGCCTGGAATAGTCCCTGGAAATATAGAAGGCATTAAAGAAATATTTGTACAATAAATAAATAAGTATACCTAATAAGTAAATAAATATGAATGCCTAGGAATAGTAGATTCAATATTGGAATTAAGAACTATTACTCAAGAAATTTGAATTCATTTGAATATAAGAATAGAAATTAGAGGTGTAATGAAATAATATATCATATATTTACCTTATAGCAATTTGTCTGCAAACCACCACATCTCCCTGGCCTACGCAAGGAATGGTAGGTTAAGTAGAGAAAAATAAGCAAATTCTGTATTTAAAGCTTGTAACTAGATGAAACTTTTATTCTCAAAAAACACAATACACAACAGCATATTGGCTATTAAACTAGATCATCCTCCACAGATTCTGAAGTGCATATGGGTGGGTGGTAGGAGTCACTGGAAAAATTAAATAAAGTCTAAACATTTCACACCAAGAGTGTTGTACATCAAGGTCTTCTAAATGGAAAGCATTAATACTCATTAAAAAATTATCATCTGAATCCATTTCCTTTGTTATTGGTCATAAATTTATTCTGACTATTTTCATTTAACTTGATTATATTTTATTTTTGAGGGATTGCATATACACATTATATTTTTGAGGGATTGAATGTAAATAAAAATTTACTTACTTATGTCTATTGGCTTCAATAATGGGCACAATCATACCTGCACTATACACTGTAAGCTAGTAAGAAGAATACAAAGAACAACAGATAATAATATCATGATAAAAAATTTCAAATCGCTAATAATGAATATACTTCTCTTTATGATACCGGTATACATAGCCATTTATCTGTGACTGTACACTGTGCTAAATTCAAATGCATCCACAAATAAACATACTTGGATGATTAAGATACTCTAAATATCATGTCTATATAAACACATTTAAAAGTTTTACAGTTAGCCAAAACTGCTTTGGCTCAGTGGATAGAGCATCGGCCTGCAGACTTAAAGGTCCCAGGTTTGATTCTGGTCAAGGGCATGTACCTTGGTTGCGGGCACATCCCCAGTAGGGAGTGTGCAAGAGGCAGCTGATCGATGATTCTCTCTCATTGATGTTTCTAACTCTCTATCCCTCTCTTTTCCTCTCTGTAAAAAATCAATAAAATATATATTTTTTTAAAGTTTTAGTTATTATAATCTTACTAGAGGCCTGGTGCATGAAATTCGTGCATGGGGGAGGGGTTGTCCCTCAGCCCAGCCTGCACCCTCTCCAACCTGGGAACTCTCAAGGGATGTTCAACTGACCGTTTAGGCCCGAAATTGGGATCAGGCCTAAATGGGCAGTCGGACATCCCTCCCACAATCCAGGACTGCTGGCTCCCAACTTCTCGCCTGCCTCCCTTTCTAATTGCCCCTAACCACTTCTGCTTGCAAGCCTGATCACCCCCTAACCACTCCCTTGCCACCCCGATTGATGCCTAACTGCCCTCCCCTGCAGGCCTGGTCATGCCTAACCCAGCTGCCCTCTCCTGAAGGCTGGGTCTCTCCCAACTGTCCTCCCATGCAGGCCTGGTCAGCCCTAACTGCCCTTCCCTGCAGGCCTGGTACCCCCCAACTGCCCTCCCCTGAAGGCCTGGGTCCCTCATGATTGCCCTTCCCTGCAGGCCTGGTCGCCCCCAACTTCCCTCCTCTGCTAGCTTGGTCACCCCTAACTGCCCTCCCCTGCATACTTGATCATCCCTAATTGTTCTCCCTTGCAGGCCTGGTGCTTCCCAACTGCCCTCCCCTGCTGGCCATCTGTGTCCACATGGGGGCAAGAACTTTGACCACATGGGGGCAGCCATATTATGTGTTGTAGTGATGGTCAATCTGCATATTACTCTTTTATTAGATAGGATTTGTTATGAAATAACATTGAAAGTCACTGATAATTCTGCATCTTAAATCTTTCCCACTGTTTGGAATTTTATGTTCAGTTTATTTATTTTATTAAATGATTTTTTCTTAAATAATGATCATTTATTTTGTTAGGGAATTATTATTTTACTATACTAGGTAATGATAAAAATAAGGTTGATAATGGACACACTTTAAAAAATTTCTACTTCTGGAGCCTTATTTATAGAAACCAACTTAGAATTTCACATATGATCATTCTCATGATTTTATTTGTTTTGCTTCTTAAATATACATTTAATATATTAAACTAGACAGTAATTGAACTACTAATTATTTAAACAAATTACCTAAATTTGCTTTTGATTGTATATTTTTGGCAGACTTTTAGATGAGTTAGGATAAGAAATGCAAAAATGTTAAGCAACTATACTTAGCTTGAGATCTTGTATCTAGTTGAATAGTTATGATATCAATTAAACAATGAAATTTATGCAATATAAATCTTTATCTAAAAATAAAACTCTTCTAATCAAAGTGCATTTATTTTGACTCTTGGTTTAAATGACTACTGAGTCAGATTATGTTTAAAAATTCTAAGTACTTGATCAATCTTATTGACTTTTAAACCAAATGGTATTTTGATATAAGGACCTATAAAATAAACAATGGCATAGCTTACTATATTAAGGAATTAATTACTCCAAACTTTCCCCCCCATGATTTTCCTAAAATATGGTCTGATAACAAATAATTAATAAACTAGAGGCCCAGTGCATAGATTCGTGCACCAGTGGGATCCTTCAGCTTGGCCTATGGGGATCAGTGGACTGCTACAGCAGCCCAGCCTTACCTGCCAGCTCATGAGGCTCCAGCCTGCTGTCTGAGTAGATCCAGCACAGCACAAAGTAGTATGGGAAGTGGCAGGCAGTAGGGGAGGAGCCCAAACCAGGCTGGATGCTTGTCCCACTCATCCCAGCCCCTCAGCGCCCGCCACCACAGCCACACTGGGGCACGCAGGAGGAGTGTCTGTGGGAGAGGCTCCAGCAGCCACAGCAGCACTCACAACCTGTGAGCCAGGTGTCTGGCGCCCATTTGTCAGCTGAGTGGTGCTCCCCCTGAGGGAGCACACTGACCACCAGGGAGCAGCTCCTGCATTAAGTGTCTGCCCCATGGTGGTAAGCGTGTGTTATAGCTACTGGCTGGCCATCCAGTCACTTAGGCTTTTATATATATAGATGATTCAACAATAGTTGCTGTTTTACAAGTGTTGAGAAGTTTAAGAGAAAAAAAAAAAAAAAACCCAGCAAGGAAAAGAATTAAAATACTTTCACAGTGACTAGATAGCTATAATCTTTGATATATTGTGATGGTCAAAGTGCATTTTGCTTTATTTCAATTACCTAGAGCATGAGCAATATGTTCTTAATGCAACAAAATACATATATACATAAATGTACAGTGTATCTGATATATTAGGTATCTATTGTAGTTATAGATATCAGAAATAATGGAAATGCTTGGCCAATTAAGTGCTAGGAAGGCATGATTTAAGTCACCAGACAACAACAGAATGATTTCCTGTAAAAGTCACTGGAGTAAAGGGCATTTCGTCATGTTTCTAATTTCACCTCCAACATCACCTCATCTAGGAAATTTATCTGGCGCCCCTCCTAAACCCTCTTCCTACTTAACCCTCTCCTAGTTGTTAGGTCAAGACCCTTATATAACTACAACAGAATCAAGTTCCTTTCTTCAGAGCACTTATCATGGTGAATAATAATACAATCATTTGTGACATTCAATAATTATTCTTTTCTCCCATTTGAGAGTGAGCTCTGTGCGGTTAAGAACTGAATGAGCTATTGATTACCATCACATCCCCAGTGCTAAGCAAAATGTATGGCACATTAGCAGCTCGATAAGTAGCTGGAGAATAAATAACTGAATACATGAATGAATGAAATTATATCTAATGATTTCGTTGAGGCCTGTGCCAGTGCCTTGAGACTACAGATCAAACGTTAGAGAGTCAAAGCCAGCTTCACATAAGTCAAGTACACTTTTTTGTCCTTCTTTACGAATGACAAATACATTCATTGATGCCCTTTGTCTGCTAAATGTCAACATTGATTATTGTCCAAACAGTCACCTATGACAGGACCTTTCTAGTCCATGGGTGACATCATACTGAATCAGCAGTATCTGCCAGTTACTAAGCAGATCAGCTACCAAGTCATGTGTTCCAATGCAAAATGAAATGTGGAGCGCCTTGCTCAAACATTATTTAAAAATTCAAAAGGGCATTAAACAAGAATGGGCCCTTTCCAAACACCGGGTCCTGTGTTCCTACACAGGATGCACACCCATACAGCAAATCCTATCCATAAGGGGGAAAAAATAAAATAAAATAGAATAAAATAAAATAAAATAAAATAAAATAAAATAAAATAAAATAAACAATTTTTGTTTTCCTTTAGCTTTGGAATCTGATTCTATAAAACTTCTCCTCTTCCTGTTTCTTCTTCCCTTTCATTTCTGCTTCCTGACTCTCTTCCATAATGTCACCTAAAGAATTACTCAGGGTAGGGTCTAAGGTAAAGATAGACATGTGTAAGCAGCCAGGACCGGTTTGGCTCAGTGGATAGAGCGTCGGCCTGCAGACTCAAGGGTCCCGGGTTTGATTCTGGTCAAGGGCATGTGCCGTGGTTGCGGGCACATCCCCAGTGGGGGCTGTGCAGGAGGCGGCTGATCGATGATTCTCTCTCATGGATGTTTCTAGCTCTCTATCCCTCTCTCTTCCTCTCTGTGAAAAACCAATAAAATAAATAAAAAGACATGTGTAAGCAAGGTAAAGTACCATCATCAATGGAGATTATAAGAAAGGAGTTCAAACCCGCTCCCGGCCTGCTCTCCAGCGGGGCTTTGTCTCATGAACATGCTGCTGGAAGGGAGCATCAGGGCAGGCATTCCCACCGCCCTGCCCCCAGCAGGGTGACTGCTGAAATGAAAAACCGAAGCTGACATTCATCGGAGTTGTAATTCTCTATTTTGAAACCTCCAGAGTAGCTCCTTCTACATTCATCACACACTTGGCAAACTTCCCTTCTTTCTTCCCCTTCATTTACTTTTGTGTATCACTTGTCTTCATTACTGTCTCTCTCATTAGATGGTTAAATCCTTATTTAGCCAGGGCCGCGGTTAGAACTCTCTCCCACAATCGTGTAAACAGCATAATGTTTTGCAGTGATTCTGCATATAATCTATATGTGCTAAAAATAATAAGTGGTTGCATAAACAAATCTCTCATTTGTAAGCCATGAGCTTTAAGCCAGCATTTCTTTCTTTCCTAGATTGCTATAGAGCAACTGTAGGCCAGGATTCTCAAATTGTAGTTCTCAGAATCACTTTCAGGCATTTGAAAACACAGAATACCGACCACTCCCATAGTTTCTGATTCCGTAGGTCTGAGACAGGACCTGGGAATCTGCATTTATAACAAGGTCTTCAGTGATGCTAACGTTGTTGGTTCATAGACTGCATTTTGAGAACTGTTGTTCCAGACATTAAAGAAAAAAAAATTAAAAACCCTAAATAACATCTGCTAAAGCACTTGGTAAAGAAGACTTTATTCAAAGGGTTCATTCTGCAGGGTGTGGGAACCACTGCAATGGTATTTTATAATGGGGAAGAGAGATTGGCCATTTGGAAATTTATAGCCAAGAAACAGGATGGGAATCAATACTTGGGAATCAGTACTGGTGAAAAAGGTGAAGGAATGAAGCAAAACACAAACAAACCACAAAAACAAAACAAACAAGGAAAAAAAACACCCCACAACTCATAGACACAGACAACACTAGAGTGATTACCAGAGGGAAAGGTAAGCTGGGGGAGGTAGAAGAGAGTAAAGGGGATATAAATGGTATTGGAAGGAGATTGGACTTGGGGTGATAAACACACAATATATAGTTGATGTGCCATAAAATTGTGCACCTGAAAACTGTAATTTTATTAACCAATGTCACCTCTTTATTTAAACAAAAGAAAAGAAACATTTCTAAGGAGAAGCCTCAGGAGGAAGAGGATATTCTGGCTAAACTGACCTAACAGGATTCTGGCTGAAGGTGGGACATGATGATCAAACATCACCTAGGGCAGTGGCCAGCAAACTCATTAGTCAACAGAGCCAAATATCAACAGTATAACAATTGACATTTCTTTTGAGAGCCAAATTTTTTAAACTTAAACTTCTTCTAATGCCACTTCTTAAAAATAGACTCGCCCAGGCTGAAAACAGACTTCTGCGCATGGGCCATGAAGTTTCAATCGCACTGTATGTGAGCAGCCGCACATAGTATTTTGTGGAAGAGCCATACTTAAGGGGCCAACGAGCGGCATGTGGCTCTCGAGCCGTGGTGTGCCAACCACTGACCTAGGGCATCTCGGGGCACAGAAACCTGGTCAAAAATTGAGGATGATCAGATATTGAAAGTTGGGATTCTGATTAAACTGATTTAGCAAGGTTCTTGCAAAAATTGGACAATTCAGGGACAAATATGGAAGTCCAAAAGTCAGGCCTGGTTGAAAAACAGTTCAAGTATTTAAGCCAGTTTGACTCAGTGGGTAGAGCGTCGGCCTGTAAACTGAAGGGTCCTGGGTTTGATTCCAGTCAAGAGCATGTACCTTGGTTGCAGGCTCTTCCACGGCCCAGCCCTGGTCAAGGCATGTGCAAGAGGCAACCAATCCATGTATTTCTCTCACATCAATATTTCTCTCTGTCTTTCCCTCTCTCTTCCACTCTCTGAAAATCAATGGAGAACATATCCTTGGGTGAGGATTAAAAAAAAAAACAAAAAAAAAAAACAGTTCAGGGGAGTTTGAGTAAAGTTGGATCAATGGGAAAGGCTTTGTCACATGGGTAGAATAGTTAGTCATTTGCAGACTTTTCCTAAGGGTGACCATGTGCTGGGTCTAGATAAGTTTTCCAACTGACATGTCTCATTGGATCAATAAATAATAATCTTGGAAGATAATTTTCCATATGTCTCTCACATTTCCCCACTAACCTCCCTTTTCCTTACACTATCTTTTCAAGGACATTTGCATAGGGGCATCCATGGATGATGAGTTATTGTCCCCACCAGAGTAGAAGGATGTGCGTACTATTCAGTAAAATAAAGATAATGTCTCCCTCTGGAGTAGAGTTCAGGCAGTTTTGTTCACAGTTCATTTTATAACAAGCAGGGCTCCCTAAGCTAGGCATCCCTCAACTCTGATGCAAGCCCATTGCAGGTGCAGGATCCATCTAATCCCCTCTCAGGTGTTGCCCAGATGAATTAGGGGGCAGGAGAGAAGGAGGCAAAGAAAATTGACGCAAATGATGGTCATACCACACTGTGCCCAGTGCCTTTGTCTCTGGCTTAGAAATTGCATATATTCTGACAGAATTCACAAAGCTAAGAAGCTAACTTGACAGTTTACAAGTAGGATAAAATACCATAAAATTAACAGTTATTGACAAATAATAAAGGAAGGAAAATAGGAGGAAGAAGGAAATGATATTATAAGAGAGGAGAATAATAGTTACAATTTGTCTAGTTTTTAAAAGGTATTTATTTAAAATTAATGCCTTTTTTTCTAAAAGATTCTAAGAATTCTTAGAATGGTTTTTGGTGATGATATTAATTAAAATTAGGCTTTATCATTCAGACCTATTCTCTGCATTAACAACTTAAAATATAAAAATAAAATATTATATTTTTGTCCATTAAATGCAACTGCAAACACATTAGACTCGTGATTTATTGTTTTCACTATATATTTGAAAGATTTTTCTTACTTCCATTTTCTCAGGCATAAACTTAAATAACTACCAGACAATGGAAAATTCATTCCTGATTATTTATTATTTTCACTTCACCAATATTTCAAAATTTAAAATAGGCCACTAACCTTACTCAGGATGGAAGATATGGATGGAAGCAGTCAGATTGAGTGAGAATTTACTTTTCAATCAACATGAGAATTATTCAATCTATTTTTTTCTGCCTCACTAAGAAGATGGGATTCAATTTACTTGTAAATCTTTTCATATGTGACCAAATTTTTTTTTTTTTACATTAAAAACTGTAGAGGAAAACATCAAGAAGTTTGATTCAGATTTGATCAGAGAAAGTTAAGAAAAGCACCCCTCACCTTTTACCCCTTTATCCTTTCATTAACTCTGACTGGGTGACTATCAGCACTTCAGTCCTGGGAATCACACACACACACATCCAAAGCTGTGGCCCGAACAGCTGCCCACACTGCCCCAGGTAAGGGTGTATGCAAGCCAGGCTTCTCAGCTATGGTGGCCAAGTCAGTGTCTTCCACCTCCCTTCCTCCTTATTTTATCCAATTTCTAATTCAAGGATGATGAGGACATTTTAAAAATTGAAATATGGCCTGGCTGGGTAGCTCAGTGGTTGAGTGTCCACCCAAGGGGTTCCAGTTCAATTCCTGGGGGGCACATGACTGGGTTCCAGACTATCTTCAATGGGGGTGTGCAGAAGGCAGCTGATCAATGATTCTCTTTCATCATTGATGTCCCCCCCCCCTCTCTTTCTCTCTCTTCCTCTCTTTGTGTGTGTGTGTATCTATCTCATCCACTCTTCTTTTCTGAAATCAATAATATATATATTAAAAGGAATATGAATCCATCCTGCTGGGGTTCTTCTCCCAGCCTTACAAAGGGTTCAGAATTCTGGAGAAAGGGGCTGCACATAGATGATTAAAGAGTGAGACGAAAGACAATTTTGAAAGGCATTGAGGGTCAGAGGATCTTAAGCTAAAGGAACTAAAGACTCACCTTTGTCTAAGGACCCGGTGGTATTTATTTAACACAATTTGTCCTAAGGCAAGGTGTATATACATACTTAAAATACTTAAAAGTGTACGTATCAAATGGTACAGAAGCATTGTCAGTTTGGGGAATAGCCTACAGCTGTTCAGGTGTTTGGCCAAAGGAGGCAATAAAACGCCCTGAGCTCTCTGGCAGTTAACAATCCTATTCAGGTTTGGGGGAAGTGCCATTTAGCCATTTCCAACAGGGAAATTACGAATGTGGCTTAACCTTGTTGAGCAGCCCAAGCTTCACCAACCTTTTGGTGAAACTCTTGTCATTATTACATGCTGGAATTGGTTCCTGGCACCCTCCCAACCCCACCCTGAACACTCACTGCCAGGGGCATGTCATTTTTAATTTTCCAGTCTCTACAAGTCCAGTAAGGCAGACTGGAGGAAGATTAGAAAACATGTTATATCGAACAAACTCTGCCAACTTATGTTTCTACCAATGTACTTGTGGTTCCTCTACTCTCCTCCTATAACCATAGAGAGAGAACGCGGTTTACCTTCTTATTATAGTGGAGATTGATAGGACCTCCAATATCATTAAACAAACAAACAAACAAACAAACAAACAAACAGAAAAGCGTGGCTAAAAAGCTATTGTTTTAAAAAACAAGTATGTAGAGATTTAGCAAGTGACACCTTAAGGATTGATGTGTACTATAATATTTAGCAACAGCATGCTGTTTTTCGGCATATAATTCTACCTGGAATGGAAGGTTGTTTTATTATTCAATTGGTTTTCACCAAATTGGGTCTTTTACATTTACAATGAAGGGCATCATCCTTCAGAGGGTCCCATTTTTAATACTGATAGAATGCTCTTTTTAAGTTTCTTGAGGGTTTTATGATTATAGTAAGGCATTTTTTGGATAATGTCGCCTTTACTTTCAAAGGTCTAGAAATGCATTTTTTTTAAAAAGTTTTCATCCACTTTATTAGCTTTTAACATACACATAGCCTCGCCTCACACTGAGGACTCTTTTGTGAGGTGTTCACCCAACTCTTCCCAGGCCTACAGAGCCCGCAGTCCCGTTTTCTGACATTTCATGATTTCCTAACATTGGTGGCTACGGGGAAGCTTTCTCTAATTCACAAGACTATTCTCATGAAATTTCCAGGGAAAACCCAAAAGAAATCGAGAACTTTGCAGAATCCCAAGTTTACCCATTTATAGAATAAAATGAGGAATAAATTGAAAATGACATATTTTTTTTTAAATTAAAACTCATCATAAGGTCTTAATTTTCAGCCAATGTCCTGTTTGTTCTTTATTTTAATTTTTATTACTAATGATTATATTCAGTAAGATAGCTGATGAGTCTCTTTTACAAGGCGCACATTAAGAAAAATGGGATGTTTTAAAACACACATGTACATTTTCTCTCTCTCTCTCTCCTTATATCTATATGTACAGCTCTTGAACTTTGGCATACATGAATACATGCATATATATATATATATATATATATATATATATATATATTACCATTTAATAATTACATTATGTGATCAAAACAGAAAATGCAATAACTGGCAATACCATTGTTTCATACTTCAAAGTTTTAAATATTATCAAAATTATTTGCATGGATACCATTCTCTAAAATAATGACAACATTGTAATTTTTAGATAACACATTTTTGTTTTGTGGTTGTTTTTTGTTTTTTATTTCCCCTCTAAAAAGACATAAAATATACTATAGCTATGACAGCACTGCTTCTCTTTGTATCCAATTCTGTCATCTTTTCTAACAACACCAATGATTTTAGCTTGGCAAATAGATTTCCAGACTAAGTCCTACATTTCCAAGCCTCACTTTCAACAATTTGTGGCCAACTGTCTCATTTCCAGCCAATGGCATCTTAGCAGGTTTCAACGGAAACAAGTATGTTTTCCTTCAGCATTTTACTCCTCTTTCTAGAAAGCAGATGTAAGGATCATCTCTCTGGATTACCTAAATGAGTTCCCACTCTGTAAGTATGAGATTCTTTCCTTTCTCATTACGATGTCTAAGGGGCCTA
This sequence comes from Pipistrellus hanaki, assembly GCF_964339955.1. Lineage (NCBI taxonomy): Eukaryota > Metazoa > Chordata > Mammalia > Chiroptera > Vespertilionidae > Pipistrellus > Pipistrellus hanaki. The sequence goes on along the minus strand of NC_140506.1, from coordinate 18,153,649 downwards.
CTGATGTTAAAATACTCAAATATGTAAATAGGAGGTCGTCTGCATCTCAGGAACAGTACTAAACTGTAATTATAAACATATATCATGTCATTATAGTTTTAACTCTGTCACTAGCTCCATTGTTTAAGCCAGTCATTTAATGATTCTGATCAGTATCTATTTTTTAAGTTATAGCTGAACAAGATCATCTTCATTATTCATGGCCCAGCTTTAAAATTATATGTTTTTATGATGTCTTTATATAATTCATTTACTTAAAAGAAAGAAAAAAAAAAGGGTGTCTACATGTAGCCAGAAAAATATAAAGATATGTATTATTTCGTGGAGCTATACTGACATCCTTTGGTAAGGTTTTGGCTGGTTCCCACTTGATGTAGAGATAGAGAAATAGATGGATAGTTAGATGACTGAGAAGTAAATAGAAACACGCATTTGGGCATGATACTGAATTTTAAAAAAAATTAAAAGAAAAAAAAATGGTGATAGTGTCAAGTGGAAAGTCTAAATACCTCCATCGCATTAATTGCATATTCCAATTATGAACAAACTAATGTGATCTGTGCAACATAAACATGTAAAGGCAGACAAGAACGGCTCCCAGGCTTCCAGAACAAGGTCGCATGTCCTGGGATGGACCATCAGCGACAACAAAAATAAGGCATTCGGAGAATCAAGAAAGGAAAGTTCACCGAAAGCAAACATGCACATGTTTCAAGCGACACAAAAATCACTTGGGTAACGCGTGAGGGCTGCTTGCAATGTGCCTTGGCAGCCCGTTCGTTAGCGCTTGCATCTCCGTAGTCTGGCGTGAGGTTGGTGCAGGCATTTATATGTCACAAGAAGAAGAAGAAGAGGAAGCATCTATTCAAAAAGGAATCGCAAGAAGCAGCCCAGCTCCCGAGATTGTGTTACGGGCCCAGCCGGATTCGATGCGCTGATTACCTTCGCCGGGAACAGAGAGGCTTTCTGCCCCGCGGGGGAGGGGCCGCCTCCCTCCATCCGAGCCCTCCCCTCGCAGCGCCCTCCCCTCGCATTCACTTGCAAATCGCCTGTGCTCGCAGGAGCCAGCGCTCCCGTCTCCATCCAGCCTCCCCGGAGCGGAGCGCCGCATCCCGTCAGCAGAGCCGTTCCGTCCCCTCCGCCGGAGGACGGGCTTCCCGCCCTGCCAGCCCCCCGCCCGCCAGCAGCTCTGAATGAAAGCCAATCAGGGCGAGCTCGCCCCCTCCCCACCCGGCCGCCTCGCTCCCCAGCCGTCCAGAGTTAAAAGTGATGCTGAGAGAAGGCTGGAGTTAGATTGAAGTAGCATCAGGGATAGGGGGAGAAAACGGCCGAAAACAAACAAAAAAAGGGGACCTAGGGACAGTCTCTCCAGGGTGATTTTGGCTGGAACCAACTCCCGTTATCCAGGAGCTGATAAAAAAAGGTAGGAAGACTTCATCTCTCTTCTGTTTCTTTTTATTCTTTTATTTTTTTTAAACTCCCTTTAGGTCTTTTATTTCCTTTCCCTGGGGAGGGTAAATGTTTGTGTTTTTTTTTAAGTTGCATCTAGCAATGATGTTCAAATGATCGTCTTTAACATATAAGTACATTACTGTGGATACTATACCTCTATTGGATTCTGGAAACAACTGCTTTGAGTATCCGTAGAGGTAATGTAAAACTGGATGCATGCATTATAGATTCTGCTCAACCGAGGGTCGTGATATTAGAGTTTGTGACTTTATTCACTTTGAACCAGTGCTAAAAATATATATCCGGGAGTGAAATTTGGCATGTTCATACTTGGTCTTTATTTTGAAAATCAGTTGAAGAGATAATATTGCTGCTGTGAACTCTAGCATCTTCTAAGTAAGATGACTTTAAATTCCATATGAATGGGTTCACTCTGCACTTATTCATAATCATAGCTCATTGTACGTTTCGTATAAAGAGAAATGACAGGCAGAAGACAGATTCCTTGAAACAGTCAATGGCCACTGAGCACATCTACATAAATAAAATAGATTGGCATTTATCAGAAATGGAAGAGGCATCATTACCACATTCACATTTTTATGTCTGAGCCAGAAGTATGAGGGGGTGGGGAGGGGCGAGATGAAGAGGGGAGATTAAGTGCATGCAGTCAGCAGTTGCAGCATTTATTGTCTCTGCTGCAATAAAATCCATATTTTATGTGGTGTTAAATTAATGCAGCACATTGCGAGTCTAAATGTATGTTCCCAACAAGTAACTATTGATAGCACTGTAAGTATGGGCAAAAAGCAGTAGTCTGAAAGTGGTTTTATGCCCCTGCAATGCAAACCTCTCGCCTCCTTAGCATTAAAAAAAGCAGGGTCTACAGGTGCAATCAAAGACAAGCATCGTTTTAGCACTGACCTCTCATCTTCTGCTTCCAAAAACCCCAATCTATTTCCTCTCATTGTGGCTCTTCCTTCCAGTAAAAGCTCCTGTTATCCCAAACGGCACATCCATGACTCTCAGCTGTGTGAGCTGCATTTGTGTTCCTTTCTTTTCTTTTCTTTTTTTTTCTTCCAAGGACCTGTATTAAAAATAATCTGTTCCTCCAATGCCAAGGACTGTTATACTTCAATGCATATGTTAGTGGACTTTTTTTTCCCTTTTGCACCATCCCCCTCTCTCCTTTCTTAAAATGTAGCTACAAGAGCGTCTCTGTAGTGAATAACACTTGGCAAGAGTGTGCACATTTTTTTTTTTAGGTCTGGTATGGTGAGGATTTTTAATTAGTAGAACTTTCGTGAAAACATTATGTCATTGACGAGAGCCCCTGGTTCATTTTTTTAGTGCAAGTGATGAAGGAAAAGGTTGTGTCACAGAGAAATAGGTGAAAAGGATAAGTTGCATTAGATGATCTGCCTTGCTCTCCTCCTCTGCAATGTAATGTTGAGGCACATGTATGTATTCAGTGTGCAATGTAGGAGGAAATAGTGGCATTTTGGTGTGGGGAGGGTGAAGGGATCGGAGCGTTGCACGGATATAAGCAGAGTGTCTCTGTGGTTCAGGAACATATCAAATACAAATCAATTCTGATGATGAACACATACAGCAATGCTTCTTTCATTTGCTTTTATTTATTTCTGGCTGCGTTTTTAAAGTATGAGTCAATGTCTGCTTTCATTAAATCAGATAGTTCTTTGATTTCAATTACTTTCTGCCAACAAATTGACATCCCCAGTGAATGCATATGCTTTCCCTGACTCCAATGTGAGAATCAAATTCCATACACTTAGACGTGTTGGGGGCAGGGAGGAGGGGAGGGAGGGGAGGAAGAACCCAAGGAAATAGCAAAGCAGCATGTAATCTGTATGACATTCACATGCATACGTGTATGTGGGGTGAGGTCTGTGGTTAAATTCCCTGGTACCGATCAGTGTGCTTCAGGTGATATTCTTTGATGTTCATAAAAATTAGCTGTTTATTGATAAGGACCATAATAGATAGGTATTCACTTTAATACTACAGTGAAAAATCTCTTTAAAAAAGAAAAAAAAAAGATAGAAAATGGATTTTTTGATTTTTCTGTCTACAGTGGTATATATTTCTGGCACATTATTAAGGAAGTGTCATCTGAAGGAGGTATGATTCTGTTGTTGTTGTTGTTGAAAAAGAATATTTGCAGCTGAAAAGGTTCGTTCTAATTGTGAGCCCTGTTCAGAGGCCAGGGGCATTTCTCCATCTTCATTGAAGTTTCCATATAAACAAGTAACTGGGGCAGAGTGTATAGTGTCTGTGGGATTTCTGCATATATGACTTATTTCGTCTGTTTCTTAACCTACTTTGCAGCAAGTGCTAACACGTTTACGCCAAATCTCTCCGCTAGGCTGCAGCACCGGAGCGGAGTTAGCTCCGAGGATGCTGATTCAGCAGCAAAGTGAACCCTTTCTATTAAGTGTTATGATCGGTAATAGCGCTGCAGAGTAAGCAATTAGTACAAATCACAATGCGAACCCAACTACCTCTGGTCTAGCCCTTGGCTTTCAAGAGCATTAGCCACAATACATTCCTGTTTTTACTATGCAAATTCCATTCAAATACTGTTGCATATTAGAAGTGCTTGTAAAACACCGAACAAAGTAACACAGTATAAGCAGATAAATAACAAATGTATACTAGTCATAAGTAACTAGGCAGACAGTTGTTCTCCAAATATCAAGTCTGTATTCGAAAACTCTGCTTTTGATTCAACTAAAACATTATCTGGATAGGGTTTCAAAAAAGTCACTTTGCTAACCATATTATATTGAACAGTTATGTCTGAAACAGACTAGAGCTAAAAATCAAGTAGCAAGAAAGATGCTCTCATCCATGTTAGGTATATACTGAGCCATGGTGACATTGATGAAGCACTGGGCTGTGTATATGGTCCCTGTTATGAATATCTTGAAAAAAAGAATCAAGGTCCAATGAATAGCGTTATAAACACATACTTGAGAAATGACAGTTAACATAGGAAAACCTGTGTGTGTGTTTTGACACTTTATTCAGACCAATGAGTTCATGAAGACAATTTTATTTTGCCATAATTATAATAACCTTAATATGCATATAGAAAAAAAATGTTCTACACATAAACATTTAAAAATGTGTCTCCTTTTTCCCCCCTAAAGCATTTAGATTAGGTTCACAGAGCCTAAATGTTCATATAACATTTCCTGCTTTTACCTCCAGTAAGCTCAACACTCAAAATTACAGACTTTTTTTTTTTTTTTCCATGCATAAAAACAAGAAAATTTCAGACAGTCGACAGGAGTGCCTGTTTTCTGAGATAACAATATCAGCTCGGAGTCACCTCTGTCCTTTTCTTCCTGCCTGCCCTACAAACAGCTCCTCACCTCACCTGACATTTCAGTAGGAGACCCTGAGCCCTTTTAAATCTATTTGTGTTGTCTCCTGTAAGGCTATCTAAAGCACATGAGGCCATTTTTGCCTTAGCCATATCTTCATTGTCACTACTCAATCCAATTCACTCAAGAGGCAAACATTGTAAAAAAAAAAAAAAAAAAAAAAAAAAAAAAAAAAAAAAAAATCACATTAAAGTTGTAGATTTCTGGGAATACATTAACCTTAATGTATTGTTAGCATTGTTCCACTACAATGACCAGATGGTTTTAAAATAAATGTCTCGATATAACTTTTGCTTAACTCTACTATCAATGGAACTTCTCACACACACACACAAAAATCTAACCTTTTAAAGAATAAATGTGCTTTGTGTTCACCAAAGTCATTATATCTCTATATTCTCTTGAAATGTGTATGATGCTCTCCATATGAAAATTACCACATTGGTGGTGGGCTTAAAGACAGGGAAAGCTGAGGATTAAGAATGAATGAAATAAAATTACATTTTACCTCATTTTAGAAAACAAGAGTAGCATTCTTTGAAAATAAGGACAGCGCTTGGGAGGTTGCAATGCCTTCATATAAGCAACCCCCTGCAGGAGAGGGATACATGTCCTTAGAGAGTTTGTCAGTAACACTGTCTAGCAAGTTGCCAAACCACGTGATCTCAAGTTCAACTCCCCTGCCCCCATTTTAGAAAGCAGACTTGCTTCTAAATACTCTGCATGAGGCAGAAATATAAATTAAAGTAAAATCAGATTTTGAATTCTAGAACAGAATTAAGCATAAGGTATATTACAGCATTGCTTCACACTAGGAAATTCATCATTAAATATCATGTCTAAATACTGCAGTGCCCTGCTGACTCACCCCCCCCTCCCACCACATACCCTTTCTCCCTGTCCTCCCCCTCCCTTTCCCCCCTCTCTTTTTTTCTACCCCTCTTCCATTCTCTGTCCTCTTTCATTTATAACAATTACAAAGGTTCTTGAATGAGTTTTTCATGCACTTTTTTTTTTTTTTGGTATTACCCTATGTATGTAAAATAATATTCTAAAAATCATGTGATCTTTATGGCCAGTATTTAACCATCTGCTACACTATACACTGGATTCATTACATTATCCTTTGCATTATAACATAAAATATATGATCGTTCAGTTGGCTAGAGCATGTCCTTTAAAATGAAAGCAATTCTTATAGCTATTATAGCACCTAGGCTTCTAAGGATTTGAAATTGGCACCAGTATAGTTTACTGCACTACCAAACATAATGGGAAATTCAGCATTTGCCATGAAATGACTTCTCCAAAGTATCAGGATGTAGAATGCATAGACATAAGTTATTAAACTCAGCACATCAGTTATTGATTGGGAATCTTTGTCGATTTACTGTAACAGAATATTTAAATAGTTTGACAGAACCCTGATTTTAAAAGTTGGTTAAGCCGAAACCGGTTTGACTTAGTGGACAGAGCATCGGTCTGCAGACTGAAGGGTCCCAGATTCGATTCCGGTGAAGGGTAGGTACATTGGTTGTGGGAACATCCCTGATGGGGGGTTGTGCAAGAGGCAGCTGATCGATGATTCTCTCTCATCGATGTTTCTAGCTCTCCATTCCTCTCTCTTCCTCTCTGTGAAAAATCAATAAAATATATTAAAAAAATAAAAAAATATATGAACCAATTTTTCAACATTTAATAACTAGCTTATTGTACATATTTTAAATTAATTTATAAAATGTCACTATCTAAGAAATAGACATAAGTATTTATTTTCAACAGTAAAAAATACTGGGTATATTAAATATCCCTAAAATCTAAGTTAAGATAAATAATTTCTCTACTCAACTTTTTTCTTGGAGTTGGATTCATCACTGTGTATGAAATCTGAACAAATTGAGGGAAAAACATTTTTTCTTTTTTAGCCCAAAGACTTGTCAGTCTTAGGAGTTCAACCTCTAGTGAGCATCCAGACTTGTGAAGCATCCAGTGAAGATGTGAAGTTAAAGAAATGGCAAATATAACCTTGACTTCAGAGTAAAGCATTAATTTACATTACTTTATTGGTAGGGGCTAGATCAAATTAATTTCTGAGTAGGTCCAAGATGAAAAGAGTAGATGAGGAGAGTCTTGATCTTTCTAGAAGCAAACTAAGATTCTGCATAAAACCCACTATCCTCAAGACATCGTTATGGACCATTTCAAGTTTTATCAATGCTAATAAGCTAACTAGAGTGATTAGCCAAAATTTATAATTATTAATGTAACTGTCTTATAATTTATTGCTATCATGTTAGCTATTTATTCTTTTGCATGTCTCATATATTTTTTAAAATATATTTTATTGATTTTTCACAGAGAGGAAGGGAGAGAGATAGAGAGCTAGAAACGTCTATGAGAGAGAAACATCAACCAGCTGCCTCTTGCACACCCCCTACTGGGGATGTGCCCACAACCCAGGTACATGCCCTTGACCAGAATCTAACCTGGGATCTTTCAGTCCACAGACCGACTCTCTACCACTGAGCCAAACCGGTTTCGGCTGTGTCATATATTTTGCACTTTTCTTTATAAATTTAAATGATTTCCTAAGATCTAAATATTAACTTGTTCATTTTTTCTCAGCCTCTAATTTCATTTATTTTGGGGGAGGTTTGTATGAACCATTCTCTTAGTGCCACACCCAGAGATATAACAATAAATCTAATACAAGTATTGTATTTGAGAAGAGCTGGTTCTAATGTGAGATAATCACAATAATATATTATATGACATGATTTATAATAAAAATGTTAGTCATTCTGGGTGTTTTAGTTTTTATAAAATAATTATTAGATTAGATAGCAGAATATCATTGGGCAGTCACCTAATATCTCTGCATACCACAGTCTTCAATATTAATGTTCTACTATACAAAGTACTGAAAAAACCTCTCAATATTGTGTTTCATTCATTCATTCATTTAGCATGAATTCTTTAAGGCCTACCTTAGCCAGGCACTATGCAAGCATCGTAAGATACACATGCAGAGAGAGGAAAACAAAACAAAACCTTTGCTATAGTGAGGTATTAGATAAATAATCGCATGGCTTATTATACTCCTGTTTGGATAAATGTAAGAATGGTGAATATTAGGTACCTTTAAAATTAAAAACATGGAGCACTAACTTCACCCATTTTTTAAAAATTGCATTATTGTAGTCAAACCACATGACATCTTTCAATAACACATCAGACTAAGTTATCAGATTAGTTTAAGATACTTTTTTTTTTTTTTTTTTGTGTAGCCTCAGATCCATTCAGTGGATTCTGAAGAATGAATTTTGCTAAAGGTTGGAGTAGCCATCTTGGTTGGTAATTTACCTTGCACTTCACATTTGCAATAGTCCATTGTCATCTTGCAGCAAGGACACAAATTTGAGACTGATATTTTAATTCTAGACAAGAAGCCTAAATAAAAAGTATATATCTATAGACAAAGTAGACCCCCAAATTCTATTGCTGATAATTATTAGGAATAGAAACTTCCACATCCCCACAAGCAGTTAAAATCTTTAGACCATAGAAACCGTTGAGTTTCAAACTTGGTACTCTGGAAAACTTTCTTCTGTGCAATATTCTATTTTTGTGAAGGCAGCTGACGAAGGTCATGTTTAACAGGGAAACTGCATAGTGAGATTGCCTTCCTTATAATGGCAAAATTGGCAAGATCGCCTTTCTTAGAATTTCTTTGTCGGATAAAAGCACGGACCATGGTACTAAGCTGTTTGGGTTTAAGTTTTATGTCACTTATCATGTATTAATATTAAATATGTTTAATGTTTAAGATTCCTGGTAGTTTTTCATCTGTAAAGTGGGTTAATAATGGTACTTACATAGTAGTGCAATTATTATGATTAAAAGAAACTCTAAGGGTAAAGGGATAATAATAATATGTGTCACACAATAGGTGTTCTAATGCTACATATTATTATCCTATAGGAATTTAGGTGACATGTGCTTTTTCATTAATATTGATTGTGCTTGAACCATAGCATACAATATAACTTTACTATCACTTTAAATTTTTTGAAAAACTTAACTTCTATCACGTAATAATAATTTTGTGCTTGATTTAAAATGAGAAATACTGTTGCTTTAAGTCTGATTTTGTCACTAATTGTACCAATAACATCATGAATTTTTCATTCCTATATATATATATATATATATATATATATATATATTATATATATATATATATATATATATATATATTTTTTTTATATATATATATATTTAGTTTGTGAAAATTGGAGTTTGACCCATACAATTTCTAAGTCCACAGTTTGTTTATCTATTATAATTAGAATGGGCTTATACAATCTGTTGCAACTGTAAACTGTTATATATGTAAACTAGAGGCCCAGTGCATGAAATTCATGCATGGGTAGGGTACCTAGGCCTGGCTGGCATTTAGGGCTGATCTGTGGGGCAACCAGCTGGCACCTGCCTAGTGCCTGGGGTCCAAGTGTAGCTCCTGCTTTTAGCATCTGCCCTCTGGTGGTCAGTGCACATCATAACGCCTGGTCGTTCTGCCAGTGGTTCCACTATTTGGTAGATTTGCATATTAGGCTTTTATTATATAGGATACTAGAGGCTTGGTGCACTAATTTGTGCACTGGTGGGGTCTGGCTGGACTGCCCTGATGGGAGTCCATCAGGGGTGGAGCCAGTCAGGGGAGAGGGGCTGCAGGCAGTTGGATGTTGGGGTGTTGGGGGACTATCAGGTGTGGGACTGGCTAGGGGGAGGAGCCACAGGAAGACTCCAGAGTGTGTCTGGCCTGTCTTGCTCAGTCCCGATCAGCTTGACCCCAGCAGCAAGCTAACCTACTGGTCAGAGTGTCTGTCCCTTGGTGGTCAGTGCACGGCATAGCAAGCAGTTGAGTGGCCATAGTTTAGCATTAGCATATTACACTTTGATTGGATGAGGGATGACCAGATGACTGGACACTTAGCATATTAGGCTTTTATTATATAGGATATTCATCCCCTACTAGTGTAAATTTGCCAGTGGGAAAAGAGAGAATGTAACCTGAAAACTTAAATTATATCCTCAGATTTACACATAGTAATTGCATGAGCTAGGGAATTAGGAGATATAAATTTTGAAAATGATGTGAAGGACCCAAAAAAGAGGTAAAGAAGGGAGAAAGTGTTAGAAAGTTGGAGACTAAGTATTGTGAGTTTCATGAGCCACATAAACCCACTCAGGTGAAACATGAACCATCTGAATATACTGCAGTAATGGTTCCTTTCACAGATTCTCCTTCTTGAGGTCAGAGTAATGAGAATTAGAACAAGAATGATGAAGAGAGGCAATGCATTACAGAAATAATCTCATTAAAGTGTGGATACCTATAAATCTCAAGAATAGTTCTGCAGTCTATTGCAAGCTGAAAGGTCAGTGGGATACCACTTTCTTAGGCTAGTTCCCAGAAACTGTCTGATGAAGACATATCATCTGCTGAAAAATGTGAACATTTTAACAGGTTTTATTTAGATAGTTCATTCTTTTTATTTTTCACATTCAAGGTGATATGAAGATCATTTTAAAATCAGTTTCTTTTTTTTTTTTCCTCTCTCCCTTTTTGTGGTGCTATTTATACAGTAATTTAAAAAGCATCTGGAGTGAATTCTATGGATTACAAAAACAAACAAGCCAAACATTAAAATAATAAAATAGACCTTCCTGTGAGTCCATAATACCTTTCTTTTTAAAATTTTAAAATTCAAAATTATATCACATTTTCAGTTTTACTTATAATTCAGGTCTAATTAATATATTTATTTTAGAAGTTCACATATTTAAAGAATATACTTAGCACTTTTTCTTCCACTCAAATGTAAAAGTGAGGTAAGTCATAATAGAGACAGATCTAGACATCACAGGTATAATTTTTGAACATAGTAATAATAATTTTCATTTTTTATCGCGGTATAAGTATCATTAATACTGATCGCTACTGAGAATAAATAATCAATTTGAACCATGCTTTGATCATGTAATGGCTAGAATGTGCTAGAAGGCACAGCGAAGTAATTTTGCTTCATGATGATGCACCATCACACACTTCAAAACCAGTTAAAGACATGTTAAAAGATCTTGTCTGGGAAGTATTAACCCACCCACAGTATTCACCAGACCCTGCTCCTTCAGATCACCACCTGTTCAGATGGATGGCACACGCACTTTCTGAGCAGCACTTCAAAACATACAAAGAAGTGGAAAATTGGGTTTCTGAATGGTTTGCCTCAAAACAAAAGTTCTATTGGGATGGTATCCACAAATTACCTAAAAGGTGGGGAAATGTATAGCTAGCAATGGACATTACTTTGAATAAAGCACTTTGATGTTTCTCTTGAAATATTATCATATTTTCTTTCACTAAAAAATCTGCCATTATTAACCGATACACCTAGTATCAATTATACTCAAAGCTTAATCAGATGGTTAAAATAAGTTTATATTTTTTTTGCAGTATGAACCCATTTATAGAGTAAATTGCTGTTAATGTTTCTGGTAAAATTCTATTCAGTTGTCAGGAGGTAAAATAGCATACATAGGTGTTTGGAGCCACCCTGTGGCCATAAAACAGTATATTAGAGAATGTTCTCTGGCTTCCGTTTATTTTCCAACTGAACATTGCTCTTGGAAGCATTGAAACCAATGTAAACTTACATTAAGAGTTATAAAATGGCATTAAATATTAAATTCATATTATATTTTTACATGTTTATGTGAATTATCAAAATATTTTTTGCAAAAGTATAAGCAAAATAATTAACAGATTTGAGACAAGATATAAGTTTTAAGCTAAAATATAACTTTACTGTGCAAAAAACAAATCCGCTGTAATTACTCCTTATGCGTTTAACTTTCTGAAGGCAGAATTTTCTTCAGCATCCTCTGGGGTGCAGGACAAAGAAGCCAGGAGCTTCCTGGTTAGTTTTGCGTTTTTGAAAACTTCAGTGTAAACCTGAGGCCTGCATGAAAAACAAAGGACTGATGCCAGCAACCCTTGATTATTGAATGTGGTTTTTAGTGGAAACTCAGAGAGACAAATTTGGTTGCTCTCATTTTTTCCATGAATATTAGAAAACGTATCATTCACATGGTGTCATGTACATATTTACCCAACATCAAACCTCTTTTACTAGGTTTTTTGTGTACTAATGACAAGCTTGCATGACAGCAGGGCCCATAGATACTGCTTCTCTAATAATTTGCAAGGAAGTAAATTTAAACAAAAAAATACAATTATTTCCCAGGAACCAGAAATAAGCACTTGTCTATTTTTAAATCTGAAACAGTCACCAATGGCTTATGTGGTCTTAGCTCTCATTGTTCACTTTATTATCTGAAGTTAATAAACAAATTTGATAAGAATGCATTTTATTTGTACATTGGCTATAGCAAAAGATGAGCAAAACATTTTCTTTCATTTGTTTCTATATCTATAGCTATGTTGATTATTATCTCTTATCTATCTATCTATCTATCTATCTATCTATGTATCTATCATTTATCTGTCTAGCCATCTAGACAATTCATGTTAACATCATAAAGTATTACTATTAATCATCATCATCATCATGAAAACCTGAGTAACACTTTAATACTAAGATTGGATATGGGATCACTTAGTCACATTTGCAAGCCACAGTATGAACAGCTCCTGAACTACCTCTTTTGGGCACTGGGTGATTAACTTTAATTAAAAGAATAGAGGTCATTGGGAACTGTAAATAAATTTATAAAATCTCAGATACTCTTACGATGTTTATCTCTATGTTTGTTACACATTAAAGCAAGGATTTGTCCATCTTTATAAAGCAAATCATTTTTATGTGTCTGTTTTTAACATACCAGGCTGTCTCATAATATAAGACAAGTGGTCAGAGCATGTCGTTTCTCATGCACAGCCGAGTCTGACAAAAACAAAGATTACCTATGTTGCTTCCCATTAAACCATTTTCCCTCTGTCAACAAAAGTGCTCCTATTCTCAGAGATATTACTATTGATTTGCTTTTATGCTCAAAAGACGGCTAAGACTTTTTTTTTCTCTATGCAGTGCTGTACACTGTTGATTATTTCAAAATATATATATATATGTAAGGTATTTATTTCAACTCCAAAAGGGAGACAAATTGGAATGGTATATTTAGACATGTTTAAAAAATATAGGTGAAACCTTTTGATGATGTCATATTCACATTTAGTGCTATTGCTTAGGGCAAAGTCATTTTGAAGATTGAATAGTAAATGGATAATCGTAAATATAGAAAGACACATATGATACCACCACACTTGGTGAGAAAAACAACAACCCAAGACACTTTTAGCTAGACATTTCTAGTTACTTCTCCATTTTAATCTAAAACATAGCATACTTGTTTACCCAAGATAATTTAGCCTCATATGATAAGGGACATCTCCAGCATTATCCATCATTCTGGAAACATTTGTAAACTTCTTAACCATTTTTTAAAGGACCTAGGACTAAAAACACATTGTCTATAAATCTGAACACTTTTCCCCTCAATTATGGTTATTTGACAAATCCTTTAAATTCTAGCTCAATGAAAACTATAAAAGTGGTTCTTTCCTTCAGTACAAGTCAATACTACAGAAAAGCATGGATTACTATGAGGTTAAAGATAAGGACATAGCCAAATGTGGTTTGATTCAGTGGATAGAGCATCGGTCTATGGATTGAAAGGTTCCAGGTTCGATTCTGGTCAAGGGCATGTACATTGGTTGTGGGCACATCCCCAGTGGAGGCTGTGCAGAAGGCAGCTGGTCAATGTTTCTCTCTCATATATGTTTCTAGCTCTCTATCCCTCTCCATTCCTCTCTGTAAAAAATCAATAATATATATATATATTTTTTAAGATAAGGACATAAACCAATGTTAAAGACTAAGACAGATTTTATTCTATGCCAGTCAGCATCAAAAGCTTCACCTCAAAAAAAAAAAAAAAGGAACATTTGTAATAATATGAACAATAAAGATTTGTTTTTTAAAAAAAGCTTCACCTCTAGGTAGCCATTGACTCCCCACAGCACCCAGGTTTGGTTCTGATTGGTCGGTTTCTATGCCAGTCAGTGTCTCTGGGCCTATCAGTGGGGCCTGATCAGAAAGGTGGGGCTGATCAGCAGCCCTGGTGGAGGATGGAGAGAAATGGAGTTGTGGCTGCTGGCCAGACTAGGAATGAAAGAGACAAGCAAGTGCTGACCAAAAGTTGCCACAGAGGCAACGGATCAGTCTCTGCTTCTCTCTTTAGGCCTCTCTCTGGCCCTGATTTGCAGTTCCCTCAGAAGTCAGTGCTGGGCCACCACACCTGCAGCAGAAGCAGTCAGCACTGGATTGCCATGGCAACCCAGTGCTGACTACAGGATTGACTTCTGGTTGGTCAAGCCTTGGTCTTAACTGGTTGTTACAACCCAGGGTTTTTATATATTAGGATGTTTGTTGATGGGTTCTGGTGTTCAAAACTATTAAAGCTAATGGTGGTCACACTAATAAATTTCATGTTTGATGTGTCAGATAGTTATATTTAAATTTGACTTAAGTTTAGGCTAATTTGTGTAACCAGTGGTTAGTTATTTTAAACTCTTGTATTATTTTTCCTGAGAAAATAATTTATCCTCTGTCTCATAACCAGTTATTGGCAACATACAAAGTAGAACTTATGTCTTAAAACTCCCATTCCTGTGCTATTACTACCATGCTATATAATAGTCAATTTTTTTTCACTGTAAAATGAAAACTCAATTATCAACTTTTAGTATATTTTTATAATTAATGAGATAATACATATAATATACTACCCTGTTTCCCTGAAAATAAGACCATGTCTTATATTAATTTTTGTTCCCAAAGATGCGCTAGGTCTTATTTTCAGGGGATGTCTTATTTTTCCATGAAGAAGAATACGGTACACATTTATTGTTAAATGAAAAAAAAGGAAATTTATTACCTGTATACGGTACGGTAGTATGGTAGTTGTCAACACAAACCAGACAAACTGTGAATCCTACAGTATCAAGAATTTAGCCAGGACCGGTTTGGCTCAGTGGATAGAGCGTCGGCCTGCGGACTGAAAGGTCCCGGGTTCGATCGGCCTGCGGACTGAAAGGTCCCGGGTTCGATTCCGGGCAAGGGCATGTACCTTGGTTGTGGGCACATCCCCAGTGGGGGGTGTGCAAGAGGCAGCTGATCAATGATTCTCTCTCATCGATGTTTCTAACATTCTATCCCTCTCTCTTCCTCTCTGTGAAAAATCAATAAAAAATATATATATAAAAAATAATTTACTCATTTATTCAATGACAACCATGTCATTATCTTCTGGAACATCATCATAACAATCCAATTCCTGAATTTCCTGGTGAATTTCTTGTGACTCCATTTCTTTCAGAATCAGTGGACCAAATCTCTCATGTTTAGCAATAGCATTCTGAGACAGAGCCTGAGGAGCCTTATTTTCGGGGGATGCCTTATATTTCACTCAGAAGGAAACCTGTAAATAGGTTTTATTTTCGGAGGATGTCTTATTTTCGGGGAAACATGGTAATATTAAATGGTGTATAGTACATACTCTAATATTATAGTTGAAGTTATCATTGTGCTTTCACTAATAGTGATTATTTATATGTGTTAGTCCTGTTATTAAAACACTTGAAAGCCAATTATTAAATGTTAATAATACACATAGTAAAGATAACTATCATTTATGGAGAATTTCCTAAATACTAGACTGTACAGAGTGATTTACATCTGGTATTTCTCTTAATCATAGTGTTAAAGGAAATGGATAATATTATTATCTTGATTTTACAAATGAGAGAACTGAGGCACAGAAAGGTGAGATGATTTGTACACATCATAAAGCTAGAAAGTGAGGGAGCCAGAACTCAAATTCCTAATGTGGTAACTGCCTTCTATTCTTACCTGCACCACATAGCAAGTACTCAATTACTGTGGAATTGATAAATTTTCTGTAGTCAAGGTAAAACAATGATATATATGTATTGCTGATAGAAAAAAAAAGTATGATTTATTTTTTCTACTCTTATTTTCTTTTTTTATTCAATTTCTGTTTATTATTGTCTGATTTTTATTTTTTATTGTTTTATTTTTCAATGAGAGAAAATTGGCCAAAAAATTTATAGGATTTATTATGTAAAAACACAACAGTGCCATATTTTGAGCACAGCTTTAATAATAGCTATAGTTCAGTTATCAAAATATATGCATGATGAAGGAAATATTTGCATTGTGGGTAGAAAAAAAATTACTAAAACAGCTAACTAAAAAAGTTGCCATAAATTCTTCAGTATACTTTATGTCATTATTTCAGCATTATTTACTAACATTATTTTTTAATGCTCCTATTTGGGGAAATAAGTCATATATGATATTTTTGAAAGTACATAAAATATTTCTAAAGTATACTTAGGAAAATAGTCATAATAGTTGCCTCTGGTTACAAGGCTAAAAAGTTTATGTATCTACAGTTAGAGAACCATTTTCATTGTATATACATAATTTTGTTAGAAAGTGTTATAAATATGGATTAGCCTAAATAAACTAAATAAAAGGCTTCATAATTATTATAAAGCCTATTGACCATATGCCACATAAAAGATTCCAAACTCTTATACTCATCTATATAATGTAAATTGACCCACTTATATGTCAAATGCATGTACGCACAAATACACTATTGCTTATGTCCCAGAAAACATTCAATAACATTTCTTCCTATGTGGCTCTCTCAAGGGATTTTATATTTCCCTAAAAATTCACAATTAGAAAGCCTTATTGAGGTTATGATGTAAGCTTGGATTTCTGAAACCTGATTCAGGTTATATTAATTTTGAAAAATGTGAGATTTCATGTGGTAATATGAATATACTTAATATATGTGAGGTGAAGAAATATATCTTGAAACAATTAATCTCATTATTTTAGGACCCACCTTCCCATTGTGATCATTGTCACTTTCATGCTTCCACAGGTTTTGGAAAAAGAACAGAGGGTGGAATTATATCTCTTATGTGTGTTTGCTTCAAATAATGTCAAAAGAAGTATATGAATTACTTGAAAGTTTTGACACACAGAGAGTTTGCTTTTTTTATATGTATTCATCTCAAGCATTTCCATTTTAATTCTCAGGCCATCTTCGTATTCATCTACTACTTAGTTTTTGTGAACCAAAAGAATCTATATATAAAAATTGTATTAATTTGAGTGCTATTAGCTTTGTGAATTTTGTTTGCAATTATTACTTTTGTTGTTAATTGTAAGCATACATGTTTATTATTTTAGAAAAAAATATGCACAAGCCCATATGCTTATTTCATATATTTCTAGTATTATTCTTCTTCAAATGATTCACATCCAATATAGCAGGAAATATCATGATCTGAGAGCATAATTCAACATAAACACCCATGATGAATCTGAAACAACCTCAATATTCAGTAAAAAAAATGTTGAAAACCATAATTACTGGGTGTGAATAATAGATAGTGATGATATTTTCCAGCTAAGGTTAACATTTTAAAATGTGATGGGCCTCATGATATTAGAAAACTCTATAGATGCCTAACATCAAGAGAGTAGGGCCTTCAAAAAGAAAGCTCTCCATGTACCAAAATCTGGAGTACATATGTGGTAGAAAAATAGCCTCAGCCTTCAGTATGTTTCCATTTTTGTGAATTGGTTATATATAGTATATTTTAATTCATATATATTTGTAATCTTCCAGAATCTTATAGATATTACAGTTAAATGTGAAGATTTCATGAAAACACTTGAAAAGAATGCACCCTCAGAGAAAGTTCAGTAAATCAAATCACCCTTTCATAAATGGAAGACTTGGTTACAGGAAATTCATTCCTTCAGCAGTTATTGAGTACTTGCTGTGTTCGAGTACTGCACCACATCAGCTCCTGCTATGGAACCAATGTCACTAAGACACCTGGTTCTTTAATTTTGGTGTGAAAATGTTCAAGCTTGATCACTTCAAATATAACTAAAGAGCAAGGAGATTCTTGTACTTTGAAGAGATAAAAGCAGTATTGGGCCACTTTTTAAAATAGACTAAAATTGATTTATTTTATGTTTTATTTTAATCTAAATCTTTTATGAACTTATTATATTTTCCACTCATGTTACTTCCATTAACGCTCTACCGAATAAATCAAATAGTATGGCATTTACCATTATTTATCCTCAATTTATCTCTCTTAAACTTCAAAGGATGCCCTTAAACCTTGGATAATTGAAGTCTGAGGATAGCTTGGCTTTCACACTATCCACCTTCTTCATGATTTAATAGATGTCAGAGTTTCCAGATTGAAGATTCTAATCTTTAAGGTCTTCCTATACAAAGCTCTTCTGTTTCTGTAATGAGAGTTTAGTTGTCTTTCTGTGAGCAGTGTCTAGCTTTATTGTATTTCTTTGAGGTAATGCAGTCTGCATTGTGTGAGAACATTGAGTGTGTGCTTCATAGACGTTCATAACAGAAAGATTGAGCATTTCGGGATATGGGTCCAGCCTGGCCCGTTTCACCAACCCAGGGATCTTTAACACATGCGTAATACCTAGAGTTTATTTTGCATTCATAAAATATTAGGCATTTAAGAGGGCTGAATTTCATGTTCCTTTCTGAATCTAGGATCTCAGGAATGAAATTACAAAATGATTATTAAAAAAAAGAATACTTTTTGGTGTGGTTAATGAGATAAGAAATGTAATGAAACGATTTAGAAAAAAAAAAATCTTTGTGTGGTGATTAATATGGAAATAGCCACGCAGTTTACAAACATAGAAACTTTCTCATACCTTATGGACCACCATCCTCTGCCTATTTCACCTCATTATAGCTTTCCTTAAATGCCTTAGAGAGAGTTCAGTTTTCCTTCCTCTTTGTTTATGTTGTTTACTCACAATTTGATTAAACAATTTTTCAGCAATATTTGGTAATTTTTTTATAGATGCATTTAAAATATTGATTGAGGTAGTGGGGCAAATCCACATATAAAATAGACCTCATGGATTTACACTTCAGAGTGGGGATCAGACAATACAAATCTAAATAACAAAAATATTGAACAGGGCTGATTGTAGTACTGCTATAGAGGAAAGATGTAGAGGAGAGTGTTTTTAGTCTAAAAGTGGTTCCTTTCTCAAAACAGAAGACCGCGTCTGATTGCCAGGCTTTTGTCCCCTTCTATACCCTTGAGCACCTAGTGAGTTCTCAAAAAATTGGTTGCCTTATGTGTGTCTGGTTTTTCCCTTCAACTTGCTGTTTTTTACACTTTGATAGTGGAGAGATGTTACAGAAATGTATTTCTTAGGGGAAAAAAGAGAGAGCGAGCTTTCATTTCTCACTAGATAAGGTACAGTTCAGAAAGTGAAAAAAAATAGCTTTGAGTGATACATTTTTCATTTTCTTCACTGATATAGTTGACAGTTATGTAAAAATAAAATAAAATAAAAAAAAGACACATGCAGTGAGACAAATCCCTAAAAACATATATGCGTCTATTTCAAAGCACAACTCATCCTGCAATTGCATTTGAAATTCAGCATTGCTCTCTGCTTGCTTTGTTTCTGATAGCTTTCCTTTTCTGCAACATAAGAGATACTCTGACCGGAGGATCGTTCCATTTCATAATTTTTTTTTTTGTTCAGGTAATCCTTAGATGCTACTGAAAGACACCCGCCCCATCTGAAAATCAGTGTTTGAAGTTTTCCTAGTCGCGTTTGCTAACATTGTATCATTTTGCATTCATGGAGCGTCGAGATGATTGAAAAGAGATGCTTTTTCTTATTTGTTTAAATTACTCCTGATTTGAAAGAAATATTCCATAAGAATGCACACGACAAATGATTTAAAAGTTGCCTTATAAAATCTGTGATGGAACTTACACGTTGTGGACTGTCACTGCACATGTGTTCTGTTGTATATTGTTATCACCTTTATCCTCATTGGGTGTTGTATTTTATCTGCAATCATCAGACACTTGCATGCTCAAATGGTCGTTAGCTGTGTGCTCTGCAGCTGTTCGGGACTGTTAAATAAAAGTGGTACGCCCCTCGGGAGTGTGCCTGCCTGGCTGCCTGAAGCTTGGAATTGGCTGCAAATGAGCACCAGGAGGCTGCCCGATCTGGTAGCTCTGGTTACATGGCCTGTATCTTCTTCCTGAACGGCACACAGGACAGGTGAGAGAATACACACTTCTGGTGGAGGGATACCTTTCTTTCTACTTCTTTCCATACACTTAGCATGTCAAGCACAGCACTCTTTGAAGCTGTCTTACATTTTAAAAAAATATATATATTTTATTGACTTTTTACAGAGAGGAAGAGAGAGGGATAGAGAGTTAGAAACATCAACGAGAGAGAATCATCGATCAGCTGCCTCTTGCACACCCCCTGCTGGGGATATGCCCGCAACCAAGGTATATGCCCTTGACCGGAATCGAACCTGGGACCTTTCAGTCCGCAGGCCGATGCTCTAGCCACTGAGCCAAACCGGTTTTGGCGAAGCTGTCTTACATTTTTATGTTTTAGAAAATGCCAGCGCTAAGGTCAAATTTGCAAGTTACATAACTTTATTTTATTATTATTATTTCTTTAATCCCTACCCAAGGATATTTTTTCCATTGACTTTTGGAGACAGTGGAAGAGAGGGAAAGACAGACAGAAATATCAATGGGAGAGAAACACATCCATTGGTTGCCTTCTGCACTAGCCCTGATTAGGGCCTGGCCAAGGGAGGAGCCTGCAATTGAGGTAGGTGCCCTTGACCAGAATCTAATACAGGACCCTTTGGTCTGCAGGCTGATTCTATATTTACTGAGCCAGACTGGCTAGGACAAGTCACATAACCTTATTTTGTCTCAGAATCCTCTCTCTGGAATGAAAAATTGAGCTGGAGGATTCCTATCATTTCTGAGTTTTACAAAATAGAATGACTCTGAAGAATAGGTTTTATTTTAAATATGTGGGTACAATATAAATCTGACATCAGAGCATTATTTTCCCCCTAATAAACTGTACGTATATCAATGTTTGGTGTTTCATGAATTCTGAGACCTGCCATATTACCATCATCAATAAATGCCTCTTTCTGTCCTGCTAGAATTTTTAAGTGCTGGGGACCTGAAGAGGAGTCATCTAGAGTCTGTATCCAAGGTTTATGTGAGCATATTTAAAGTGAATCTGATAATGTCAAAACTAACAGAGGCTTAGAACGGTGTCACTTTCTCTAATCAGCATCTGGAGTGCTTTGTCTAAAACACATCTCTGATTCTGCACCTTCTCATCCATCCTGATGCATTTCCCATTCTGCAGCCTCCTAATACAGAGTCTTTAGCATCAACAGAGCTCTAGAACCTTACACGGCTAGCTATGAGAGTACCCCTTCTTCCCTGATGCTCCTGTCTTCTCCCTGCTTGTAAAGTCTTGGTTATAATTTTGATCAGCCATGTGCACTATTGCCCACAATATTCAGAAGCTAAGAAATATTGGTTAGCAATCATTTACCACATCAAGTGAATATATTTTGTCCACGGTCAGCATAAACTCATGAGATTGAAATTGTACCAACATTTTCCCGTCTTCATGCTGGCTGAAGCTTAAAATGGGTCTCCTTGTTTCCCTGCCTGCCCTACCTCAACCTTTTCTCACCAAGTAAGTGAGATTATGTATCTCTGCTGTGCACACATGTCACTTGGTGTAAAAGCCTAAGACTTTGCAAGAACTGGCAAGACCTCTTTATTGTCTGTTCCCCATTCCCTCTGTAAATTCATCTCTGTCCCAGGACTTACAACCCTTCAGCTATTTTGGTTTCTAACTGATGGTATAGCATCCTGCCATGCCCATGCTTTGGACCTTGCATTTTAATGTCAATTCTGCATGGAAAGATATATATGAGAGAATATGCAAATTGACCATCACACCATCACAAAGATGGCAGTGCCCATAGCTCGCCAGGGGGTAGCAAGTGTGTGGTGCAGCTGGACCTAGGGCCAGCCCAAGGTGCAAGCAAGCCTCGGATGGTGGCTGCCCAGCTGCCCAGGGCTGTCCGAGGCTCAGGTAACCAGGGACATCTGAGGCTTGCACTGGCAACAGTGGCAGCAGCAGAGGTGTGATGAGGGCATCACCTTCCCCTGATCGCCAGGTCATCTCCCACCCCTGAGGCCTCCCGAACTGTGGGAGGGGCAGGCCAGGCTGAATGACCCCCCTTCCAGCAGTGAATTTTCATGAACTGGGCCTCTAGTATACATATATGCATATAAATATATATATATTTACATATATATTGTGTATATAAATATATATTTATATTTACATATATATATATCTGCAAGGATAAATTCACCCTCATTTTCTTCAGGGTTTTACCCAAACATGACCCCTCTGGAAGACTTTCCCTGACATCCCTCTTTAAAATGGTAATTCTTTAACATTTCCTTTGCCATTTTCCACTTTTGATATTTCCTAAACCCTCTGTATATATCTTACTTTCCCCATCTGTTTATTATTGGTAGCCTCCCAAGGAAATCAAGCTTCTTGAAGATTGAGTTTGCTTGTTTTGTTTCTGTCACTTTTTTTTATTATTATTATTGTGTTTACTAGAGTCCCAGTGCACAGAATTTGTGCCCAGATAGGGTCCCTAGCAGAGGCTGGCTGCTGGCAGGGGCCTCCCTTCCCTGTTGGTTGCTGGCCAGGCCTTCCTTCATTCCATGCCGTTCCTTGGTGGCTAATGCAAGTTATAAAAAAGCGATTGAGGTGAATCTGATAATGTCAAAACTAACAGAGGTTTAGAATGGTGTCCCATTCTCCTGGTCGAACTCCTGAGGGGACACTTTGAATATTAGTCTTTTACATATATAGTTTTGACCTTCCAATGTAAGCTCTGTGCTAGCGAGAACACGGATTTGTTTAGCTTCTTGTCCTCTCTACTCACATGTATTAGTTCAAAACTTGAATAAATGTGGGGATTCTGTTAATTTCTAGATGGTGACTAGTCCTGGAGATTCTAGGTGACTCAATCACTCCTTTGGTTTTCTTTCCCCGTCAGTATTGTGGGCTAGAGATGAGAGGCAAGAGCATTTACAGACACGCTCTAGGAAGCAGCTGCCCTGAACTGACAGCTCTGACTGTCCTTGAGTTGATGGCTGATGAAGGAGGCTCCTTCTTGAGTTAAACTGCTTTGCTGCATGCTGGCAGATATATTCACTTTCAACCTTTAAATATTAAGTCAAATGCTGATAGTTCTAAATGTCTTGCATATTTGCTGGCAGCTAGACCTTGATGATAAGATGAACCTAAAAAGAGCTTTCCATAAACCTTCAAAAGTTGAAACAAACTGTCCAGAGCTAGTCACTTAGCTAAATTGATTGCTGCTTTATAGGATTTGTATATTTTGCCTGGGCCTCTCTGTCAACATTCTTTATGTCTGATATGAATACTGACTGGTACAGGCCCCACTTACAAAATTGGCAATGAAAGGAGGAAAATAACCCCTGCTTTTCCCCATGAATGTGGTAATTTATGACTGGTATATTCAGAGTTGGCTGCTTAGAGTAACCCTAAAGAATATATAAAGGTCAGAAAAGTACAACTTTGACAAGAATATGTCCTTTCCTTACCCTGCACCTAGAGTAATAGTTGGATCTATATGATGTTAAATGCAGTGTTAATGTGCTTCTTCGTTGTTAGAAAACTTCCTTTATTCCAAGGGCAGATTTTGAGAAGAAACAGCTCCCAATCACATGTTATGTCTTATGCAAGTTTTTTTTTTTTAATTTTTTTATTTATTTTTATTTTTTATCTTAATTGATTCGTAAATAAGGCTTGCTCATTTTAGACAAAAATGAAAATTTTGATTTTTAATACTATATTGAAGTTGCCATCAGGATATGTGAAAACTGTCCCAAGTTGCAACATACTATAATATGATTCTTTTCTTTTCTTTTTTTAAGGAAGTATTTTCTAATGTTCAGTGAATAGTCAATCAATCCCTAATCGTTTACTGAGTTTATATTTTGTCTTAGATATGGGGTGGGATGTAGAGGTGGATAAAAAACATAGGATTATAATGATTATTCTATGATTATACTACTTTTATGCATTATGATCAGTGAGCACGCATGAAAACCTTTTTCTTTGCTAAATTTTATATTTTTATCAAAGTTATAAATTTATATTAACTGCATATTTTAAATTCTGGCCTCGATTTTATTCTGATTATATTGATTTACAGTGATTGCAAGGAAGTACTGAGTTCATCTTACTGACAAAGGACTTTGAAGTTTGCAATTAAATCAAAATTAAGTAATTAATTCCAGTTAAAGAAAATGAAGAGTCTCTGAAGATATTGAATTTTATGGTTATGAATAAACATTCGATTAAACTATTGTAGTGTTCAGGCATTACTTAGATGTCTATTCTATATAAAAAAAGGCTAATATGCAAATTGACTGAACAGCAGAACAACTGGTTGCTATGACAAGAACTGACCATCAGGATGCAAACACTTAATGCAGGAGCTGCCCCTGGTGGTCCATGAACTCCCAAAGATGGGGTGCTGCTCAGCCAGAAACCCTGAATTGGGCTCATGGCTGGCAGGTGCAGTGGCAGTGGCGGGAGCCTCTCCCGCCTCCACAGCAGTGCTAAGGATGTTTGATTGCCAGCTTAGGCCTGCTCCCCACAGGAAACCTGCCTAAGCTATCAGACATTCCCCCGAGGGCTCCTGGACAGCTAGAGGGCACGGGCTGGGCTGAGGGACCCCCACCCAAGTGCACGAATGTTGTGTGCCGGGCCTCTAGTATAGTATAATCTTTTTATTAATCTGTGATTCTATAAAATGGCCAGTACTAGTTAATAGACCATTTATTTAATAAGTTAGATGATTATCAGTTATTGTTTTAGTATGCTCTATTAAAACAGTAAAATTTAAAAATAACTCAAAATATGAAAATTGGTAAGATTATATAAAATAATGATATGAATTTCCTAATACTTAAATATTTATACACATTAACTTGTTATTTTTAATTTGAAATGGCAGAAGCACAGAAAGGGTAACTCTAAGTACCCTCTTGCACACTTTAGCAAGATATAAATTAGACCATCTTCTCTGAAAGAATATAAATTATGTGTGAGCATCCTAAATTTTGAAAAAGAAATGTAGTCATAAATTATTTAGCTTAAAATATCTGGCATTATATACCAGACACATGAACTGTATTAATGAAGTTACAGTTTTAAACTGAACTATTTTCACTGGATTAAACTTGTGGTTTAGACTTAAGATTTAAATACTCAAAGGATTAAATCCTTATTTATGCCTATTAAACATGATTTTAACATCTTCAAATAACAGATAAAAAACAATGACACTCATATTATTAAATGAGCCCATTGGTAAATTTAAAAACCCTCACAAAATGCCCTAGTGGTTCCAATGTGCAAGATCTGACTTGTACGAAAATACAGCTTTAGAGATTCAAATGGCAAATTTCTAGAAAGTATAAATCCTATTGAAGAGACCATTAAGTCTTCATAACTGGCCTGGCTGTTGTGGTTCGGTGGTTGAGTATTGACCCATGAAACAAGACGTCACACGTTCAATGTCTGGTCAAGGCACATGCCTGGGTTGTCTGTCTCTCTCTCTCTCTCTCTCTCTCTCTCTCTCTCTCTCTCTCTCTCTCTCTCTCTCTCTTGCTCTCGCTCTGGCTCTCGCTCTCCCTTTTTCTCTCTAAAGTCAATTTAAACATTTATGAAAAAATAGATGGTCTTTTGAGGACTGGGAAAAGTCCCCCATCTTGTCAATATACCAACATATGAATTAATGTCTTTTCTTTTCATCAGCCCTGTCTCGTAAGTTTGGCTTTTGTTTCAGCAGATAGCCAAACCTGGGTTCAGTTACAAAATTAGATCGGCATCTATTTTAATATTCATAAATCACCATCTAGTCAGCGAATCAGAAAATATTTTGGGTCTTCCTAGGTATTTCCCTTAGCTTGAAATTTATCCAAGTTCTCAAAATATGTAGTTATTTATGTCTTCCTAGTTCTAGAAAATATCCAAACTCTTGCTCAGAAATACTAGAGAGAAGATATTTGTCCTGTTACCATTGTTACCACTCAGATGTATCCAGGACTGCTGGCTCCCAACTGCTCACCTGCCTGCCTTCCTGATTGCCCCTAACTGCTTCTGCCTGCCAGCCTGATTGATGCCTAACTGCTTCCCTGCCAGCCTGTTTGCTCCTAACTGCCCTCCCCTGGAGGCCTGTTTCCCCCCCCCCCCCCCCCACACACACACACACCAACTGCTCTCCTCTGTAGGCCTGGGTCCCCTCCAGCTGCCCTTCCCTGCAGGCCCAGTCGCCTCCAACTTCCCTCCTTTGCTGGCCTGGTCACCCCTAACTGCCCTTCCGGGCAGGCTTGATTTCCCCCAACTGCCTTCCCTTGCAGGCCTGGTCTCTCCCAACTGCTCTCCCCAGCTGGCCATCTTGTGTCTACACGGGGGCAGCCTCCTTATGTGTTGGAGTGATTGTCAATCTGCATATTACTCT
Source organism: Pipistrellus hanaki (assembly GCF_964339955.1). Taxonomy (NCBI): domain Eukaryota; kingdom Metazoa; phylum Chordata; class Mammalia; order Chiroptera; family Vespertilionidae; genus Pipistrellus; species Pipistrellus hanaki. The sequence continues at coordinate 18,127,139 of NC_140506.1, read as the reverse complement.
TTTATTAGATAGGACTCTGAGTCTGAAGTAACTGAGATCTGAGGAATTCAACTAACTTTGGCTGAAGAGCCTGATCTCTTTGCAGTTGGAGCATCATTTTTCCTGCCAGACCAACCAAAAGGGTTTTAATTTACATGATTATTGTAGACCTTAGGGTGCTGTTCATTTATGCAAGTCCTAGATACTCTATGATCAAGTAGGGGATGAAAAATGCTCTCTTGCAGCACTACTGTTAATTATACAAATTGCATCTTGCACCTGATGGTTGATTAATATTATTTGGTCTTAACACCCAAGGATCTCATCATACCCATGGAAATAAGAGACCCCATTTTAACTGCAAAATCTCTTAGTAGCAAAATCCTAGTTAACAGAGAACAATCTCTACAATACTTTTGAAAGCTACTGCTGTGCCATTATCCATGTATTTCACAATACCCAGGTTAGAAAGCATTTTTTACCCTCTCTTAAGCCATGTAAGGAACAGTTTGAATGAATTACTGATAAAAGCACTTTAATTTCCTTAATTAAATGAATATTTTTATAGACAAAATATTAAAGAGTTTTAGGTATCTCAGAGTCTTCATTAAGTCCAGATTTTAATTAGGTAACCGAGCAACAAAGCAAAGCCATTATCATGCACAGAGGTTCATACAGCAATTCTAAACTTTATGAGAAAGATGATCATATTAATACATGTTGTATTATAAAATTGTTTAGTACGTTCAAAATTTATTTCCATGTATGTTTTCTGATTTCCTAATGGAAATCCCAAAATCGTTGCAGTTTTCCTGCTTAATCATCTCTTCTAGTATTCGGAGTTTGTAATTGTCTCCCTGGGGCATGTTGAACTCTGCTTCTAATTTAGATCAGGAGATAATTAGAAGTGGTGGAGGATGGGCGTAATAAGAATAGTTTTCCCTTATAAGGTAAGTTTCAGATGAACTTGCTATTGGATTTTAAGCAAAAGCATAAAGGCCCTTCTTGGTCTTGGAAGGAAGGGGTGCTTTTGCAAAAAATCAAGATGTTTGGGAGTTTGTGGGCACTCATCCATCTGGATCCTCTCTCATTTCCCATCCTCCACGTTCAGAATCTTACTTGTTCTCAATCCGTTCATTAGCTTTCATGCTGTGGTAGGAATGAGTCCGGTTATACAACCAACTTTTAAATTTTATAATTGTTAGGATCAAACTTTTAAGTTTAGTCCTCTGCCTTAGGTCTATGGCTGTAGATGATACAAAATTATTTCATCAGTCATAAAATCCTGTGGTTTCCTCTCTGGGCCTTGAGCCAGAATTTAAGGCTTTGAGCTTGTTACTCGTTTTCTTCAAGCTGTCAGTACAGTTTGATACAACCAATTTACCTTCACAGTTCACACATTCGTCATGCCATTTAGATTGTTCTCTCAGAACAGCCACACAATCCCACCACGCTTTGTGCTCAGTGTGCATTTTACTCTAGGTTACCATACGTCTTAATTAATGAGCTGTTTTGCTACAGACCATGTTATGATAAAATTTTATTTTTAACTTTAGTTGGATGTTTGTGCGCCTTCAGCTCTACCAGGACTGATAATAAAGTCAACATTTCTTCTATTGTCCTAAGGATTCCAGTGCTTGCCTGCAACCACTTCTACCAATTTCTGTCATTTCAGATTTTTAAAAAATATATATATTTTATTGATTTTCTACAGAGAGGAAGGGAGAGGGATAGAGAGCTGGAAACGTCAATGAGAGAGAAAAATCGACCAGCTGCCTCCTGCACACCCCCCACTGGGGATGTGCCCGCAACCAATGTACATGCCTTGACCAGAATCGAACCTGGGACCCTTCAGTCCGCAGACTGACACTCTATCCTCTGAGCCAAACTGGTTTCAGCTGTCATTTCAGATTTTGATGCATCAAGTGTGTGAGCCCAAATTCAGTAGCGGGTTTTCTAACTGCAAAGGAGGCTAAGAAATCTATGCTTTGGGATTATTCCTTGGGATTCAGGAATTATAAAAGTAGGTCATTCAATAAATTGGAAAGATATTTAAAATAAAACTGTGAGCAGAAATAATGACAAATATGTAATTCAGTGATTCTTATCTTTCTTTTGGGCATGCATTTTTTTTTCCATTTTTTTTTTTTTTTTCATTTTGGTTCTCATTGCATGATTTTTCTTACTAATTTGTGAAAGTACTCTGTCCCTTAGAGCAGTGTTTCCCAAACTTTTGACATAGGTGTACCCCTTCTATAATTTTTGTAACACTGAGTACCCCTTGTACTCATGAGAACATAGAATTAGGCACAGCTAAGCACGGTGCAGTGCATATCCCCACCAAACTTCAGTACAACACTTACCCCCCACCAAACTCTTCCCGTACCCCTGGAGGTACGTGTACCACACTTTGGGAAACACTGCCATAAAGGTTTTAAATCCTTTATCATATATGTTGCATGTATTTTTTTCTAACATCTATAGTAACCTTTAAAAGTCTTTAAAGACTTTTGAAAATGTCATTATCTATCATTGTGGTATGAGATTTTTATAATTACTTTTTAATTTATTTTGATTTACATTTCTGTACATTGCTGTATTTTGTTTTCTCCAAATGTAGCTTAATAATACCCAAACCATTTTTTTCTGGTATGAAATTAATGTATATTTGGAAATAAAGTTGAAGCTTATACTTATTAACTATTGTTAATGTTTTTGTGTAAACAAAACAAAATCTTAGTAATTATCTTGCTCCTGAATCTCCCATTCTGTGGCCTAAACAAGTTACATGACCAAGATGAATGTTAATGGAGTGATGATGTGGATTTTCTCCTTAGAAGTACATGGTAGAGTACTGACATGTGATTCTAACAGAAAGAGCAAACGATGACTTAAAAATGGTTATTTAATATTTGTTTGAAATCTCTTCCATTAATTTATGATTAGCTTTTTTTGTTCTTTTATTATATTTTTATTTCAGGATCTGAAAATACATATATATTATGTATTTTATGATATATATTATGATATATATCATGTATATGAAAAATACATATATTTATGCATATTTTATATATATATAAAATATGCATAAATATGCTAAGTGTCCCTCCGACTAGTCAGTATGACTTGCATTGACCACCAGTGGGTAGATGCTCAACACATGATATGCACTGGCCATTTGCACTGCGGACCTGATGCCAACAGAGTAACACTCCACTTCCCCCAAGAGGGACATAGGCCCCTCCACCACCCTAGAGTGATACCCCACCAAATCACAGCCGACACTGCCAAGACCCATGACACAAAATGCAACCCACAGACTAGCCCAGCCCAGAAACAGTCACTGTGGGTGCTGGATAATGACATCAGGTAGCAACACCCAGCTTTCTCACCCTAGCAATTAGCCTCCTTGGAGTTTCTTCAGCCCAGAAACACAATTTGCTTTATAGCCAGGTACAAATATTTTACACTTTAATCAAATGTCTGTGAAGCATTTTCCCATGCCACATCTCATTTGATCCTCACAGAAGGTAGATAGGAAACTCAGTGGAATACTATTTTCTTTTCATTAGCCAGAAAACGGAGATTTAAAAGGCTTGACCTGACTGAAAAGAAGTAAGAAATGGTGGACCTTGAAAATGACTTCAGTTTTTCTCACTGAACAGAATATAGTCAAACACACTGCAGTTAAATATTTTACCCTTTGTTCTCCCTGGATGAGCTATGATAATAATCTGCTTTGTGTTGATATTTACTGCTGTGTTACTGACAATTACCTGAAAGAGAAGTTGGGGTTGGAAAAAGTTAAGCTAAATCAGAAAGCAGATCTAATTAAGCAAGTTTATTCTATATATATAAAAGGCTAAGTTGACTCATGCATGCACAAATACATAGAACGCTCTCACTGGGGCCAATCATATGCATGTGTTTTGATCTGTCATTGTTGTTCATGAATTTGGTTGAACTTCTATTATAGAGAAAAGGCAAATAGTGATATTAAAATATTGCTTCTAATTAATTTATTTTCAATGTGCATAAACCTGTGCAATGGGCCACTAGTTAAACAATATTTTCCCTTTTACATTGATCCTATGAGTCATTTGGAATTTATGTTGACATCGCTAGACTATAAGGATCTAATTTTATCTCAAATTCTCAACTAAATTTGTAAGCAAATTAGGCTGAATATATTCATTTTTCCATGTTTTAAATTGTGTTGACTATTTTTTTTAATTTGGGGAAGTACTGTGATTATTGAAAAATAGAAATCACATAATCCAAGATCTCTCAAGTATCAGAAATACCAGGAATGATAATTTATTGTCATTATTGCCTTTAAACCAAAAATGAAGACATTCTTTCAAAAAGATATGTTGAGTTAGTGCAAACCATTGAAAACCAAGGTGAAAATAATATTAGATGCTTAGGAAGACTCAGGATAAATACTCTAAAAATTATATATGGCATTACTGTTTCTGATAAAAAGTGACTCTTTTTAAAAATATTTTTATTGATTTGAGAGAGAGGGGAATGGAGAAGGATAGCGAGATAGAAATATTGAGGAGAGAGGACCATTGATTGGCTTTCTCCTGCACACCGCCTCCTGGGGATTGAGCCTGGCCCTGGTTCATGGCTTGACACTCTTGGTTCATGGATTGACACAACAACTGAACCACACTAGTCAGGCAATGGAAGGTGACTTTATGGACTCCTCTGAACCAAGCATTCTTGCCTCTTACCTTCACCAACATCCCTCAAGTGCTAATATTTCCAGCAAATCTCTTGGCCAATTATTACAGAATAGAAATTATTAAGCCTTATCAATCACACACTTTAGTGTAAAGGAGCTTTGTTATATTTTCTTGTTTCAGTTCAGTGTGTTGCAGGATGGAGACTTGGATGCTTGAGTGTATAGAGTATGTTTCAGGGAATTTGGTGTGAGATTGAGTCTGAAGTGTTGAGGTTTTGGATCTGCTAATGCCAGTATTAACCTTTGGGGAAATAATTTGCTCTATGATGACTCATTCTTTGCATTTATATAATTACTGATTTGTATTAGATGAGCTCTAAGGTCATTTTAAACTTCAAGCTTTATGAAAATAGCTTAGAAATGAGAAAACAGAATGATATTCATAAAAAACTTGGCTTACATTCCAAGTTTGCATATGAATTAATTAGCAAACAAACATATGCTAATGCCTACTCTTTTTTAGGACTTTAGCCAGATCATAATTTCAGTCTTCATTCCTCTTTAAACTTACACATTTTTGTTGTAAGATTGGCTTTCATACTTAATTAAGTTTTTGTCTGAATATACGTAATTCTAGGTGATGTTAGAATTCTCTGGATTTTGATTGGGAATAATTTTCTCCCACTCCCCCATTGATCATTTGATAATATGTGGATAAATTTTTGTTTGTCACAGGTTTACATGGGGCATTACTGACATTGAATGGAGAGTGGCCAGGCTGCTGAACATTCTACCTTTAACAGAATGGTCTTCCCAACAAAGAATTAGTCAGTCTAAAATGCCAATAAAAATGTCTGATACGACTTGATGAATTTGCAGGAGGTTAAATTTGCCTTTTTATAATAACCATGCACAATTTTTTGACTGAAGGGGTATGTTATTAAATGATGGGATATTAAATTTAATCAAATCATAATAATGAGAGATTTTTGTTTTTTCTAAATATATTTTTTATTGATTACAGAGACGAAGGGAGAGGGAGGGATAGAAACATCAATTATGATTAAAAAAAAATCATTGATTGTGTGCCTTCTGCACAACCCCCTCCCACCACTGGGGATATAGCTCACAACTCAGGCATGTACCCTGATTGAAATTGAGCCATGACTGAACCATGACCTCCCAGCTCTTAGGTCAACACTTCACCACCGAGCAACACTGGTCAGGCTGTTTATTTCTAAAATCATATCTTGCTTAGGTTTTCTTTTGTAAAAATAAGATATATTCTGTTCATAATCTACAGGAATGATACTGCATATACTCTGAGGACAAGTACTGTCAATAGTAATGCATCAAAGTGGAACTGGCTGACATACATATTGAGAAACACAAGATATGGGCCGTAGTCCAGTGGTCTAATAGATATATGAATTCAATACTTCTGTTTATTTGGGATCAATAAAAGCATTTGAATGCCTACCAAAAGATTATGGAGAATACATATAATTTTTTTTTACATCTAACTTCTCACAGAAGAGGACAATTGCTTGCACAATACTTTAAAAAAAATGGAAAATATTAGTTATGTTCAGATTTTTCAGAATAATTGCAATCTAATGATAGCTCCTACTTTTACATATATAAATGGTATCGTGTTTTATATTTGTTTATTTTGTACTTTATTTTCTTGTTTTCCAGATTTAAGAACTCTCTAAGTGTAGAACCTATATTTAGTGTTCTCTAAAAATGCAAAAAAATCTTGAAAACAATATACTAACCATAATCCAAATATACTGCTTAAAAAACAGATTTCTGATTCTCATTGCCTTTGAAAACAAACAAAAATTATAAACTTTTAATGACTTTAAATGTTATTTGGTCTTTGCAATATAAAGTTTTATCAGTCTTGCCCTAGCTGGTTAGCTCAGTGGATAGAGCGTCAGTCTGTGGACTGAAGGGTCCCAGGTTTGATTCTGGCCAAGGGCATATTACCTGGGTTGTGGGCTTGATCCCCAGTAGGGGGCATGCAGGAGGCAGCCTATCAATGATTCTCTCTCATCGTTGTTTCTATCTTTCTCTCCTTCTCCTTCCTCTCTGAAATCAATAAAGTAATATATATTTTTTAAAAATTTAAAGAGTTCTAATGGATAGGCTTGAAAATAAGAATCCAAACTGGATTCTTGGAAATCAAATAAAAGTTAGAGAAGTCTTTTATATTGTTTAGAACATTATAGTTACCAGAAGAAGCAACATCCATGATAAATATAAAAGGCTTTAAGGAGGCTCCCTAGTCTTAGAAAGCCTTGTTTCATTTGATTTGTTGCTAACAGAATATTGTTCTCCAATGTGCTAAACATTTTTTCTGTTATTGTGACTGCAACAAAGAGCAATACTAGTAAACATTAGTCTCTTGGATTTTTATAGAATATTCAGGGACAGATGATGACCAGTTAAACAATAGATAAAAATAACAAAATCTGTGTGAAATAAATGAATGATGTGACATGAACATGAATGTCTTTGAGGGTTGGTTTTAGGTAGGACAGTCAGACATTTCTGAGTTGAGCATTGACAATGTGAAATATGTCAAGTGTGAGCAAAGAGCTTTCTATGCAGGAAGTATTTTGTGTCCCCCCACCCTGACCCCAATACACACACAAAAACAAGGGGAAGGCAGAAATCTTTTGAACATGATGTATATGTTATATTTTTTGTTGTGATCATATCATGAGTATATGCATATGTCCAAATTCATCAAAATGTATATCTTAAATATGTGCAGTTTCAAAAATATATTTGGTATATATCAGTCAAGTTAATCAAAGATGAAAGAAAGCACCATTCTAAGTGAATGTTAATGGATTGGGAAGGTGGCCACCTTCATCAGAACATGTGAATGCTTCCAGATGCTTGACTTCCATAGATGAAATGACATGATGTGTGAAGCCAAAGTCTGCCCATCTTCAACAACTACTGCTCTAGGCATTAGGAAAGCAGAGAAGGACTACATTAAAAAAAAAAAAAAAATCCCTATTCTCAGCCCTAACTGGTTGGATCAGTGGATATAGTTTTGGGCCATGAACTGAAGGGTCCTCAGTTCAATTCCAGTTATTGGCATGTACCTTGGCTGTGGGCTCAGTTCCCAGTAGAGGGCTTGCAACTGATCGATGTTTCTCTCTCATCTATGTTTCTGACACTCATTCTTTTTCCTTCTCTCTCTCTCTCTCTCTCTCTCTCTCTCTCTCTCTCTCTCTATATATATATATATATATATATATATATATATATATATATATATATATATTATTATAGAGACCATTAGCCTAATAGTTGTGCCTGGTTCTCTGTTTACCTTATCTAGAAAATAAAATGAATAGAGTCCCTGACTATGACAAGGTTCTGAAAGACCCTGAAAAGAAACTATGGTGGGATTGACCCCTATCCCATTTAATAGGCTCTAACATGTCATATTGAGTGCTTTGCCAAGTACTTGTCAATCATTTATTATTTAAAATTTAAAATCTGGATATACACATTTTCAACTACAGTCAGACCAGGAAGTAAAGTTTAATGATTCTTACTTTTCTGTTTCAAATTAATATTGTCCAAATTTTGTTACCATATGATCAGGAGGAAGTGTGGCTACCATTTAAAGGGTTGAAGCTCTAGTTTTTATTTGACAGCTAGTGGCCTAGTGCACAGATTCATGCACATTGAAAGGAAATTAATTAGAAGAAATATTTGAATATCGTATTTGCCATTTCTCTATAATAGAAGTGTCAACCAAATTCACAATCAACAATGACAGATTGAAATACATGCTGCCTGTGATTGGCCCCAGTGAGAGCTTTCTATGTATCACACATACATGAGTCCACTTAGCTATATATTATATATATATATATATATATATATATATATATATATATATATAAACTTGCCTAATTATATCTACTTTCTGATTTAGCTAAACTTTTCCCAGCCCAATGAAGCACCCCAACTTCTCTTTCAGGTAATTGACAGTTACACAGCAGTAAATATGAACATGAAGCAGATTATTATTATAGATCACACAGGGATAACAACGGGTGAAATATTTAACTGCAGCAGTGTTTGACTATATTCTGCACAGTGAGAAAAGCTGAAGTAATTTCTTGATTATTTTCAGTTGGGTCAAGTTCTTAAGCTTTCTAAATCTCGGTTTTCTGGCTCATGAAATGGAAATAGGATTCCACTGAGTATCCTATCTACCTACTCCAGGATTTCTGTGAGGAACAAATGAGATGAGGCATAGGAAAATGCTTCACTGACATTTGGTTAAAGTGTAAAATTTTGATCCTGGCTATGAAGCAAGTCATTTTCCTGGGCTGAAGAAACTCCAAGGAGGCTAGTCAGTAGGAAAAGGAAGCCCAGCATTGCTACATGACGCCATTACCCAGTGCCCACATCCACCTTTTCTGGGCTGGCCTGGGCTGTGGATCACATTTTGCACCATGGGATCTTAGCAGTGTAGGCTGCAATTTGGTGGGGTGTTACTCCGGGGTTATGGTGGGGTCTATGTCCCAGTTGGGGGAAGCTGAGTTTTGCTTTGTGGGTGCTAGGTCCATGGTGCCATTTGATATTTGTAAATGGCCAGTGCACATCATGGCAGCTCCTGCATTGAGCATCTGCTCCTTGGTGGTCAGTGCACATTTGCTCCTTGGTGGTCAGATAGACACTTAGCATATTAGCCTTTTATATATATAAATAAGCTGTATTTTTCTATTTCTCTATGATTTTAGAAAGAGAGTATATTGCATGTTGTGTTATGCAAGGTCCAATTATTTAAACATGCCTTTCATTTATAGTTATTTACATTCTCCTAATCCATTTTGCATTATCATTGCAGTGATGTGCTCTATCCTTAGATCTCACAGAATTAGTCCTATCATTAGTAAGTAAGTAATTTTTAACACTTTTGGATCCACCGTGTTTGTGTTGTAGCTGTTAGCAACACTGACCATACAATAGAACCAGAAAACTCCCTTCTCAAAAGTATTATAAGACTATCTTTCTTAGGTGTCTGATCTGACTTTAGTCATATCTCCTTGACTCCGTATTTTTACCTATAAAACAATGTTCACGTTGCTATTTATGTATCTCTCCAAACAGATAATTCTTCAGATTCAAGATTGTATTTGCCATTTTTCTATTGCACAAACGCTTTAGTCAACAAACATCCATTTACTGAATATTTTAGCCCAGATGTTTTCAGTAGAGTTGGGAAAACAACAGAAAACCAGGTCAATAAGTCTTTCTGCTGGAGGTCTTTCTACTCAAAACACAGTGAAAATATGTCACTTCTACTGTGTATTGTATCATCATAAGAGACTAGTTCTTTAATGATCCAATAAATTATTCACCTCAAAAATAGTTTATTTAAAGCTTGAGACAATACCCAGGATGTTCTATGTAGCCACACTGTTCCAGTCATAGTGAGAGTGTCTTCACCAGCTGCCAAGGACATTCTTTCATTTTTATTGTAAGTAAAAAAATATAATTTTCTTTTAATTTATTTTTTTTTTTGTCATCAGTAAAGAGAATGCTTGCAAGCCAAACAATGGAGCAAAGAACACAATGAAAATGATGAACAAAATTTTGGAAGCTACTATACAGAAAAGAAAGAGAACACATAGAAAATAAGGATGATTTAATCTTTTTGTCAGGAAGCCTATAAAAAGCGAATCATACTGCTGTGAAAATGAGCCTTATTTGACCACCCAGTTATTTATTCTTGTTTACAGACATATTACCAGCAGAAAGCACAAACACATTTTCTCCTGAGTTTGTTTTTTAAGGTATTTTACTAACTCCAGCTGTCGCCAAACAAAACATGAAATAATAACAGTTCAGTGCTGATATCACTCTTCATCTCCCTTCTCTCCTGCTGATTTGCATTTCAATTAGCTTTCAGTTTCAAGAAACAAATACCTCCAGTAAGGGTAGAAGAGAAACCATTACGCTGCACTGTTTCAGCATTTTTTCTGTATGGGAGTGCTCCAGGATTATCCTAGATGAATACTGTGATACCCACAACCAGTTATTTGCAGTTTGTCTCAGGAAGAGAAGATGTGAGTTTCATCTCTTGGAGGGGCATATCCTCATGCTTTGCAAATAGGGCACTGCACACTCCTGATAAAGAAATCCAATTATCCTTTAAAAAAGATTCAAAAGCATAATAGCAACATTCCATCTGAGGTTTTCATTATCACATACATTTCTTGATGGATTAAAAAACAACCCTACATTCCCAGAGTTCAATGTGTATCATACCAATTTCACTATATTGATTACCTAAGACCACACCAATACATTTGAACGAGTGAGAAAATAACTTTTCGAATTGCTGTAAGAAATATGTGTGTAAATTTACAGGATATATATTTTCTTCAGAATTTGACTTCAGAATTCCTAAGGACCACTGTGTTCAGAAACCTATTTTTTTTTTAATTCCAAAAGCATAGAACAATATATATATATATATATATATATATATATATATATATATATATGTATAACATAAAGAAATTATAAATTATTGTGGTTCATAAGTTGTCTGAGCACTACTTTGTGTTAATAAAATGACAAACTTTAGTTTATTCAACTGTCATTAATTGAAAGACATTTTCTACATTCAATGATGGCAAAATGTGAAAAAAATGCGTTTTTTCATCAATGAGATAAGATTAAAAGAAATGGGGTTTACAACCAAAAAAAAGTTAAAACTTTTAAAAAGGTTTCCTTTTGGAAAACTGTATTGCAGTTGTAACCACATTAATTATGGCACTTATTATAATTTAAGAAGCTATTCTTCCAGTGGACCCCTTGTTCTTTTTCTATATATACTCATATGACCACAAGAAACTGATAGTCTTTTGCCGAGACTGGTTTGGCTCAATGGATAGAGCGTCAGCTTGGGGACTGAAAGGTCCCGGGTTTGATTCCAGTCAAGGGCATGTACCTTGGTTGCGGGCATATCCCCAGTAGGGGGTGTGCAAGAGGCAGCTGGTCGATGACTCTCTCTCTCATCGATGTTTCTAGCTCTCTATCTCTCTCCCTTCCTCTCTGTACAAAATCAATAAAATATATTTAAAAAAAAAAGAAAGAAACTGATAGTCTTTTATAAAATTAATTTGTTTACATATTATTGTATTAGTTACATATTGATATATAAAGTCATTACAAAATTTAGGTGCTTAAAACAACATGTAGCCCTAGCTGTTTTGGCTCAGTGGATAGAGTGTTGGCCTGTGGATTGAAGTGTCCTAGGTTCAATTCTGGTCAAGGGCATATGCCTGGGTTGCAGACTTGATCCCCAGTAGGGGGCGGGGGGGGGGGGGGGAGATAAGGGGGGGTTTTAGGAGACAGCTAATAATTTTCTATCTCTCTCTCCCTCTTCCTTCCTCCCTCTGAAATCAGTAAAAACAAATAAACAAAAACACATGTATTGTCATACAATGGCTGTGGGTTATGAATTCAGACATGACTTACCTGGGCCCACTACTTTAGAATCTCCCACAGGTTACAATCAAGAGATCATAAGTGGAACTGAATAGATGTTTGTTGGCAGAATTCAGTTCCTTGTGGGTTATTGGACTGAGAGTCTTAACTTCTTGATTGCTCTTGGCCATGGGTCAGTCCCTTTCCACTTGACCCTTTTCAACATGGCAACTTGTTCATGTAATTCTGCACTCAGAGAAGGCAGGTGTCTCTAGTAAAAATGTCATTTACAATCTTTCTAATTCATTAATAAATCTTACCCTTAACCTTTTCTGTACTTTGGTGGTTAGAAATGAGTCTAGTCCAGCCCACATTCAAGACGAATGGATTAATGTGGGAGTAAATGCCAGGAAAAAGGCATCATTGGGGAACATTTAATTGTATACCTACCACAATCTGCATTATAAAAGACCATCTATGTTGTAAAAGGCCAAGGTTCATAATGACTGAACAGAGGACTGAACAGCAGGAAGTGCATGGAGCACCTCTAGGTCTCTCCCTCTCCCCTCCCCACCTCCAGGCTCCCATCACTGGATGGCCAATGGGGAACCAAGGGGATCGAGGCTGGGTGGCAGAGGAGCAGGACTGGGGATTGGTGAGCGGGCACAAGCCTCCCCCCAGACAACAAGCTCAAATGGATTCTCAGTTCATTCTGAAAGGAATGTGGTGCCTCCACTGCACAGCTTCCTGGGATGTAGACTCACCTCTGTGAGAGGCTCTGGAGCAGAGACTTCAACAAGAACTTCAGCTCCTGCAGCGACCCTCACCCTTCACTGCTGGGAGGTAAACAGAGAGCATCAGCTTTAAAGCACAAACACCCTCCTCAGGAAAATCCTCCACCTCCATTTTCCACAGCTGCTTCCCTGTCTGCAAGAAACTGGCCAGCTCCTCCCAGCGGGCAGGGCGGAGCCAGAGCCTGAGTTGAGTGGTTCCATGATGGGGGAGGAGCCAAGCCAGACAGCTAGGGCAGTGCAGTGATGGAGGGAGGGGCAGGACTAAGGGGCAGCCCTGGTTCCTTGCACCTCTTCCCACATGCATAGTCCTTCCTGGTGTAATGATAAAAGGAGTTGTGTTTTCCTAACTCTGTTCAGGTAAAGGGAAAAAGTGTCTGTTGACTTCCCATCTTACTCTCTGAGCTGCCAGTTAATCCTTTTGGATGCATCATATCCAACCTTCAGAGGATCGGAGGGGCAGGTCCAACCTTCGTCCCATTGTTGAGGAAACTGACCAATAAGCACACGTGTCTCATGCCTCAGGGTCAACTCCCGTGGAAATCTCCGGGTAATGACTCAGATTGTTTTCTTTTGTTTTCGTATTTAATTCAACCCAGTAATCAAATAATACAATAAAGAATAAAATGAGTTCAGGGGACTCAGTATTGCATCCCCAGGGCCCTTGGTCCCACACAAATTGCAGAGCTCAGTTATCCTGAGATGAAAGAAAAGTAAAGAGAGACTTGAAAGCTTTCCCAGCTCAGTCACAGAGACATCTCATAGCCACATACTAAGGACAGGACATTAACTATGGATGGAAAGGACACCAAAGGAACAGAAGATGGAGCCATTTCCGTTCAGATTCAAACCAAGTTAATGAGGCAGAGGAAACACTGGACACCATGGAAGAACAAGATGAAACAGTCCAGTTGGGAGTGTCACACACTTTGCAGGGACAGTACCTGGGGCTCCGGACATGACGGAGGAGAGAGGGGGCTGGTGAGGGGAAGTGCATGGAAAGGCCTGGGAGTAGGAACAAGAGGGTGATATGCAGAAGGTGGGCCTCACCAGGTGATGACAGGGGGCAAGCCTGCGGAAGGTGGCCAAGTGCCCCCACCTCTGCTGAGGGGAGCATGTGCCTGTCGTGGGCGCTGCGGCTGATGGAGAGGGAGGCGATGGCTCCATGTGGATGAGTTGCCAAAGAAGGCCTCCCTGCAGCCACAGTTTTCGGTGTTTTCACCATGGTGGGAGCCTAGGATTATGCACACAATGTCACAAAAAAAAAAAGCATCCTATTCTCACCTTATTCACAGACTTCTATTTCTGGAATCTATATTCCCAATGTGTCCACAAGTACATTTGGAAAAAGAAAAAAAAAATTTGTATGTGATATGATTACATCTTTAGAAAACCCAAGTGATCCTGAGCCAAATACGCCAATGAACAAAAATAGACCCAGAGACACAGAGGCAAGAACAGGCTATGGAACCTCAAGGGGAAGGCAGAGGAGGGTGGGTCCTTGGGAAGAGATCAATGATTGGCCTTATGTGCATATATTCATCACCCCTGGACACAGACAATGGGATGGTGAGGGCCTGGGGGCAGGGTAGTAGACTGGAAAAGGTTAATGGTGGGAAAGGGGACCTATGTAAACCATTCAACAATAAAGATTTAATAAAAAGAGTAAAAAACAAAAATTAAAAAGGAAAAGAAAAGAAAAGCCAATAATAACTGCCCTGGCCAGGTAGCTCCATTGGTTGGAACTTCTTCCTGTACATTGAAAGGTTTCGGGTTCGAACTCGGGTCAGAGTGCTTTCGGGAAGCCACTGTGCAAGTGGTGCCTGGGGGAGGGAGTCTCCTCAGACCTAAACATAGTCCAGGCCTCGCTCATGATCCAAGGCCCATCCTCTGCTGAGTGAGACTGTACCTCCCAGCTTCCTGTTGAGTCTGGTCTCTGAGTCATAGGGCTGCTTCCCCATGTTCCCCAGAATGCACTGCTCAGTAACCATCTATACTAATAAAAGGATAATATGCTGATTAGACCAGATGTCCCTTCAGACAAAGTCACAGTGGCAGGGGCTGAGGCAGAGGTGGTTAGGGGTGACCAGGCTGGAAGGGGAGCATTTAGGAGCTAGCAGTCCCGGATTGCGAGAGGGATCCCAGATTGGAGAGGGTGTAGGCCGGGCTGAGGGACATCCTTCCACCCCCATGCATGAATTTCATGCACTGGGGCTCTAGTTATTAATAAAAGTCTGAAAAATAGGAGACAGGAATTTAAAAAAAAATAATTTCTAGTGATCTTGTTTTATTTTCTCTCCTGTAGCTATGTGTTTTTGCTGTTATTAAGTTATGAAAAGTCTATTGTTGGAAGAGCATATGCTAAACAGGAAAGAGAAAGACCTAGAATTCTATTAATAGTTTAATCACTTAATAGCCATATTGCATTGAACATACTACTTAACTTCTCAGCCTGTAATGATTTATCAAATAGACGAGATTAATACTTAATATCTACTTGTGGGTATCTTGTGAGGGGAAAAATGTGTTACTTTCCAAGAATCTATTGAATGACAACACATATCAGGATTCATTCTACTTCCTAAGGATAAAAAAAACCTAAGCAGTAAATAATCCTTTCCCGGAACAGTAACTAATCTAAGATGAGAAAGAGAATTTAAGCTATATAGAAATATATCTGGCTTATAGGCACTCAGCTAATGTTGGCCCTGCCTCTAGAGGTCTTTTTGTTTCTATTTTCTTTTACTGTATATTGATTGCTCATCCTTCAGCGACAACAAAGGAGCAATTGTTATACGCTTAGAAGATCAATTAAAGGGCATCATCCCTTTTATTTTCAGCACTCTCACCTGTTAGTTCGCATTTCTTTACCTCTTCATCATTTCCCATCATCCATCTCCCCTCCAAAAGTGCAGAAGAACAAGGCACTTAACATTTTGAGAATTTGAACTGAAGAAAATAAAATGCTAAGGATGAGAATATTGCAGGAAATATTTATTAATGTTAGTATGAAGATTTCACCAGAAATAAATTAAATCACTATATAATTTCCATATTCAGGGACCATAATTCCATTTGGTAGAGCTACTTAACATTGCCATTCAGAGAAAATGTAATGTTTTATTCATAGATTTTTTTTTAAAATAGAGGCCAAACATTCATATTTATAATATGAAAAACACATTAATATTTAAATATCTAGCTCTAAATTTAATCAAATACAATTAGCATAATGGAAGTAAAAATACAGATGACCCTAGTCAATACAAATTTTAAATGGACTATAAAACTACTGTTTATTGAAATTAAGATTAAAGAATTCAATTTACATTTAAGTACCAATTTAACATCATATTATATTCTATAGCTAATGCATGCATCTTGAGGCTTCTCTGCCTGATTTTTTCCCATTTATATAATTAGAAATCTAATTCACAGTATTTGAAGAATTAGCATTTGTGAAAGTACCTTGCTCAGTGTTTGGCATATTATAATTAGTCATATATGAAAGTTAATTTTCCAAAACTGTCTCAAGATAAAATTAGGCTCTACAGGCAAGCATCAACTAGCAAAAAATGTCAAGTGTGTGTGTGTGTGTGTGTATGTGTGTGTGTGTTAATCTGGCATGTTTCTGGATCCAGAACCCCATAAAATAAGCTAAAACATTTTCTGGGTTCCCCTCCATACTCATCTGCTCTGCAAGCCTGGAATTACTATAGGTTGCACTATAATGATTACCAGAGGTTATTGTTTGAATTCTGGGACTGATGTAGAAAGAAGTGAACAGATATCTGAAAGGCAGGGAATAGCTTGACCAGTGATTCTGATGGGCACCTGACCATGGAGGCCAAGCAGGCTGACCTGAGAAATCAGGAGATTGTCAGAAGTAGTGAGGATGACTCAAGCTGAGTTGGGGAATGTGTTTACAGGGAGAGATCCAGCAGGGAAAAGAAGAGACCAAAACATTGCAGGGAAGCTCACATGGCTTGTGGTGGTGGCACGTTGTCTCTTAGGTTGCTGCTGGTCTCTGTCGCAAGTCTCTAGTACCTAAAAAATGACATCCTAGGCTTTTGAGGGGTGATCCTTTCGGTAGATACCCTCACAGTTGTGCTGGCCTCTGATGTGCTTACTAATACTTTTGGAACTGGACTAAAGAGGTCTGTTTGCCTGCACACACTGAAGCCCAATCAAAAGGAAAAAGACGTTGAAAGCCAAGAAAATAAGGTATATTATTTGAGGAAATGGCCTGGAGTTCCCAGGTAAACTACTGTCCAAGACCTAGCTTCCCAATGGCTTCCAGGGGAGGGGTTTGATAGTGGAGAAATCATTAATTGTGTAATTAAAGGAGTTGGGGTTGTGGGCTGTACTAATTGGTTAGGGCCAGGGTAGGGTGTAGTTAATCATTGTATCAGATCCTGATAGCAGCCATATCTTTATTCTGACTGGTTTCATGAGAGTGTAGTGTTAAGAGTCCTTCAGCTTTCATAGGCCTGGATCTAAAACACTGAAGTCAAGATATTATCTGAGATTTTTAGCAAAACTCTGTGTCTGTGGTCCACAGATCCGAGGCTTTGTTAAGACATTTTTATCCTGACTAGAATCTGATGTCCTAAGGGCTTGATGATTAAGGAAGGGACTGGATGAACAGTAAAAAAAAAGATTCATGGTAAAGAAATGGAGTTTCTGTGTGTATATGTTATAGGATAGGTTAAGGGCTCATCTTTCCTGTTTGCTAGTGGGAGTAGGATTCTTGTGGTACTGCTGCCATAAAAATTTCTGGAAGCTGCCATAGGAGGATGAGATATAGTAGAAATATTTATTTATGTGGGATTATACCCCTAGGTTTCCAAAGAAGTCCCCTTTCTTTAGTCCAGTCATAGAAGAAATTTCGCTAGAGCTGCAGCAGAGCTAAAATCAGAGCCAATGTCTAGAGTTTTATTTCCATGTTGGAGCTGAGTCTGGTCCAGCATCAGGCTGGCTTAGCTTGTGTTTCCCTGCTGTAGTTCATCAGCCCATTGGCTATGGGGTCTGCCTGGCCATGGGTCATATGGGCAGCCTCAAGAGAGCCAAGAGCCACTTGAGCAACAAGAGAGAAAATTCCTTTGTTCAGGGAATTATGTATTTCCAAATCTTTGATCCTTGGCAGTGGCCACACTCATTCTGGTCAATGACCTCTGTCTCTAGTTATGATTGGCAGGAACCTTCCCTAGTCACCTCAGCTTTACTGGGCATGTGTCTGTCTTCCCTTTGTCGGATCCCTGGGGTATGGTTACAGCTTCGTGGTGAAGATGCCAAAATATCAATGCCTATGTCTGGCCTTCCCTTTTTGCTCCTTTCCTATTATTAATAACTAGCCGCTTACATTGGCATCAGGTACATTTTTTAGAAGTGTCCTGTGGTAAGTCTGTCTCTGCTGCTGAAGTCAGACAGACTTGTCTTTTCCTCTCTTTCTTGTATTTTTCTCTTTTATTTGTCTTTTCCTCTCTTTCTTCTGTTTGTTCTGGCTCACGAGTGGCTTTCTCAGACATGCTCACATGTATGGGACCAGGTGAGGCTATCCTCCAGCAACTCACCCAGACATCAGCCATTTCTGTCTACCATTCAGTTTGTGCCTCTAACTTCCCTCCCTACCCTCCAGCCAAGCCTCAAGGATGTTGACTAGAGCCATAGAAGAGAAAAAAAAGTGCCAGAAGCCATTTCTATTCTATCTTTTTCCCTGAGAGCACTTTTTCAGAACTCACAGCTGTTTCCACCTTTCCAGTGGGGTTGGAATTCCACATTTTATCCTTAGTTCTCTTCATACTGAGGTTCTTATTAAAGCTTTACAAATTCAACCATTACTGATGCTTAAGGCATTTCTTCTACAAATGTATTGAATAAAATGCAATTGGTAACTCAGGGCCAAGTAACCACAACTTTATTCTATACCCACTCTTGGATCCTAACACCCAAATCTTCCAACTTAAACATAATGTTAAATCAGTTGAGGTACAACAATGATCAAAATGTATCGAGGGAAGTTTTTTTAAATACACGGATTTTAATATCTTTAAAAATTCTACTTCTTCAGTTTATAATGTTAATATTTCTCCCTGTTGAATTTTAAGCTTATTTAGAAGTGTTGTTGTACCTTTAAATTTTAAGTTATATATCATAGTATCTGTTTTTTTTTTTACTACGTATTAAATAGTTGTTCAATGAATGGATTAAGTGATGAGATGGTAAACTTTTTATTTTATTTTTTTAAAATAGATTTTTATTGCTCTTAAAGAGGAAGAGAGAGGGAAAAACAGAAACATCAATGATGAGAGAATGATTGATTAACTGTCTCCTGCATACCCCACACTGGGGATCCAGCCCACAACTTAGGCATGTGACCTGACTAGGAATTGAACCATGAATTCCTGGTTCATAAGTTGATGCTCAACCACTGAACCACACCAGCCAGGCAAGATTGTAAATATGCCTGAACTGTAGGGGATAGCCTATTGCTCTTAAAAGATAGGCCTGTGCAACATTTGCTATGCAGAACGACGTGAGATTAAAATCAAGCTTAAGAGGAAATGGTGCATTCAAAACTTGCACTAACACCAGATGTATGAACTTGCAGCCGGTATTACAAGGCTTACTATGTATAGTAAACATGTTTTAATAGTTAAAATAAATAAATTTTAAAATAAAATAACAATAAAAAGTGTAGTATAGTAAATACATAAACCAGTAACATAGTCATTTATTTCCATTATCAAGAATTATGTTCTGGCCGAAACCGGTTTGGCTCAGTGGTAGAGCATCGGTCTGAGGACTGAAAGGTCCCAGGTTCGATTCCGGTCAAGGTCATGTACATTGATTGCGGGCACATCCCTGGTAGAGGCAGCTGGTCGATGTTTCTCTCTCATCGACGTTTCTAACTCTCTCTCCCTCTTCCTTCCTCTCTGTAAAAAATCAATAAAATATATTTAAAAAAAAAAAAAGAATTATGTTCTGAACATACTGGTATGTGCTCTACTTTTATACAACTACCAGCACAATAGGTTGGCTTTTACACCACCATTACCATAAACATGCGAGTAATGCATTGCTCTCTGACATCACCAAATGATAGGAATTTTTAAGCTCCATTCTAATCTTATGGGACATTGTCATATATAAGGTCTGTCATTGTCCAAAATGTCAGAGCACGTGATTGTGAATGAAGCAATTAAAGAGTAACACTTACTGTGTTGACATATAAAGAAAGAAAATTCAAGAGAGATGACTCAGTTTCTGACAGCATGCATTACTGCTCATACCTTTTCTCATTACCACTGGTTTAAAATGTGACCATTCTGTTTTTCAGCCAGTTTAATTTTGTAAGAGTATATCTATGTTATTTTAAAAAAATACAAAACCTTGTAACAGATACACCATTTAGGGTCCTTTCTCTTTCTCTTTATTTTTATTTTATTTTCTGTATTGACTAAGGTATTACATATGTGTTCTTGTCAAGGTTATTTCAGTAGCAAACAGGATTCAAAACATTGTCAGGCAGCTAATAATAATAATAATAATAATAATAGTAAAAACAGAAAGTTTGCTTCAGAATATAAATTTCCTTTAGGACAATATTCAGTTAATATATTATCACCAGATAATGCTTTAATATTTAAGTCAGGCTAGGTGATAAAATATTTAAAGTTTTAATAAAACACTTCAGTGAAAATCACAGAATATTTGCTTTCGCTTAAATATGAACAAAACTTTCATTTGTATGACCTCATGAAAAATTCTTCATAGCTCTGTGAAATGATACATAATTCAACTCCTTTCGTAAAATCATTCATTGGGCTTTTTAGATATCATTTTAAAAAGTGTAACTAATGGACATTCCTAGATACTAAAATGTAAAATGCAATATTTAGAATCTATGTCATCGCTCTAATTTTTCAATGATTTTACAAGGGACTATTAGAGAGCTTAGCATGTAAGTCATAAAAAATATCACTTCTTTTTGCATTTTATGTTCAAAATCTGTGTGTTAATAGAGTGGGAACAAGAGAAGCCTGCTGGGGTCTTTCATAGCTCTTGTTCTTGCAAACAGTAGAACATTGTTGAGTTTGTTTCCCTAGTTGGCTTTCCCTAAAGTGCACCCTTCCCTATTTTTGTTCTCTTCCATCAGATACTTCTATGTCTAAGCCCCTTTGAGAATATCTTTCGCACCTTTGTATCTTTCTCTGAGGGAAAATGTAATCTTACTTCCGTCATCTAATTAGCAGAGTCTCTGGGCTTCAGGCTTCCACATCAACGCCTGTGTGATGAGCCAGCCTGCTGACAATGAACACTTTATTCAATTGCGCACTCCCCCAAGCAGGCACGGGCCTGCTGAGCCCTAACATTTTATGCACCATTCCACTGGGCCCTGTTTTCCGCACTGCAAGTGTCCAGGCCAAGCTGAGGATATAAAGTTCTGATGAGAGTATGTATTTCTCCCCCCCCCCCCCCCCCCCCCCCCGAACAAGATAGTTGGCACACGGATAGGTGTTAGCTTTAGCCTGTTGTTTTGACAACTTAGAAGGAGCTGGAATTACAGAATAACAGGACACAATACTGAGCATATAACTTAGGGCATGTTTTCCTTTGGAACTAATGTCTCAGAGTTGAATAAAGGATCCACTCATGTGCATAAAATTTCAAAATGATGAACCTTTTTTGGGTATTGCATATTTAGATTTATAAATAGTATACGGTAGATTTTTTTCCTCAATAATTTATAGAAATACACATTTTTAGTCTTTAGTTACTCAATAATTTATAAAAGCACACTTTAAAATGCTTTTAATTATTCAAATATTTAATATTTGATAAAGGAAAATGCTAGGAAGGTAAATATCCTTTTTTAAAAACAGCATTCATCCTTCTATAATAGGTATCCTGACAGGTGTGAGGTGAATTCTCATTGTGGTTTTGTTTTGCATTTCTTTGATGATTACTGACGTTAAGTATATTTTCATGTACCTGTTGGCCATTTGTGTGAAGGTATAATCTACATAAAGTAAGTTCGTCTTTTTGACAAGTGTATAGTCTCCTAACCACAATAACATATAAAGTAGAAAACATTTCCCTCTCCCCCAAGGGTTCCCTCACATCCTTTTGTGGTGAATAGGACTTGGTAACCACTAATCTGTTGTGTTTTGTATCTATCCCTAGACTTTTACTTTTTAAGAATGTCATATAAATGAATCCATACACTATTTATGATTTTTGAGCAGGGTTCCTTCTACTGAGCATAATACATTTGCGATTCATCCATGTTGCTGAATTTATCAGTAGAATAGTTCTTAGTTTTATAGATAAAATCATGCCACTAATTGAATGTGTCAAAGCTTGTTGGTTAATTGACTCATTTGAGGACATTTTGGTTGTTTCCAATTTTTGATGATAATGAATAGTGTGCATATAACTATGTACATATGGTTTTATGTGAATAAATGTTTTTATTTCTCCTGGACAAATATCTAGGATAGGAATGTAATATCAAATAAGGGCAGCTGAACATTTGAAGTAATTGCAGTTTGATTTCTAAAGTGGCAATACTATGTTGCATTTGCACCAGCAAGGTGAAGAGGATTCATTAGCTCTGCTTCCTTCCCAAAACTTGGTCATGTGAAAGCTGGATTTGAATTCCAAGAGGCGCAGTGGGGGATTGACAGTTGGGGAGAGGATCGGGTATGAAGCTAGGGGGCAGAAACCAGTAAATGCAGTCATACCTTCTAAGGGGATTGTTCAAATCCATGTTTATTAATTAACTTACAACCTTAAACATGTCAAACTTTGCCTCCAATGAAACAATTATCAAAACAGAAAAATTGCCCTGACCGATTTGGCTCATTGGATAGAGCATTGGCATGTGGACTCAAGAGTCCTGGGTTTGATTCTGGTCAAGGGCATGTACATTGGTTGTGGGCACATCCCCAGTGGGGAGTGTAAAGGAGGCAGCTGATCGATGATTCTCTCTCATTGATGTTTCTAACTCTCTATCCCTCTCCCTTGTTCTCTGTAAAAAAATCAACAAAATATATATTTTTTAAAAACAGAAAAATTAGCTACAAGATCTTTGTTCTCAATAGGATTTGAATAACAAATTTATACTTAAAATTCAACATGTCAATGATATGTTTCAAGTCCATCCACAAAGCTATCTGTGGCATTTACATGCCTAAACACACTTTCATTAATATTTTATATAGAAACACATTTTTTGTTAAATACACACACACACACACACACACACACACACACACGCACACACACATTCAAAACCTTACTATAGGTGTCCAAACACTTGCTTGGCCTCCAGTTCAGACACTTCAGGCACATAAGAAATCTCCCGCTTCCAATGGTTCATCTTTGTGCTCAGCAAACTGGAAGTTAGCCAGGTTGTCTTCTAGATAAGAGCATTAGCGTGTCAGTGTTAACCATGATAACATTGATTCATTATTAAATTATGCAGGACATTTCAGAACAGTGACCTGAGTTATATTTCTGGTTATGACATAGTTTGAGACTAAGCCACATCATCTAAATTACTCTTGACACTGTTTTCTTAACTGTTGGATTAAGTTACAGGATAAAACATTTATTTCTGAAGCTCAGTTCAAAAGTACTTGAATATGTGTCTGCTGCTAAGGTCAGGGCTAATTTCTCCATTAGGAAGAGTAGGCACCAAGCTCAGGGCCCTCAATGCTTTAAGGGAGGGGCCCATTTTAGTTTCTTTAAAAATCAGAGGAAATAGATGAACTTTGAGGTCAAAGACAATGCTTTAATATATAATATTAATATGTGTAGTTATATAAATGCAGTTACAAGATACATTTTCTATTGTGTTTATCAAGGGAAAAGTCACAAAGACAAACTGCCCAGGGCCCGTAAAAGTCATAACACAGCTCTGGCTAAGACAGAAAATTGTGGCCGAAGGGTTAGGTGATTTGGATTCTGCATGGTAACAGGCCTGGGCCTAAATTTGGGTTTGAGCTTAGTCCTCTTAGACTGTGTCAGACGATCAAAGTGAAATTATTTCCATTTGTGAAAACATATGCTCCTTATAGTCCCCTGGAGCTTTGCACACTTTCCCCCTGTCTATGACCCATTAAATACTCATGATCTATTATTCCAATTCAAGGAACACAGTCCCATTCTATTGCCATACCTCAGTTTACCTCCTTCATGTCTTTGCAATCTGTTTTCTCTTAGCTGCATGTTATCTCTGGCATGATTTCCTCCAAAAAGATTTCGCAGACCACCCATGTTTTCATCCACACTGTTTAATCCTAGATATTGAGAAACATTTCAGTTTTGTTCACATTCGAGTTTTTGTAGAGCAAAATGTGTGTCACAAGGCTGTTCCACACTCATTGCTGAAAAAACAACGCTGAGCCCCAGTGACCCCATCTAGAGAATGGAAACTCTAAGTGCACGCCATTGAGAAAATTTCACACACACAATGCACAAGTAGTTCATATTATATAGCCTACTCCTCCTAGTATTTACAATAGAAGTATGGTTTAGAGTCTAGAGTCTATACTTAGCTATTGGATACCTTTAAGAATTGAAAAATTAAATATTAGAAAATAAAGAAATAAGGCTTGTATTGTCTTTTTAGTGCTTGTGAAAACTGATGAAGGTGCTGTTTAGTATTGAACCAAGCATTATGGAAAATAAGTTACATCTAGTCCCTTTCTGCCATCAAAAAATGCAATTTAGCTAATACAATGCTATTCCAGTTTCATATCTCAGCAGCAGATACATAGTTTAGGGGTTTATCCTTTTTTAGGTGATGGTTTTCACATAGAGATAATACTGGCTATCTAAAATTGGACTTCTTAGAATTGTGCAAATATTGAAGCATAATTAGAATAAGAAATTACTGCTGATAAAATAATGTTTTATTTAAGTCTGACATCTCATAAATACATGTGACTATGATGTTTAATGATTACTGTGCTTATAATCATGTAATAACTATATTTATACTTTTAAGTAGGTTTTTAAAGGTCAATAAGATATCCATGTTTGTACCTTTGGTATTTTCACAATTTAGTGTTGTGTATATTTTTGCCCTTTTGGGTATAATAGTAACAACACACTTTGCAATACAATTAATTCCAATTTAGCCCATTTCTACTCACTCACATGGTGGACACTCTAGAGTGTATTGTTAACACACCATTTATTAATATATACCCAGAAGGTCCTTCTAAGTTACTTTGAGTATTAGTACACTAATGATACAATAAGTGAGCAATGACTCTCCAACCTTGGCAGGGATAAGTAATAAAACTCCCAAGCACTCTCTCCCCATCTCTTCATTCATTGATTTTTCCAGAAGTAGTTCAATTCCTGGATTAAAGGAAATAGGATGCTAGATGGCTTTCATTCTAGCATCTTTAAGTTAGGAGAGCATTCTCATTGAGAGAATTCTTTCTACCCATTTCAACATAATGAAATAAATCCAAGCTACAGTAGAACAAGACTTCCAGGAACAGCAGGTGTAATGTCACAGCTATATTAGCACTGCTAACTTGGTCGTGGATCAAGTTACATCTGGGACTGTCACACTCACTGCCGACGTTTTAAAAGGCTGCCGAGAGAGTCAGAAGAACGCTTGGGTGCCATTCCCGAGCCTATTAGCAGAATCTTACAGAAAATGGTAACACCAAGCTCTGTGTCTCTCTCACAAACGCTTTCCTTTCACACTGCCATATGCTTTATCCACCCACCACCCCACATTTATACTGGTTATATTTGGTTTTTGCAACTTATCTCGTTAAGATGTTAGCACGTAGTATATCTGCAGAAATACATTGCTGGTCTCTGTACGGGTCACATTCCTGGAGAATGAAATCAATTTCAAATGATTTTGCTTGAAGGGGAATTTTAATCTGAGATGAATAGCCGGGATCAGATTCTTCTTGCAGTTCTCTCTACACTAGTAATGATCTTAGCAATAATATATAACTCATATCTGTAACTAGCAAACCTCTGTTTGTTTGTTTTTTGTATTTTAGTCAACAATGCTATATAGATTGCCAGCTTGACTAATGCCTGTGATGTTATATATAAATAGAATATAAGCATCTGATGCAGTAAATGGTCCTTGACATGTTTGTTGTGCTTTCCTAGGGAAAGGAATCAAACATCCTTCCAAGGGAAATATTTAGAAGAAATAACAATATTCAATCCAGTTAAAAAAATAGTCACTGAACACAATGAGCAAACCCCAATATTAGTAACTTTGGATGCAATATGTAAGACCCTTATTCAAATTTAGAGCCTAAACAGTAATTCATATGCAAATACATACTTAACATAGAGTGATACATATTAAATGTGGAATTATATATTTTCTATGAGATTAGAGCACAGTAGGTAGTGTGTAATGAACTCTTGGAAAATATAATCAAGCATATGGACTCACATTATCTGAGTCCTTAGTGGAATACTTTGATTCAATTATGTCACATAGTGCTTTATACAAGATGCATAAAATGCTATCAGCGCATACAAGAAAGTATTTAGTATGCACTGGCTCATTTTAATTGTATAAACACACCTGAAAAATGTACCTTTATTTCTCACTGTTGAAATTTCATTAGACTGTATTGGTGCTATGAAACTCTAAAAGGATTAAAATTGTTCATCCATAGAGGCTTGGATTGAATTGCAATAATCATTAGTATTTTCTATTATGATTATAAATGATAAAATTAAAGTAAAAAGCAAGTACATTAAGATCTTAATCAACATAATCAACTGACTAAAGAATGATTAATTCCTTTTATTAGCCAAGGATGGATTGTAGCTTAATTGATCACCTGTGATGTGTGGAGAATTAATTAATAATTGAGATATGTCAACATGCCTATTATATTATATTTTGTGATTTATTCCCCTTAGTTTCCTATATAATAAAAATAGTATGTTATGGAAAAAAGCAATTGTTGTGATAAGTATTTCAGAAGAATAATGAAATCGCTATGACTGTAAAAATAAAATAAGATTAAATGAGACAAATGCCTTAAAATTTGCATATAAAGGAAAATACAGTTTATAGTATAAGCAGTAGAATCATTGATATAATGTGGGCAGACTTGACTTAGAAAGATTCTTCTGGTTAAAAAAATTCTGCAAAAAGCCTGATTTTTCAGAAATTTAACGTTTTGTTCTTCCACAGTTGTCAACTCATATTTTATTTTCCTATCAGTGTAATAAGCTACACACCTGAATTTGTGAGGCACTAAACAGGAAAATGGTGTAAACATATTCTGAAAATGTTTTAGGATTGGAGAGGTTTACAGCTTTGCTATTCAAAGTATGTGGTTCCAGCCTCATGGGCATTTCAGTAGAGCTAGTTAGAAATGCAGAATTTTGGACCCAACCACAGGCTTAGAACATTTAACAATCAGGAGATGTGAATATATAATAAAGTTTGAAAGCACTGGTTTAAAGAGAATACAGGAATGTAGAATGTTGAGGGATCTTTTATAATAAAAGCCTAATATGCAAATCCACTGAATGATGGACTGAATGGTGGAATGACTGGTGGAATGTCTGGTCACTATGACACACTCTGACCACCAGGGGGACAGATGCTCAATGTAGGAACTGCCCCCAGCCCATGGGCCCTACACCAGCCTAGGTGGGTGCCAGTGGGGGCCACCGATTACTCTGCCAAGTCACCCCATAGATCAGCTCTGATTGCAGGCCAGGCATAGGGACCCTACCCCCATGAATTTCATGCACCAGGCCTCTAGTGGTTTAATAATTCTTAAACTTTATGTAGTATTCATGCTAAATTACTTTCGAGCCTAAAGTAAGAAAATGTGACTTTGAAAGGATTTCTTGAAAATGAAATTATAAAATATTATTAATTTTTTGTATTTTTATTCCAGGAAATACTTTAATTGTCATCTCAACTCATTTGATTCTTTCTAATTATAACTCTGTTTACAATTTCAAACAACTAATCTTCCTTAAATAATATTTGTCATACTCTACAAGTAAGATTTAAGTTTGATTTTTTTAAGTGTAAGAAAGCAAATCTATTCATAAGGATTTTTTGTTTGTTTATAAATTACTTAAAGAAATGTTTACTGACAGCTATATGTACGTAACAGTGTGCTATCCACTAGTGAGGGAAATTCAATAAATTTTAATCACCTAGACATGATTTAGAATTATATATTAATGGGAAAATAGTTTATGCACATAAGAAATTACATGCCAGGCTTGAAATTAAATAAAAAATTTGGAAATAATATAGAATAATTCAAAAAATTAGATGCTGCAATGAAATGAAAGTTCAACTGCTGTCTTCCCAGTAGAAGACATGTTTAAAAATTTTAATTGATTTGGGTTTTGATGAAGTGAGTTTTAGAAAATTAATTTAGCTAATTCCCTGTAGAATATATCTTAAATAAGAAAAATTAAGGTTACAAAAACCCGTTGGTAGATACTTTACACTCTTTTGCGTGAAACAATGATGATTTAAAGAGTGTGGTGACACATATATACTAAGAAAAAAAGAGTTGAAAGCCAAGTAGAAAAGAAAAAAAGAAAAAAAAGAAAAAAAAAAGGAACATATTGACTGACGATGTAAGAAATACTTGGTTAAGTGGAAATATCAAAGATGATTTGTATTTTGTGTCAGGTTACTGGAAGAGTTATTATTTGTGGTATTTGTAATATAGGAGCCATGTTTTGAAAAGGCTAATTAATAGTCTTCTAGCTACAAAACATTACCAGAGAGAAGCATTCACATAGGGCAAATTAATTATTGATTTGTTTCACATAATTTCTTATTTTCATTTCTTTATTTTGTGTGTGTTGATCAGTTATTCCTTTTTTAGAGCACTTTTAGGCTTCTAAGAAAATGAGAAAGTACAGAGCTCTCCAGTATACCCTCTGCCTACACATGCCTAAGCTTCCTGTATAATAAAATTAGTATGTGAACATACTAATTAGCTATCAACATCCCTTATTAGGATTAGGAAACAAAAACAAAAACAAGATGGACCTATATTGACACATCATAACCACCCAAAATCTGTAGTTTACCTCAGGGTTCACTCTTGGACTTGTGCCTTTTGTGGGTTTGGACTCATGTGTAAGGATGAATGCACAGGCTCTTGAGAGTTCTACTGATATAGTCTCTCATCCAGAGATTCCTTCCTCAGCCTTGTCCACGCGTTTGCTAATGAGCCTATCACAGGCATTCCTCACTTCCTCTGTATTTTTTTCTCACTGGCATTTCTTTTTAGTTCAGCATTTCCATTTCTCTGCTTACCGTGCCCATCTGTTCTTGCATGCTGTCTACTTTATTCATTAGAATCCTCAGCATATTAGTTTCTTCAAATTCCCAGTGTGATAATTCTCACATCCCTATTATGTCAGGTTCTGATGCTTACTCCGCCTCCTCGGTTGTGCATTTTGCCTTTTGGTATGCCTTATAATTTTCTTTTCTTTTCTTTTTAATCTCCAGACATGATGTACTGGAAAATGGAACTGCTTCAATAGTCCTCAGTAATACGAGGGTTAGGTGTGGGGCAGGGGAAGCTTTCTGCAGCCTATGGTTAATACACGTGTCTTTTAATGATCCTTTGCCTCTGGACTGTGAAACTAACAAGTGTTTCTCAGTTTCCCCCTCCTTACTAGGGGCTGGCTGGCCGAAGGGGGCTGGCTGAAGTGGTATTTCCTTTTGCCCAGGTCAATTGGGCTATGGTAATCCTCCTACTCCAGCATTGCAGGCTCAGGTTAATTAGTTTCTTTGAGGCAGGCCTGTTAAGATCAGAGTGATATGAAGTATTTAAAAATGTTTGCTTTTCCCTCCCCCTTGTTGAAAGAAGCACAAGCGGATATTTCTCAGGTATTTGCTGTGGAAACCAGGTCAAGCTCCTGTAGGTAAATCACACAATATTGAGCCCCATCCCCATCTTGGGAGCAGTAGTTTATCCTGAGTCTTCCCATCTCTTTTGGATCCAAAATAGTTCAGCAATACTTGTATACTAAAATCTATACACAGTTACTGTAAACTTAAAAATGCATGTACCGTATTTTCCGGCGTATAAGCCGACCCCCCCTAATTTTACAGTTAAACATAGGTTTAGGCCTATATTCGCTGTATAAGACTACCCCCCACTTCCGAGGCAATACCAGTTCTTTTTTTTAATAGACCGCCTCTCTGACTCTGGCCAATCTGAACAGGCTTTTTACTAGAACACAGTGTCGTTTTATACACTGGAAAATACGGTATTCCCAATCAAAATCCCCACAGACCTTTATATATAATAAACTTGAGGCCCAGCGTGTGTTTGAAATTGCTCAAGGAGGCTCCCGCCTCCCTCCATGTGAGGAGGCACGCTGCAGGCCGCCACAGGAGTCAGACAGGACCAGTGATGCAGGAGGCTGGGGCCTGTGCCTGACTTCCGCCCCAGGCCTCTCCCTGGCCCCTGCCTGTGTCCACTCTGGGCCACCAGAACTGCTGCGCCGGCTTGAGCAGGCTCCCCTGTCTCTGTCTCTGTCTTACCTGCGTGCACAACCTCCTCCTGTCCGGTCATCCCGTTAGAGTGTCCCAGCCTAATTTACATATTACCTTTTTATATATTAAGATTGTAAGGTGATCATAAAAATTAAATTGAAAATGCAAAAAACTAAAATAAACAAAAAAATTGTATAGGAAGATCAAATTTGGAGACCTAAGATCTGATTTTAAGAAATTTAAATTATAATAATCAAGACAGTGGGCCATTGATTAGTATAGGCAAATAGTATAGTATAGACAAATAGATGGATATAAGAAAATCTGAAATTTTTGACAAAGGCACAAAGACAATTGAGTCAAGAAAGGATGGGCTTTCAACAAATGGTGCTGGAGCAATTGGTTATTCATAAGTAACACATGAACTTTCTGATCATACAGAGTATCATGTGCCGAAGTTGATTCACAAAGGACCATAAACCTAAGTGTAGATCCCATTCATTTGTGGATTCTAATGAACAAGGTAACCTGACTAGCAAAGTAGAACCAGAGGCATGGATACATGGAACTGACTGACAGATGGCACAGGGGAAGGGTTGTGAGAACTGGATGAAAGAAGGTGAGAGGATTAACCAAAGGATATATATGCAACCAAAGGACATAGACAACAGTGTGGTGAAGGCTAGAGTAGAGAAGGGTGGAGACAGGGTAGAGGTGGGCAAAGGAGGAGAAAATGAAGGAGATATGTAATAGTAACAACAATAAAAAAAAGTATTAAAAACATTTCTAAAAGGAAACCTATGAGAAAATTTTATTGACCTTTAGGCCCAATCTATAAAAAAATTCATAAATCAGTTTACTCAAAATTAAAAACATTTTGCTTTTTTTCACATTTATTTAATCTTGCTATTGTTTGAGAAGATTTTATCAAATAATATTTATGTCAAATATATTTTAAGGATATTTTGAATATCTTAAATAAGTACTGAGCAATGTATTTCACTATATAGCCTTCAGGAACTTTATTATAAATAATAGAAACAAGAACAATAATGGAGAAAAGATTCCATGCTTGTGTGGAGTGCCAATTATTTACTAACAACTTTTATTAATGCAATTTTCAACTACTAATTCCCAAAATATTGGACTTAAGCTTCTACAATAATAGGAAATGTTATAATTGTACTGAAAATAGTCAAAGGTATAATAATTTCTGGCAAATATTATTCAACTGTAAAAAAAAGAGATGAAATAAGGATGACTTTTGCTTCAACAACTTTTAAAGTTTTAAAAAGAGAAGTTACCCTAAATTACACAAACTCTCCTCTAACTCTTAGGGAACAGTATAAGTTTATAGAAAATAAGGTCTAACATGTCCTGAAAAGGCATTTTAAAAGATAAACATCATTTTGGTAAATGTTCCTATTACTTAGAATCCAATCAATTTGAATTTCTGTAGCATCAGTACTTTGTGATATAAAACCGTTTTATGCATCAGAAAATTTCTCTGCCTGGAGTAGGGCATTACAGGATGTGTTCTAATGCAGTTTACATCTGTCACGTTGTAATCTCCACATGCTGTGGAGAGCATCACTGCCATTTAATGCACTCAAGAGAAATACTGCTTTACCATGAATCTTATTTCTAAGCATGTTTGCATTAACCTTTAAATCTTCTTAACAATAAAACAATAAAAGTAAACAGATTGCTTACAAATCATTGTGGATCAAAGCATAAATGTCAATGCTGGAACACTGAGAATGCATTGTTATATTAGAGAAGCAGAACGCAATCCTTTTGGTGCCCAAACCACTTTATATAACATATTTTATTTTGTCCTGAAATAAAATCCATGCCAAACAGAAAACAAAACAACAAAGTGAAAATCTATACTAATAATAGAGAAATATGCAAATTATCTCTTACAGAGTGTCACGTCATGACCAGATCAGGAGGTTGCGTCCCCGTCCTCTGCTCAGGCAGCTGCAAGGCCCCGGGTTGGATAGGATACAATAGAAGGGGACAAGAAAGGAGAGAGAGAGGAAGACAGGTCTGCATGCAGACAGGCCCAGAGGAGAAACAGAAATACAGAAAGGGAACAAGAAAGAGATGCAGGAATGAAAAACGAAAGGAAACTCGGGGCTGCACGCAGGAGAGGGTGGCAACCATGGGTGGGGGGAGCAGGTGCACCTGGCAAGGGGCAGGGCAGGAGCCTTACCCAGACTCAGGGGGAGGGCAGTGGCCTTCTGGCGCGGACCATTGGTGGGGAGGCGCCCACGGGTTCAGGACGGAGTGGTGGACGGTCTGAGGTCTTCTGGGCAAACGTGTTCCTGCTTCGTGGCAGCAGCAGCGCCCAGGCTGTGCAGGCCTCGGCCACCCTCACTGAGCCCGGTGTCACAGGCAGGGAATGGGAGCAGGACAGTGGCAGGGAGGCCAGGGAACAGGGGGCAGCAAACACCTGGCTGGGGCTGAGCCTTAGGCTGGGGTTTAACACCCTCCCAAATGAAAGCATTAAGAAGGGAAGGAAGAACTTTATAAAGGAGTCAGTAGAGAACAGAGTTAAAAAAAGGAAAGAGGATGTATGAGTGAGCTGTAGGAGCAATAAAGGTATAGTTGTGTACTGGGGATAGATTTTAACAGTAGAAGTCAGAAAAAAAAAAAAAGATAAATGACAGTGAGTAGGCAGATAGATAGATAGATATTAAAACTGGAAATAAGAAGAGAAGAATGTATGGGGAAGGTGGGATGAGAGAGAAAGAGGGAGGAAAGAAAAGTTTTAAGGGGGATCCGGTAGAGCTTTAAAGGAGAATGGGAAGAAGGAAGAAATGGGGGAGGGAGCAAAGCAGATCTGAAGAGGAAGTGAAGAAAAAATTAAGGTGCAAAGAAAAGAAAAAGGGAGGAAGGGCAGGGGGAAAGAAGGAATGTGGGGAGGGAGGGAGAGTAGGAGAAAGATGGGGAAAAGGATGATGCAACAAAGTAGGAAATAAGGAGGAAAGAAAAGTTTATAAATGATGAATCAGTAGGAAAAAGTGTTATGTAAAGGAGAGAGGAAAATTGTGTGAGAGGGAGAAACTAATGAGGAAGCCAAATACAATTGTGTGTGAGGGGGATAAGATTAAAAAAAAAAAAAAAAAAAAAGTTAATAGGGGCGACCAAATAAGCAGGGGAGGGCAATTAGGGGATCGGGCAGGCAGGCAAGTGAGCAGTTAGGAGCCAGAGATTCCAGATTGCAAGAGGGATGTCCAATTGCCAGTTGAAGCCCGATCCCACAGGGCTTCAGGATTGGAGAGAGTGCAGATTCAGCTGAGGGACCACCCCACCCATGCACAAATTTTGTGCAATGGGCTTCTAGTTTTAAAATAAAAAATAATATTCAAATAATAATATAAATAAATAATACAATTAAATAATTATAATTTTAAAATATGTATTTTAATTCATAATTGTTGAGATATAACTATAAGGAGGAAGTATAGTACTTGGATGTTCAAATGAACTTATAATTCATTCATTCATCCATTCATTCGATCAAAGGGTTTATTGATAACTCCAGGCCTGATGCATGAAAATTCATGCACTGGAGGAGGGGGGTCCCTCAGCCTATCCTGACTCCTCTCACAGTCCGAGAGCCTTCAGGGGCAGGAGGTGACCCAGGTGATCAGGGGAATGTGATGCCCATTCCACCTCTGCTGCTGCCACTGCCAGCAGCACAAGCCTTGGCTGGCCCTGGTTACCTGAGCCTTGAGCAGCCCTGGGAAGCTGGCTTGCCTGTGCCTTGGGCCTGCCCTGGGTGGCAGGTGGGCTGAGGAGACTGGAGGACTCCGGAGGCAGGCACATGGCAAGGCCTGCTTCCCTGGCAGGGCTGAGGGAAAGCTGGTGTCGCCATCTTGTGGGCTGTGGGCACCATCATCTTTGAGGACATGACAGTCAATTAGCATATTCCCTCCTTATTGGCTGTGGGCGCCGCCATCTTTGTAATGACATGAGGGTCAATTAGCATATTCCCTCTTTATTAAATAGGATATACTAGGCATAATATTCTGTTCTAGGCACAGTGGAAACAGCAGCAAAGAAAAGAGCCAAATTCCCTTCCTTCCTGGGATTATAGCTGGAAGACAGTATATATACATATTAAATAAATAAAGCACACGTAATATACAGGTATATACGACATGTTAGTGGCGGTTTAAGACATTTCTACAGAAAACAAGTGTTCTACTGAAGTTGATATCTACAGAGAAAAGCATTCCAGGGAAGAGGGAACAGGTGGAAAGGTCCTGGTTGAGAAGGAAAGCATACGACATGGGTTGCAGGGTGAAGAGAAAAGAACACTGCTGCTGGAAAGGCCGAATTTTGGGGATTAGTGTGAGGGATTAGAGTAGAACATGAGGTCAGAGAAGTGACCAGAAGTCATGGAGCAAAGTATAGAATTGTATTAGGTCCTTGTCAGATATTGGGTTTTAACCAAAGTGAGATGAAAAGTCATTGGAGTATTTTGGGCAAAGATGTAACATGGCTGGACTGGCATTGTAACAGAAGTAGCTGGGATTGTTTTGTTGAGAAAATAAATGCAGGAAGGGAGATGGAGAGCAATCAGGGGCATCATGGAGTTTGAGACCTGCAGAGTAGCAGTGGGTGTGGGTAGAAGTGGACACATTTTCCAAACATAGCAACATGATTATATTCTTCTAGTGTTCATTGTTTTACAAACTGATTGGCTGTAGTAGTGATTTTTTTTTTCTTTTCTATTTTAGTTAATTCCAGGGGTTCCACAGACCAACCTATGGGGAACAGAAGAGAGGTCTTAAGCCGAAGGCACTCCTACTTTGCTTTTGTTTTATTTTTCACCTTACTTTAACATTTGAGCAGGATTAAAGTAGAAGAAAGGGTGACACTGTTTTAAAAACCATTTACATACAATTGCATTGCAGAACAGTTGCATGTTTTCTATAGGTTATTTATATCACCATTTTGTTTTTAATGTTTTAATTTATGTTAAATTGCTCTGGAAATATTGGCATGCAAAATTAACTACGTCTCTACTCTATATAGAGATTATAATTCCTAAAAACCGTTGAAGTGCCAAAACAGGAAAAGACATAAAGCTTAATGTGTCCCATCTTTCGGATGTGTTTGAAAGAAATTACTTACTATTTTATTTTCTTAAATTATAGACATGTTACTAGATGAGCAGTTTCTCAATTTCACCATTCTTTTATGTAAAAAGGGAAATAAATACTTTGGTTGCTATTATCCATTAATCTTTGTCACAATAACTTTAAACCGACAGCTAACATTCACAATGTTGTCAATTGACTTTCTTGTTTGTTTATTTGAAGCTTTTGGAAACATGTACAAAACACTGATGAAATGTTGGAAACCAGCTGAAACCCAGTAAAATTCAACCCAATAAAGTAAGATTGATTTTTCATCATCCACGCTGGGAATTTTCAAGGAGTGAACTATGACATTAGATCGAGTTTTGCTACTGTTTCTACTCTGGGTATGCTTGCCACACTTCTGCTCTCCAGAGATAATGTTCAGAAGGACTCCTGATCCTCAGCAACGAATTTTAGGTCCACGCATACCGAGAAGTGATGGCAAAATTCTGCATCGTCAAAAACGTGGTTGGATGTGGAATCAGTTTTTCTTGCTGGAAGAATATACAGGATCTGATTATCAATATGTGGGAAAGGTAAGTTTCTATTGAAATTGCAAATATTTACATTCTTTCCTTATGTGTCTTATTAAAGAAAATGTGAAGGTCATCAAGAGCATCCTTCTCATAAATTTGATTCTCTAAGTATTAGTAAAGCAAATTAAGTTTCTACAATAGAATATAAATTGTAATGTAAAATACTATGGAAAGAATGAATATAACATGATAAAGGAATTCATTTCCCGGAAATCTGTCGACTAACTTATGGATTAAAGCAGTACTGGAAATTACTATTTTAGAATTCATAGCTAGAAATCAATGATAGTGACAAAACTTTGTCAGTATAGTCATTGCAGTGACAATGCATATAAATAATATAAAACATATGTAGCTTTCATTCCTGTTGAATTTGGTAAGGAAGAAAGGACATGTTTAAAAGTTGTTTAACATTTTACAAAATGAGAAAGCAACTGTCATTAAAAATATAACCTAAGGCCAAAAAATGTCATATTTATAAGAAAACTTATTTCAGATATGTGCTATTTGTTTTACTTAGGTCTCAAAATAGGTACAATTCTATAAATGAAAATAAATAGGAAGGAGTAATACTAGTTCACTGATTGCAATATGTTGCAGACAAAGACGAATTATCATTCTATTTAGTTAAAAAAGTTAGTGAGGAAAATTAGATGTGGTTGGGAATGGAATGAAAAATGTGACATATAAGTACTATAACAATAACTGCTTTTATACACTAGATTGTATTAATTTCCAATCTTTTTTCTTGGCACTATCTAAATCTAATCAAAGTTAAATAATGTCTTCAGAAGGAATTCACTGTAATAGTTAGGGTTATTATTTTTATGGACAGTCTATGAAAGTATGTCAAAGAAAAATAAGTTAAGCATACCAACAGAAGGAAAACAGATATAGTCACATGTTAATACATCACATGTAAACACTATAAAATTAAAATAGATGCATGTGTTGGTGACTTGTGCATTAACCCAAACATTAGTAGCTTCATTCAAATAATTAAAAGTGTTCTAAAAGTTTTTGGAGTAAGAAAAACTATTTTTAGAGAATACATGTTCTTTGATTTAAAACACTTTGATGCAATTTTTTTTCGTTTCAACTATTTCATTCTTTTTTAAAGTGTCTGGCAATATGGGAACAATGATATTAAAGGTTAAATGTCATATTGAGTATTAGGAGAAAAAAAGAAACAGTGGCCTAAGCAATATTACCAGAAATCATGTAGAACTGACTTATCACAGTCTTCATCTGATTGAATGCCCAAGATCAGAGGGCTAAGGTAAAGTTTAGGAACACTGCAATAGGCAAGTTTTAGTTTATGAAACCAACCACATTAAAATATAATAGAAACCTGAATCATATAAACTATAAATAGTTCTCTGATTCTTTCTGGTTATAGCAGTTATTTGCATTTTCATTTCTATTTTTCTTCATCTAGTCCTTAATGAGGATTTAATAAATGTTGATAAATTGAATTATCCTTATCTTATGCACCCTCTCATGATATTCAAGCTACTTCATATGTAGTTTTATTTATTCTCTCCTCAAAGAATATGGACACAATGAAATCAAGAACTTTCTCTTGCTCTTTGTTTCTAGCTGTTATAGTAGAGCTTATTATTTAGTTGATTGACCTGATTTCTATTGAATTGAATTCCCAGAGTCATCTGATACCACTTGGCTTTTGGAAGGGAAAACTAATCTAGAATTTTAAATCACTATGTGCAATTAAAGCTGATGTATACTTAAGATTTTTCCATTTTAAAATCTTCTCTACTCTGCTTTATAAAAGCAAATCAGAAAACTCTTTCATGACAACAGGGCTTAGGATTTCATGAATGTGATTGCCCGTTCTTTTCTATACAGTATATGCAAAGCTACTAGATTAACAGAAATATTAGATGTTGTAGCTCTGAGTTTGCTTCTAATGTACATGGTGTCATTTTTAGTTTCTATTTCAAATCCCTTTTGTATTTTATGTCATGACCTTGGAAGTAGCTATTTAATTTTTTTCTTATCTACAGTGTTATATGCACACATATCAACTACTTATTAATTATTTATATAGCATTAATATCTCATACAATTAAAATTTAATTTCAGATATCAACATAAATTTAATATATGCCAAAAAGGCAATCTGCAATATAGATTATTTCAATAAACATATGTTGTAATGATTATAAGTTGTGGCTAAGACATTTTCTTTATGAAGTATAAAAAATTAAAAATTCCCTAGATATTCTTTCTAACATTATTTCTAATGAACTCATTACATTTATCCTTCTTTCAGAAGTTTTACTTCTAATTCTTACATGCATGGAATCCAATGTCACATCTTACATCCATGTGATCCAATGTCTGTAGGTTAGTTTAGACATAGGAGTAATGTGTGCCCCAATGCTGGACATAGGATGATGGTGATAGACACCTATTGTAGTGAGAAATGTATATTGGGCTCAGAATAGGGACAGTGGAGACAATTACACTGGTGGAGTAAGAATGATACTAAAAAAGCAGCATATGCATGAAGACTGGGAAAAAATAAGGATTAGCAAAAAAAAAAAAAAAAAAAAAAAAAAAAAAAAATCCAATCTAATCCTATAAAGAATGAACGGCATATAATTTATCAGATAAAAACCAATTTCTACTTAAGATGTTAAAGCAAAGGAAAAATAAAACACCTTACTTCTCATTCAGCTAAAGCAAAGGGAAAGTTAGAAAAAGAATATAACTGCCAATCAGAAGATCTAGGATGTAACCTTGTTTCTGCCATTAATATTCT
Source organism: Pipistrellus hanaki (assembly GCF_964339955.1). Lineage (NCBI taxonomy): Eukaryota > Metazoa > Chordata > Mammalia > Chiroptera > Vespertilionidae > Pipistrellus > Pipistrellus hanaki. The sequence continues at coordinate 18,088,205 of NC_140506.1, read as the reverse complement.
GTCAGTGGTTAAATCAAGTATCTTCTCCTTGCCTTCATTTCTCACCTATTAAATCAGAGTGTTTTAATATATATATATATTTTTAATGTGATTATGTTGAGTGTATTATTGCACCAATTTATCTGCTCATTGAATACGAGTTTTGTCTGAGTCCAATTTTGTACTGTCCAGGCAAAAGGAGAGAGAAGAGTGGAAGATAAGAACCCACTCTATGTGTGAATGTGATGTGATCAGATGTGAATATGGCGTGAATAGAGGCAAGATTTTTGTTTGCTTTTAATTCTTGTGGCCACCTCAAATTAGAAGCTCTAGGACAGTTGAAAATGTAGATTTCTCATCTCTTGTAGTCTCATGCCAACATAGCTTCCTGCAAATACGACTCTTCTGTGTGACTCATTTACCCTGCCATGTGTGTGCTAAAACCGGTGTTCTTTACTTCTGCCACAACCATGCAACCTCTTCCTTTTTTCTAAATAAGATGGCGTTGATTTTTCTTTCTATGTAATACCAAGCATTTTGTCACATTGAACCTGGCCAACTTTTTTTTGGATCCTCAACTTCAGATATCCTCTCTTAGTGTATTTTCCTCTGTTCTTTTAAAATTCATTGCATATAGGTAGCCTTGAGTCATCACTTGATTTTTTTCAAAAACTGGGCTGCTGTTTTTTTTTTTTTTTTTTTTTTTTTTTTTTTTTTTTTTGTGTGTGTGTGTGTTATTTTTTTTGTTTGTTTTTGTGTGTTTTTTTCTCCTAAAATCCTTTGTTTTAAAAAATAGGAAGACATATATTTTCTCTATAGGTATGTTGTTATTTTTAAACTGAGAGTTATAAGACAAGTTTCAAACTGGTAAGGCTCTTTTCTGAATGTCCAGAGGATGGTGGACTTCATTCCTCTAGCTCTGCCATTGGGCTTTTTAGATCCTTTTAAGCTCCTAATAAATGTTGTAGCTGGCCAAACCACAGCTCTAGGATAACATTTGCAATAGCCATGCAGACAACTTTTTGTTTTGTTTTCTGAACTGGCTTAGTAAAAGTCTTGAGTTTTGAAAAACATAAATTTGAGTCTATCCTTTCCTGTATTTATGATTTTTATTATTTTTTTAAAACTAGACCTGGCAGTATTGGTATACTGTAGCCTGCTGAATTTATAAAAGTTCATTGTTAGTTTTCCATGATGTTTTCATGCCAGTTGATACCATGGTGATAGTTTTAAAATTGAGTATGGTTTGATAGTTGTACCAGACACACAGATTTGGAATCCTGCCTCTGGAGAGCTAGTTGTTAATAACTTGCCAATTTACCTCTGTAAATTAGCATTTCTTTTATGAATATATTGCTGAAATGGAATATAATAATTTATGGATACATAAGTATGTTTTCTGGCATATTGGATGTAAATAATCAATAAAATTTTATAATCCATCCCCCTTCTATCTTAACTACAATGCTCATGGAATTTCTTGACTGTCTTATTAATCTTATACTGACTCAAAACTGAGTAATAATGCTTTCTTGACCTGAGACTTTAATTTATTTTCCTGTCACAGTTTTCTCATTTATATTTTTATTTGAGGAATTTCATTATGGCTGATCTCTGTGGCCTTTAAATATTAATCAATCTCTTCTTAGTTTAATTGAATTTGTTTCTTTTAGTTCTTACCTCCTGTTAAAGAAATCTAGCTTAAAATTTTTCATTTGTCCCTACAGTCTTTAAGGTTTATCATGTATTTTACTGTTAAATGCACTAAAGCATGTCAATTATCAATTATTATGTTTATCCTTTATATACAATCCAGAACTGACTATTGAGATGCTGATTATGATAGATGACACAGTAAAGTGAGAGAGGATTAGTTTTCTCTCAAAACTTTGAAATTGGATATTTACTAAGGGAAAACTCCATTTTCTTTCTTTTTTAAAAAAAAATATATTTTATTGATCTTTTACAGAGAGGAAGAGAGAGGAATAGAGAACTAGAAACATCAATGAGAGAGAACCATCAATCAGCTGCCTCCTGCACATCCCACACCGGGGATATGCCCGCAACCAAGGTACATGCCCCTGACCGGAATCGAACCCAGGACCCTCCAGTCCGCAGGCAGACGCTCTATCCACCGAGCCAAACCGGTCTCGGCCAAAACTCCATTTTCAATAATATGCAACTTCGAAAAGAAAGAATGAATGCGTTAATAGGCACTATTTCTTTTCTTTCTTCAGATCAAATGTTGAATAAAGCTATCAGGAACAAATCTTTTTTAAAATAGGTAATAAACCAGCAGAACTTCAAAACCAGCAAACACTAATTACTACATTGTTCATCTCACATTACAGAGTCTAGCCAGGTCAAAACAGTCTTTTGGAAGTCAAAATGATTTTAAAGCATTCACAAAAGTACATCATTACTAATTGGTAAAAATTAAATGATGCCAATGCAAATCAGATAAAAAATATGAAGCCCAAAAGAATCGTAAGCCATATATTTCCAGATATTCTGGAGATAGGTCTTTTTTAAAATTTTAAATATATATTTTGTATTAATTTCAGAGAAGAAGGAAGAGGGAGAGAGATAGAAACATCAATGATGAGAGATATATTTTGATTGGTTGTGTTCTACATTCACTCAGGACCAGGACAGACAATCTAACCTGCAACCCAGGTGCATGTCTCCTTGACCTGAATTGAACCTGGACCCTTCAATCTGCAGGCAGAAACTGTATCTGCTGAGCCAACCCTGATAGGGCTGGAGACAGGTTTTAAATCTTGAGATCTGATTAGTCAGAAATGCAAAAAACTTTTTATGTATAAATTATTTGCAGTAGTCAAATGATAAGCAAAAGTCTCTGTTAGGTGTTGCAAGAAGCAATCTTTCAGAATATATATTAGGGAGTTATCATAAACACCTGTGGAAGGGAGATGTAAGAATTAGGGTCAGACATAGAGAGAATCAGTCAGTGATGCAAGTCCTATGGCATAAGCTCAACTCATGGGTTCTCTGGCGTTTAAATATTCTACCAGAATATCCAGTGGTCTAGACCCTTACACCTTTAGCTCCATCAGATTTCTGATTGGGTTTCCCTTAGAAATGCTCACCTGGAGTGAGGCAGCTCCCGAAAGTTGAGGCAATCCATGGAGGGGATTTTACCCTATTGGCACAACATTCTGTCTGTCCTTCCAGGCCAAACTGGGGCTGGCAAATCTGTACATAAACCACAGATAATTATTTAACCTGATTGTTTTCATTTCAAACAATATTGAATAGAAATATTTTATCACTTATAAAATCATCTGAAAAAGTTCTTATAAAAATAGTATCTCTAAGAAAATAATGAATTACCAATTGAATAGAAAAATTATAACAGTATTGGAAAAAATAAATCTCAAGGAAAACACACTCACTCAGACACACACATAGACAATAGTATCTCACCCGAAAAATATAACAATTAAAAAAAAACATATATATTTGAAATAAATTTACCAAATCTACTAAAAGTTTGTAAAAATTGAACTATTTAAATTAAGAAAACATGTGGAAACATTTGAAACTAGAGGCCCGATGCATGAAGATTTGTGCAAAAATTGTCTTTCCTTCCCCTGGCTGCCGGCATCGCCTTTGCTTTGGCCTGGAGCTGCCTTTCTGACCCCCATGCTGCCCCAGGCCCAGAGTGGCTTGGGTGGTGCAGAATGCCTGCATTGTTGCCATGGTAACAACGCAAGTGCCCTGTCCCCACCACTTGGCACCTGAGTATGCAAATTAACCCATCATCTTTCTTGTATTAATTTGCATACTAACTTCTGATTGGCTGGTGGGTGTCATGAAGGTACGGTCATCCCCTGAGGGGTCCCAGATTGAAAAGGGTACAGGCTGGACTGAGGAAACCCCTCCCCACCCGTGCACAAATTTTGTGCACTGAGCCTTTAGTATAATTATATATACTTAAATTTTCATGAATGTTATTTTGCTAAAGTAATCCCATTCATCTTTTTTTCTTATTAATACTATATGCATTTTGAAGATTTATATTATTTCTATACTATAGTGTTGAACTTAACTGTTGCACAGTATTTCATTATATGCTCTATCAAATTAAAAAAAAAATAACAAACAACCATTTAGCTGCCCTACTCAGAAAGACTTACCATATTTTCCGGCGTATAAGACAACCTTTGAAATGAAAAAAAGTCAACCGAAAATCGGGGGCAAAAGACCAAAACTGCACAAAAATTACCTGCAAATCTTGACGGCAAAGTAAGTCTTTTCTTTGAAGTGGGGGATAGTCTTATACAGCGAATATAGGCCTAAACATAGGTTTTAACTGTAAAATTAGGGGGTCGTCTTATACGCCAGAAAATACGATAGATTCAATTGGTCAACAATAAGAGCTCAACATTTTGCTTGTTTGTTTTAATTGGTGTATTTTAAATTCCTCTACATGGTACACAGTAGGAACAGATACATGACCCTGGCCTTCCCTAAAGTTCTAAATCCTTGTTTTTAATTAATTACTATAGTCATTGTCCCTTGGCTTCTTTATAATATAAATTGTGCCGAGTGAGATAAAGGAAAAGAAGAATGCAATAAGGTTAGCACTGATGGATTGTTTGAATGTGGTCACCAATTAACCTTAAACTAAATTCAGAGTAAACTCTCTAACACTGCTAGAAGTATATATAGTATTGTCTTCTTTCTCTTTCCACTGAACTTTATCTTCATAATTTTCTCATAGAATTATTTATTGCTTATTTATTTACTTATTTGACATAAGACTTTATTGTTTAAAGCAGTTTTAGTTTCACAGTAATATTGAAGAAAAGGTAAATATATTTTCTGCATACTCCTTACTCTGGGACATGTATATTATCAACATCACTGAATAACATGGTAAAACTGTTAGAACTCATGAACCTTCATTGACGCATTATAATCACCCAGAGTCCATGCTTGATTAGGTTTAACATTGATATTGTATACTGATAGGTACCTATCATTATGTTATCTTACAGAGTGTTTTCACTTCCCTAAATCTTCTATGGTCCTCCCACCTATCAACCTCTTCCCTCCAACCCCCAATCCCTGACAATCACAATCTTTTTACTTTTCCCAATAGTTTTGCCTTTCCCAGAGTGTTGCATAGTTAGAATCTAATATTATGTAGCCTTTTTCAGATTGGCTTTGTTCACTTACTAATAGTATTTAAGACTATTTTATGGCTTCCTGGTTCATTTTCTTAGCAAAAAATAGTATTTTATTGTCTGAGTGCACCATTTTATTTATATGTTCACCTAAGGAAGGACATCTGAGTTGCTTCCAAGCTTTAACAATTATACAGGGGTGGTCAAAAATAACTTTACCATTGTAATACAAATAATTAATACAATAATTAATAAACATTAACACAAGAATAAACTGTTTCACCTACACACACCAAAAGTCATTTGTCCACTTCTGTAACACAGCTGCTATAAACACCCAAATGTAGGTTACTGTGTGGACACAAGTGCTATCAACTCCTTTGGGTCAATTCCAAGGAGCAGTATTGGTAAAAGTATGTTTAGTTTTGTAAGAAACCTCCAAACTGTCCTTCAAGTGACTCCATATTTGCATTCCCACTAGCAATGAATGAGAGTTCTTATTGTTCCACATTTTTGCCAGCAAGAGTGTTGTCCATGTTCTGGATTTGGGGCATTTGGATAGGTATGTGGTGGTAACTCATAGTTATTTTAATTTGAGTTTTCCTGATGTCAAATTATGTAGAGGGCCTCTTCATGTTTTTATTCACCTTTTGTGTATTTTACTTGGCAAGTTATCTCTTAAGGTCTTCTTATTGTTGATTTTAAGAGTTCTTGGTACATTTTGGGTTACAGTCCTCTATTATTGTCTTAATAAATATTTTGTTTCTTCTTTGTTCTATCTTCTCATTATCTTTATATTGTCTTTTGCAAAGCAGGAAATTTTACTTCTAATGAAGTCTAGTTTATTAATTCTTTCTTTCATGGATCATGCCTGCAATTTTGTATCTAAAATGCAATTTGTATACCCAAGGTTTACTCTAGGTTTTTTCCTATGCTATCTTCCATGAGATTTCAGTTTTGCATTTTATATTTAGGTCTGTGATCCATTTTGATTAAATGCAAATCTGTACCAAGTACATATTTCTGAAGTAGCTAATGTATAATATAAAATTTATGTTAATCCCCTGAAATGTCTATTTTCAAATTCCATAAGTATTATGCCATTTATATTATCTTTAATACTAATATCTGTAAGCATAATATTAGCACTAAATAAAAGTGGAATATATATAACCCTTTTAAACATTAAGTAATAAAAATATTAGTTGAGGGTATAGTGTATGCCAGTTATTGCTAGGCACTATACATGCTATAATTTACACAACAACATTGCAATAAAACATTGCTATTCCTACTTTACCAAAAGGAAACTGAAGCTTAGAAAAGCTAGCCATTATATCGAGTTTCATAGCTCTTAAATTATTATACAGCTAGAATTCAAACTTAGTATTATATTATCAGTAAACTTGAATTATTTCACTATAGTATTCTAGGATATTAGTAAATAGATGTAAAACATCACAGAGAAAGCACAACTCTTCTTTATTACATTTTATGTTTGTGGGTAGTACTCTTATTGAATGCATAAATCTATCAGCAATGCATTTCAACCTGAAATTCCTTTACTCTTAAGATGCTGACAATCGTTTATAAAGAACCCTGAAGTTTCAACTTAGCAGCCAAATTCTTTGAAACTATGACCTAATCTATCAGTCTTAGTTCCATATTTTAAAGGAAATAATGGCATCTATTCATGCATGTTGTAATTTTGGAAATCAAAAGTAGATGATGAATGTGCCAACTTTTAAAACTCTTATCAAACCCCATCTAAACGCACAGCATTGCTACAATTTAGGGTGCATATCAATAGAAAAACATAGTAGCTTCAAACAAAAATCTCATTTATTTCAATGCAGTTTTAATTATAAAAATGCAAAGAGGAATCTAAAGGAAACACTCAGAAATGGAAGTGGCCACATAGATCATAATTACATGTTGATTATGTGCTATGTTGGTGGTTAGACTTCTTTTTCAACATATTTTCCTACTATCCTGCTTCTTATGCCAAAACATGTAAGCCAATGGAAATGCACAGGATATTGAAACATTCATACACACACTGACACTCACGCAACACACATAGAATTGAAAATATTTCCAAATGAAACATCATTACCTTATTTTTAATTTAATCAACAGAAAGTGAGAATATCTGCCTTTTAAAAGGGTAAGCAGTTGGGATCTTGTATTATCTAAGTAAAATCATCCAAAAAATGTTAAGTTAAAGGCAAAAGATAGTCAGATGTTCACAAAGTTAGAGGTAAAAAAATTAACAAAGACATGAAAATACCAAAAAATTAAATAAAAAAAAAATCACACTTTAAAACATGGAAAATATGCTATACATTTAATTAACATCTGGTCCAAAGCTGTATTCTAACTGAAATCTGGCCTATAAAATGTAGATTATTTAATCCCTTCAGGGATTAGATAGAGTTTTCCATATAAACTCAAGATTTTAAATATGAAAAATTTTGTGGTCATCTAAAATAAAAATATAGTTTTCCAAATTAGTTTTCCAGACTAATTATGGTATTAGAAACTTCCATTCCAATAGATTATTACTTTTCTTAATTTCTTATAATTGTGTCATAGTGTTCTTCCTTGCTAAATATAAATTATAGTTTATAAGAATATTTGAAATTTTAAATGTTCTGTAAAATTCAGAATCGAAATAACTTATAATAATGAATAGTTAACCAAATTTAGTGATGTAATTTATATATGTCATTTCTGTATAGCCAAGTATTCTGAAGTGACAAAATGTAAGAGTTTTGTATTAAACATCTTCAGTTACAGAACTTTGCTCCAAATCTTAAATAATTTTCAATATTACTTTCTGATAGTCTTACAGATTTTTAACACTTAAGTGATATTTGGTTTATAACATAGTTTACTCTCTATTAAAAAAAAGAACACATTGTCTTTTTTATTTTCCCTATGCTTATTTTGCTTAATATTACATGAAGTTATAAAAGGCTCAAAGTAATTTATATGCTGTGCCTTTTTAAAAAAAACCTTGAATTTGGGGAATGGTTAGAAGTCTTAAGGAAATATATACAATTTCTGTAATTATTTCTCAAAGGAGTTAACAGTTAAATTCAATTTTTGCCTGAGAAAATTGATATGTATCATTAGTCATATCTTCAGTCCATTTTATTCATCTCATTTTGTTTAGGGATTACAGCACAGTTTAAGTAATTGTTAAATTCAGCGGGGAGGGTTTAGTTGGAATACCACCAGTGGCCGCAGAAGCTGAAGTAGTTATTTATTCTTATAGTCAGAGAAAGTTACTAACAACCTTATTTTTTCTCTTTCATAACTGAATGGAAATTCATCTCATTTTCTTCTCCCTTGACTAATGACTAAAGAATGCAAGAAACATCTTAGCTGAAAAATGAAATTAAGCTATTGAATTTTAATGGTGTGTTGTCTTTATTTTTATGTGAAGAGGATCATGAATGAAATTAAGCATGAAATTATATGGAAATATATTGAACTATTTTTTTCAACTAGCAATTTGTTTTACTTTATTAAAAACGGAATGGATATAATTTTAAAATGAGATAAAAAGGACAATGAGAATAATTTTAGGGGGATTAAAAAAGAATAAATATATCAAGCCTTTTGTACTTAGCCATAAAATCAAAGTACAAACAATGCAGAAAACTCCAGAAAATTACAATTTAGGAATTTGTCAAGGTGATAACAGTGGTAAATAGGAAGTATCTAAATTGAAGTGTAAAAAGTAAATAAAAAATAAATACAGGTATTGATGTTAATAATCCCACTTTTATATAATTTCAAGTAGTAGATTATAGTACTAATAACACTGAAAACCATCTATTCCCCTTGTCATGTCACCACCAGTTATCCACATCAATATTTTCTTCATAGAATTTAGACAAAGGAAATGAGGCGGCTTAAGCAAACTTGAAAACAATAACTTTAAATATATTTTAGAGTTATGATATTTTATTTATTTATTTATTTATTTAATATATTTTATTGATTTTGTACAGACAGGAAGGGAGAGAGATAGAGGGTTAGAAACATCGATGAGAGTCATTGATCAACTGCCTCTTGCACATCCGCTACTGGGGATATGCCCGCAACCAAGGTACATGCCCTTGACCGGAATTGAACCCGGGACCCCTCAGTCCCCAAGCCGACGCTCTATCCATTGAGCCAAAATGGTTTTGGCTAGAGTTATGATATTTTAAAAGAAATATGAAATAGCCTTGAGGTTTAAATTTAAAATTATTTCCAATATGTCAGAGGACATATAAAATATATTTGTGAACAAACAGATGAGAATTCAGATAAACAAAATTTATAAAGACTTTATAGGCAACCTAAAATGGGATGGGTCGCTATGATGGCTACACCAGCCACCAGAACTGAAGTAGACAATGAAGGTAGTATAGTTTAAACTGAGATGAAAATTAGTATTCATTTCAACTTTAGTTTGGACTCAATGGTTATTTTGTTCGATTTCTCCTCCACAATTAGCTGTGTAGATTGGCTTCTCTTACCAACCTCCCCAATTACATCTCTATTAATATCACAAGCAAAACATTCAATCCCATATCTTCCCAGAAGAGATTATGGCTCTCAAATTGAGTATTAAGAATGCACCAGTATCTGTGCATTCTAGTGGACATGGGACCACCCTACCTTCCCATTTTCCATGTGTGCAGCTTATTTTGAAGTTCTCTATGCCAATAGACATATCCTATTCTTGCTGGAAGAGAACTTTTCATAAATTTCTTACTTTTTCTTTTCCACTTCTAGGTATTAATACACCCAATTTGCTTAGATGAACTTACATTACTTGATAGGACACACAGAAACTGGCCGGCTACCCAGGGCCATTCCAGGATGGTAGAATCCCCATGCTGGTTTGCTTACCTCTAGAGAATAAAGAGAATGCTAGAAATTCCCGGTGGGTTTCCTGAGCTCTGTCTCTCAGCTGTGACACCAACTCACCTGCGGAGTTGATCTGTGATGCTACCTCAGTCCCCTTGAGACTTGGGGAGCAAGGGAAACTGATACAAACCTGAAGCTTTGGATGTCGTTTCGGCTGAGCCTCAATCTATTTGCGTACCTTGTGTCTTTAGTGGCCAAATCTATGGAAGTGTAGCAAGCCCACCTAGCAGCTGCCATAATGCACTACTTGGGGTCTGCTTGACAATCCTATTTGAAAGGCATGCAGTCCTCAGGCTCACTTATTGGTTGGGCTTGTAAGGAAGGAGAAAAGCCATGTAGGGTCTCTAATGAACCTTTTAAGCAAATGTAAAAGAATCGCAAAATGTCACTAACATTTTAGAAAATCCCACAGCATGAAAAAAGAAGAACCTCATTAAAAAAATAGAGCATCCCTCTCTGGGGTAACAAGAAATAAGTCACAGGGAGTAAAGAATTTTAGAATAATTAAATTGAAATTTCTAAGGAAGTGGGAAAATATAGGACATTTTTATAAAAAGAATCATTTGAAACATGTATTTTACTTCACATGATAAATAGTCAAAGTGATACGGATAAAACAGTCAAGGATAAATCCAGAAGGCCTAATGCGCTGCGAATAGAAAACCTATTGGCAAAACTGCAGTTGAGCTCTCCCCTCCCCCTCCCTCGCCCTTTGCCTACCTCCACCCACCCTCATTTCTTCTTATGCCACAAGTACCTTCTTGTTGGGACAATCACAGATCATTAGTGCAAAGTCCAGACCCAGAAAAGCAAATTTCCCTGTAGCTCCCTCTGCCCCATCCCATCCCCACCCCCCCTATTCTTGCTTCCCCCTCATAGCTTGCTGCCCTGCTCCCTCCTGTAGCTCTCCTCCACTGCTTGTATCTCACTGTCCCACCCTCCTGCTGATCCATGATCCCCTCATTACATGGTTGGTCTCATTATTACATCTTTATTATATAGGATGATAAAACACAGATGTCTATAATGGCTTATCATATAGTTTCAAAGACAAATTTGGATTCACATTTCTATCCCTAGCTACTACTAAAAAAAAATAAATTTGTATCCCAGTAATTCATGTAGAGGTCATATTTCACTGATTCAATCTCAAAGTTAACTGAAATTTCTATCTAACTTGCAGCCAAGTCTTTTTCAACGATTTTTATGTACATTTATAATTATAATATAAATGACCAATACCCACTTTTTATTATGGACTTCTAATTCAATTTTACTCCATCCATAATGGTCAGCCTTTTCAAATAAGTAGCACAAAATGAAGTCTTTATTTCTCATGTCTGTGGCATTTGACTTTTTTATGTCCACCCCTCCTACAAATAAATAAATAATTCTGTGTGTGTACTGTGAAATGTTCAGAGTCCAAAAGAATAAAATGTTTATTATCCTCAAAATAAATATATTTGTAGCTTCATTAAGATATAAAAATAATAGTTAAAATTTGTATGGGTGTTATAAAATTAGGGGCATATATACATATTCATACAAACACACAAAGTAGAATTCTATATTTTAAACACAAATTAGGAAGGGAAGAGAGGTCAAGTTAGACTTTCAAAAGAGTTTGAATGGGATTCATATAGGATATAAGGCATAAATAGGAACTTGATAGAAGAGTAAGAACTTATAGGGTGGGTACATCAACTTAATGTGGAAGGATACAAGTTATAGAGGCATGATATTTGCTGATAAATTTGTGGAATAGGTTTTATAAGTTATGAATGTATTAACCAAATGAGCAATCTCCTTTTTTGTTAATAGATGAGAAAGAATCATTGATTGGCTGCCTGCTGCACGCCCCCTACTGGGGATTGAGCCAGCAACCTGAGCAACCTGAAAATGTGCCCTTGACCAGAATTGAACAGGGGACCCTGCAGTCCTTAGGATGACATTCTATACACCAAGCTAAACCAGCTAGGGCAACAATCTCCACAGGATATTTAATTGATTTATTTAGTTATTTATTTCTGACCAGACTGAAAGTCAAACTAGACTAAGGATTTCTTTTTAAATTTAGTGGACTATGGCTATATTTCAGAGGATAATTGAAACCCCTGATATCATCACATAAATATTGTATTTTACACACAGACACACAAATTTGAAAATTTTTTCCTAGGGTAGTGGTTCCTAACCCTTTTTAGATTACCATTTCATTCAGTGCCTTAAAAATAACAATATCAAATTCCAAACTCCTTTTAATTTTTCTCCTCCTTCACCATAACCCCTAGGAAAAAAAAAATGCAACTGCCTGGTCCTTCTCATTTGAACATCCAATTAGTACTTGTTACTCTATAGCTTTCAAGATAAAAGCACTTTTACAAGCCTTGGAAGCCCAAGAGATTTTGCCGCTGTAGCAAAAATCTTTAAAACATCTATGTCCTAAAATACCACATTCTCTTCAGTTTAATTTATCTTAATTCAGTCTAGTTCAAGAAATACTTATTTAAGTAAACTCCTTTAATACATACCTACAGCTAGCCCTCTCTCCTCCTTCATTTCCTATCACCATACCTTTAAGGGCAAAAAAGAAGGAGGAAAAATTCTCAGCTGCCACAGTAGCCCAGAGGAAAGGGGTGATCATTTGTTATTTTTTTCTCTAATTTCTTTTATCTTATTATTCAAAATAAATCTCTTGGTTTTAAATACTTTGCATTTACTCACGTTTTTAGACACACACACACACACACACACACACACACACACATATATATATATATATATATATATATATATATATATATTACTATATTTTAAATCCAAGATGCTTAAGAAGACTCCTTGAAGTTGTGAGGGAAAGTAGGTATTCAGTGTGCAATGTCATTTGCACACCTCAGGATTTTTTTTTTTAATTTAAATTCAGTGATTTTCAAAACTGTAAGAAGGAAGATGCCAGGCTTCTAGAAGTATGTCCACCTTCTCTAAAATATTTTCCAATACAGTGGTGCCTCACACAACGAACTTAATTCATTCCAGGAGCAAGCTTGTTATGCGAAAAGTTCGTTATGTGAAACGTGTTTTCCCATAATACATGTTAAAAAAAATAATTCGTTCTGTAGCATAAAATATGCTAAGATGACATAAAAAAAATATGCTAAGATGACATATTTTTATTTAGATACATCTAAAAACATAATTTTTTTAAAAAAAACACACATTTTTTTAATTTTAAGACAGACTAAGTAGAGTCTACCGAATCTTGCACATCTTCATCCATTTTCTGCTTTTTGGCCGATGGTTTCATGAAAAACCTGTCCAAAGTTCGCTGTGCGAGGCGTTCGTTATGCGAGGCACCACTGTAACTCTAGAAAGGATAGATTAATTGCTAGGGAGAATGTTTTTACTCTATATTATACATGGCACTTAAGGTCTTGAGGCAGATAATGTCCTGTAAAATATATGTCTATGCAAAACTTAAATAAATGTCTTCAATATAATATTGGTATCTTTATAGTACTAGCAAAGAAATGTGTCCTTCTCAAGATATTTCAAGGTGTAAGTCAGCAGTAGTTTAGCAGGATATTTCTTGAATTTTATAGACAAAGAAAATAAATCTGACCTGTTATAGGGTCTTGAGTAATCCCAAATGTCTTCAGGGAGAGCCCCCAGTGCTTTAGGACCATCCCAGCTTGGACTCACCAGTCAGGGTGGCCCATGAAACAAGGCCCATTTTCTTTTTTTTCTTTTTAAAAAATATTTTATTGATTTTTTTACAGAGAGGAAGAGAGAGGGATAGAGAGTTAGAAACATCTATGAGAGAGAATCATCAATCAGCTGTCTCTTGCACACGCCCAATGGGGATGTACCCACAACCAAGGTACTGCCCTTGACCGGAATCGAACCCGAGACCTTTCAGTCCGCAGGCTGACGCTCTATCCACTGAGTCAAACCGGTTTCGGCAACAAGACCCATTTTCAACTGGTTGCAACCTTAGAAGACCAGATGGGAAAAGTCGCAAGTTATTGAACCCAGATCTCACTAGGGTTTTTTTCTTTGGGAGGAGATCTTTAGATAACTATCTCAAATGTGGAAAATAAATCACTTATTTTTTATGCCAGACACCAAGCTATGTAGACATCATTGTCCGTCCATTGTTTCATCCTCTGTGCTTTCCTCTGGCCCCAGAAAGAAAGTGTTTGGGAAAGTATTCATCAATCTACATTATACATGTGTTGTTGGCCAGAAGGAAGGAGGACAGGGACTGGGTAGAAGTGGGCAAAGGAGAGGAAAATGGGGACATCTATAACAGTGCCAAAAATAAAAATAAAGTTAAAAATAAGAAATTATACATGAGGGTTATTTTAAAATGATTATAAATACTTTTACAATCCATTCCATTGTTAAGCTTTATTTCTCATTTCTATTTTTGATGGAAAGTAATGGTTTCATTTGGGTTCATAAAACTTCATTTATATTTTTCTATATAATCAATATTAAAATAATGTTCAGTCTTCTTTGTAAGTTTCATATACTTCATTTCAAGATTTCACACCTTTTTTTCTTCTTCCCTTTTCCTCCCAGGCTCAACAAAATGAGTAACTACTTATTTATTTCTGACCAGACTGTGTTTACATGCTTTATCATGTTTTCAGCTGCTTCCTGATACTGGGCCATCTTCTCTAAAATGTCTTATTGGTCATAAATTATCTATCTATCTATCATCTATCTATTTTGCTGGGCTGACTGCCAGCTGCCAGAAAGATGGCCCTGATCACAGGAGAGGCCTAGGGACCATTGGTTGTAAATTTAGTTATTTCATTGAATTCCTCCTTTCACATCTGATATTATCTTACGCACTAGAGCAGAAAGAGCAAAATGCTAATGAGGATGGTACAGGAATAGCATAGCATATTTGCCACAATCTGGATTTTTAAAAAGAAAACAAATATAGAATTTATTGGCTATTTGGAAGAACAGCAGGCGTAAAATTATAACCATGCACTAGCAAATCTATGTAACAATTTCTAGACTTTTTAAAGTTCATGAACACACACAAAAATAGAAGTTGTTAAATTGGAGAATGAATGTTACAGTCATTGTGATGCATTCATCAAAGTTTATCCTTCAAAGAGCTAGCCCAACCATTTAATCACAATGTAGTGTTACTAATATAAAATTCTTATTTTTCAAAATTTCCCAGATGTCCCCATTTTCCTTTTCTTTGTCCACCTCCACCCAGCATCCGCCCCTGCTTCCCTCTGGACATCACTGCACTGTTGTCTGTGCCCAAGGACTTTGCATATATGTTCTTTGACCAATCATATCAGCTTCTCTTATCCAGTCTTCTCCTAGCCCCTCCCCTCTGACAGCTGTCATCTGTTCCATGTATCAATGCCTGTTTCTATTTTGTTTGTCAGTTTATTTTGTTCATTAGATTCCACATATAAGTCAGATCATATGTTTGTCTTTCTCTGACTGGCTTATTTCACTTAGCAAGTAATCTCCAGGTCCACCTATTTTTTAAATATAACCAAATACCAACAGTTATCAATATCCAAAAGGCATTAATATCTGTGAATGAGAAAGAATCTCACGCAATATGTTTCTCTGAACTAGTAACAAACTTTTACAGACAAAATTAATAAATATTTATTCACTTTTTAAAACTTGATCTTCATTTTTCTTTAAATGAAGAGTGAAAATATCACATTTTTTATAGATTATCCTTTTGGTAACAAATTACGTAATTTTCCTGTACTTCATAAATATGTCATTGTAGTTTCTCATTTAATGTGAGGGACTGAAAAATAAAGGTGAACCGATATCAAGAGGTAAAGTTTCTACCAACATAGTACCTACCCCGAAGTGTAATCTTTAATTCTGTGAGATAAGAAATCAATTGTATCTCAGTTTCTTCTTTTAGTCTAAAAATCTCTATATATAAAAGGCTAATATGCAAAGTGTCCCCACAGGAGTTCGACTAGGAGAATGGGACATGTGCTGACCACCAGGGGTAGGTGAGGAACATGGCGGGTGACCAGCAGTGGCAGTGGGGTGCTGAGGGAGCAAGGGAAGAAGGTGGTGGGAAGGTGGAGAACCTGATTGGCCCTGACACTGGCCAGGCTGAGAGACCCTACCCATGCATGAATTTTGTGTCCTAGGCCTCTTGTAAAAAAATAAAATAAGGACACCCTTAAACTAGATATTGCCACATGACCACTTTTATCTTATAAAATTGTAGAAAAATGATCTTAAGATGAATGTTATTCATGAAATGTAAAATTATCAGAAGCACGCCACATTTCAAATGACCCGATTTTATTAAATTATCTGCGCCTAAAATAATGCCTTTAAATTCAATTGATTGTTCAGCTTTAATTATGAAACTGCTCAATATAAGCAGTGTTATAATTAACCACATCTAAATAAAAAAGTTAAATCAGGAAAATGACTTTTAAATGTGCAGCCCAGCACCAGTTGTTCTATTTTCATTAATTGTCATGTATCTTGCCATGTCCTTTATCTGCTTGTGAATTTACAAGGAACATAGCAGGTTGTGAATTTTTAATAGGTTTTCCTCAAGGAAGGAAAAGGTCAGCATTAACATAAAATTCTTCTTAAAGATTTGTGGCACAAATGTTTCACACCAAAGAACAGGTGTTACTGAGGAACTAAAGCCTCAATAATCTGACTTTTTTTTTTTTCCATTTAAAGAAAACTTAATGCCTCACATAATAAAATAGCACAAGGTCAAATCAATATAGAAGTTATTTCAAAGTAGATGCTGTACGGTATTTGACACATAATCCATAATCCCACCTCTCGGTAATAGAAACAACTGATTTTATTCAGTTAAATGTTTAATAAATCCAAGTATTGATAACTAACTTCCTATATAATAAGAGGCTAATCTGCAAATTGACTGAACGGCAGAATGACTGGTCTCTATGATGGGCACTGACCACCAGGGACCAGACAATCAATGCAAGAGATCCCCCTGGTGGTCAGTGCGCTCCCACAGGTGGGCAGTAAGGAGCAAGGGGTCCTGGACTGCAAGAAGGATGTCTGACTGGGGGTTTAGGCCTGATCCCCGGGGAGGGGAGGGAGGGGGTAGAGGAGGAATCGGGCCTAAGCTGGCAGGCAGACATCCCCCAAGGGGTCCCTGACTGTGAGAGGGTGCTGGCCAGGCTGAGGGACCCCACCCACCAGTGCATGAATCTCGTGCACTGGGCCTCTAGTTCAAATATAAAAGTGAAGAGCAACAAGAAAGCTACAGTTTTTAGCATTAACATTCATCTGATATTACTTAGTAAATAAGTTGAAATGTGAAATAAACCCACATGAGGGAGAGAGACATTACCAGGGAAGAAGTAATTATAGTAATAAAAATCAACTTAAAAAGAAGAGAGGGCTTAGGCAGGGGACTGTGATTAAGGAACTTGTGCATTGCTCTTTTGCTTTAACTATTAGGAAACCATCATTATCAATGCTATTGTTAGTTCTTGTCTCCAACTGTTCACCTACAGGAGGGAGCAACTCCTCAAATCTCAGGTCTAGAAATGTACCTTTCGGCATTATTATAGTATCTGTTTCTTCTTCTTCTTCTTCTTCTTCTTCTTCTTCTTCTTCTTCTTCTTCTTCTTCTTCTTCTTCTTCTTCTTCTTCTTCTTCTTCTTCTCCTCCTCCTCTTCCCTCCTCCTCCTCCTCCTCCTCCTCCTCCTCCTCCTCCCTCCTCCTCCTCCTCCTCCTCCTCCTCCTCCTCCTCCTCCTTCTTCTTCTTCTTCTTCTTCTTCTTCTTCTTCTTTTTAATTTTCTGGACTTTTCTTTAGTTATAGCTTTTAAAATATATATATATATATATATATATATATATATATATATATATATATATATATATATTATTGATTTTTTACACAGAGGAAGAGTGAGAGAGAGTTAGAAACATCGATGAGAAGAGAATCATCGATCAGCTGCCTCTTGTACACCCCCTACTGGGGATGTGACCGCAGTCAAGGTACATGCCCTTGACCGAAATAGAACCAGGAACCTTTCAGTCCACAGGCCGACGTTCTATCCACTGAGCCAAGCCAATTTTGCCAACTGTTGCTTCTTTACTGTCCAGTTCTCAAATATGTTTATTTAAAGAAGATTTTGATAAACATGCTATAGGTAAGCCCCCAAACATGGTTACTTTGGCCCTTTATGCTAGTGTTAGTGATCAGCTGTTTCCCATTTTAAGAAAATTTATTTTTTAGCCTACCAGCATGGCTCAGTGGTTGAGCTGCAACCTATGAACCAGGAGGTGGTCATGGTTAGATTCCTACTTGGGCCATATGCCCTTTGTTGTGGACTAGATTCCCAGTGTGGGATGTGCAGGAGGCAGCTAATCAATGATCCTCTCTCATCATTGATGTTTCTATCTTTCTCTCCTTCCTTCCTTCCTTTCTAAAATCAATAAAAATATATTTACAAAAATGAAAATTCACTTTTCTTTTATATGTGCTCTAATAGTGCAAGATAATTTTATTGTAAGTCTAGATCTTTAGGCCAAAAGATATAAATTCACAAGTCTAATTTCTTTCTCTTAGTTATGAGGAGATTGAAATCCTCTTGTTTCTGATTCTCAAAACCACAGTCCAACTTCCAATCCCCTAATACCATTTTCAGTTTTCTAATCCGACAGAAACTCTCAAGGGGATGGGAAATTTAATTTCCACTCTCTGTAGTATAAGTGAAAGCAAAAATCCTGCTGTGATTCATAGTCCAAAATGGAGCATTATTAAAATTAAAATCTCACCAACACTAGCAACTTTTTTGCATGACTAACTGAATAAAATAGCAGAACCGGTGTTAATGATGCCCATCTTGCTTCATATCCTCTCTACTCCGAATCTATGTTCTATATTCATCTGGTATTTCCCAGGAGGTGTAAAATGCAAGGAAATTCCCATGTTTAAACCTCTTCTTATTCTTTTTTTATAATCTATTTTACTGATAGTCACAGAGAGGAAAGGAGAGGAATAGAGAATTAGAAACATTGATGAGAGAGAAACATTGATCAGCTGCCTCTTGCATGCCTCCTACTGGGGATGTGCCCACAACCAAAGTACATGCCCTTGACTGAAATCGAACCTGGGAACTTTCAGTTCGCAGGCCTATGCTCTACCCACTGAGTCAAACCAGTCAGGGTCTCTTCTCATTCTTTGAAGTAACGTAGATGTTATATTAAGGAACTTCCCTCATTTTTGTGGGTCTAATACAAACCGCAAATTTATCTGATCAAATAATTGATAATATCAATAATATTTTCCTAAATTATGTTGGTTCCCAAACAGAGTAAGAAACATGCAATGCTTATGCCTGCCATTTGGAAAATGGAAAATTACCCAGTGTTTCACATCCGTGTAATTGCAAAGTTGCCCAGCAACTGCGTGCAATTTCAGTTACTAAAAACCATCAATCTTTTGACTTTTTGAAAGTGTTTCTCTGGACAATGCAGCAGTAATTAGTTACTTGTAAGAGCTTTTTAGTTAAAAGCAGGTGTTTCTTAAGTTTCTCAACCTTGCTTTGTTGCTTATGAATAGTAAAAGATGCCATAAAAAATGTCACCTGACACCTTTTCCTCCAAAGTATATATCAATTTGGGGTTTACTTTATCCATTAGGCCTGTAATAATGAGTAATTTTCCAGAAAAAAAAATGGAGTCTGATCCAGATTTGATGGCTAAGTGCTAATTATTGCAAACTATTAACCAAAAAGCAGACTGCTTTTGTAGACCCAACAATAGTAGTAATACAATATATTAGGCCAGCGGTCAGCAAACTCATTAGTCAAGAGCCAAATATCAACAGTACAATGATTGAAATTTCTTTTGAGAGCCGAAAACTGACTTCTGCACATGGGCCACTAAGTTTCAATCGCACTGTAAGTGTGTAAACGCACGTGGTATTTTGTGGAAGAGCCACACTCAAGGCCACAGTATGCCAACCACTGTATTAGGCATATGTGTGCCTCAAAATATTTATTTAAGATAAACAGTTTTGATATTCATATAAAATGTTTTTACAGTTATGTTCATTTACTCCTATTAATGAAACTTTCAAATAAAGAAGCAAAATTCTATTTTAAAAAGAAAATAATCAGCTTAATATTTCACATGTAATTAGATCAAAATGCATGTTGATATGTCATCTAAAGAGCAAAATTCAAAACTATTTGGGTAAATATGTCTATAATCTTTGCATGATTAAAAATATAATCTCCAATTTTTAATTCTCTTAGCTACATGTCTGAATTAGTACTATGTTTTATATGAATATTTAAAAAAACACATTCACGATGATGTCTAAATTATTATAAATGCTTTATAGAAATTTAGATAATCTACATATTTTTATATTTCTTATCTAATAAAAATAAAAAAAATAAAGTATACTCATTTATTGCAAATAACCAAACTGTGATCTCAGCATAGAAAATGTTTATTGATCGGATGGTACAATTAAAGAGAAATTTATAGCCCTAACCAGTTTGGCTCAGTGGATAAAGCGTTGTCGGCCTGCAGACTCAAGTGTCCCTGGTTCGATTCTGGTCAAGGGCATATATCTTGGTTGAGGGCACATACCCAATGGGGAGTGTGCAGGAGGTGGCTGATCAATGTTTCTCTCTCATTGATGTTTTTAACTCTCTATCCCTTTCCCTTCCTCTCTGTAAAAACATTAATAAAATATATTATTTAAAAAGGAGAAATTTATAATTCTTGTGTTTTACAAGGCCATGCTCTATTCCTTCCATGGTGAGCCCCTCCCCTCAGGGTAAGAATTCCATGAGAGCAAATGGATATTTATAACTGGAACCTGTTTATCCTTTTATAGACTGTACTCAAGACTATAAAGATTCTTGGAACCTGTTTTTCCCTATTCGAGCATCCCTGTGTTTGCTTCTTGGTCCAAGGAAGGTCTCTTTTTCAGGTCTGCCACCTTAAGGCCAGATTCACTCACTGATATATGCACAACTTAGCCAGGCATGTGCCCTGACCAGCAAATGAACCAGCAAACTCTTGGTTCTTAGGCCAACACTCAACCCAGGAGCCACACTAGCCAGTCTTAACTCATTTCAAAAACTAAAATAACTGATCCCATTATTCAGTGATGGGATATAAGAAACTTCCTTTGAATTCTTTCAACATTACGTGCCTTTAGATATTATCATGGATATGCTCCTTTTTCGTTCTTTCTAGCTTCATTCAGACCAAGATAAAGGAGATGGATCACTCAAATATATTTTATCTGGAGATGGAGCTGGTACTCTTTTTATTATTGACGAAAAAACAGGTGACATCCATGCCACAAGAAGAATTGATAGGGAAGAAAAAGCCTTTTATACTCTACGTGCACAAGCTATTAACAGAAGAACTCTGAGGCCAGTAGAACCGGAGTCCGAGTTTGTGATCAAAATCCATGATATCAATGACAATGAGCCGACATTCCCAGAGGAAGTTTATACAGCTAGTGTTCCTGAAATGTCTGTCGTAGGTAAGTTTATTTTGAACATTTATGGTGCTTTTTCAAAAAGTATTTTAAAAAATCAAAGAATTCTCAAAATATTATGACCATTTAATTGAAATCACCATTGACTTGTACTAAAAATGCATACATAATATCCTCACTTAGGATAGGAGTTTTTGTATTTGTAAATTTTACAATATAAATAAGTGGACACTTTCCTCAAAAAGCCAAGAAAAGAAAAACATTTAACTTGGTAAAAAAAAAGTTAAAATATAATATTTTGTCACATGAATTTGGATAATAGCTGCGAAATATTTTGACACTAAATATAAGTACATTTAGAACATAAATATAAAAAAGAGTCTCTGCATATATAATCTAGTCATTTGCCTTGAGTTTGTCTGGATTATCTTGACAATATAAATGATGGTGTTAATGAGATCATCCAATTATTTTACATAGACCACATTCATTTTTTATGAATAGAGGATTATAAAAAATTCAATATATGAAAACAGTTTTAGAGATATATGTTTGGATTTAGTAAAATAGATTCATTTCTCAAATGTTGGACAAGTTATATGAATTGATAAAACAATTGGAAAAAATTGTAACAGTTGTTATAGCAAAGTTTGAAATTCTTCATTTCTCAAAAGCATTGTTCTGGGATTACTATTTAATATTTACTTCACTGAATCCCAAGGACTCCTGTCCATTGCCTTATTATAAAGCCCTTTTAATATCTTGAACTTTATGAGAAAGCTTTTAATAGTTCATGGAGCTTGGGATCATCTTGGATTGCTTCTAAATTTAAATTTTAATCTATTCATAAAATTGTATTCTAGAGCAGATGTTAATTATTTTTACAGTTAATTAGTGAAGAGGGGGAAAGGAGCATACTTATTCCTTTGTGATTAGATATGCCCTTTACATCAAACAAATCTATTATGAGGAAATGAATTTAAGTATCAAACCTGGGCATTTGTAAAGTGACTGCATTTTAAAAAAATCTGATACACTCTATCAGTATCTACTGCATGCATGAAAATAAACTTGTTTGCCACATAAATAACGTAGTTGAACTCAGAGTTAACTCTAGGTGTGATGTTCATGTAAATGATCAATACATGTTTTTTTAAGAGGTCATGATTAAAGCCAAAAATCATTCAAGTCTTCCATGAAAACCAGTGCTTTTGCTCCTCCTCCTGGTGCTGTGCAGAACTAAGCTGAATTTGGATACTTCAGGTACTTCTGTGGTGCAAGTCACAGCTACAGATGCTGACGACCCTTCCTATGGGAACAGCGCCAGAGTCATCTACAGCATTCTCCAGGGGCAGCCCTACTTCTCTGTGGAGCCCGAAACAGGTCAGGAACTGTGCCTTGGTTTGTTCCTTTAATAGTCTTTCCGATCTTTACAAGTAGAAAAAAGGTGTGGAAATAAGAATAAACATTACCATGAATACTCCCAGCGGAGGGATGACGCCACACTTAGAGATTTACAAACTCCAAGTTGAATGATTGAGCAAGCTGATGAAAAGATGCCTGTCTTTACATATGGGTTTGCGTCCCATGGGTTTAGGACATTATCCAGTACACACGGTACTCTTTAAGAATCAGGAAAGTGACAGCACATTGTAAAATATCTGCATTGGATCACTTTTACAATTTCTAGACAATAAAAATTAATAGCAAAAACATATTTTGTCTTTTAAAAGTCACCAGTTTGGACATACACTTTGTGAGCTTAATCAACAAATGATGGAGTTTTCAGTGAAGGTAACAAATGTTTTTTGTATTCTCTTCAAAGGAATCATCAGGACTGCTTTGCCAAACATGAACAGAGAAAACAGGGAGCAATATCAAGTGGTTATCCAGGCCAAGGACATGGGCGGCCAGATGGGAGGCTTATCGGGGACCACCACCGTGAACATCACGCTGACAGATGTCAATGACAACCCACCTCGCTTCCCCCAGAGTAAGCTGGTTTTAATGGTCTTTCTGTAGGGTGGAAGCTGCAGAGAAAAAAAGAAAAAATCAGAAAAATACCCACAAAACTTCTCTCTCTCTCTCTCTCTCTCTCTCTCTCTCTCTCTCTCTCTCTATATATATATATATATATATATATATATATGTACTGTGGTGCCTCACACAACGAACTTAATTCGTTCCAGGAGCAAGTTTGTTATGCGAAAAGTTCGTTATGTGAAACGCGTTTTCCCATAACAATACATGTTAAAAAAAATAATTCGTTCTGTAGCATAAAATATGCTAAGATGACATAAAAAAAGATAAATTTTTTGTTATTATTTTTATTTAGATACATCTAAAAACATATTGTAATTTTTTTAGAAGCCATGATATAAAAAAAATATTGAGTTTAACTTAAAAGGACGACTGCCGTGATACGTGCGTGATTTAATTCGTAATGAAGAACGATTGCCGCGATACGTGCTTAAGTTAAGCGCAGTGACTAACGACTGCCTGCAGTGCCTGCGCGGAAGGATGCAATACATCGGCAGCGATCGTGGAAGCTCGGGCGAAGCAGTCGTGGAAGCTCGGGCGAAGCGGTCGTGGAAGCTCGGGCGACTTCGTTGTGTGAAACGAAGTTCGCTGTATGAATCGTGAAATGAAGTTCGTTGTGTGCAGCGTTCGCTGTGCGAGGCGTTCTTTATGCGAGGCACCACTGTGTATGTGTGTGTATATATATATATATATATATATATATATATATATATATGTATGTATGTATGTATATATATATATATATATGTATATATACACTCTTCATCTATAATTGTAATCTAAACTTTTTCTACCAGTTAGCAAAAGAAAATAATGTTTTATTGGACAACAAAGTAAGAGATAATTCTACAACAAGACTGTTTCTTCCCACTTAGAATTTAATAAGGAGGATGGTCACTTGAGGGCACATTTTCTCTCTCAATAAAACAATCTAATTTGACATATTAGAAAGGGCCACATAGGAAGCACTGATCAGATTTGCATTTGGATATTACCGTGTCAGATTTGCATTTAATCTCTCTGCCTTTGGGATGGCAATCATAAATAAAACATTTTTTTGTATTCCTATTTTGTGTTATAGATTTATTTTGTGTTATAGAATTAACCTTCAAATTCTCAGGATAGATCATGAATGGTTTAAGAATCATTAGCTTCTGACATTATAACACAGGTTTATTCTCTTTTCTTATGTAAACTTGGTAGACCTGCAAGTAGAGATGTTGTTTATTAAGCCTCAATGGACATAGCCAAGACTTAGCCAATTTCTTGCCAGTCTAAAAGAGCTTATACTCAAGATGAGATTCTGCATTGTTAGAAATGTGGCATAAAAATGGAAGCTTTAGTAAGAGCTATGTACTTAATTTTTAGCATTTACAGTGCATTAACTTCAGAATTCATCCCCTAATTTTAGGTGAACCTTTGTGATAGTCTTAAAGGACAGCTTCTTGTGATATTTATATTTTTACACTAACGTCCATTACACAGAAAGATTTTAGTCTAAGGATTCACTCTATTATTTTGGCTCTTTAAAAGCATTTTTCCTCTTCTGTGCTATTTTTCTCTAACTTTGATAATTGATATTGCGTGAGTGGAATTGAGTTGTGTTTATTTCTATTTTTTTAAAAATCATGTTTGTGGAAATACTATGAATTCAAGTAGAATTGTATTGGGAAGACTGATCATATGCTTATGTATCTGTGATGATTATTTTGTTAGCTATTTCAGGTACGTGACAGTTAGGTGTGCTATTGTGGTGTCTGGCCCAAAATACAAGGAGGAGGCTGTTTACTTATACTGTTTTTAAATAATCAGGTTTCAGCTCCAAGTTACATTTAACTTTTGCAGGGAATAGGAAACCAATTATAATCCTGTATAGTTCTTTCAGAATAGGTTTAAAGAGGTGCCTACTTACATAAAATTTAAATTTCACATTTTATATTTATTTCTGATTGTCCTTTAGTGCAAACGTGTCACCAGAATAATGGCCAGACAAGTTCAGAAGGAAAAAACAAAAAAACAAAAAAAAGTGTCAAATTGTGTACTACAATGATAAAAAAAAAATATTTCTGAAAAATATTTCATTAATAATAACTGACCAGCCAAGCCAGTGTTGCTCAGTGGTTTAGTATCAACCATGTACCAAGAGTTCACCAGTTCAATTCCTGGTCAGGGAACATGCCAGGGATGCGAGCTTGATCTCCAGTAGGGAGCGTACTAGAGGCAGCTGTCTCTCATTGATGTTTTTTTTCTTTCTCCTTTCCTTTTTTTCTCTCTAAAATCAATTTTAAAATATTTAAAAATAATAGTAACTGGCCATTAAAAGGAGTACTATATTTTAAGTGAAGAGGAACATGGATACACATGTGTCTTTAAGGCAGTCCATTAAAAAATGATGCATTCAATAAGCAAATTAAAGATTCTACTGTAATAAAAATGGATTTTTAAAAGTTAATAATGCCTGGAGAAAATATTTTTATCTGTTACAACATCTTTATTAGTTCAATAATTGTTTTCTTTTAAGTCAGAATTTCTGATTCGTATCTGGTAGGCATATCATCAAGCCCTGAAATAATAATAATAATAATAATAATAATAATAATAATAATAATGTTAATAATAATAAAGCATAACATATTTTCTCAATATCATTTTTATTGGTTCCCATACCAAATTATTTACTGGTCTATTTTATATAATCATACCAACTCATTCAGGTAAGTATTATGACCTCCATTCTACAAGTGAGACAATAAGGACCACATTGCAGCTAATGGCAGAGGTGGGTAGACATCAATGACCAACTCCAGATGCACAATTCATTTAGAGAAATTTTAGAGTTTCCTGTATCTTGTCTCATTATTTTATAATAATAGATGGAAATATAATTTTTGAACTTTTATTTTCTCAATTGTCTTTTCTTCAATTAATATCTTACTATTGAGAACACTTAGTAATGACAATTAGAATGTAACTTGATAATTTAAGTCATTATCCCCAAACACTAGTTTTAAAATATATTTTTATTGAATTTACAGAGGAAGGAAGAGGGAGAGAGATAGAACCATCAATGATGAGAGAGAATCATTGATTGGCTGCCTCTTACATGCCCCCTAATCGGGATCGAGCCCACAGCCAGGGCTGGAATTGAACCTGGGACACTTCAGTCCACAGGCTGGTGCTCTATCCACTGTGCTGAACCAGCTAGGGCTAGTTTTTATCTTCTAATGCCATTGTATTACATAGCCAAAATTTGGAGAGGCTTCTACAATTTATGAAGCCTTTCAAATGGAACATCACTGAAATCTCACAACTAACTTGTATAGACCCATTGATATTTTTTTTATACCCAATATACAAAAATAAAGGAGGTTCCAAGTGGAGATGATAAAGAAAACAAATTGGTGTTTCTTCATAGAAATATATTGCAAACCAGTAATGTGTGCTACATATGTCATTTTATATTTTCTGTCAGCCATATTTTAAAAATTAAAGCAGAGGACATTTATTTAATCAATAGAGGCCTGGTGCATGAAAATATATCCACTCAGGGGGTCCCTAGCCTGGCCTGTCCCTCTCGCTGTCCAGGACCCTTGGAGAATGTCCACCTGCTGGCTTATACCCACTCCCTGGGAGATCCGGCCCAAGCTGATAGTCAGACATCCCTCTGGCAGCCCGGGACCCCTTGGGGAATGTCTACTTGCCAGCTTAGGCCCATTCTTTGGAAGAGCAAGCCTAAGCCACAGTTGCATATCCTTAGCGCTGCCGAGGAGGTGGAAGAGGCTCCCGCCACCACCACTGCACTCACAGCCATCTGCCCGGCTTGTGACTGAACAGAGCTCCCCCTGTGGGAGTGCACTGACCACCAGGGGGCAGCTCCTGAGTTGAGCATCTGCCCCCCGGTGGTCAGTGCACATCATAGCGACTAGTTGTTTTCAGTCATTCCTCTGTTAGGGTCAATTTGCATATTACCCTTTTATCATATAGGATATATTTTATTAACCCCATGTTATCCTTTAAACATATCATCAATGCAAAACCTATTCAGATATTTTACATTATTTTCTCCCATGTTTCTTTGAAACTCTTACATCGAGTATTTTCTAGTTACATCAAGTCCCAATTCAGACTTAGCACATTTCCAGTCAATAGCAATGTGAGGGCTGGTGGCTTAGCTAGTGGCTGTGAACTGGGACAGCTGAGGAGCAGACTGTGGAGTCATCTTATGTGAGTCCCAATGCTGTCTCCCCCACCCAGTATCTTTTTCACCTTGGTCAGTTAAGGAAAACAAAGTAGCAATGCACATTCCATGAAGTGCTATAAAATGAAATAATTGAATGTCTCTGAAGCACTGGACTCAGCGACTGCCACTAGTGTATTCATGTATTCGGTAATATTGATTTGACAAGTACTAATCTGTTATTATTATTGTTCAATGTTATAAAAGTGGTGTCAGAACTTAAACTTCCATGTACATTGTTTGATCCAAATTCAACATTTCCCAATATGCTACATCTGTGGAGGATAAAAATCGGTCATTTGGAAGGCAAAAGGGCAAAAGAAAACTCAGAAAATCTATTGCTTACCTTCCAGAAGCAAGCATTGCATTTCCTCCTTCATTGTTTAGCTAATTTTATTGCATGGATCTATAACAATCCTCTTGTTTGCCTTCCAGAGAGCATTGCACCATGTCTTGAGACATTTTTGCTTCTCTGAATTGGTGGGTACTGCTGGCATCTAGTGGGTGTAAGCCAGAAATACTGCAAATGTCCTTAGAATTCACAAAACAAACAATTACTGGAATAGTGCCAGGAATGAGAAACTCTGATATGTTATATGAGGAGCTGTTCAAGTGAAATCTTGAACTCTTTTATCTAACAATATTTATCAAGAATGCTACTTTAGAAGCTAGATGTATGAATTTTGCCTAAAACACCCACTGTTTTATTTTGTCCCTATGATACATTTCATTAACACGTGGGAGGCAGATCATACATAAATAGAGACATTGGATTCATACAAGGCATTGGTTCAGTTCTGGATAAAGGAATAATATGTGTGCGATAGTAGGAGGGTAAGCTAAGGAGATGTCTTATTTAAGAGGCACTTTTTCATCAAAATCCTTTAAGATAAAATAGATCTAGCCATACAAAGAGATGGGCACTGCCTCCACGCGGAGGGGACTAGTATGTGAGGAACTCACAGGAACGTTGACAATAGTACAATTTCATTAGGTATCAACGAACCTAACTGTGTGCCTGATCCAAGATATCATTAGGATTTTGTGGCTTTAGAGGTGAATGTTAATATGACAGGTGCACCATAGTACAGTTCTAAAAAAAAAAAGGCAATGGATTCAAAGTTAGGGGTACACCTGAACACAGAGTTACAAAAGTATTTTCTGCCTTTTCGCTAGGAATACATTTCTCACTCTCAAAAAAAGAGAGATCCCTGCTGAAATTATTTCAGAATCCTGAGTTGCTTCAAGTGCTATAATTTAATTTTAAAAACAATAAGGAAAAAATATATATATTGCTTACTCTCCAGGAGCAAGCACTTTATTTCCAATGAATCATATGAAGATAAATAAGTCTTGATTCCTGATTATGGGAGGTCACTGTCTAGTAGGATGTTTTAATATGAAATGACAAGTGTGATCATGGAACTATGCACCGTATAATGGGCGTACATAGGAGCAGTACTGAGTCCAGCCATCAAGGGTGGGGGTTGGGGGGTTGAGTGCCTTTTATAGTGGAAGCTATTTTTGGAGAACCTATCACTTAACCTAAATTCTTTCTTAAAGCTATACTTATACCTCCTATAAGCCAGAAGAGTAGGAAGAGAAGGAGAGGCCCTCAAGTTGGGAATTAGAAAAGTTACCTATTTATGAATGGGCGTATTCTGCACAGGAAAAAGAGGAACATGCTCCAGAGTGATCATACTGATTACCTTTAGTGATGAAATAGTAGATGCCTGTAATGGTTGCTTTCCTGTAATTTCTATTTTTTGTGTTTTTGTAATTTGATAATTCTAATAAAAAAAGAGAGAGAGAGAATAATGGGATGGAAAGGACAGAAGAGACAACACAATGAGCCCTGGAAAGCAGCCATTGGAATTGACACAATGCGGGCAGTTGTGAATGATCTCTCCCAGTTAGTTTTAGTTGAAATCATTTTGGGAAGAAGCTGGAGGGTAACAAGTTGAGGAATAAAAGAAAGTCAGAAAGAGGACTGAACAAATTATCTCTATCCGTTAAGAAGCTGAGATGTACATGAAAATAGAATAAAAAAGGAGTAGACGGAGTTCTGAAGTAGGGATGGGTATCTGGATAATTGTTTTTTAATTTAAATTCTTCATTGTTTAAAGTATTACATGAGT
This sequence comes from Pipistrellus hanaki, assembly GCF_964339955.1. NCBI lineage: Eukaryota > Metazoa > Chordata > Mammalia > Chiroptera > Vespertilionidae > Pipistrellus > Pipistrellus hanaki. The sequence goes on along the minus strand of NC_140506.1, from coordinate 18,058,240 downwards.
TTCCTTTTTCTCCCATTGACTTCTCCCCAGCTGCTCCCATCCCCTTGCACACGTCCTCAACCCCCTACTGTTTGTATCTATTGGTTATGTTCATATGATTGGTCTCTTACCCCTTTAAGCACTGCCTTCCCTCATAGGACAGTCTGTTTGATGCTTCTATGTCTCTGATTCTATTTTTATTCATTAGTTTATGTTGTTCATTATATTCTACATGGGTAATATTTTTCTCTGACTGGCTTATTTCTCTTAGCATAATGCTCTCTAGTTCCATCCATGCTGTTGCAAGTGGTAAGAATTCCTTCTTTTTTCAGCAATATATATTCCATTGTGTAGATATACGACAGTTTTCTAATCCTCTCATCTGGATAATTTTGAGAGCTTCCTATGTCCCAGGCTTTACGTAGGAATTAGGCTACAGTGGTCAGTAAGGACCTGAGCTACCCATTAAAGGTGTAGACAAAAAGTAATAACCAAAATGTATTTGGGGGTCTAGCAGGGTGGTAAATGCTGTGAAGGACATAAAACAGGGAACATGACTAGAGAATTATAAGGGGTATTATTTTAAGAAAAATGAATATAGGAGAATACTCTTAAGCCTGAAAATTTTCAGAAACTGAAAATGCATAAAACTAGGCAATTTATCTTCTCTAGACCTCAGTTGCTACATATGCAGTTCTTATAGGATTAGAAATAAGAGACATGATTTTATATATAAAATATATTCAGCTCAATTGCTGTGGCTCAGTGGTTGAGTGTTGGCCTGTGAAGCAGGAGTTCACAGGTTTGGTTTCTGCTCAGGGTACATGCCTGGGTTGTGGGCTCAATCCCCAGTTGGGGGCATGCAGGAGGTAACCGATCAATCATTCTCTCTCATCATTGATGTTTTCATCTCTCTCTCTCCCTCTTACTTCCTCTCTGAAATCAATAAAAAATAATTAAAAATAAAAATAATAATAAAATGTATTCATTAGTCATTATAACATATCATAGGTTCTCCATACATGGATTTCCTCCCCTTCCCTTTTCCTTTTGAAGAAATGGGTGTCATGTTTCCAAGATTATTGTTTCCCTTGCTATTTTGCCATGCTGTTATTCTTGTATGACTAACCAAAGAGTAAATAAAAGTAACTTAAGTCTAGAAGGCCTATAAACCTGGAAGCCAAAAAAATGACTGCACTTGCCATGTTTGAACAAATGAGTGCTTCCATGCATAAGGAGTCCAAGGCAAATTTTGATGCTCTCCAACCAATTGAACATCCAATGGTCCCTGAATTTTGATGTATTTCATTGTCCTAAGATAGAAAAACTCTCTAGTCCCTTACCTTAAATCTAACCACCTGGTGCTCCTTCTTGGATATTTGTGTCATTCTCCTCATTTTCATTGCCTTCTTTCTTTCTCTAAAATCAGAAACAAGAATAGTCTCCATGGCAAAAATCTATAAAATGTTAAATTACTGGAACCTGATAATTGTAGGGTTTGGCAAAACCAACTGGGTAACAGGATTTGTGCCCAAATGGCTTTTTTTAAAAGCATTTCTGGAAGAAAGTAAGGTACTGATTTTCATCCAGATCAGATGCAGTAATTAAGGCCATCTGATCTGCAGAAGCCAGGCTAGCAGGCTAGTTGGAACGTCTTTATCTTAATAGAGCATATAATGCTGTAATAAGACTCTCAAATCTATTAAACAAGCAAACCCACATACAAACAAACAATAGATCAATAGATATCAGAAAGGAAGCCCAGGTCTAGAGAAAAAGAGTTTACAAAAACAGATGGTCAGGGTCCCAGACAGCCAGGTGGTGCCTAGAATTACCTCTAGTTCTTGGATGGGGAAATATTTTACTAGGATTCAAGAAGAAGGAAGAAGAGTAAATAGCTTACACCCACAAAAGGCTCAACCCACAAATGAGACAATTCTAGAACCTAATTCAAGGAGACTACAGCTCTTTATTCACATTTAGCTGCTTTCCAACACATCCTATCACAGAGACAGATGACAGAGAGAGTCTATTAATTTTCCCATTTTTTTTTAACAGTTGGTATGGGCTCCTGAGAAACAGCGCTCTCAGAATCATGCCCCTGATCTCTTAACATTGTCACAGACATGTTCACACACAACTTAGGTGGACAAGTGACAGTCAGAGTCAAGTAAAAAGTACACTTACCTAATGTCAGCTGAGCTGAGCCTTTATGAGGGGGAAAATATATGAATTACAGACAAAATATATGGTTGACAATCATATTTGTATTCATTTATCTTAGGCCATCTCTAAATATATTCTAGGATATATTGTATTAGGTCACATGTGTCAAACACAAGGCCCGCGGGCCAAATCTAGCCCGCCAGGCCTTGCAATGTGGCCCGCACCGCGCTGTCATCACTGCACTCCGCTGTCAGTTTATGACATTGTCAGTTTATGACTGTTCAGTAAACCATTCGGCCCGCGATTTAGGCTGGATTTTAGATTTTGGCCCCTTCTCTGATTGAGTTCGACACCCCTATATTAGGTAATATCAAACTTATAAGAATATATATCCTATATAATAAAAGCCTAATATGCTAAGTGTCCAGTCATCTGTTCAATCAATAAGTGTTCAGACAATCAAAATATAATATGCTGAGGCTGCTAAACCACTCGCTATGATATGCACTGATCACCAAGGGGCAGACAGTTGACCGGTCAACCAGTTGCTATGATGTGCACTGACCAACTGGGGGCAGATGCTTTGACTGGTAGGTTAGCTTGCTACTGGGGTCCAGCAGATCAGGACTGAACAAAACTGGCCGGTGATGCCCTGGAGACCTCCCTGGCTAGCCAACCTCCCACACCCCTCCCCGGCCCTGATCAGGCACCAGTGGATCCCTTGGCCTGGCCTGTGCCCTCTTACAATCTGGGACCCTTCATGGGATGTCAGAGAGCTGGTTTCGGCCCAATCCCATAGGCCAGACCACGGGACCCCACTGGTGCACAAATTCGTGCACTGAGCCCCTGGTGTGTGTGTGTGTGTGTGTGTGTGTGTGTGTGTGTGTGTGTGATTTCAGATTTCAGAGAGTAAGGGAGAGGGAGAGAGATATAGAAACATCAGTGATGAGAGAAAATCATTGATCGGTTGCCTCCTGCACTCCCCCTACTGGGGATTGAGCCCACACCCAGGCAAGTGCCTTGACCAGAATCAAACCATAACTTCCAGGTTCATAGGTTGATGCTCAACCACTGAACTATGCCAGCCAGGCAAATTTATATGAATTTGATATGATATTTATTATTAAGCTACCAGATCTACCCCAAGGATACTCAAAAGAATAAATACATTGCTGTCTACTATATATTTTTCCAATTATTGAGAATAGTATAAAAACCAGTTCTTTACCATTTGATTGAAGTAATGCAGAATTAGTTTTAGGCAAGTTTTTATTAAGATAAAAAAATAGCTGATGAGATTCTTTGGGTGTGCAGATACATTAACTCAAACCCCAATTTCCTGAGTATTTTCATATCATGTCTTTACATTTTGCACTAAATTATCTCTAAAGATTATACAAAACTACAGCCCTTCAGAAGCAAAAGTGAGCTATTCCAGAATCACTCAGAGCTTAAAAGATATTTCATATAAATATATGTTTGTTTCTTTTATGTGAGTTACCTTGATAGGCTACTAACTTTATTTAGTGCTTTAAATTACATAAATATGGATTTTATGGTTTTCCTCAATATAAATAAAATAAAACAGTGTTATAGTACATATTAAACACTATAAAATATAATACAAATATTGATTAATTTAACTTTCACAACATTTGTATGAAGTAGATATATTTTTGTTAGTTAAAATTTAAAAAAATTGAATCAGAGAAACTTAAGTCACTTGTTCATGGTTCTAAATACAGGGAATAAATAAAAGGTTGGGGACTTTGCTGCTTTGCCTCAAAAATCTGTACTTCTGACCACCACACCAAGAAAGAAATTGGTGCATCAAAGTTAGTTAATTTCATGATTCACTACTTGTACATATGTATTATAGGAACAACTTCAGGTGGGCATACTAAATTCTTAAAATGTCTATTCATATTTTAAAATTCATGTTTTAGTATATTTTATTGATTTTTTACAGAGAGAAAGAGAGAGGGATAGAGAGGTAGAAACATCGATGAGAGAGAATCATCAATCAGCTGCCTCTTGCACACCCCCTACTGGGGATGTGCCCACAACCAAGGTATGTGCCCCTGACCGGAATCGAACCCTGGACCTTCAGTCCACAGGCTGACACTCTATTCACTGAGCCAAACTGGTTTTGGCTAAAATTCATTTTAGAGAACAGGAGGAAGAGAAAGAGAGAGAGAGAGAGAGAGAGAGAGAGAGAGAGAGAGAAAGGGAGAGAGAGAGAGAGAGAGAGAGAGAGAGGTGAGAAATACCCATAAGTTGCCTCCCACATGCGCCTTGACCAGGAATCAAACCAGACACTTCTTGGTGTGTGGCCAATGCTCCAACCAACTCAGCCACACTGGCCAGGGCTGTCTATGCATTTTGATACAAACACAGGAAAATCAAACCTTGGCTGGCTGGTGCTTTTACAATACCTCAGGACCAAACACAACTGCCTTCTTTGCTGGGATCATTTAAGTAAACAAGTTTGGGCAGATAAATAAACAAGTTTGCATAAGGAAGGATTTTTTAAGAAAATGTTTGTAGGATATACATAGGGATTTAAGACATGTACATTTATTGAGTTCTGAGACTACCTTAATCCCTGCCTGGTACAAGAGAGATCTGCTTTAATAAGTTCCGATTTTTACTCTGTAAATAGAGTCAACCTCTCCTCAGCTGGGGATTCCGAGGTAATGTGAGCCCCAGGCTTATCTGCATATTTCAAAATTATCAAGCACATTTCAGCTAGGGCACCAGCCAGGTAGTTCCCAAGGAAGACGCTTTAGCATGAGAAAGCAGGAACTTAAATGAAAAATGTCTCCTTTTCCCTCTTTTATTACTAGGAAAAAATCAATATATTCAAAAGTACTGTTCTGTAATTCATATTGTTTCATATAGCTATAATTTTCCTTGTAACTATTAAAATACCCCCAAATATTAGGAGGATTTTTTTTTTGCCATGGTTTCAATGCCTATAATTTGTAAGGATTAGCAATAAATAATGTTATTAAAGCATTCCCTGATACATTAAACATTTACTGAAGCCCTAATACATGACAGGAACTATGCTAGGAAATAATAGTAAACTGATCATTTTAAAGTAAAAAATAAGATGCAGGATACATCCATAAGTGGTCTGGATTTTGAAAAGTTATGCAGACACAACCTCTCTTTGTCTCTGTCTCTCACTCTCTCACACACACACACACCTTTAATTTGTTATGTTGTACTTGTTAGTTTCTCTCACATACTTTGTCTTTCATTTTGCTTGTGTGTTTTTTATATTTAGATATAGTTTACGTATAAATTATACGTAAATATATGTGTGCATATGTGTAGTTACATGTATACTAGTGGCCTTGTGCATGAATCTGTGCATGGATAGCTCACTGCTCCTTGTCTCAGTTGGCCGCCCCACCCACCACCATGCTTGTAGCTCTCTACTGCATGTAGCTTGCTGTCCCACCCTTCCTTAGCTCTCTGCCACAGGTAGCTCACTGCCCCACCCTCCTGGAGCTCTCCACCACTTGTAGCTTGCTGCCCCACCCTCCTGCTGATCCAACATTACGTGATAGCATCCAGACCAATTTGCATATTACCCTGTTATAAGTATAGATAAACGTACATACACACATATAAATGGAAACTGATACAATAACATGTGTGCTAAAATTATCAATTAAAATCCAAATCATAAAATGATAAGCTTTTCAGTTCAGGGAGATCATGGAAAAAAGAAAACGATTTGCGAGTTTTCCAGGGAGGACAGCAAGGCGCATGAAGGGAGAGCATGTTTATTGGGGGGAGAAGATGAACAGAGGCCGCATTCGGGGAAATGTGTGCAACTTGGTATGGCTCGACCCAGGGGAAGCAGGGGTGGGGAGTGGTGAGGATGGAAATGTATGTGCATGGGCATCATATTTTATCTAAGGAACCATCATAAAGTGCCACATATATTATCTAAGGAACCATTTTTAAGAGAGACTAGGCATGTTTCTTCGTTTTGACTAAGTATTCTGGCAGCAGCTAGTTATTCTGACCCGCACACTGCTTGGATCAGGAGAGGAGGAGTTGAAAGAGTCTGCACTAATGCTGAGGAGAGCAGGGATTTGAGAAATATTTAAGTGGATGATACCCAAGGCATCATAATTAGGTCGACAAAAGGCTTTAGGGAGAGAGGAGAGCAAAAGATACTTTCTAGTTTTCTACCAGGAATGCTTGTATGGAGAGAGAGAGAGACAGGGATTTCAGTTTGACTTGCATATTTTGAATTGAGATGCCTGGGAAAAGGTAGTGGGGTTTAAATGTCTAGATTGTGAAATGAGGTGCACAGGAGGCATGTAAGTGAAAACAGACACGTATGATATCAGGCTAAATGTTTAGAGTGACGTAACAGGGGAAATACACAATCTCACCAAGGTGATGAAATATACAGAGTGGGGCAAAGGAGGTTGACAGCTGTTTGTATGGAAAATCATACAATAATCAATCAACTATAATAAAATGATAAGCTAGGTTTGGTATACTCACAGCTGTTGACCTACTTTTTACCCCACCTTGTAAAATTCCCTAAGAGAAATAGAGTTGAATGGAAATGATACAAAAATCCACTTGAAACTGTCCAGTTATTCTAGTGGGAAGCTGCCTTAGACTAGACTGCTAGGCATTTTGCATAATGGGATTCAAAAGTTTCTACGTATATGGCTTCCTCTGGAACAAACTTTGGAAATAAACCAAACCCTGGGTAGATAGAGATATATGTGGATATAAAAGCTAGCTGTGCAAATATGGTTAGACTCAATTAGACTGCTTTTACAGTCTTCACTATGCCTGCTTGGAGACCCATTGCAAACAGATTGAGCACCTGATACATCGTAATATGTTTATGAAGGACTAATTTAAGGATATGTTCACCTCCCCCAAGTCTATGCACTTGTTACGTCTCTACACATTACAATTGTGTGTATCTTTGGAAGCCAATCCACTTGGAGACAATTTCAAAGGAATGTACTGGGATAGATCCCTCAGGCCCTGGGGACCAATGGCAGCTTCTCTGAAAGCTTTAGTTTGTCACTGTCCTCTGTGGCACGAACAGGAAACTGAGACATAGATAGTGCAGCATCTCGTTTTGCTCTAATTTAAATTAAACGCCCAAAGCTAAGTTGGTGATCACATCTCCCGTGCTCACAAATCGAGGTTTCTGTCTTCTCTGGTGAGCCTTCCTTCCAGAGCCTCCTCTGCTGTCAGTCTCCGCTGTGACTTTGAGCTCTCCTCTCCTTTCTCCTCAGTGCCGCCGTTTAGCGTTGCATAATTTCCTTAACTACTCCCAGTTCCCTCCAAGGAGCTTTATCTTGTTTTTAATGTCTTCCTGTTAAGCTCATTAAAAAACATATTTTAAACATTATACAATGGGATGCTTTATAAACGTGCATAATTGTGTCATTTTTCTTAAAGCAAGTGCTGTTGGAGATTATTATGCAGCCTAGCGATGCTACAATAAGATGACACATAAAACAAATTTAAAAAATTAAACTAATGTTAAATTATCGTCTTGATTCATATATGTGTGGGGTTTTTTTGTTTGTTTTATTTTTTTATCTCAACTCTGAAAAGCAGGCTTCTTAGGCAAATGTGGATGGAAACAAGGGCAGGAACAAAGAAAAAAGACGCATTATCCCCCTTTGAACCTCATTGTTCTTTGTCAGTAAAACAAAAGGGCGGTTATTTGTAGCCAACCTCAAACCCAGCCTTGACCTTGTTGCCCTCTCTGACTTCTCCTGGCATCTCTTTGGTCTTTCCTGAGGAATTCATCCTCTCCCATCTCTCAGGAAGCCTATCATGTTTTTCCTCCGAAGCCTCTTACAGTGAGCAGTCAGTTACTTCTAGTTCTGGTATTAAATCTGCAGTGTTTTTAACATTCAAGTGAAAAAGTCCTATTGATAAAATGTTGGCTAGAACAGGTGATCTGGAATACTTAGTCTCGATTCCCAAAAGGCCTAAAAGATATCAAAATTGTTTGAAATTTTTTATTCAAAAATAAAAATGTTAATGACAAGTCCAATGTGTGAGCTTGTCAGCAGCAGTCTCCAAATGCACTTATTTAAAGAGCCATGTATTTTGTCCAGGCCCTGGAAACTGTTGCAATATTACTTTTTTTTTTAGACGTTTACTTCTAAATATAACTTCCCCCACGTTTCACAGAAATGGCAGTTACCTCTCTCCTCCTCATATTTATGCCTTTGTACTCATGTTGATAACCAAACCAAAGACACAGTCGTCAGGAAGAACTATTTATCTGCCCTAAGCATTACAAGAGAGGCAGATGATTCATCCTGACACCTGGGGATGAATTTAAAATAACTGTAAATTGGAGTTGATAGGAAAACGGGAAGCGCATCACATAATTAAAGCTCCATCAACTGTAAGATAAAAACTAAGGTGGGTGACAGGCAGTGCTTTCCCTTTGTCAGGGTGTGCATAGCAATCTCCTTTCTGGATACCCCCCTGCTGCTTGCCCTCTGGGTGAACACCCTTGCAGGCTCTTAATTAAAGTAATTGCATTTTGCTTAGCAAACTAGGATGGTTGTCTTCAGCAGACTAGTCTTGCAAATAAATAAAAGTAGCTCTTTCATCCATTTAAAATATAGAAATGTACTTTTTTAACTTTAAAATAGATAGACCCAATAAATCTTGTCACCACATTGGTATATGAGCATAAAGGTAATTCCAGAGAAAGCATTCTTGAATTATTTATCTTGGGCACCGAATAAATATGTGTTGAATAGATTAACTACTAAAGTTACCATACAATCAAAACAATCATGGATGCGTGTATTATAGGTGTGTATACAACATATATATTTATAATACAGCTTTTTAAATTACTTAACAAAAGAACTAAATCTATACTATTTTGATGAATGGATCAATCATGGCTTTTCTGGAAATCATGGATACTTTGAAAATGCGTTTATTAATGTTTCTGGGGAAATTAAATATATGGATGTACATATATTAACACACACAACTCAACTGCTGTGTGTGTATGTGTGTGTGTATGTCCCTTCCAACAAATTACTGAGGAAGAGAACTATTCTACACTTTATAAAGTATATATGAACCAATGTAGTGTAATCACTTCCCTGGTTGAGTCTCAGAAGGTACTGGAAATTAACATGGATAAAGCTTACTCCAATGAAAATGAAATAAACTTTGGGATGAAGGTAGTCTGAAGTGATAACTTTGGATCCTTGGCCAGAACTATAATAAGCAGGCAGATTTTTCAGAATTTAAGCATGTGCCTAAAATACAAGTAATTTCCAAAAAAGTCCAAGCTAAAAAAAAGTGGGGAGTACAAATTCTCAGAGACAATAGAGTGAAATCTAAGTGACAATAAAGTTAATTAAACAATGAAATGTTTCCTTTTATCTTTTGTTCTCTCTCTCTCTCTCTCTCTCTCTCTCTCTCTCTCTCTCTCTCTCTCTCTGTGTGTGTGTGTGTGTGTGTGTGTGTGTGTGTGTGTGTGTGTGTGTGTCTGGGTTCTCCTTTCTTTTTAATTTGGAGTTTGTACTTATTTTTAATACCTTGCATCTCTGTCTCTATCTATGATCCACAAGAATGTTTTCAAGTTATAAAGTTGAACTGAATTATCTAGCTTACACTGCCAGAAACCAAGTCTAACTTAATGTATTCTAATCAACTAAATGATCTTACAAATGATCAAATTTCAAATTGCTGACCAGTAGAGGAAAGAAGATTGGATTCTTTGTACTTTTTATGATCCAATTAATCTCTGATAGAGCACCGAATTTCTCTCTCAAAAAATCCTGACCTCAATTTCCTTTTCATTCCTCAAATTTAGGAAGAACAAATCTCTAAGAAGACTTGGTTTATGTTATAGAAAAACACTACTAATTACAAGTGTTTGGGCATCAGGGTTTTGATTCATGCCATTGAAGTGGGATTCTAAGCCTTTCTGAGTGACAACAATTAAAACAAAATGTGCAGCTGATTTACAAGAACAGGTTGTAATCGGTTCTAGTATCATACTGTTCCTATTGAAATGCTTCTATTCTATTACATTATAAGATTTTCTCTTATGCTGAAAGGTCTTAAATACTATTATTGTAAATCATAGCACTCTAAATTCCTTTTGAAAGATAAAGATATTTTAATTCTAAAGCAAAGCTCAATTAACATATTAATAGAAAATAACTTACTGTTATTTACTTTTTTATATCAATGACATAATTAGTTGTCTTATTTCTAATACAAATAGATACCTTCCTTTTTGGCTTTTTAACATATTTGCATATATGAAACAAGATTTATTCCCTTTAATGCCATTTTTTTATATACTCACTGTTCAAAAATTCTTCCATTTTGAAAGACAAGGAATTGAGACCTGACCAGAAATTTTGGCAACAGTATCTTGTAAAATCTGGTTTCTATTAAAATCTGCAGTACCATGGTTCTCTAGTCTCAAATCTAGAGTATATATGAAATACAGCCACACCAATGTTTTATTTTCCAAGAAATGATCAACCACACTAAATACATTGTAAATAAATGGAATGTGTAGCAAAATAAACAAACAGCACAGAATGTGTGAATGATGTGTATAAAAACCCTGCACTGCCCGCACAATCTAGGGAATCAAGGTTCAATATATAAATTTTGAGGGTCCCAAACACCCAGCCAATGACAGTGCCTGTTTTATCAGGTTTGTTTAATTGCATTATGCAGGTAATGGCGGCCCGGGGATAGGGGGTGGTGGCTGATTTTACATGAGGGAAGTAGCATGCAAAAAGTGTAAAGGGGGATGTAGGAAATCAAATGTTGACAAGAACACTTAGAAAAGTCCAGTTTGGAGAAAATCTTTCTTGGACGTGATGAAGGAAAAAATACATTAAGAAAGATATACTCAGGCCAGAGCCTCCATATTTAAGCATTCTGGACTTTATTATGTATATTAAGGGGAATTGCTTAAGGCTTATGAGCAAGAAGCTGCTATAATCAGAGGTGCTTCGGGTCTATTAATCTGTCAGTAACATAGTTCAAGATCAAGAGCTAAAATATAAATCTCATTAGCAGTAGAGTTTGTTCAAGCTGGAAACACATCTATATGCAAGAGGGGATTAGATAGATTCTTGTTTTGCTCAGGAGTGTAGGAGAGTTTGTCACAATTTAATGTTTTTATATTGATACTGTGAAGGGCACTTTGTATTTCTCCCACAGACTAACCTTTGTTTCTTCTGTCACAAATAGAAATAATAAAGAATCAGGATTCTTCCTGATTATGGTTTATTTCTTGGAATTTTGTAATGTTCTGCTGCCAGCAAGCTGAGTAGTATGTAACTAAATACAACAGAGGAACAACAATTAACAAACATTCACTGCTTATTCTGTAGTTTGTTATAACTACATAAACATATATGCATATCTTCACACAAAGCTGATGTCTAGTTATTTCTGCAAATGCAAAAAAAGACAAATCGCTAATACGATTAGAGGTTGGTACTTGCTATTCATAATATGCATGGACAAATCCCCCAAAGTTTTACTTTTCTGTCCTTAAACTATAATTTAATATAATTTTATTATGTATATTAAAATTAATCAGTTAACATCATGCCATGTTTAAGATTTATAATGTTCTCTCATAACACATTTGCCTTTGAATATTCTATTGAGAAACCCCTTTCTCTCTGTGTGTCTGTCTCTGTCTCTCTCTCATTCTCTCATTTTCTTTATTCTCTGCAGACACCATCCATCTTCGAGTACTTGAATCCTCCCCAGTTGGCACAGCTGTTGGAAGTGTAAAAGCAACTGATGCTGACACTGGAAAAAATGCTGAAGTTGAATACCGAATTATTGATGGTGATGGGACTGACATGTTTGACATCATAACTGAGAAGGACACACAGGAGGGCATCATAACTGTGAAAAAGGTGCACACCATCAGCATACATAAACACCTGATTGTAGAAAGGAGAGATTTCAATATGTAGTCTCCACGCATGCATTATCCATTCAGAAATCTCACCATAATGTTCAAGTGTAAATTATATCGTGCATGGTCTGAGAAACGTAAAGCCAAAGACCTTGGACATTTTGATCAATTATTTTTTCTTTATTGAAACAAGAAACCTTGGATTTCACAAAATTTACAAGGCATGTTAATATACAGGGTGGGGCAAAATAGGATTACAGTTGTTCATATGGGGAAATAACACTAATTAGTAAATAATAATACAAGAATAAACTCTGTGTTTCACAGTTACAACTATAATATTATTTCTGCCCCATCCTGTATGTGTGGTTATATTTCTGAGCCACATTAATAAAAGCCTTCCATAATAATATTCTCTTAAAGAAAATAGTTAATAGCTAGTGATGTCAATATGTTATCACAGTTGGAGGCACAAAAAGTGGCATACCTTCTATCCAGACGTATGCAGTAATAATTAAGTTGCTAATAAGAATAAATAGCATGGATTGGAAGATAACTTAGTTGTTCACACTTTCCCTTCTACTACATAAATTAAACTTTTCTGTCAAAATATGTTTATTAATATGGTTTAAAGGTAACTAGTTGTTGTTGTTTTATTAGAGTCCGTACCATCATTATAAGAAAGAATAAGACGCAATAAAATTTAGATCCAATGAAAGATCCTAAGCACTCTATGTGTGAAGTGGCCACCTTAGCACTGGTTAATCACAAAACTACCCTGACATTCTATTGCACAGCCCAAGGAACAGAGCCACTTTTAAATGGACAGTAACCGCAAAGGGGAAAGCAGCTTTCTTGTTACTTTTCATGACAGGGAAGTAATAGTCATGCAGGTGGAATCTCAAATAACTGTTGAAAGTTTTATATTAGTCTTCAAAATTTTCTTAAAGTACTGGTTGCCCATTAAACTGAATAACAATATCACTACATAAATTTAAAAAGATAACTGAATTTTTTCTTAGAAAAAATTAGCAATGGCCAACACCTCAACCCTCCCCCCCCTCCCCCACACATAATCTTTCATCCCAACTTTGTCACCACCTTAGGTTTAATCCTAATTTTTCCAAGATTTAAAATTCCATTTTCTTATGTTCTAAGCCTTAGAGTCTAAGGTAACACACATTGAATATATTAAAAAGTAAAATTGAATCCTATTGATGTGCTAATACATTTAAATTACTTTTATTTATTTACAGTTAATGGACAGCTTAGAACTCAATCATGCTTTAAAAATCATACTGTAACTTGGAAGGAACATCTGCTCCATTTTCCCTCACTCAAATTTCATGGTTTATTTTTTTATTAAACAGCCACTTGACTTTGAGAGCCGAAGACTTTACACTTTGAAGGTGGAAGCAGAAAATACCCACGTGGATCCACGATTTTATTACCTAGGACCGTTTAAAGATACAACGATTGTCAAAATCTCTATAGAAGATGTGGATGAGCCTCCCGTTTTTAGCAGATCCTCCTATCTGTTTGAGGTTCATGAAGACATTGAAGTGGGCACAATCATTGGCACTGTAATGGCCAGGGACCCCGATTCGACTTCTAGCACCATTAGGTAATTATGCATATGTCTCAGATGAACAGAAACAGAACTGAAGTAAATACAGAGGTTATGAAATTATATTGAAAGCATAAGATAAGAAGGCCTCTCAATAAGTTGTACATGATGTCTCTATTTTGGGTCAGGCCATGAACAATTTCATAGTTCTCTTTAGTTCTAATCATGACCTTGAGACCAAAACATATCTTGTATCATCTGCTTGTCTCTGTAAAATATTTGTCGCTCTGAACCTTGGTATAGAAAAAAAGGCACAATTTTACTATTGCATCTGTACATTTACAATACAACTAAATCACATTATTTGTGCTTTCAAATTCTTAAAGAATATGTGAAATTGAGAGGAGCGGTAACACTTAAAAATATCATGAGAGCCCTAACCAGTTTGGCTCAGTGGATAGAGCGTCACCCTGCAGACTCAAGGGTTCCAGCTTCAGATTCGACCCTGGTCAAGGGCATGTATCTTGGTTGAGGGCACATCCCCAGTAGAGGGTGTGCAGGAGGCAGCTGATTGATGTTTCTCTCTCATCGATGTTTCTAACTCACTTCCTCTCTGTAAAAAAATCAATTAAATATATATAGTAGTGTTTCAATGCGGTTACATTGTAGTGTTAGAAATCCCCCCATACTCCTGCCATCAAAGCAGAAGTGTTTTTGGTTATTGTTTGGCTTGATCGACAACTATTAGAACATTCCAGGAAGATAAGAGTACATGGCAGCCTGAAAACATATGAGATATGATAAATGCAGGAAAACATGAAAGACTCAAAGTTTTCCTTATGTTTTGTATCATTGTAGAGAAGTACAGATGTCTATATATAGCACTCAGCATTAAAATGACTGTTCACTTTAAACTGTTCGTCTGCCATGTATTTTGGACCTCCTGTGTTTCCCTAATTCTCAGCAGGCAGATTCTGCTTGTCCCTTGTTCCACGCGGACCCATCACACAGGAGTTCACATGGCTGGTGGTTTCCATGTGCCCTGTCCTCTGCCTTCTAAGTTTGCAGCAGTGCGATCTAGAGAGCTTCTGACTTCATGTGCCACCTGACTCTGCAAATCTTCAGTGAAGTCATACTTTATATTATTAACATTACTATTTGATTTATATAATTTTACCCAAATATTTTCTTCTATTCACATACAGCACCGCAGGTTACATATTGTCAGAAGAAACATGTACATCGTAATCATGTAGAGCTACCGTCTGCCAGCATCACCTTCCCATAAATGCCTCTTCTCCAATCCATTTATCTTCATTGAAATGGCTGCATTTTGTAATTTTTTTTCTCTTTGAAACTTTTAAATAACCGACGTACACATTTAATCTTTCTCTTTGAATACTTACCCAGCATTTTCTTGGCATAGCTCCCAACTGACTTTAACAGGCTGTGCTCTATGTTCCTGATTTTAAAATGACCTTTAAAGAAAACCTCAGAAATATAATATTTTAAAAGAGTTCAATTTAAATCTAGTTGCATTGTTAACTGGCAAACATAAAGAGATTTCTCCACACAATGAAATGGATTTTTCATCCTCTTGTTGACTGATAATTATTTTATGTCAAAATATGCCCATGGATTTTTGAAACAAAAAAAATATTTAACCAGGATGCAAGTATCAGGACCAGAAGAAAAGGATCCATTTAAGTATCCTATGTGTAATAGAATCAATAACTGCATTGATTATTAATGACAGACTCTATACCATGAAGGTTGTTGTATATTTGAATTTATGTCACCATGATTTAGAAAATGCAAGTGAACATCCTTGAAAGACCATTGAAGTTAAAAGCATTTTTAAAGAAATAAAGTAGCTATATTAATGCAATGTAATTACAGGATGGATAATATTGGATATGCTATAAATTGTCATATATTGTGGATCTTGAAGCAATAATCACAGGATCTACTTAAAATGTGTTTTGAAAATGATTTTTTAAAAGGAAAAGGAAAATGAACATACAAATTGCCAATAAGTAATTAAAAATTTTAATTGTATCAAGTTTGAAGGAGAACCAGGGTCTCTGTATCTTCAAGATAATTTTACATAGCCCTCTAAATTGTGTCATTATTCCTTTAAACTAAATTACAAAAAAAAAAAAGAAACAAAATATGCATTCATACATTTGGTGAACAAAATGATGTTTTATATTGATTTACATATTGCAACTTCATGTCATGTTTCTATAGAAATAAGGAACCCTATAATTTGCCACTTATGCCAAAGAATGCAACTAATGTTTTTGGATCACCATATCAGATATTCATGTCTTTCTCAAGGAGTTCTTAATCTGTTAAGGAAGATGACTTAGTTTGAGATATAATATTCACTGAGTGCCCACTAGATGCCAAGGGAGATGCTTGGTGTTTTCATGCCTGGTTTTCTGTATGAGATGTGAGATGAAATTAATTCCTACTGCAGTGTGGTAAATGACAGGGATGAGTGGTGAAAGGTACTTTGTGATCGGTGAGAGCAAATAGATTCTACTTCAGGTAATAATGAAACACTCTAAGGAAGGAGTAACATATGTTCTTTCAGAAGTAAAAGAATTTTGTCAGCTTGGGATAGAATTTGTGAATTATTCCAGATAAAGTGACACAATGCTTTGCTTTATTTGTAAGTGGTAAGATGTGTAGTTTGAATATGAAACTGAATTCATATTATGTTAATAGAAAAAAGCTAGAGCTTACCAAGGAGATTTATAAATTATTGGTATGTTCTATTTAGAACTGATTTAAATACATTTCTTTGATTTTGGTAAATATTATACAATTTTGAGACACTACAAGGGAAGAGTTTTATGGCACCATTTAATTATTTGTATTATTACTTACAGAACACACTTTAAGACAATGTTTTATTAATTTTTTCTTTAAAATAAATGACAGTATGGCATAAGAAAAGATATACAATAATTCAATATTACTCCTTGTCTTATCATCTTTGTTTTGACTTTTTAAAATATACAGTATCAAATATAACTTGGGGGTTATGCTTGTTAATTCAAGAACTATGAAACATTTGTAAACCACTACACAACCAATGAGCGGTAAAGCTGTTTGAAACCTTGACCTACAAACCAAAAAAAAAAGCAAAACACAATGCAATTATCCAAAGTATATCAACCTGATTGATAAACCTGCTGTTTGGCTCTAGAATGATATCCAACATAATGCCTTTAATCAATTTGCAGAATACATACATATACTAAGGCTTCATTTTATATAAATGTATAAAAACTTTTATCCCAAACTTCTCTGTTTTAAAACATCTCTGATATATATATATATATATATATATTTTTTTTTTTTCAATGATACATTTGGTCAAGAAACTGAAACTACATAGGTAATCAGACCATGAACTAGAGAAAAAAAAACATAATAAATTGTTGAACTACTACTGTGAGGAAACTATTATTGTCTCCAATTTTCTAAGAAAATGATTTTGCTTCTGGCTTCTTATGATAATTCCTCAACAGAATTCTCAAAAACTAGGTAAAGTCAGTTGATAATGTTAGCATATGCAATACCAGCTGTTTTGTCAGAAAATACCTCAAGGCCTGTTTGATATGGAAATAGATAAGGCATTGGGAAGAGGGGTGTGTGTGTGTGTGTGTGTGTGTGTGTGTGTGATAAATTGATAAAATGATCTGTGTTCTAGATCAATACTATGTACATTCCTCAAATTATTATATATCCCTACATGTGTGTCTTTGCATTTTACCATTTTATCCTACAAACCATCAATAACACTACCACCTATTTTTCTTGGCCCTCTATGTTCAGATTTTCCTTGGATCGTCATACTGACCTTGACAGGATCTTCAATATACATTCTGGAAATGGATCCCTTTATATATCAAAGCCACTTGACCGTGAACTATCTCAATGGCACAATCTTACCATTATAGCTGCTGAAATCAGTAAGATAAATTTTATGGGTACAATATTTAATAGATATTTCTAGTTTCAATTTCATATTGAACATAATTTATTTTTGTTGCAAACATGATTTATATTTTAATATAGGTTTTTAAAAAGTTTCTGATTTTTTTATGTAATAGCTGTGGGTTTAAATAAATTGACATTTTATAGTAACTAACTAAAAATCTATAATTGGGAACTAAAGATAGTCTCTGTTGGGGAAATAATATGTATTAGATGTGTTTCATGGACACTATGAATTAGAATCTGTGCTAGATGTTGGATGTATATCGTTTAATTTTAACAGCAAATATGCAGGTAGATACTATCACTTTCCTTTTACAAATAAGGACACTAAAGTAATTGCAATAATACTAACAAACATTCTGTGCAGGGTATTAGTCTAAGAATTTTAAATTAATTTGCTCTTACCATTTTTATTGACCTTATTCAACAGAGAAGGAAATATGTTTCCAAGGGTTTTAGTAACTTGCCTAAAGCCAGAGTAGTAAAACTGGGATTTTAAATAAGCATTTTGTCTCTAAATCAAATACTTAATTCTTTAACCAAATTTACAAAATTTCTTCCAACTAGTAGCAGGCAGAGCCAGATTTCAGAAACCACATCTCTCTCTAAGAGCAAAAATTCTTGCCTATATACAGGAATGGCTACATAATTTGGGGAGCCCGTTATAAAATGAAACTGTCAGACCTCTTGTTAAAAATGATTAAGAAATTTCCCTTGGCCCCTGTGGCTCAGTTGGTTGAAGCCTTGTTCTGTACATCAAAAGATTGCAGGTTCAATTCCTGGTCAGGGCACATATCCAGGTTACAGGTTCCATCCCCAGTTGGGCATGTGCAGAAGGAAACTGATTAATACTTCTCTATATATATATATTTTCCTCTCCCTCTAAAGTAATTAAAACATTAAACAATTATTAAGAAATTAAACATGGACACAGCAGAGCATTAAAACAACTTTGTAGCCTTCTGAGGGTGAGATCCTAAAGAATTGGTCATGCCCATGAAACCAGCTCTGTCCACACATGCAAACCTGCTCATGGTTTCTGATTCCTGTACTATGATATACATGGAATAGAGCAACACCTTAACTTCTTCAAAAGTCACACTAATAAGGGTTCTAATCAGTGTAAAAAAGTTAGCTTATAAATTCCATATCTGAAATATCAATCTGAATCCACAAACACATATCAAGGTCAAGGTGTTTTAAATATCCATTCCAGGATTTGGAAGGCAGAACCTTGGGGCTGAATACCAAGTGTCTCAGAAATGTGGAACTAGTCCAGATAGATCATCAGCAATGAGTGTAAAGCATCAAGATAATAGATTCAGCTCCCTCCTTGAATCTGGCTCAGAAATATGGGTTAACATAATGATCCATTGTTTCCATAGTGAGTTATAAATGGCTACTCCTTTTAAGACTAACAGAAGTTTTCGTGTGTTTTTTTTTAAGTTTTTCTTTAAAGAAAGCTTTTATTTCTATACTGGATGCCTGATGCACTAAGATTTGGGCAGAATGGGCCTTCCTTACACTGGATGCTGGCACAGCCTTTGCTCTGGCCCAGAGCTGCCTTTCTGCGTTCGCTCCACCTGGAGCTGCCTTTCCTCCTTCCCACCCTGCCCAGAGGTCCTGAGCAACCTGGGCCACTGGGCACCTGTGTATGCAAATTAACCCACCATCTTTGTTGGGTTAATTTGCATACACACTCCTGAATGGCTGGTGGGTGTCAGGAAGTTACAGTCAGTTTGCATCTTTCTCTTTTATTTGTGTACATTTGTCACCATGTTTAGAAGCACCTGATAGGATCCAGTCTGGTTATTCTGGATCCATGTTTGTTTGTCCCTCTGTTGCTTCAAGATCTTTCTTCATGCCAGTGAGCTAAAAATTGCATTTTCCATTTCAGATACTTTGAGAAACTTAACTTCCAAAGCTAGTTGAAAAAATTATGATTCTGTAAAAGGCTAAGCCAATTATATTCTTCTTTTTAAAAATTAAACTTATTTTTTCCCTTAAATGAATCAATCTATGGAGAAACTGCTGGGAATGTCTACCTGCCAAACCACAAGTAGTCAAAGGCCCATTATGCTGTTCCGGTTATTAATGGGAATGAGGGTAAGAGGGAAACAGCACACAGGAAATTGCTTTCACTAGATTTTAAACACTGGGTTTATGGTAACCGTGTCATACACCAAGCCCTAAGCAGGGCAGCATGACAGATAAATGTACTTCTTACTGATGTGTTTCCAGGCTCTTCCTGTAACCGTTTAATTCTGCAGTCCCAGCAGTATATCCCATCACATGGCAAGTGCTACTTCAGGTAATTATTTAGTGCAGTATACCATGAATAACTTACCCGATTCTTCTTTATAAAATTATTCTAGATGCCATGTGAAGAATAAAAATCCTAAAATTAAGGTCACAATCAGGGATCGTAGGACACATTACTGTAGAGACCCATGAGTTCCTCCACCACATCTGAAATTTTAACTATAATCATTGCAATATGTTCTGAGGACAGTGGATCAAAGTTTATGCTGAAGGACTGGCTTCTTACCTATACCTAGTTCCTTATTAGTGGAAAGTCTTGCCCTAAGCAGATAGAAAAGATGTATCTCCCTAAAGCCTGATATTTCTTGATAATGATTTGATTTTCTCTTCTGAGAGGTATGGAAAAGCCTGTGGATACATAGGTACAGGTTCATCTTTGGACATAATTTTAAGATTCTTGACTGCTGATACAGTCTTGCTACACAGACTTTACCTTGATGACTGAAAGACTCAGGTGGTAAATACATGCCACTGCTCTTCAGTGTGCTGCTTCCTGGGAATGCTTTATACTTTTACTTATGCATAGGCTGCAGCATATGCCAGGAGGAAGAATCGGTGCAAGCAGTTGCCTATTTTTAGAATAGGCAACTCCAGGCTTGACCCATTACAAAGCACATTTCCCCTGTGGACTTGGCTTTTCATTGGAAAAGGCTTGAGTTATTTGTGAAGAGCCCAGAGAATCTCTACCTACAGGGGGTGGGAAAAGCAGGCTCACAGTTGTGAGCACGTAGAACACCGAGTTTATTCCTGTATATTTTTTTTTATTAATTATTGTGTGACTTGTTTGCATGACAACTGTAAAGCTGCCTTTGTCCACACCTGCATTGTTACAGAGGAAACTGACATAATGGTGCAGCTTTTTAGATATGAGACTGTCTCTTTCTCTTGGCTCTGGGGCATAGTTAGAAAGATAATTGCTACCCACAAAAGATTTATTTTTAGGTCAAGACTTTGAAAGAAAAAATATTGCTATGTCCACTAACTATTATGTAAGTAGTTTAAGGAGCATGTTCCAGGAAACATGGACGTATCATCCCTTCCCACTCTTCTCCAAGTAACTTTAGGGAGTCAAGGGTTCATGTGCAGATGAGCACTGTGCCTCTGGGTGTTAACAAATGGTCTACAAGCAGGAGAAGGTGGAGAGTAGTGGAAAAGCATTTTTCTCCTCTCTTCACTTTTCCCCTCTTCAAAACCACATGCATTGTAGGAAAGCTAGTTTGATCGTGTGGATGCTTTGTATAGAGAAAGACCATAAGCTCTTAAGTAAAGTAAGGAAACGAAAAAGATGTGATTATGATAATAGAGATGATCTTAATAACAACAGTCAATACCAACAAAGTGAAACTCTGATCAGAAGTTTCATGCATTAACTCATCTAATTTTTCAAAAAACTCTACAAGAAGTCCTATTTTGATTCATGTTGAGTCAACTGCGGCATTAGAGAGATGGAGTAAATTGACCAGGGTCACACAGGAAATGAATGGTGGACATGGGAATCAAAGCAACTCTCTGTTGGGCCCCAGGATCGGAACTCTATAATCACCCGACACAATGAGAAGTAAAATATGCAGCAATAGACTAGATGAAACCAGAACCTGAGAACTGAACACATGCGGGTTCAGAAGACTGAGGTTTGACTGCGTGTTAAAGAGGGCAGGCCTTTGAAAAGTTCTCTTAAAATAAGGAAAAGTACATAAACTTCAACATGGACTTAGCATTCTGCCTGCCTGCCTTCATACTATTTCAGCCTTGTAAATGTCCCTGCTGAGTAATCAGTTCTTACCCAATATTTTTTAAAAGTGCTGATCTCTTTATTTTAGCAACATTATAATTATCTACATGGAGAGAAGGGAGAAGAAATACATTCTTTTGAATAGTGGTACACTCCCTGTTTGCCCGTGACAGAATATTTATCCTTGTACCTAAAAATTATTTAGATAGAATTAGAAAGTCAGATAAATTTCACTCATAATGCATGTTGGTAGAGGCCATTAAATAAGATTGCTGCTGTCCCTCAGCTCATCTGCTCTTTGTCTGTTTGTTTTGCTTTGTTTTTAGCTAATTATCTCCTTTCTTCTTTTATATTGGTCTTCAGCTTAAGTTCACCAAAGTTCACACAGAATTTGAACCATATCCAAAGCCTGAGATTTTGATATCACAAAGGCTGATGAATATAACGTGAATTTAAAATGTCAAAATGCTCTCGGATATCAGTACAAGTATCTAGAAAAAAATCTATAGTGAAGATAATGTAATTATGATTAATATTAGGTTATTAGCCAAGACTAAGCTTAATAGACATTTCTATTGTAAAATTCCATTTTTTGAATTTTTGGAACAATTTCAAATACATGTTTTTTATGTGAAAATATTGATGCTCTTGATTTTAGCATTTGTAGGAAAATAATAATAATTACAATACTGTATGTTACCACTGAGCTAATTTTGTTACACAGAATTGTGCCTAGATTGTTGAAACAGTATTAGTAATAATTATATTAATAAAATAAATTTCATTGTAAATTTCTATCTAATTTGTAAAATTAGTAGCTATATATCGAAATTTCAAAAAGGAGAGTTGAGAGTAGCTATTGGAATACATTTTAGTGACAAAAGTAGACAGGTAAGTTGTAGTGTAACAGCTACCACTTAGGAGTTACCAATTTTGGAGGAGTTACTAATTTATTAAAAACTACTTCTTCAACTAAAAAAAAAAAAAAATCAGGAAAAAAATCCGGAAAGATTAAGTAATATAATGATGTCTAATAAAGCTTTATTAAATATTTGTTCTTGATATATATATTTGGATTGCAAGCCACAATTATAATATGAACTCAATTACACTGCATTGTGCTTTTAAAAATATTTTCCAAAATAATAGTACACTTGAGCCCAATAATAACTGAATTCTTGACTATATAATTAGGCTCTTAGTAATTGTCTTTATTGCATTTGCTCATTAGGTTAGTAGAATTGCCAGGATGCTTATTTGTGTGTGAGCACTTAGTATCCACAGATGCTTATATAAATAAATCTAATGCAAACTGTGTCTTTCTAAACAAATGTTTTCTTTCTCTTTTCTAGACAATCCCAAAGAGATGACCCGTGTGGCTGTTTTTGTGAGAATCTTGGATGTTAATGACAATGCCCCACAATTTGCTGTCTTCTATGACACTTTTGTATGTGAAAATGCCAGACCAGGACAGGTGAGTTCTCCCAGGGTTTAAACATAGGAAGATTTTTAACGACATGATTAAATGTTTTCTTTTCCCAATCTTGTCGGAATGAGAAAGTGGAGATCAAAACAAAACAAAACAAAAAACAGGCACTCATTTAAAGTGCCAGTCATATAATTAAAAACAAACAAATGCTCATGTTTTTAAGGTTGAAGATGTTATAAATAACAGTAAATTTCTAATGTATATAAGTTGTTACTGTTGCCGCAAAAGTTAAAGTGTAAGAATAAATAACTTCAGATTCTTAAAATTTAAAAAAAAAAGGATTAAAAAGCAAAGGAAAACCTCTGCTGCTTCCATTAGATAAATATTGATAACTGATAGAGAGATGGGGAATAAAAGTTGAGAAAAACACAGACAAGTGCATGGGATTGGCAAAACATTTCATCCACTTTTCCCAATGTCTGCAGCCATGGTTTTGAAGTGGGGCTGAGGAATTTTCTCCTTACCTTACACTTGCATTTCATCATTATAACAACACATAAACTGCTTAATGACTTCGTTTTCACCCTTTAAAACATTCTTCCTGCATCAGCTTTGTTTATAACTCTATGCCTCGTCCTCAGTGGACTCATTTTGTACTTTGAAAAGCTCCAGTGTATATGGCTGGAAGAAATGCTCTTAATTGGTTTAAGTGCTAGCTTCACAGAAGGAAGCTGCATGTTATAAATAATTGGGAGTCAAATCTGTTTCACTAAAGAAAGAGGAGCCATGATAAAACTGTAGGGTGTTTTGACATCATCTGATGCTCTTTATAGACATCAGTGCCATTGTTATATTTTTTATGTAGATTACTTTGTGGAATAACTGAGATACTTCCTTCTGAAGATTGTAACAGGAATTCAATCGCCGGTCTATTATTTGAAATGCTAAAATTTGTTCAATCTGATGCATTTTTTTAATTTAAAAGTATTATGGAAATGTTTAATTTGAAATATTTAAGTCACTTAACTACTTCCGACCTACTTCTTAATGAAACAGTGTGTGCCCTAAAAATACCATTCCAAATTGTTTTCTGCTTACCAGGCTCAGCATGATAGAAGTTGAAGCTTTTTCTCTAATAGATAAAATACCCACTTTGCAATTGCTGCATACATTACTTTCTCTATGGTTATTTTATTTTATTTTCAAGAGATATCTTTTCAGAATATTTGAGTCATTATAAATACTTATTTACAAATGTATTCAAATTATACAGATAGAGAGATTGTGGTTGTTTATTTTCCTTATGTTTTCTTTTTTAACTTTAGCTCAGTGACTTTATATTTTTGGACTTTAAAAAAGCAATTGGTACACAGAAGGAAAAATAATCAAATCAAAGATGACTTTAATAAAAAGTAAGCCAATTTTTATGAACAGGATAGGAACAACATGATTAATAAATTTTGTCTAATTGGCTGCATGTGCAATAGTCTCTCCTGGCAGTTATTTATATATATTTTTTATTTTTAATATTTTTTACAATTGATTTTTAGAGAGATGGATAGAAAGGGATAGTTGACACAGAGAAAGAAACATCAATGTGAGAGTGAAAGATCAGTCAGCTGCTTCATGCACATGCCCTACTGGGGATCGAACCCACAACCCTGATAGGTGCCCCAACCAGAAATTGGACTGGCAACCTGTTGGTGCATGGGATGACACCCAACCAACTGAGCCACACCAGCCAGGGTTCATGGCAGTTATCCTAATATATAATGACCCAAGGTTCATAATGACCTAAATGTCCAGATGGATGACCGAGCACCAGACTAGGGTCCCGGTGACATGGAATAAGTCAGTCCTAGGTCCCAGCATCCCATGGTGGGAGTCAGTCCTGGGTCCCAGCCGCCCGTGGTGGCAGGAGGGAGCTGTGGGAAGGGAGCCATGCTGCCATCAGACTGGCCCTTGGGTCTCCTCTTCCCCCTGGCCCGCAGGCCCAGGGAACCAGAGCCATGCTGTGCCGGGACTGGACCCTACCGGAGGGGTTCTGGATTGTGAGAGCATGTAGGCTGGGCTGAGAGACCCCCGAGTGCAGAATTTTCCTGCCTTGGACCTCTAATCTGTATCATAAAAGGCCTGTGGTCGTGCTGCCCTCACCAGGAGGTGCACTGATGGGTCCACAGCGGCTGCAGCGGGCCAGACTTCTGGGTCCTGCGGCAGTTCTGGTGGAGGGACTGCTGGGGTGTCTCGGGCTTCACGGGGCGGCAGACATGGACCTGAGGGTATGTTAGGCCTAAAGGACCCAACATGTGCACGATTTAATTGTGCGCTGGGCCTCTAGTTTTTAATAAGACCAGTTTATTAGACGTCATTTTGGTTGCATAGGCTTAAAGACCATTGCTTAAACTAAACTGTTACAGATCCAATGATGGAATTCTAAGTTATGACATCCCAGCCGGGAAAAATCAAAGTGGTTATTTGGTAAAGTCCTCCTTCACTGATCCTTTCTAGAAATTCATTTGTTAACTTTGTCTTTTCTCTTCCAAAGAAGTAAGAGCCATGTTAGGACTTCTGTATTTAATGGAGTATTTCACTCCACTCAATACTCCTCTGAACCAAGTGTCCCTTAAGAAGAGCATTTGGAACAACAACATGGGAAAGAATTCCACTCACTTGTTGTTGGAACAAAATGAAAAACAAAAAGAAAACTAAGTGCCACCTGCAGCCGCTTCCTTGCCTACTCTTTGTTGTAAGGGTAAAGAATACCTACCCCCATCCAGCCTGGGGAATGATATTGCTTAGAATTGATGTAGCATTAATATTCCCTTCTTTTTTCTGAACTAGGCCATTGATTTTCCATCTCAGAGAGAGAGAGAGAGTAAGAACCTTAGGAGAGAGGACTTGATGATTTTCTTTTTTTATATAGTTTTTCCTCACACTTTTATTCAGTTAAACATATTTTAACAATGTTTAATCTCTATGGGAAGGAAACAGCATTTCAATCTCACAGGAGAATTCCCAGGAAGGAGTGCTGCTTATATTACCCATCCATAGTATCTAAACTCCAGGCCCTCTCAAAGGAAAAAAAAAAAAATTCTGAAAAGGAAGTAAGTTCTTCCATCTGCAATAGAGAAGTATTGGGGTCATAAAAATGTATTGTAATTTGATATAGGTTTCTAACCTGTGATTCTGTCTTATTTGTGCTGTTAATATGAGCTTCACTTCCTTCCTTCTTAGCACTTAATGGAGATATACCAGTGGACCACTGATTTTAAGATCTATAATGCTACTATCTTTTATTACAAGAATACATTTTAATTTAGAATTCTTAAGTAGATATTTATAATTTCTTACAGATATGTGTAAAAATGTGGCTTTTTTTCTTTTCTTCAAAATATATTATTTTGATCCATAAATGTGAGACATCATAGTTTTTATTTTAAAAGATCATTAGTTCTACGTTCACATTCTCTGTGTATTAACCTATTACTCTTTTTATTGGTCTACTATATTTCCTGATATGTTATTTTATTTGTGTCAATTTTTCCTCATCTACTTTTTAGTATAAATCATGTTCAAAGCAATGATCTGATCATAATTTAAGGTGGAATTTTCTTTGTTAGCAGGTAGCTTCTTCTGTTGTCTCTTATAGCAGAAAATCCAGAGTGGATCCTTATAAAATAACCATTCCCCATAGTATGTATATGTTGGATTTTTAAAATATACAATTTTATAGACAGTAAAGATGTAGTGAATGGTTACTGTTAAAGTAGATAATAAAATGTTTGTGTTTCTTTTTTTTTTTTTAAAGGTATGTATTATGTTGTCTATAAAATCTCTACATTTTTAATAGCTTTTTACTTTACTGAGGAGAAAAGTCATAATCAAAATAAATTTAAAAATACGTTCTTACACTAAATATATCCTTCCGGATCAATGTTTAAATATATATGAAATAACCTACATACTTCAAATCCTACGTCTAAATTAATAACATTGCCAAGAATATAATATCACCATGTTTTATTTGGAAAGAATGGATAGTATTTAAGAAAATTTGAGAGAGAGGGGGAGAGAGAGAAAAGATAGAGACTTTGTTAAAAAATCAAAGTAATAATAAAAATGATGAAATAATTCAAATAAAGATAAATGTGTGAGAAAATCAGTGTCTTTAAAATATTTTAGACAACATTGGATGTCAAAAATTACATAGTATAAGGCATATAATACCAGTGGAAGTTTGAGAAATGTGCATTTTTCTCTCTTTTTCAGCTCATACAGACCATTAGTGCAGTAGACAAAGATGACCCTTTAGGTGGACAGAAATTTTTCTTCAGTTTAGCTGCTGTCAATCCAAACTTCACCGTACAGGACAATGAAGGTAAATTGGAGAACTTAATGTGTTCATTGTGATTTTGGGCGACATTAACAAAAAAATTCACCCAAAGTAACAGTAACCATATACATGATATTAATATATTGATCTGGATTATAAAATTTTGTTTTTATCAGATAGTTAATGAAATACTATGGTAATTTCTTCACTCTCTTAAATTTTATAATAATGAAATATGTGAAAAAGTCTCTATATGAGTCTTAATTAAAAGATTGAATCTTTTTTTTAATATATTTTATTGATTTTTCACAGAGAGGAAGGGAGAGGGATAGAAAGCTAGAAACGTTGATGAGAGGGAAACATCAACCAGTTGCCTCTTGCACACCCCCTATTGGGGATGTGGCCGCAACCAAGGTACTTGCCCTTGACCGGAATCGAACCTGGGACCTTTTAGTCCGCAGGCCGACGCTCTATCCACTGAGCCAAACAGGTTTGAGCTAAGAGATTGAATCTTGAAAACAATATAAATAATCAGTTCCCTTAAAGAAAGGGCAGGACACACCAAGAGGAATGAGAAGAAAGAGAAATAACATTAACTTGACATTGATTAGCTTCCTCCTGCACTTCTCATATGGGAATAGAGCCCTGACCAGGAGTCAAACCATGACCTCCTGGTTTATAGGCTGATGCTCCACCACTGAGCCACACCAGCCTGGCGCTGTGAAGGGATAGAATGCCAAAGTGTAACTGCAAGAGCAAGATATACTGTTCTCCTGCATAACACATGAGTTTTATAATGTCTCTGTGGTCAAAAATACTGAAATTATTTTTTGCATTCACAAAAAACGTTAGAAACATATTTTAGAAGAACAGGATATGCTAATGGTTACTATTTTTATTTTTTAAAAAGTTGTACAGCTTTTTTTTTTTTTTTTGAGAATATGTATGGTAATTGGTCTAGTCTAAACAAGTATGTAATTAGAACTTTTTTCCCCCATAAGTCTGTTAAATTAATTACAGAAAAAGGGAGGGCTTTAAAAAGGGAGGGCTTTAAGCATCCCACTACCTACTCTTTCCTGTATGTCTTTTAGACACTAGAGATCAATGGTCTCTGAGCTACACCAATACTTTGAGTTATGTAGCATATTCATTTTAATGGGTGGAAAGCAAAATTGAAAAATATTGATTGGGACTCAGACTCATAAACTTATTGACTACATTATTAATTTTAAAAGTGTAACTGCTATGAAATTTTACCCAATCTTATTTCTGTACCAGTATTGCATTAATGTGTGTGTGTGTGTGTGTGTGTGTATTGTGTGTGTGTAGACACATATGCTCATTGTAAATAAGAAACATTTACTAAGATTTCTTATTTGCTTAATTGCTTGGTATTTATAATATTTGTTTCTGAAAACTATGCTATTATCTATGTCGTCTTGATAAATGATTCAGTTACAAAAATTCACCATTTTGAAACATTTGAGAATTAGTTGGGAATCTAATATATTGGCGATCATAGTGTTGGATTCCTCAACCAATCTCCTTTATCTTATCTGTATTTTAATTGCATTGCATACAATTTATAGGAAACATGGATGTTAGTTTTATATTTCCCATAAACATTGCTTTATTTGTATGTTAAAACCATGGTGATCGGGATGATCTGTTTTCACTGCTCCACGTCATTTGTACTATTTTAACATTTACTTTAGATAATACTGCCCGGATTTTAACCAGAAAGAATGGATTCAATAGACACGAAATAAGCACCTATCTCCTGCCGGTGGTGATATCAGACAATGATTACCCGATTCAGAGCAGCACGGGCACGCTGACCATCCGCGTGTGCGCCTGCGACGGCCAGGGCAACATGCAGTCCTGCAGCGCCGAGGCCCTGCTGCTGCCCGCCGGCCTCAGCACCGGCGCCCTCATCGCCATCCTGCTCTGCATCATCATCCTGCTGGGTGAGAGGCCGCGGGGACATGCGATCCTTACTGTAATGTACCTGCAAGCAAGAAATGTTGCTATTAAAATGCATTCGCCAGACTAACCCCAACGTTTTAGATATGAATCACCCATGGAATGTTGCTTACATTATTATATGTTATCTGATCAGAGTTATCACCACCCTTTTTTTGTTTGTTTGTTTTTAATAATGAAACTGAAAATTAGAGATCTTCAAAATGTTTTCTAAGGCCACACAGTTTCTTTTTTTCTTTTTTTCTTTTTTTAAATATATTTTATTGATTTTTTTACAGAGAGGAAGAGAGAGGGATAGAGAGTTAGAAACATTAATGAGAGAGAATCATCGGTCAGCTGCCTCTTGCACACCCCCTACTGGGGATGTGCCCGCAACCAAGGTACATGCCCTTGACCAGAATCGAACCTGGGACCTTTCAGTCCACAGGCCAACACTCTATCCACTGGGCCAAACCGGTTTCGGCAGATACACAGTTTCTGAGTGGCTGAACCAAGGCAAGGCTAGTGGTTAGTCACTCTATGTATAATTTTTTCAGTACATCTCAAGTTTATTTCCACCTTTTTTTTTTTTTTTTTTTTTTATGGCTGGATGGGGGTCCCACTATCTTACCTCTTCACTGAAATAATGTTCAAATAGTCCTTTTTTACCTGGTTCACTTGTCCATAAAACAAGGATACTGGATTTTATAACCTAGAGCAAATTGATTTTTAACTGCTTTTTGAATTAACAATCAGGTTTAAATTACTCTGTAATTGCGTTATCTTAAAACTATGTATTTCTGTGCCCCTAATCAAAAACACTGTATCTGATGTTTTAAGAAGCAGTGAAATGAAGTTGGATTTTGGAGCCAATCTTAGTAAATTTCATTATCCTCATTATTAGAATATTTTTTTTCTGGGTAAGATTATTTGGTTGACAACCTAAAGTTTAAAAAATGTTAGTCAACATTTATGTGTGCATATGAATACATAAATTTAGGCAACATAAATGTCATAGTTTCTCCCAAACTTGAAGAATAAATATTTTTGTTCTACAGGAAGTGTCCTAATTTTTAAATCACTTTGAAGGTCAAAAACGTTTATCAATGGATTAAGTTTTTTTTTTTGTTGTTGTTGCATCAGAACAGTCTCCTGTTTGCCCTTTTACATAAGCTTCAGGGCAAGTAGTCTGACCACTCTATGTCAACACGAGAAAACATAATACTACTTCAAAAATAATATAATTGTCTTTGTCAGTTTGGACTGCTATAACAAAACACTGCAGACTGATCGCTGAAATCACAGAAATTTAGTCCTCACAGTTCTGAAGACTGAAATCCACGTTCAAGGCACTGGCAGATTCTTTGTTTGGCTGAGGGCATACTTCCTTCTTCGCTGATGACTATCTTTTGTGTCTTCACGTGGCAGAAAGTAATGATCTCGTCTGTCTAATCCCACCCATGAGGGCTTCACTCCTGTGACTCACTTACCTCCCAAACACCCCACCTCCAGATCCCGCCACATTGAGGATTTTGGCTTTAACATGCATTTGGAAAGGACACATTCCATTCATAACTGATAAATTCCATGTTCTTTAAATCTTTGTTATAAGAAGCTAACTACAAAGATATTTCTTCATGCATATTTCTGGTAACATATTTATCCTTCCTTTCCTCAAAACTTCATTTTAAAAGATCATGACCAAATTGAGGTTGGGAAATGAATACAACCAGATGGAATTTGATATCATCTATATTCTACTTTTATGCTATTGTTACTAGTATGATTTAAATAATTATTATTCATACCTTGTTCTGGAATTAGAGATACACATTGAGTGATGCACATTTCCACTTGTGGACTACACTTAAGATGCATCTGGCCAAGGTTTTTGTAGTTAATTCAATGTGTTAATTCTCCCCTTGCCATCATGTGATCCAACAATTATTTTTTATCTCGTGTGTGATATATATTTCCATGGAAAACTTCATAATTTCTAAACTGGTGATGTCTAAGTAATGTGGCCATTCCCCGCTCCCCTCCCTCTAGCAAGTAAGTTATTTTCTAGCAAGTAAGTTATTTTTTTACCATGTTAGGGGGAAAATATATGCAAATCCATCAGTAAAGCTATTTAACAGAAACCAGTACTCCATTTATTGTGAAAAATGCTGCCTTTAAAAAAAAATATTTTTATTGGTTTCAGAGAGAGAGAGAGAGAGAGAGAGAGAGAGAGAGAGAGAGAGAGAGAGAGAGAGAGAGAAGGGAGAGAGAGAGAGAGAGAGAAACTTCAATGACTTCAATGATGAGGGAGAATCATCAATTGGCTGCCTCCTGCATGCCCCCTACTGGGGATCAAGCCCACAACCCCAGGCATGTGCCCTGACTGGGATTTAAAACATGACCTTCTGGTTTATGAATGAATGCTCAACTACTGAGCCACACTGGCCAGGCAATGCTGCCTTTTTAAATAATATATAAGGATGTAAAAAAAAAAAAAAAGTGGACATCTATGTCACTACTTAATGCAAAGTATACATAATGCCTCTACAGTAAAAAAACTACCTTTAAACAGTCCTTAGGAAGATAAAATAAGCCACTGGATTTGAGAAACGGTTTTAAAGATAAGTTAAAAACTTAAACTCTACCCATACTAGCTAAATCCATTAATACCCCTATAAAAAAAAAAAAAGAAAAAGGTCAAAAAGTACAAAATTAATCTTAAATTCTGACCTGTCCTGGAAAACCCATTACATTCCTACCGCTCATTCTTTATATGGTGTCACAGGCGGATCCTTGAATGGATCTTTTTTTTTTCTTTCTCTCCCAAGTCATCGTGGTGCTGTTCGCAGCCCTGAAAAGACAGCGGAAGAAGGAGCCTCTGATCCTGTCCAAGGAGGACATCCGGGACAACATCGTGAGCTACAACGACGAGGGCGGCGGCGAGGAGGACACGCAGGCCTTCGACATCGGCACCCTGCGGAACCCCGCGGCCGTGGAGGACAAGAAGCTGCGGCGGGACATCCTCCCGGAGGCGCTGTTCATCCCCCGCAGGACTCCCACGGCGCCGGACAACGCGGACGTGCGCGATTTCATCCACGACCGGCTGCAGGAGCACGACCTGGACCCCACGGCGCCGCCCTACGACTCGCTGGCCACCTACGCCTACGAGGGCAACGACTCCGTGGCCGAGTCCCTGAGCTCCCTGGACTCGGGCACCACGGACGGCGACCAGAGCTACGACTTCCTCCGGGAGTGGGGGCCCCGCTTCAACAAGCTGGCGGAGATGTACGGCGGCGGGGACAGCGACAAGGACTCCTAACCCAGCGCATCTCTTCCGTCTGTCCCCGCGGGAGGAAGCCAGCTTGGCCAGCGCCGTGTCCACTTCGCAGTATTTGACATCCAGGAGAGGTTTCCTGCCACGCAGCACAATCCCTCCCCTCCCGCCCCACGCATTTGCTTTCTTAAATTTGTTCCTTAATCACATTAATTCTTTCCCCCGTAGGATGTCTCATTGGAATATACGTATACGGCATTTTACTTAATCACTTCCAAGAGCCAAAGCTATGGAAAATTCAGTGATGTCCATTTTAGAAAATAAAAGGTAATAATTTTCAGAACCGTGAACAGGATAGGACGTCTCCCTTAAGCCACCCCTCACACAGACAAGCCGCTTCTGTTAGATACACGCCCTGCCCTTGCAAATGAAGCTTTTCAAAGAGGCGAAGACACATGTGAAGGTATATATCCTGTCCTGTACATTCAATTAAATGTACATGTGGTGTTAGTAGGTGTGATATGCAACCCGGTATACGAAAAACGTTTGTGCAATTTCATTTCATCAAATTCTATCTGCTAATGTTTTATATTTATATTTTTGTATTTATTTTTAAAAAAATAAACCAGTTTTTACAACTACATTGTCTCCAGCTTCTTTTTTTTTTCCCCCCTAGGAAGGAAAGGTTTCCCCCAGGCTAAATATCTTGGTACAAAATTGCATGGAACACACAGGTAAGAACACAAAGTCATTATCCTTGCTGTTTAGAGCTCTGACCAAATCCATATGATGTAGAATCAAATTGAAAACCCTTTCCATTGAGTTTTGTCAATGTGTGAATTAAATGTCATAATCATTTGTAGACCATGTAAAACATTCCCATGCAAGCAAACTTAGAACATGGACATCCGTATGCTAAATATTCCAAAATGCCAGCCATGTGGTTACTTCGTTTTGTACATATTCACTAAAATAATGTCTGAAACATTAAAACATTTATTTTTGTATGACATTTTTGCTATGGAGATTCATAGGCAATGAAGTTCAGATGGATTTCAGACTGAAATAATCCTTTAATGGAAAATATATTCACCTCCCATGGTGACTTTGAAAATGCCTAGTGATGAGAGTAATAATGCTGAATATTCCAGTAAGATAGAGCATTGCAATTATATAAAATGTTCAAATTTTGCATATTTATTTACTTGCAAAAATGTGTATGTTTGTGTCAATGAATGGTTTAATACAAAGCAAACAGTAACAACAACAAAAGCCAAACTGGCAGTTAATTATTCAGAGATCCTCCGATCTTAAGGCCAATGGATTTTAACTTATCCCTCCTTTCCCAAGCTCCAAACAAGTTCATTTATACATCATTTGGGACCACTTTTCTGGGCCTACCCTAAGAAGTCACATTAAGAAGTCTCATTCCCTGCTAAGTATATTGTAAACAATACCAAGGATTCGTGTTTTCTCTAATTAGTGAGAACGCTATGCTTCTGGAGTGAGTCAGAGTGCAATATTGACATATCCTTAATGCAGAATTAATTATTTCCATCTCCTTGAATGATTTTCTTTCTCCTAACTTCCAGGCTGAAAACTCACACATCCATCTGACTACAGACATGTGAGTTTGCATAGTAATCTAATTATGAAAGAAAACCTATTACAGTCACACTTTAAGTCTAAGCGGCACTTTAGATCATAATAAAGCCTAAGATGATTTATTTTCTATATTCCAAGAACCTGTTTATGTACCCAGAAGGCTGGCTGTAAAAAGTTCAAACTTTAAGGAAAAATAAAGGTTTAATCCTATATACTGAACTGAAGGAATATAAAACCCTCAACATCCCAATAGGATTATCCATTCAAATAAAGTCAGCAAAAATAATGAAAATGATAAAAGAGGGTGTATATTATGAGCATTTCACGTTAGTTATGATTCAAAATATCATACTCATTTTATTGACAATTAGTTTTTAAGTTTCCAGCATTAGCTATTTTACTTGATATTAGATGTCAATAATTAAAGTTCTTATTTGAATATCTTAATTATCATCATACCATTCACACTGACATTAACTTACTCTGTTATTTATTTTATTTGTCATCCACTGTTAGAAATTTCAAGAATTGTATAAGTTATCTCTGTCACTGTCCAAACCGTGATTACAAAAATTCTCTTTAAGGAGATTGATTAGCAGAATTATTTCATAGTATAACAATTATATTGTATAGAAATCATTTTGCAATATACCAAAATTGTCCTCAATAACAAATACCTAATATATTTTTAATGAAGGTAATATATAATTAATTTCATAGAGACCCTGAAATTAAAAAAGTATGCCTATAATGAATGACCTGCTTAAATTTCCTCAATAGTCTTTTTTGCATGATGCTCTCCCAAAGAAATGTCCAATATGCAGATTATTCTATTTCCAATTTTTTTTCATATGGGAAGTGGGGAAACTTTCTGTGTCATGTTATTGAACTCATCAGACCACTGTGGACTTTTTTTTATGTATTCATCCATTTATTCCTTTTCATCAGATATTTTGAGCTTCTATCATAAAAATCAAAGAGTTTTCTAAGCCCTAGAGATATAATAAATTATATATAAGTATGTAATTCCTTATTAGTAAAAATGAAAAAAGGGCAAAATTGTTATCAAAACACTCAGAAATTATAACAAAGCATCTAACTTTTATTATTATTACTTTTTAAAAAGAAAAATTATTCTCATCCTTTTGTATGTTTTAAATATTCAGATAAGTGAATAAAATGATTTATAAACCTTTGGTCAGTAGAAATGATGATTAATTTTCAATGATTCGAGTTTCAACAAAATATTAAGAAAAAATTACATAATTATAAATTTTTCCTTATAGGCTGAGGTTTCTCTATATACTAGTATGTCAAGTGGATACTTTCACCCAAACACAAGAGTTCCAGACACCTTTTGTTAGACTTCAATATATACACTATGAATAATTAGATATGTGGAATAGTCTAAAATAAATTTATGATTTAGGATTGAGAATTTGGTATATCTATGCTCCGGGTTCACTTATCACTATATTTACCTAAGTGTCTATGCCTTCACCAGCGACCAGGCACCCTGATGCCCATCTGTTTCCTGGCACTGATGTACACCCGCTGCCTTGTGTGTGGACCTGGGAGGGCATCACTGGGTGGCGCTGCAGGACTGTTTGGTCAAGCAGCAGCTATTGGTGGCCTTAAAGGGAACCTCCCAGACTCACACATCCAGATCTGCTAGAATTGCACCCTGTCCTGAAGTTTGAAATAAAGTAGGCTCTTGATCTCCTTTGATCCCCTGGCCAGTCTGTTGGGCCGTTCGGTGCTCGGAAAGAGCGCAGTATTGGCCCACAGAGAGGGTTCGGGCTTCCGCTTTAGTTACCAGGTCAGCCTGCGGGTTGTCAATAGCGTAGAATAGTATTTTGATCAGAGCACACTAGAGAGCCCAGTATTTCCCCTTTTCTTTCAAAGCCAAGTTCAATCCAAGACTTGTTCTGGATCCTACTTCTTCTTGCAAATCCTACATCTAAGAAGTTAGATTTGTTTCATTTAAAAATTATACACAGAAACTTTCTACTTCTTACCATTTCCATGCCCTGGCCCAAGACATTGATACAGTACTTTTTCTCTGCATAATTAGGAGCAGTTAACTTCATTAACTGGTCTCTGTCCTATCGCCTTGGCCCACGTACCCTCCACTCCCAAAAATTGAGGTCAATTAAATATTTTCAAAATGATTTCCCATTTGATTGTGCCCTAGTTTTAAATGCTATTCCTTCCTCGTTTTACTCAGGGTAGAAGACAAAAATCCTTAGAATGTCCTTAAAGTTTTTCCATACTCGTTTGACCTCTTCTGTGAGTGGTTTACTGGGCTCCAGCCTCTGGCACATTACTGTTCCTTTCTGCCCTCATGTGTTTACATTGAACATCCCTTTCCCCAGCTTCTGTCCTTACTTCCTTCTAGTTCTTTATCAAATGCTATTTTTAATAGCTGTCTACCCTATCCACCCTACTCAGAGTTATAGTATTTCCCTAGACTTGCCCATGCTCTTAGAAGACTGTATTTTGCTCCCTAACAATACCACTTTTTCAACATGTTTTCGACTTACAATTATTATTCTCTGTCTCCATCAAACAGGCTGTGAATTTTATGAGAGCATATATTTTGTCAATTTTGTTCATTGTAATGCCCAATAAACAGAATTATGTCCATCTCTTTAGGTATGCAATAGACATTTATTAGAAACTTCAATTAATACTATATCTTTGGATTTATCATATATTATGCTTATTTTTAAATATGTATGTGTATATACATATTGTATGCATATGTTATTTCTACTTCCATTTGCTGGTAAACTACTCAAAATTATAGGATATATCTTAGTGATTATTTTTTTAATCAATTTCTAGGAAACCTTTTTTTTCAGGGCTGGTACAAGATAAATAAAAATTTATCTGGTTGTTATTTAGCTAACAATTATATTGGCCAATTGTTTCAGAAGAGTAGAGATAAATCTTAAAAGACACAAAAATCAGAGAAAGACAAAACATTATTTTAAAGTGAAGCTATTGAAAATGTGTTTGGGTTATTTGCAATGTGCCAGAGATTATGACAACTGAAATTTACATAAAATAAAATAAAGTAAAATAAATTAATGCTGTTAAGATTATTATTAACTAGAGGCCCAGTGCACAAATTCTTGCATGGGTGGGGTCCGGCTAGCCAAAGTTGGGCAGTAGGTGGGCTGGCCTCAACCCAGATCAGGGGTGGGGGGCAATCTGGGTGCAGCCAGCCAGGGGGAGGGGCCACAAGTGGTTGGCTGGCCAGCCCCATGCCCTGGTCAAACTCCCGGTTGAATTCCTGGTCAAGGGGACAATTTGAATATTAGCCTTTTATTATACAGGATATGCAAAGAGTACAGCCTTCAAATTTACCTAAGGGTAGACTCTAGAGAAAGCTTGAACCAAGAACCCACATCAAAACCAATAAAAGAAACTGAGAGAATTTATATGAATGAGACAAGGTACTTACTTAGAGCCAAAAGTAAATTTTTATGGTTTAAAAATTAAAAATTACATATATATGAATATATATGTATATATTTGAGGCCCGATGCATGAAGATTCATGCAAGAATGGGCTTCCTTCCCCTGGCTGCCAGTGCCACCTTCACTTTGGCCAGAGCCACCTTTCTGCCTTCTCATGCTTCCTAGATGCCCACAGTGGCTGGGGTAGTGCAGAACGCCTGCATCATCACCATGGTGATGCAAGCATCCTGTCCTCCCCACTAGCCACTTGGGCATCTGTGTATGCAGATTAACCGGCCATATTTGTTGGATTAATTTGCATACTCCTGATTGGCTGGTGAGTGTCATGAAGATACAGGCAATTAGCATGTTACTTCAATATATGAAAAAAGTAACTGTAGCGTGTTACTCTTTTATTATATTTTATTATATATACTATATATATAACTTTCATTAGCACTTTCATGATTTCTTTAAGGCTACAAATATAGTATTTTTTTTTAAAGATCAGCAAAACTACATATATTATCTAGTTCACTCAAACATTTATTATACATACTAGAATTTGCATTCAACTTTTCTGATATTCTCATTATTTCTTTAAGGTTTTAAAAACAGTATTTACTTCCATGATTGACTCTTTATTTCAATTTTAGATGTGGAAATCAGCTAAGCACAAGAAGAGGTGAAAGGGGACTTTTCACAATTTTAATTAGTGAGAGCAAAAAACAAAACAAAGTAAAGATACTCTGAACAACCTTATTACCTACTATTACTATAAATGGGGTTATTGTAGCATTTGTATACAGTAGCACAATGAGCATTCTTTATTAAAGGATGTATATAGGGAAGGATTAGTGATCAACAAGAGCATAATAGAAAACTAGTAGTCAGCATGTGCAAAGTCTTTTCCAGCTGTGAAATTTTCCCGAGTTTGGAACATGACATTTACATCGCCACAGGAAGGAGAGCGCTGCTCCATTCCCAGATTTATCTGAACAAACCTCCTACACAGTGTGAAATATTCAGCAGCCTTCCTGCGACTCTTGTCATGATCTTTCCCTCTCTTCGTTTTACATTCAAAAGGATTTTAAATGAATTTCTTTTCATCAATGTGTAAAATCCATGCCCCTGTGCCACAGTTTATGTTTATTTCCATTATCTCCACAATAATATAGATTAAAATAAATATATCCTAAATGATTTTGCTCATGTCAAGGTATCTTTGTAAAACAGCCAAACTTAGAGATGGACTCTGGCATATTCTCCTTTTTTTCTTTCTTTCTTTCTTTCTTTTTTTTTTTTTTTTTTAAGAGATGATGCTAATATTAGACAGTTATTATTTGTTTGAAAATATATTTTTTCTAATTTTATTAAGATATCTGGCATAAAACATTCCACAAGCTTAAAATATACAACATAATGATTTGATATATGTATATGTCTTAATTATATAACTTGCAAGTTTCTGTTTCTTTAAAGAGTTAAATTTTATTATAAGCAGAATATGAGTCTACATTTGTAATAACTGAGCATAGGAAATATTCACTCAAAAGGGCATAGGTACTTAAGTAGTTCCAGCATGTGGAGCATTCTGTTGGCAGATCTGTGCAATTTATATTAAAGCAACTCCTTGAATTTTAGGTTACATTTGGTTAAACACTTAGATCTAATAAAATTCTAGTTCTAAACAACACATTGGACACCTAAGTAGGTATTTTACATAAATACTTGTTGAGTGATTGATTAATCTTGGCATTCTAATACTTTGTTTTCTAATTTTGGCACTGTGGGAAATGTCAGAATCCATGCCTTCCCTACCCTCAACCAAAAAGGCAACATGTTTCATTCATATTTGAAAAAGCATATTCTAGAAATGTCACAGTAACCTTTTAAGATGACGGTGTCTGCCTAGGAATTCTTGACAGCAGCTATGCACAATTATGCCAGCTGTATATTGAAACTTTCGTACATCGTCTTTCCAAAAGTGATAGCCTGAGCAGACAGCCTGGAGGTGACAGAAGGGAATGCACATTTGATGCACTCTTTTATGAACCTTATTT
This sequence comes from Pipistrellus hanaki, assembly GCF_964339955.1. NCBI lineage: Eukaryota > Metazoa > Chordata > Mammalia > Chiroptera > Vespertilionidae > Pipistrellus > Pipistrellus hanaki. The sequence goes on along the minus strand of NC_140506.1, from coordinate 18,018,375 downwards.
TTGAGCCAGAAATAGAAAAAATAAAATCCAATTTCTGGTTCACTTATTGTCAACGTGAGTAATTTAAGTGACTTAAAGATAACCATATTATCTCAGATTTTCTATCTGTGAAGCTAAGATCTCAGTGCATTACTAACGAAGAATATTGAACACTATTAATTTTGTGCTTGATAGTCATTGATATAATTGCTCAATGTTATTGAAAGGTCAGAAAGAAGAAAGAAAAAAAAACCGACACAAAGGTTATTCTCCAAATTACTCAAAAAATAATCATGCATCTTTTTTTTAAATATATATTTTATTGATTTTTTACAGAGAGGAAGGGAGAGGGATAGAGAGCTAGAAACATCAATGAGAGAGAAACATCAACCAGCTGCCTTTTGCACACCCCCTACTGGGGATGTGCCTGCAACCAATGTACAAGCCCTTGATTGGAATCGAACCTGGGACCTTTCAGTCCACAGACCAACGCTCTATCCACTGAGCCAAACCGGTTTCAGCTAATCATGCATCTTTTAAATCGTTAACTTAAGGACAGAAAATGTCGTGATTAACAATATCTTTAATGTGAGTTCTTGGAAAACTTATACATGGAATTGTAATGTTGTAGCTAGTTGATGATGGTAGTAACCATTAATATGATAAAGATGATGATGATGACAGTGATTAAAATGTATGTGCCCATTTTATGCCAGGGATTGTTCAGTGTCTCACATATACTAACACATTTTATTGTCACAAAGACTCTGTGAGGTGAGTACTTTTATTATCCATATTACATATTAATAAAATACAACTAAGAATACATAAAATCACCCATTATTCTTTCGACATAATGGGCACGGCTTTAAGGTTAGTGCTCTTAAAGCTAAGTCTATTATTGATAAAGATAAAATAAGAAATCATAATATCTTTGGGAGTAATGACAGTGAGGAGATTTCTGCTAACAGAGTTATTATGGAGAATGAACCTTTTTAATGTGTCCTTAGCTTTACAACTAGTATGGGCCATTGTCTGATCCAATACAATCTATGTAATTCTTATCTCTAAGCAATTTGGTAGGGGCTTGTCTCTAATGTATTTGGGTCACATTGCATAATCCACCCTCTATCTGGTTGCAGTGTGGAAGATGGCAAGATATTAAAAAAAAACAAAAAAACAACAACATTTCATAATGGTAAAGGGAGCATTTATCTGGACAGAGGATTTGGATTCTGTTCTCTCTAGTGTCAAAGCAGTGTGGGCTCCCTTTTGGGTGCCTTTGGGTATCCTAGCAAGAGTGTCCTTGGAGGAGACTGGTAGTTGGTGTGGCGGATTTGAAGACCCAAGGACCAGCAATTAAGCAACATGAAAGCTTGGGGTAAAATATCCATTTGTGGGGACAACTTATTGTTTAAAAGCTTGATGACAATATATTTGAGTTGACCGTTGTGTCTCTAAGTCTGGCTGCTTGGGGCTTGTAATCAAGGAGGAAATTCCACAAGGTTCCATGTTCTGGAGCCTATGAATGAAGAGTTTGGGAGGTGAAATGGGTAGCTTCATTTAAATCTGGTTTGCCAAAGGAGATGAGCACACTCTTGATCGAGAAAGAAGTTACAACCCTAATCAGTTTGGCTCAGTGGATAGAGCATCAGCCTGCAAACTGAAAGGTTCTGGATTTGATTCTGGTCAAGGGCATGTGTCTTGGTTGCGGGCACATCCCCAGTAGGAGGTGTGCAGGAGGCAGCTGACTGATGTTTCTAACTCTCTATCCTTTTCCCTTCCTCTCTGTAAAAATCAATAAAATACATTAAAAAAAAAAAAAAAAAAAAAAGGAAATTACAAGGTAGCATCCAGCATTTCTGGAGGGAGCATCCAGCAGACTCCAGAGAAAGTATCACTGATGGTGGTTGTGTACCTACCAGCTCCAGCAGAGGGCAGCAGCGGTCCGATTAAAGCAATTTGCCTTCTGAACAGGATCTGTCTTCCAGCGCCCATGTTCCCACCTGGGGGCCTTTGTTTGGGAGCAAAGAGGGCAATTCTTTGCCACCACTTTGAATAGAGCTGTGTTGTCCCCAGGCTGTATTCCCAGTCAATGAGTGCTATCACTCCCCTAAGGTCTGATGCAATATGGGTCCATTCTACTAGTAGGTATGGCATCTCTGGAGGATCCTTAGATCTAGTATTCTAGGAGGGAGAGGTCCCACCTGGGAGAGAATGAGGAAGCAATTTCCAGCTTAAGGACATTCCCTTAAGGTCCACTACAAGCAAAACTAAACCCATCCTGGTCCATGGTAGACAATTTCAATAGATTTATTTAAGGTTTTAAAAATGATTTCTAAAGCATTTTTTTTTTTTTTTTGCATCATAGCTTTATATATTCACTCTATTTGTTTTGTTTTCTTTAAGAACCCCAACTATATCTCTAATTACAGGTAATAACATTTTGGTAGTATTCTGTTTTAAAGAATATTACAAAAAATGGTGTGTGTGTGTGTGTGTGTGTGTGTGTTTCATTACTCGTTGCTCTTATGCATTTGGGGGAGAATATTGGAAAAGAATCAGATTCAAGCAAACACTATTTCCTTCAGAGCCAAAGTTCTCTTGTGAATCATTCTTTACCACCAAAGGGCTAATATTTCCTATTGCTCGATAATGCAGAGTGCTAGTAAAGATGGATTTTAGCAGGGGCTTTAATGTGATAAAACCTACTGTACTGTCACTTTAAAAATATATGTTTTTTTTATTGCTTTTTTAGAGAGAGGGGAAGGGAGAAGGATAGAGAGATACAAGATCAATGAGAGAGAAATATCATCAATAGGCTGCCTCCTATACACCCCTTAGTGGGAATCGAGCCCACCACCCAGGCATGTGGCATATGCCCTGACGGGGAATTGAACTGGTGGCCTCCTGGTTCCTGGGTTGATGCTTAACCACTGAGCATACTGGCTGGGCTACTGTCACCTTTTATTTATGCAAAGTCTAAGTACTTGTTGAGACTGGCTTCAGTAAAACTAAAATTATTTAAGAAAGCAAATGTTTCTTTAGAACTAAATAGAATTGCTATCATTAAAATATATCAGAAGTAGCAAAAAGGCAAAACAAAATGCCATATGCAAATTTCTATTTTCATATGCTAATCAAAAGATCGCGCCACAATTATTTCCCATCTCAGTTTCCAGTCGCAATTTCCTCTTTGAGTAAGAGGGCTTTGAACTAGATGATCACTCAACAACTGTGCTTTTATGCTTAATACCTTTAATTGCTTTTTATTTCTAAACTGCTTTTTGTTCCCGTTTCATGTTTTGAATATTCTTTTTACTTTTTTAAATATTATACACACAAATACATGCACAAACCCGCACACATAGACATGCACACATGTTACTTCTGTGTGTGTGTGTGTGTGTGTGTGTTTACTGATGACTTACTTTCCTCAGCAACTTTCACTGTGATTGTCTTTCTTACTCATGTGTTCATTTCTAATGTTGATGGATTTTTTTAAACTAATAATAGCTAACTGGAGGTAGGAGATGGGTACAACTGTAAGCCCTGTCTTGTGTTCTTTTAATTAAAATTACAGCATATTTTGAAACTTTTGTTTTATTGCAATTTACTATGGAAAACATATTTTCCTAAAATATTTTAATAAAGTAACAATACTTGCATTTACTTTAAAAATGTTCATTGAGTGCCTATGAAATACCAGGCATTGATGCAATCTGACTGTCTGGGTATCAGGATTGAGCAAAACAGACCAACATCTGTGTTCTTATGGGGTAAACATTTTACACAAGTCAAATTAACATTCACATACATTGCCCTAACTGGTTTGGCTCAGTGGATAGAGTGTTGGCCTGTGGAATGAAAGGTCCCAGGTTCAATTCCGGTCAAGGCATGTACCTTGTTTGCAGGCACATCCCCCGCAGGAGGTGTGCAGGAGGCATCTGATTGATGTTTCTTTCTCATCAATGTTTCTAATTCTCTATCCTTCTCCCTTCCTCTCTGTAAAAAATCAAAAAAAATATATTTAAAAAAAGCATACACACACACATTTGAAAAGAAAAACATAAATATTTCATGAAAAAAACTACTCATAGTCAATCATGTGATACACTTGCTGTTTCAATTCACTTTCATTTTACTTAAGCACACTCATTGCGGCCCACTAAATGGTTTTGTGAACTACAGATAAAATGGCTAACAAACTGGAAAACACCCTATAATGAGGGATGATAATTTACCATCACTGCTTTCCCAGGTACTACATAACCCATAGACTGCAATTGTCCTTTGTAATTGACAAGCAGCTTGAAAACAGTGCATGCTGGGAGGTAGATTGAGAATAACTGGAGGGAAGACACAGACATCCTTACTTTACTCATTGCTGGTACCTACTTATCCAAGTGGGCTCCTATTCTTTGTTATGTGGCATTGGCTATGCTTTCTTGTCTTCAGTGAGCCAACAAGTAGGCTAAGTTTACTCTTGGTCAATTTGCAAGGGAACAAAGATACAAATGGTATAATTTCCTGAGTCTGTCCTCTATCGTTATTGGGTGGCTTCTTGTCCACTCCCATATTTTGGGTTTTACCAAATATATGTGTTAGCAGGTTAAAAAAAATGATCTGGGAGAGGTTGGAAGAGGCAGCTGGGGCCTGGAGGAAGTGAGTGTGAGACAGTGGAGGTGGCAGGCCCCTATGTGAGCAGGGAAGATTCAGAGCCCTCCAGGATGTAGTCTAACCCGTGGCATGAGATCTGGATGAAGGAGCCTTATAACTTAGAGATACATATTTTGAGACATGAAGGAGGGGATGATTTGCTCCTTGCCTAGGGGCACTCAAGCCTAGGGATATACATCCTCTACATTCCAGAATATTGAGGCACTCTGTTTGATCTCAGGCATCTGAGCTGCGGGGTCAGAGCACTGGGTTTGGTGGTTTTGACTGGCCTGCTCAGGTCCTCTCTGCATGTATCTCTTTCCTACAAATAAATCCTTGCCTGCTTTTGCTGCCATTTTTCGTCTCTTGTTCAAATTCATTCCTAAAAGCATGACAAGAACTGGGGGTGCAGAGTGCTGTCTCTGGCCAAAGGTTATCTCTGCAGAGACCACCGTCACCACTGCTGACATAGGCAAGTGTAATCCCCACCCTAATTAACCTGCAAAACATTTTCATCTCTGCTGTGTTTCTCAGTTTCTGTTGCATCCACTCAGCATTATGTGAGCTACTGCTTTTTCATGGATATGATTTATATTAAAGATGTTAGCTTGTAGACCTAGGTCACTGAAGGTGTTTATCGTGACTAGGTGTTGAATTTGGCACATGCTTTTCCCACACTCACGAAGATGATAATATTGATTTTACTCTTTATTCTGTTAATGCAGTAAATTACACCATTGATTTTGAATTTTTAACACATTATCTAAATCATTCATATATGTGAACTCATTTAATTCCCATAACATCTCAGTGAGGGAAGTACCCAAGGCCACATGGATAATTGTATAATAAGATTTTTAAAAAATATATTTTATTGATTTTTTACAGAGAGGAAAGGAGAGAGATAGAGAGCCAGTAACATTGATGAGAGAGAAACATCGACCAGCTGCCTCCTGCACATCCCCCACTGGGAATGTGCCCGCAACCAATGTACATGCCCTTGACCGGAATTGAACCTGGAACCTTTCATTCTGCAGACCGATGCTCTATCCACTGAGCCAAACCGGTTTCGGCTGTATAATAAGATTTGACACTGTAAATTTAACACGGGAATCTATGCTCTTAACCACTCCTGTATTTAACAATACTAGTAATTTTTGTTTATCAGTCACCAGCACACAAAATCTATATTACAAATTAATATAAGTGCTTTGAAGTTTTTAAATATAAACAACATAGCAAAGGCCAACTCTTTCTAAAATCCCCTCTAAGTCTGAGTATTTGGGGAGTTGAAACATCCAATCTCAATAGGGGGGGCGGGTGTAGGTGGGCTTGCAGGAGGCAGCCAATTTATGTCCTCTCTCAATAGCTATCACTCTCCCTTCTCTCTCTAAAAAAAAAAAAAAAATCAATGCAAAAATCTTAAAAAAGAAACAAACTAAGACAAAGACAACAAGTTTATGAAAAAACATATTCATTTTCTCCATTAAAAGCAGACCATTATTTTAACTGATACAATATGCTACACATAATGGAAATGTACATAATTTTGAAAATGAAAATTCAATCTCCAATGTTGTTGGATGACTCTTTTTATACATGCAATATCAAGAGACATCTTTTTGAAGACTTTTAAATTATATTTATTCTAAAATCTCCAATTTTCTCTCTTCGTTCTGTTTAATTCACCTGGTTTAGTTTGTTTCTTTTGTCTCATTGTAAAAGTGTTTTTCCAATATTTGGGTGACTTGTTTAAACTATTATTATCATCATCATTGCTATTAAATCCTATTCCACTTGTAACTTCCTGTGGTCTGTTCCCCAATGTGGCATAAAATGGACAGAATGTACCGCCAGTACCGAGTGGTCCATACCAGAATGGTTGCTTGGGGATATGAGCTGTTCCCTCACTCCTGGTTATAATTAGCTCCCAAGAACATGTCTCTGTGTCTTCAAGCTCAGCGCTGACACTCCCTGCTCCAGCTCAAGATGAAGTGCCACTAGTGCTGATTCGGAGCAGAAATTGGAGGAACTCAAGTGGTCTAACTGTTTCAAATCTATGCTCCCCATTAGTCTCCTTGACAACAAATGCTCCCAAGTCCTATGCTGCGTCTTGCGTGTATGGACTCGACCTGGCATGCTCCAATCTTCTGCCCACGTTTGCAGCAATTATCTGTTGTCCGTGTTCCAGAGTGGTTTCTTCACATTTGATATCTGAGCAACCCAGGCATGTGCCCTGACCTGGAATCAAGCTGCAACCTCCTGATTCATAGGAGGAGGCTCAACCATTTACCCACATCAGCCAGGCACCTTTTAGTTTTTTGAGGTATCTTTTCAGTTCGAAATGTGCCTAAATATTGTCAAATTAATATTGATTGAATAAGAGAAGGAAATGGACTTTCTTTGCAGTACAATACTAGCACACTCAACAAAATTTTCTTGAATATGAGCTTTCATTTTTAAGACTACATCTGATTAATTAAAATTAATAAAATCTTGTTCCTGTCATTGATTTTTTTTTTAGGTAAAAATTAACCGAAGGTACAATGGAGTATTAAGTTTTATATTGTCACCTAAATTCTGTCTCTACCTATTGTGTATGTGGAATTCATATTCCAACTTGTATTTCTGAATATGATTTTGATATTAATTTACCTCTTGCTAAGTGTAAATTCCTTGGAGATAGGCACCATTTTCACTTGTGTTTTCTTCACAGAAATTGTGCATGAGATCCACCATGCAGCATGTATCTCAACAATGTTTTATGAATAAATGAATAAAAATATTATGTTCAAACTTCTTTAAGATAGTTCATTCTGTGGGAACATTGCAATGAATCTTTAAGAGAGCAATTACCTTACCATGGTAATTTGTTTCTCAAACCATTGGGGAAAAAAGTGTTAAAATAAAATCAATTATAAAATCTGCTTCAATTGGGAAGTGTCCAGGAAGTAGATTATTTCAAAATGATTTTCAAAGAGCAAATAGAAAATGACTTCTTTTTTGTCACAGTGTTCTTTCTTGCCCCGTTTCTCCCACATATATGACATTATCAGGGAAGAATGTTCTTTTGAAATTATTAGGAGATTGTCTGACATCTAGTGGGCACTCTCTAAATGCTTGTTGAATGATGTTATGAAAATACATGAGAGAAAGAAATGAGGGCGATGTCAACAAAGTATGTAAAGCATGTTAAAATGCCCAAGACTGTAGCTGGACAGGGAGAAAGGGGCTGGATCTGGGATACTTCTCAGAAACACTCTTTGAGATCATTCTCCTAGATGGTAACACTAATCTCCTGAAGCTTTAAAACTAACAGGGGATTCAGAATAAGGCATGCTAATCCAAATACCCACATGCATATTAAAAATAAGATAAATTAATAAAAGAAACGTGTTTAGTATTAAGTGGGTAAAATAACTTAATTATAAATTGTTATAATTATAATTATAATTATAAAAAAGGCAACTTGATATAATAGAGAAGATGTGAGTTGTGATCTAAATAGATTAAAATTTGTATTTCACAGACTGTTATTGAATTAGCAATTCTATGTTTACTTAAAGGTTTAAAATCAAGAGTACTCATACTACACAATGAATCAGTGAAAGAATAGGAGAATAACAAAACATTTTATCTAGAACAACAGATTAGGTCAAATGTAACTAGTTTAATAAATGAATGTCTGTGCATTTTTATTATTTACAATTGAATACTGATTATTTTCCTTCTTTAATTAGTTTTAGACTTGGTTCAAGTTACATAATAATTAGCATTGGCATGTATTAATAGCATTTTTTTCCTAGCCTGTCTAACCATCTGAATATACAGGCTTAAGAACGCTATGTAATTTGGAGTCAATGAGTCCAGGTCTAACATTTTACAAAGTCAGCTGTTTTACAGAGTAGTCCACCTATTGTTTTATACTTAAGCTGGCTAGTTAAAAAGATCCATAAATCTGTCATAATAGTTTATACTCCTGACCAACCATGTGTATATTTACATCAATAAAATGAGGGAGACTGATCTTCATTCATTCAGCAAAATTATATTGCCCAGTGCTGGGAACCAGGCCCTTGGTTAGCTGTGTCCTCACCTCAAGGAGATCACTGTGGAGTGTGACAACTGAAAGTGAGTCCTGGAAACTCACAGAGGCTTCAAAAGCAAGACACTTCACCATCTCAACTTGGGGGAGAAGTTGAGTGCTATGAGTGGATAAATGTGGAAAGACTTTTCACACTGCAGGGGTGACATTTGAAAAGGAAGGAGGCAAGAAACAATGATGATTATTTCATCAAAGATTTTCACTCAGGGGGTAGGTAGCATGTTGACCTTTGCTTAATCTCTTGCAGGATTAAACTTACCTGATCCAAAATATACCATTTGTTCATCCTCCACAATCATTCCTTTTCAGAATTTCTCTACCAACCACTCTTTCATTCAAAACAGACTATAGGAGACAAGTTCACGTGCACTCTTCTTTCTCATTCACACCAGCAGACACAGCTCTCACAGGGATCCCCTCTCCTCCATATCTACTTCTATTAGGAGATGGTGTGCCATATGGGTGACACATGCTCAGTATGGAGTCAGATATCCAGGGGCTAGAGTCCCAACTTCACCTTCCACTGGCTCTAGGACATTTCACAGACTATCATTGACCCATACTCAATCTAGCTTGCATGGACCGATTGTGATGGTAATTAACAGTGTCCACTTGTGTAGGCTATGGTGTCCAGCTGCTTGCTCAAATACCAGTCTAGATGTTGCTGCAAAGTGTTTTTTTCTAAATGTGTTTAAAATTTACAATCAGTAGAGTTTGAGTAAAGTAGACTATTCTCTCTCATGTGAAGGCCAATCAGGGAAAGGCTTTTAAGAGGAAAAACTGAACCTGGGTGGTTCAGTGATTGAGCTCTGACCTATGAACCAGGAGGTCACGGTTCGATTCCCTATCAGGACACATGCCTAGGTTGTAGGTTGGATCTTTCAATTTCCTGAAAGAGAAGGAATTCTTCCAGAAAACTAATGTAGAAATTCTGCCTGTGTTTCTTGCCTACCAACTACCCTACAGATTTCATACTTCCTAGCCCCCACAATCATGGGAGCCAATTCCTTAAAATCTTTCTCCCTCTTTCCGAGGCACTAAATAAATTTAGATAATGTTCTTGTTTTTATATTCTATAGACTGGATAGATGTAATCTGCTAGAAAGAGGTTTCCCAGTCAGCAGTGTCTTTGTCTGCCAATGAGCCCTCCACCCAGCTTCTGGAATGATCTGCCAATGGAATAAAGCCCTAATAATAATAATAAAAGCAAAAACATTGATAAATGAAATTTGACTAGAATTATGTACTATATTTACTACCTAATTTTTGTTATTTTACTTAAACTTGGCAAACCCATCAAAGCTATATTTATTTATCCCCATATTTCAAATATGAAAATCAAGTCTTGCAGAGGTCAAGTCATTTGTCTAAGGTGAAACCAGTCATTGGTGTAGAAGCTGAATTCAAACCAAGTTCTTCCATCACAAGGTTAACATTTAAAAGATTTTCTCCAGCTAAGGCACCTGGCTCACATCCTCCGCCTTCCTTTTCCTCAGTAACACTTTGCTCATTCTGCCTGAAAAATCCATGCACTTTAAGATTGTTTGTATCTTTCCCGTTTCCTACCTGGTACATCTGGCAAACTGTTCAGACTCTGCAGGATCCTGTAAAAGCAGCTTTCTTCGGGAAACTCTCCTGCCAACCGATTGACCTGAGGACAGCATGGGTCCTGCTCCTCTGTGTCAGGGAAGTACACACACACATGCACACACTCGCACACACATACACACCCTTTCACACACACTCTCACACACTCACACACACACACACACACACACACACACACACACACTCACACACTCACACAAACTCATATGCGCACATTCTCACACACACCCTTTCTCTCTCTCTCACACACACTCACACACACACACACACACACACACACTCACCTCTGTTGTAGCAATTGTTATACTCTGCCTTGACTATTTAGCCTGCTTCTTAGGAATCTATATCATATAAAGTCAAAACAAGGACATGCCCTATTTTTCTTTCTATTCAGTCACCTAGCTGAATATCTGACACATGGGATGATTATTTGAGAAATGAATGCATGAATGAAATGAGTTTGACTATAAAAACTTCTTTAAAAGTCTGTTTTAAAAATGCCAGCAATGTAGTGATTAATAAAATATTAATTAATTTTTAGCATATCAACTAAGAAGGTTGATAATAAGAACTAGATTAAAGAGAGATAAAATATATGTCCTTAATTAAATTATATATTTTTTGCATGTACAGATTTTGAAAAATAAGAAGAGAAAGAAGCTAACTCATGACTTAAATTGATTAGACATTCCAGAACTTTTGAAATCCACAAGATAATTATACAAATTTCTACATAGCTTTATATCTCTGACCCAAGGGTCAAAAAGAGAGAAAAATGAAACTTTCTCACTTCAGGCAAAACTAAGCATCCCACTAATTGCTAGGAGTCATTTATATTATATAAGCATAAAATTCTGCTACTAATGAACTACTTTATGTATGCCTAATTATTCCAAAAACATGTAAACGGCTTTATGCAAATTCAAGGACTTGCAAGAAGTTATAAAAGAAAGTATGAAACACAAGTTATCAAACAGAACATCAGATTATAAAGTCTGATGATTTTGCTTATTTCTTCATGTGATACAAATTATAAAACAATCTTGCATATGAAAAACAGGATTTCCTTTTTATTATTAATATGCATAGTAATTTGAGATTCTGCAGACAAATAAATTTAAATTTTCTTTTAACTCCAATTCATTAGTCAAAGCACAAGTTCATAGGACAGCTAACAATAAAATAAAGTTCTATGGGGCATTATCAGTAATATGCTTTTTAAAAATGCTTTAATTTTGAAAATCTCAGGTTTAGTCTCTGTCCTTTTTTTTAGTATTTCTGGGCTTGAAGACATACTACATCCTTAATATTCCCGTTTTTAAATAGGTAATGTGAGGATGATAATTTTTTTTTCCAAATCTCACAGAGCTGACAGGAATGTCAAATATATTAATCCCTATGAAAGTGTTTTAAAAATAATAAAACATTACATTTATATTGTTAATTCTAAGTTCTTTGGACAAAAATGGGAGATTTCTTCAGAACACAAAATGAAGAATAAGAATGGAGAAAAATCATGAAGAAACAACATTTAATGAATGTTCGATGTTTCTGGGAAATGTGGCTTGCTTTTTTTATATTTTATACACTCTGGTTTAGGAGTTCATACTAAGTTAAATTTTTAGAACAGTAGTGTGAAATACATGCTTGGAGGAAATACTTTTGGAAGGAGAACAAGTTATACATTCCTCATATTGGATGCTTCAATCCAAATATCGATGACTGCAGAATGCTGAGGCTGAAGCAGTACATTTTAAAGGAGACCCGATCAAGTAACAAGACTCAAAGTGTGCAAACCATTTGTGTTGGAGAAAGACAAGGTCTCAATGGAGTCTTCCTGTCAATGTCAGAGACAAGAGGTGGCATTGAGTTAAGTTGTCTCAGATGATTCTTGAATAGAGCTGAAGAGGGAATCTTTCATTCTGGTTCTTAAAACAGAGACCTGCTTATTAAAATAAATTATATATATATTTATTAATCCTCAGTCAAAAATATTTTTCCATTGATTTTTTTAAGAGAGAGTGGAAGGGAAAGGGAGAGACAGAAACATCCATGTGAGAGAGAGACATTGATTGGTTGCCTCCTGCAAACACCCCAACCAGGGCCAGGAAACCTGCAACCAAAGTGTGTGCCCTTGACTGGAATCTAACCTGGGACCCTTCTGTCCATGGGCTGACACTCTATTCACTGAGTTATAAAATTGACTAGGGCTAAAATATATTTTAATTGATTTCACAGAAGAAGAGAGAGAGGCAGAGAGAGGGAGGGAGAGGCAGTGTTAGCTGGAAGAAGCAAAGGTTCTTGTCTTGATGGCCCAGGTTACACGCTCATGATGCAACACATAGTCTGATATACTGGAAATAATCAATCAAGATTTTAAAATTAATTACTGAGGAATAATGAGCAACCAAGCAAAAGTGGAGTAGGTAGGAATAAGAGAAATAGAAAAAAAATTAAGATGGTTGATGTTATCTAAAATAATAAAAGCATAATATGTTAATTAGACTGACTTCCTTCTGGACATCCCTCTGGATGACCTTCCAGATGAAGCCAGGGCTGCGAGGGAACCCCGAGTCCCAGGTGCTGGAGGGAAGCTGGTGCCAGCCGCTGGGGGAAGGAAGGCCTATTCTTGCATGATTTCCTTGCATCGGGCCTCTAGTTTTTAAATAAAATTACTGATTAATGATGTGAACATTATTTTTCTACTGGGGCCCAGTACACAAACTTGTGCACCTTGAAAGGAACTGTGGGCCATGAGGCTGCAGTAGGCACAGGAGTCGGTTTCAGACCATCCTCTGTGCTGCCCCCCTCAGGCCCCTCCCACTGCGATCCCTGGTCCCCTGTCTGCCAGCAGCTCTGCTCCCTACACTGCTGCTCCCACACGCTGACAGCACTGGCCCCGCTCGCATCTACTGAGGACAGGGAGTGATTGGGGCTGGTGCCAGCAGTGGGTGAAAGTGGGTTTGGTGCTGTCAGCAGCTGCTGGCCTGATGGCTCCTCAGGAGCAGGATGAGGTGGAAAAGCCCTCAGAGGCAATCAGGGCCAGCAGCTGCAGCTCACACCCACTGATGACTCTGAATGTTAGGAACCAGAACTGGGCACCCGGAAGCAGGTACAAGCAACAGCTCCAGTGCTGGCTGCAGGTGTGAGCTGGGCCAGTGCCAGCACAGGTGCAAATGTTGAGTGGGACCTTGGCACACAGGAGCAAAGAATTTTCAGTAACTACCAGAGTTATTCCCAACTTGGTCTGGTGTCCTGCCATGGTCTGGCACCCCTTCTCACCAGTTCTACCACCCTGCCACTGCTAATGCCCACCATGTTCCACACAGGTCCCCTGGTGGTCAGCATATGTCATAGTGACTGGTTGTTTGGTTGTTCCACCATTTGGTCTATTTGCATATTAGCCTTTTATTATGTAGGTCTGGGTTTCTAATCTAAAGCAATGCTTTTGTTTGGTATAGGTATAGGTATTTGAGAGGCCTGTAAAAATGTTCAGGGGTGTTTAATAAAGTTTCTCAAAATCAAATTGACATAGCAGAAAGTAAAGGAAGATCTAATATCTTGTAAATTTATACCATGTAGAAAATATAATTCATTATTTTAACAATATAGATGTCTCTTCATCTGCAATTATATCTTTATTTTTAGAAGTTGAAACACAAAATATGTTCTTCAAATACGTTTTTATTGATTTCAGAGAGGAAGGGAGAAAGAGACAGAACCATCAATAATAAGTGAGAATCACTGATGGGCTGTCTCCTGCACACCCCCTACTAGAGCTTGAGCCCACGGCACAGACCTGTGCCCTGAACGGAATGGAACCATGACTTCCTGTTTCATAGGATGACACTCAACCACTGAGCCACACCAGTTAGGCATTATTCAGCTCTCCAGATAAGAAATAAGAGAGCAAGTAGCATGACAACAAGAGGATCAATGAACTACTAATAGAAAAACACACCCCAAATGGGCACTCATTAGAGTAATGAGTCGTGAGTGGAAGTCACTGAATGTGATAGATTGTTATGTAAGGGCAAAAAATATTGGTGCCAAATGTTAAAATAAATGAAGTACCATACATTCTCCATGAGAACCTATTAAGTAATGCAAAGCAAATATTTTACTTTTTCTGATTGAATAGTCAGTTAGAAAAAAAAAATTGGTTGATTATGGTGGTGAGCAACATTGAAGCAAGAGAAACTTCCAATTAGTCATGAGTTGCCTGAGAGGTTTTGCTTGATTGGGACAATGGATTTGTTTCACTTTAGGTCTGTACCGTTAGGTAATGGGAAATTTCTGCTTGAGATATGTACTCTGTGCCAATTCCAATACACCAAGAGCAGAGTGGTTGTAAATTTCAGGGGGAAAAAATCTATTCTGGGGCACCATGGGAAAAGTTACAATAAGGCTGATGAAGGTTAAACAGACCATATCTTTTAGATGATGCTACAAATCCATAGCAAGTTCAACCCAATAAAAACAAGTTATGTCTCTGAATCAAGAGGAATGAAAAAAGCCTGTTTAAGATTATTGCAAAGGATAAAATGCTTTTAAAAAGTGATTAAATCTGTGACCTATTGAGAACTTATTTTCTGTGGCACTTATTGTATCTGAATGTATTTTATTCTGTGTGTGTTCTTTTATGCTTATATTTAACTACGTGTAACTGTGCTTTGTTTTGTTTTGTTTTTTAAATATATTTTATTGATTTTGTACAGAGAGGAAGAGAGAGGGATAGAGAGTTAGAAACATCGATGAGAGAGAAACATCAATCAGCTGCCTCTTGCACACCCGCTACTGGGGATATGCCCACAACCAAAGTACATGCCCTTGACTGGAATCGAACCTGGGACCCTTCAGTCTGCAGGCTGAGGCTCCATCCACTGAGCCCAACCGGTTTCGGCTGTGTTTTGTTTTCTTTTTAGTAAAGTTCTTAAAAAATGATTGAGCTTAGTATTTCCTTGGCTTACAACATCTGTATCATAACCTTGCATGTAATAATCACAAAATATTTCAATTGTAATAGTGTCTGTTAAAAATATTATTAATAATGTAAGCAGAGGTCAGCTGGGCAGAAGAAATTTCCCCAGATATTCCAGCAATAGAGAGCAAGCAAGAGCACGTGTTTTTTTTGTTTGTTTGTTTGTTTTTTTGTTTTTGTTTTTTTTTTAAAGGCATGTAATAAGAAGAAATCTTCCTGGGAGAAGATATTGATTACCATTATGTGTTAATTGGCATGTGTAATGCTAAAATGGGATTTGTTTTCCTATTTTATTTGATTCCATGTTTTTATTTGAGATGTACCTTTACTTCTGCTTTCTATATCTTACCTGATTCTGAAATAGTTTGTTTTATGGTGTGTGTGTGTGTTTTTTAATGTAACTCTCTATAGTGTTTTTATATGTCTTGTGATAACTTTTGTTCCCAGTTCTATTTTCAAGGATGTTTGTATAGCAAAGAGCCTTGGAGGATAGAAATAGTGTTCCCCTTTTGGGACAGAGGACAGATAATGAGTCTGAGAAGGATCATTCTCTATCTGGGGCAAAGTTGGTCAGGTTTGTTAGTAACAACCTCATAATTTTTTTTTATAGACTAGAACTTATCTGTTGCACAGATCCCCAAGTGGAAGCCAATGCAAATATAAATTCTTGCTACCTACCATTCAGTGAATAATAAACTCCTGTGGTCCAGGAATCTCATGTCGTCTGCCAGAATCTGAAACTGGCAGATTATAGTTCTTTACACATTTGTAACAGCAAATTCTTTTATTTTGAGGAATGGCACAAGGAGAACACATATGGAGTGTGTGTATGCCCTGCAAACCCAATGGTAAAAAGCAGAAGTAATAAACTTTTGAATGTGATTAGAAGAACATATTTATTTTAAATATATCAAGAATTTCCTTTTTGTGTAAGAAAACTCTTTTTCAAAAAAAAAAAAAAAAAAACACAAAAGAGAACATCTATGATGCTTTCAAAAAATAAAGATACAATTAAAAAATATTTTTATAATATCCAAAAAATAAAAGTAAAAAAATAAGTAGTTATTTTGGATAAAAAAAGTTAATAAATGTATCTACTCTTTTGGGGCCAACGTGTGTCAATGAACAAATATGAATAGCCCTCTATTTTTGTAAGAAAGTGAGGGGTGTTTTTAGAAAACCTAAGCTAAGATTCAACTGTGATCATCTTGTAGAACTTTTTTTTTTTTAGATAACATTAAAATAAAATTTAAAATGTCCATTATCTCCACATTTTGAACAACTAGGAAGGATTCCCATCAAAACTATCTGAGCAGCTCAGCTGGTGTAGCTCAGTGGTTGAGTTGTTGACCCAGGAACCAAGAGATCACAGGTTAAATTCCTGGTCAGAACACGTGTCCAGTTTGCAGGATGGATCCCCAGTCGGAGGTAGCCAATTGAAAATGTTTCTCATCTCATCAATATTTCTATCTCTCTATTCCTCTCCCTTCCTCTATATCTAAAAATCAATAAAAAACATTTTAAAAAATACTATCTGAGTATTGGTCATTGTCATCTCTTCTGTCCCCAACCACATTCATCATGGAGGTGGTTCTTCTGTCTCATTGACCTATGTTTTTCTGATTTACCTATTAAAATATATTGAGGACATTTTATACCAAAAGGGCCATCCTATAATTCAAAAATAAAAATCTAAATTCACAGTGATTTATTATGAAAAGCAGCCTATGTTTTGTTGCTTAATATAGTCAGTGGGCTTCTGTGACTATTTTGTGCATCACAGCATTCTGTCTAATCTGTGTGTGGTATAATCCATATTGAATGAACCTAGAATATGATGTATATTTTTAATCATTCTGGTCTTTTTTTCTTGATTTTCTCTTATAATTAAACAATCAAATGATTGCCTCTAATTTGTCATCACATATTAATCTTATTTCAGTACATAATCAACAAAGTCTTCTATTTATGTGAATACAAATATATGAGGTAGTCATCAACTAATTTTTCTGCAGTGAATCTAAGTGAAGATTCTATTACAGAATTTCCAACTCCCTTTAACTCATCCTGAGCATTTAAATTTGTTTCTCAACTTTAAATATATTCCTTTTCTCTCCAACCAAAATGAGGTAAATGTCAGACTTTGGATTCGATTTAAATTTACACCAACCTCTTTCATCTCAAATGCACACATCTCATCGGTGGCTGCTTATCATTGAGATGACTGGAAGCAATTGCTTTAAGTGCCTAACTCAATATATCTACATCCATCTGTAGAACTTCGGTGCCACACTCATATATATATCACCTTGCTCCCTGCCTCTGCGATTTTCTCTGTGGTGAATATAAGTCTCATAAGACATACTCTTGGCATTTGTCTTGAGTTACTGTATTAACCTAACCCTCCTGCCTTCCCTCACAAGATTGAATAAAGAAATTATAGTCAAGTGTCAAAAAATGAAAAGTTGGGAAAAGAATAATGACATAGTATTTGTTATACAAATGAAAGCTAATACACACTTCTGAGGAAAAGATGCTTGAGCAGACTTTATTCCCTTAAGCACCAAAATGTTTTTCTTGTCCTCTAATCAACATTCCTGGTTAAGTGCAGCTGACCTAAGATAATTTATATGTTTAATTTTTATCTATGAGATTATAAGACGGAGAATGCACAAAATAAGTAATGAGCAAAATTCTCCTAGAACAATGAACCAATTTATATATGTGAAATGTAAATATGAATGTCAACAATAGTTTTCACCTTAACAATATTATGGATTGATATTGTCACAATAGTCTGGCCGAGTTTTTGAAAAGGTAACCATAGCAAATTTAAATGTGTCAAATTCTTCCCTCGGCATAGGCACTTCGACCATGCAACCCTCCCAGTGGTCTGTGAAATAATCATAGATTCTGGTTCAAAATAGATAGACGTGAAATGAGTTACTTTTCAAATTCTCTATTTCCTTTCAATACATTCCAGTACTCTGCTATGAAAAGGTTTCCCAAAAAGTCTATAAAGAGTATACAAAATGTCCTTGTGCTTATAGGATATCATTATTTGCTGTCTTTAATAAGAATTAGATTAGCTTAATATTTTTATGGCAAACCAAATACTAATTAATTTCAAATTTGGAGAGTGCTCTCATAAGCTTCATCTTTGAAAATCATTTTTATATGAGTGACTTAGGTGTAAACAGACGTCACTAAATCTTCCTGTAAATCAGTTCCAAGTAAGATGGCATTTGCCGTGAAGTTACAGGTTGAACTATTTCCAAACATCATCTACTAGTATTAACACACTATCATTTAGCCGTATCCTGGCATGGGTGTCTTAGGTAAATTAACATTTTTTACCTTCAAGGTAAGGGGACCAGGACCCACCGGCAGCGGGACCAGGTGAGGCCTCTGTGGGCTTAGGAGCTGTTCTGCCTCGTGCTCCCAGGGAAGGTCAAGAAACGCGCCTTTCTGAGGGAGCACCTCATCTCCTGTCCCGTGCCCAGCTCCTTGAGTTTGGGGAAAGCCCACGTACAAGTCTTTAGCTGCATTTGGAGTTATGGTGGAGCTGCAAGCGCCCCTGAGTTGGGTGGGGCAGCTTCATTCTTAGCAGGGAACTTGCTTCCCTGCTTCTTTCTTCCAACCACACAGTGTTTTCATCAGTAAAATGCAGAGAAGTTATTCTGTCAACTGTCCTGTCAAGACTCTGCTTTCTGTGTAAATTGTAGTGGTCTTCATGTCTTCCAATTTTGTTCTTCTTATCTACTGAATGGAAATATGTGCGTATGCATCCACGCGCGCGCGCGGGCACACACACACACACACACACACACACACACACACACACAATGGACGCAGACATCCTCTTTTAAGAACCAGATTGTGGATTCCCTTAACATTTTTTTTGAGATTTAAATGAAGGTGATTCTAAAGATAAATATGTTATTTACCATAAAAAGCAGATGCTAGAAAAAATTGGATATGTACTTTATTAATTATATGTTACCATGTGAGTAATATAGGCATGACAAATGATAACTTCTCTCACCATTTGTATCATTTTGCAGATTTTATTTTTAGGAACTTCATTTAAACCACCATGATATTAATGATGAGTTATAATAATTGCTAAAATTTTTAGTCAATCATTGGCACGCTTTCAATTATTTGAATATATGGGGCATAAATAATTAATTTTCAGTTCTCATTTTAATATTTTTCATTATCAGCCTGCCGAAGTTCTCCATCTCTACCCGTGACACACATACACACATACACACACACACATGCAGCTGCAGAGCCATTCCTATGATACTTTCTTTTTCCTCCTATTGTATTTTGTAGAGTTAAGGGAATCTTGAAAGAAACTCATTATTTAGGGCTATAATATGCTTGTAACTGGGCTAGGAATCTCACATATATCATTTAATATTCTCAACACACTGTGTGATTGGCATTACCATCCATGTTTGTAAAGAGATTAAAAATTTAATCTGAGAAGAAAAAAACTCCTCTAGGTTCCTAATGAGAAAATTGTTGAGCCAAGAATGACGTTCAGGCCTATCTGACTCCAGAGGTCATGCCTTGCCACTCTAGGACTTATCTTCTTTTCCATTATACTATTAAAGTCAACAACCAATGAATGAGTACGAACTTAGCAGTATGTATTACAGTGACTTGTTTACGTATCTTATTAGCATTAAAATAAACTAATGGTTATTGCTATATTGCTAAGATATATGTTGTATAGCCTTAATGGTTATTGCAATATTAATAAGACATGAAGAGAATTATGTAGTGGTGGTTGCCACTTTAAGAAGATGTATGAAGAGGTTTATTGGCTCAAAAAAAAATACGCTGAAGGAAAACACTGTCATAATGTATATTCTAAAAGTAGCACTGCTTGCATGGTTATGGATTACAGAAGTAATTTCACTGGAAAGTTTTAATGTCTGTTAAATGTAAAGTTAAAATGATATGCTTAACGAGGTGATATACTTAAATGGTCTCCTTGTCTTCAGACTCTCCCTGCTTTGGTCCATTTACCAGAATCCTCTGCTGCCTCAAATACAGCCTTGATTGTATTAACTCAGTTTCCCCAATTTCATTAGTTCCATTTCCTTCAGCACTGACAGGAGAATAGACCAAGTTCTATAATCTGATACAATAAGCCATTCATGACCTGACTCTCATCTAAATTTCTACTTTCCAGTCCTGCATTATTTCCTTTTTTGAATAAATTTGATTTACTCGCTCTACACAAACTCTAGTTACATATTATCTCTTAACTAAATTGCTCTTTTCTGCTTTGTACATAAAAAAGTCCTATCCATTTTTAATCAAATTATACAACTTGTTAACACCTATTTACAGGTTATCTCATCCATATGCATATGTTAGAAGTATTTCTATATATTATGTGAAGTAGTATTTTTTCAATACATATTTTAATACACATTTTAAGTTGTGTATTACTTAGATATAGGAATACAAATAACTTTCTTATAATCAATATATGATGGGGCCCTTTGGTTAGGGAACTGATTGTCTAGGAGTTTGCTAGATTCATCCCTTCAGATGGAGAAATAACTAAGCATGATAGCAGGGTTTGAGGACTAGAAGAAGGCTGTTTCATAGGAAGTTCCTAATTGTTTTACTGGATAATTCTCACATATGTCTGTTTCACAGACATCAAATTAACTTTTATAAATATTATATTTCTGCATTATTCTATTTACATAAAATCTATATTTCTTAGGGCTAATTGTATGGAAAAATAATCGTCCTCATTATCATAATTATATACTTGGAATTGTTAATAAAAATACTTCTACTCTAACCTATTCATTAGGTCCTCCTCTACTCCAATGTTATCTTTTTTTTGTAAATAAAATTTTATTGGAACAGCTTCTCCATTCATTATTTGTTTTCTATGATTATTTTCCCACTAAAACAATAAATTCAAGAAAACAAAGGTATTATAGCTAGCAAACCTAAAATATTTACTGTGCCAGGCCAGCTCAACCAAGGGTTCGGTGAGCCTCAGGGCGGGAGGGGGGAAGGTGGCTTGCGAAAGATTAAAGAAAAGACTGACAGAATAAACTGGGGCTTGGTGGATCTCCTGTGCCTGGCTGAGGCACTGTGAGAGATCCAGCCAGCAAGCTGAGGCTTCATTTTATAGTCAGAGGTAAATAAGGTAGTGGTCACCCTAGTTACAATGTTCTTGTGAGTTTCTCTTGTTTTGGCAGCACTTGCTGCATCTCCCACAGACCATTAGCCACCCAGGAAAGATCTAGGGAGCGTCATAAAGTCAAATGAATTGTGCTAAGAGTCTGTGCCCTCTAAGCTGGGACTTGTTTGTGGCTTTGCCAACGTGTTTGAGATTTAACCCTGTAGCTGCTTCTGACAATTTACTATATAGTCCTTTAAAAAAAAAAGTTGCGCCGAAACCGGTTTGGCTCAGTGGTAGAGTGTTGGTCTGCGGACTGAAAGGTCCCGGGTTCGATTCCAGTCAAGGTCATATACCTTGGTTGCGGGCACATCCCTGGTAGGGGGTGTGCAAGAGGCAGCTGGTCGATGTTTCTCTCTCATCAACGTTTCTAGCTCTCTCTCTCTTCCTCTCTGTAAAATACCAATAAAATATATTTAAAAAAGAAAAAAGAAAAAAGTTGCCAACCCTGTTCTAGAACATCTCTTAACTTCCCATGGTCCTACTTTCCTCAAACTGCCTCTCTTTGTTCCTCATATATCACTAGCATTTTATTTTTAAAAAAATTATATTTCAATTATAGTTTTCATACAATATTATATTAGTTTCAGGTGTACACCCAAGTGATTAGACAGTATATATCTTATTAGGTGATCATCCCAATAAATCTTGAAACCACCTGACACCATAAATAGCTATCAGATTATTATTATTGACTATATCCCCTAGGCCGGTGGTCAGCAAACTGCAGCTCACAAGCCACATTCAGGTCTTTGGCCCCTTAAGTTTCCAGCAAAGGCCAGCTTAGGAGGATGATAATTAAGTTAATAACAATGTACCTACCTATATAGTTTAAGTATAAAAAATTTGTCCCTCAAAAGAAATTTAAATCATTATACTGTTGATATTTGGCTCTGTTGACTGATGAGTTTGCCGACCACTGCCATAGTCAGTATTTTACATCCCCATGATTATTCTGTAACTACTAATTTTTTTTTTTTTACTTCTTAATCCCTTTACTTTTACACCCAATCCCCCAATACTTCTCCCATTAAAATGTTCTCTGTAACTATAAGTCTGTTTTTGTTCTGCTTGTTTGTATTAAATATGTGGCATAATTATATTAATATACATGTTTACAAGTACATATATAAACAATTGAGGACATAAATATGCATATATACATATATGTAAGATACATTATATATACTAGTACTTAAGGCCCTTGAGGCCCAATGCACAAAATTCATGCAAGGTGCTTCACCTTCACAGCCCCGGCTTCATCCGGACGGTCGGCTGGACAGTCTAATTAGCATATTCTGCTGTTCAGTCTAATTAGCATATTAGCTCTTTATTATATAGGATAATTAATACAAACCTATGCTTCTTACTCTGTTTTGGCAACTAATGTTAATTCTCAAGTAAGATGACATGTCAAGTATGAAATGGTCTCTAATATAATACCAAAATTCACCAAATTGATTGCTGCTCAATTAAAAGAGTCATACTTTGAGCACTTTATTTCACTAAATTGTCTAATTTGCTTCAATGTGTTCATTTGAATAGTTAGATGGATGTTTTCTAAAATACAGAAAAATTAGAAGCCGAGGTTGATAACTAGAAGACATTACTTTTGTAACTGGACAAATATTTTTTGCACTATCCTAAAATAAGGTACTGTGTTATAAATTCTGAATTATGCATTTTGTAAATAATTATTTTAAAATATTTTTTTATTGATTTCTGAAGGAAGGAAGAGGTAGGGATAGATAGAAACATCAATGATGAGAGAGAATCATTGATTGACTGCCTTCTGTACACCCCCTACCAGGGTTAGAGCCCTTAACCCAAGCATGTGCCCTTGACCATAATTGAACCCAGGACCCTTCAGTCTGCAGGCCTACACTCTATCCACTGAGCCAAAGTGGCTAGGGCTGGAAATTATTAAAAAAAAATAACACAACACCAAGAATCAAATTACAAGAATTCTAAACCATATCAACAAGCAAATATTGTATACATATCAGTGAAATGTTTTAGAGTGATGTCAATATATTTAATTTTCTGGCTCCTGTATATATATATATATATATATATATATATATCGTATATCCATGAAAATTTATAGGAAATTTTTTCCATATTTTTCTTTCAAAATAATAACACAAACTAAAGATAAAGCGTCACTCAGAATTAAATGAGGATAAACAACATTTTTCTTCTCTTTTACACAGCATCTGTTTATCCTACATTTGTCTCAAATAAAAGATTCAGGAATCCAAGAACTATCCCCTGATTTTGGCTCAGAAACATAGACTGTCAGGATGAAAGAGGATTCGGGTTTTAGCCAAACTGGCACTGTATTTGAAGATTAGCCATTAGTTTCAACTGCATGCCAACAGCAGCAGCTGGCCTTCAAAAGTCTCACATGCTCATTTCATTTCTGCTCATTGACTTATCTAAAATGAGTGGGAAAGAGTAAATAACAAGGGAAAGAGGACACAAGTATCTTTATGTTGTTTTCACAATAGTGGAGTCAACAAATCTAATTGTTTTTGTCATTGAAGGATCAGTAAATGTAAATACGACAGTGAATATTTTGAACCATAGCTCTGAAATGTTCTCAGAAAACAGACTACATATATCATTACTACATGAATGTATGTATTTATATTCATACATATGTACATGCATACACACATATAAAGAATTATAATTAATGTGGAAAGTAGAGATATAGTATTAAATGCATAACTTAAAGCCCCTCTTGATTATCAAGAGAATATAGTTTAACTAAATGTTCAGATGCTGATATACAACTATGTTACCTGGCTATCATTGTGATTTTTATACCCTATGTTTCTTTTTTGAATGGCCCTGAAGAATTAAATGCTTTCATACCCTGTATGCCTAATTCATTATAAGATTCTTCATTCACTTAGACGGTCAGCAGAAATGACTTGTATTGGGTAAAGATTGATTTATTTCATACAGTATAACTATTATTCAACATATTAAAATAAAAATTATGTGACTCAGAGTTGTCACCAGAATGTTAAAGAGATTAAAGCTTTCTTGTCATGCCCTAGCCGGTTTGGCTCAGTAGATAGAGCACAGGCCTAAGGATTGAAGGCTCCCAGGTCCAATTCCGGCCAAGGACCAGGGTTGCAGGCTTGATTCCCAGGCAGCCGATCAATGATTCACTCTAATCATTGATGTTTCTATCTCTCTCTTCCTCTCCCTTCCTCTATGAAATCAATTTAAAAAAATTATAAAAAAACAAACAAGAGTTTCTTGTCATATCAGCAGTTGTGAAGAGTTAGAGATGTTTAGATTAGGAAATAGACTTGTGTTCACAGGGTCCATGCACTGTGAGGTGAAGGAGGGCTTGCTTTGGGATGTGTCCCTCAAGAGTTTAGCACTTCAAAATAAAGAATGGGAGTTGGGGAAGACCTTTTGATTCGCTGTTAAGTCAGATCATTCTAGCAACAATAATTTATCAAAAGGGATTGGAGGGCTTGGGACAAAGGCTCTAGAGCTATGCTTGGGCAGGGCAGGGCTGGGGGTTGTGTTGAGGCTTTAAGCAACAGCTAAGTAGTTGAATGTGTTTAGATGACAATCTATTAAAAACAAGTAGCATGTTGTTCCTAAAGATGAGATTTTATGAGAGTTCACCTCAATTTTTCTTTAACAACCTAACCACTTTATTTCTGACTCCTTTTTACTTAGTGATATTTGACATTATACTTCCAAATGATACAGCTTAATTTGCCCTAAAACTTAATCCAAATGGCAATGTGTTGTCTTAAGAATTAGAAAATATGGAAATCAAAAGGATATCTGCAGTGTGTTTAACAAATCTGTGAGTTGAATAAATTTTGAAATCATTAAAAATAAAGTGAGAAATGTTCCTCCTCTCAGGATTTATCATTATGGGACCATCTGGCATTTGGAATACAGATATTCAAATAAAATTCATGCAATTTTACATTACTATTCAGATTGTATGATTGATCATTTTAGCAGGTTTTTTTTTTTTCCCCCCAAATTAGCCATTCTCGTTTTTCCTTTAAAACACATATTTTATGTGACCAAAACTTTTTATAATGTATTAAAAACATACTAACAAGATAATTATTATATTCTGTGCTTATAAAAAAAAAATGAAAAGTAACTTCATGCTATATGAAAATTACATGGTGAAAATTTAAAAAAAAAGTATTATATGTCCAGGAAGAAAATATAAAGATAATTTGAAAATTTTTTCTTCTTTTTTTGGAAAAACAACTGTGTGGTTGTCATGTAATTGTCCCTTTTGAAAAATCAAATGCATAATTAATGGTCATTAAGACAGGAAGGTTATTCCATGCACATGCCAGTTCTCCCCCGACCCACGTGCAAGGAAATGATGTTATATTTTGAGGGGGGAAAACCTGTATACAATCATAATTTAGATTGAATTTTCTCCAAAATTATTAATTGTAGGTCACTTCAGTGGTGTGACAGATGGTAGAATGGTAAAGTGGATAACAAGACACGAAGGCAGGTGGCAGAGACACAGAGGGGATTTTTTTCTAAAATAATGTCAGTCTTTGCACTCTGATGACATTGGGACCCTCTAGGGCAAGTTCCTGGGTGGGGTAGGTGCTGAGCTTCTTAAGTCATTTAGGAATTAATAATTGCCTTAAGTGAAATATCAATCCTGTTAATTACCACCTTGAAAGAGCATGCTAAAAATACATTGAGCTGTCTTTTTTTAAAATATATTTTTATTGATTTTTTTACAGAGAGGAAGAGAGAGGGATAGAGAGTTAGAAACATCCATGAGAGAGAATCATCGATCAGCTGCCTCTTGCACACCCCCTACTGGGGATGTGCCCGCAACCAAGGTACATGCCCTTGACTGGAATCGAACCCAGGACCCTTGAGTCAGAGGTTAGGTGTCTAGGTTCTACAGATATTGAGAGATTTCTAATGTCAAGTCAGGCAACTGAAATGATTCAATACACTTTGGGGGGGGGGGATTATGAATATTAGAACATGTTGATCTCTATTTCATTAGAAAATGTATCCAAAATGTTGAGAATATAAGCTTACATTAGTTTATGAACAACCTCAGTGATTTGTGATGTTTTGTAGAACAATGTTAAATGTAAGTTATAGATAAATCTTTTACTCCTACTTCCCATTAATAAAAGCTTTTATTTAAAAAAAGATTGTCCCACTCAAGGAGTTGGTTAAAATTGTATGACATTTTATGTATATCAGGTATCCCTGAATTATTGAGACAGGAGGCTCAATTTTAGGTACAATTAAGATCTAACATTGCTTTTAGTCTAAAGCAATTATAATTTAATAGGCTGGCTAGCTGAAAAAGAATCCACATGAAATCATCTTTATTTTCTTTTTGTAGTGCATAAACTTACTATTTTTGTTCAGAGCTAATTTTAATAAGGTAGAGGGGAAAGCTAACAGTTACTATTTTATTTTGTAAACATCTACACTAATAAAAGAGAAATATGCAAATTGACCATAACTCCTTGTGCCCACCAGCCAATTAGGGATGAGTATGCAAATTAACTGAACAAAGATGACAGGTTAATTTGCATAAGCAGGCGTACAGTGGCTGGGTGTGGTGGGACACCTGCTATGAGAGGGAGGGTGCTGGAGGGCAGACGGCTGAGGGAGCTACAGGAGCAGTGCTCCAACTGGAGCAGAGAAGACTGAAGGCTCCAGCTAGAGTGAAGACTGAAGGCTCTGTCCAGAGCAAACACTGAAGGCTCCGGCTGGCCAGAGCAAAGACTCCAGCTGGAGCACAGACAGAGGGCGGTGGTCAGAGCAAAGGCCTGGGTCCTGGGTGCTGGAGGAAAACCGGTGCTGGTAGCCAGAGGAAGGAATATCTATTGCACAAATCTTCATGCAAATATATATCGTATTACATATTATACATATTATTACTTTAAAAGCTAAATATAAAAAATATTCACAATATTTTTAATCCAACATATTTTTCCAGTTACCTCAGTTAACCTATAATTGTGTAACAAAAATTCCTGAGATATATTACTATCAGATGCAGATTAACTAACATTGTTAGGTAACATTTTACTTTACACATTATGTGGATTTTTTGATGTGCAAGTTGTATTAAAATTTCTTCACCACGTGTATAATTTTTACCTTCATTATTTTAATAGGAAGCGTATGTTATAATGCCTTTTAAAAGTTAGGTGCTTTGCTGAAACCGGTTTGTCTCAGTGGATAGAGCATTGGCCTGCAGACTGAAAGGTCCCAGGTTCAGTAAGTCAAGGGCATGTACCTTTGTTGTGGGCACATCCCCAGTGAGGAGTGTGCATGAGGCAGCTGACCGGGGTTTCTAACGTTCTATCCCTCTCTCTTCCTCGCTGTAAAAAATCAATAATATATATATATATATATATATATTTTTTTTTTAAAGAAAGTTAGGTGTTTTAAAATTTAATTAAGCATTTTCCCTCTTTACCTCCTATTATGGTCTAATTAAGTTTGTTTATAAAATCTATACTCATTTAATAAATGCCAATGGTTTAAAATTTTTAAATATATTTTTATTGGTTTCAGAAAGGAAGGGAGAGGGAGAGATGGAAGCATCAATGATGAGAGAAAATCATTGATAGGCTGTCTCCTGTACTAGCAAGCCCCACAAACCAGAGAGGCATCGAACCATGACTTCCTGGTTTAAAGTTCAATGCTCAGCCACTGAGCAGCACTGGCCAGGCTAAATGCCAATGATTTAGTTTACCCTTTGCATAGGTAGGCTAATTAAAGAAATGATTCTTTTTTGTTTTTGTTTTTTAACAATGTAAAAAATGTATTCTGATACAAGGTACATAATTAGAATAAAACAGAGTTCAGGCTGAAAAGGACTGTAAATCAACTTCTATAACTTCTGTACTGTGAATATTTTATAGCAGGCATTTACAAACTAAAAACCTGACATTTATGTAGAAATGCATGCATAATTTTCCTCTTATGTCATTTATCTGAGATGAAGGTAATTTAAAAATGCAAGGTCAAAGAAATTATTACCCCTAACAAATAATATGTGAGTGAGGGGCAGGTATGAGAAAGCAATTTGGTATTTTCCTATTCCATAGAGCATTTGATGTCTCATGTACACTTTTAGGTAAGAGTAGAAAAGGTAAGGTAGAGAATCCTTGCTGTAATATGAAGATAACTGCAAGGCAGATAAATCATTTCACTGATTTAATGACTGTTATTGTTCCCTGGCCCAGACACAGTTGGAGCTGTTCTTGTGGGATCGTAGTATCTCCTATATCTGATAAATGCTATGACCAGGACAACCTCAGTCTCAGCAGGAAAGACACTGAACAAATTGTCAGCATGATTTACATACAAGTTGTCAACAGCATCTGGGTTGCTCTGTGAAAGAATGATGGGTAACAGATGTTCTGGGAAATGCTTCCATCTGCCCTTTCTCAAAATACATCCCCTGTGAAACAATGAGTTTGAATGGATGCCACAGAGATACCTTTCTTTTGAAGAACTTAGCCAGCCTCCATATTTCAATGTTACTTGTAGTCATCACAACAGCGAACCGTCTTAAGCATAAAACAAAGTCAGGGTCAACAAGCAGACAGGTCCTTGAAGAAGTTTTTAGGTATAGTCACATATTTTGGAAAGAAGATAGCTGATGACTCGTCAGTGGGTATGCTGGGAGAAAGTCCATCAGGAGGTCAGGAATTCCACTTGTGCAATCTAGTGGGGATATAACGCTAGTGCATCATCTAGTTGGTGCTTTGTTTAAATTTTGCACTGTTTTCATAAACAGATAAAATTACTTACCCTACATCTATCATTTTGCAAGAACATAAGTATAATAAGAAAATGTGATTCAATAAACTAACACCTGCGTTCACCTGTTGTATAGATATTAACACTCCCAGCGACAAAATGTCAATGTGTTGAATGAAGGTCAAGTGTGCAATGGTTGATCAGAATTACTAATAGTGACAAGTCAAGTCTCTCAATAGTGGAGTGAATTCAGCCAAACTCTTAATCCTTTTCTCCCCAGTATAAATGATTTATTTAAGCACAGGGGTGTTTTTTTTTTACCTGTAGAGATGATTATAGATTTGAGCTTACTGGACCTGGAACCCTATATAAAATGAAAAAACTACTCAGCATTTAAACATATTTTAAAATCTGCCAAATAGTTTTATGTACTGAATAATTCATAATAATATTATTCTTAAGCACACAATTCGTACAAAGAGATATTCTTATTTTTTTCTCCCTTTGTGGATGTGATATTTTAAATCTTTTTAAGAATATATATTTTGTTGATTTTTTTTACAGAGAGGAAGGAAGAGGGATAGAGAGTTAGGCACACTGATGGGAGAGAAACATCTATCAGCTGCCTCTTGCACACCTTCTACTGGGGATGTGCCCACAAAAAGATATGCCCGAGACTGGAATCAAACCTGGGACTTTTCAGTCTGCAGGCCAATGCTCTCCACTGAGCCAAACCAGTTAGGGCATATTTCAAATCTTAATGTGATAATAATGTTTTTATTAAAAATAGGATAATAGTGGGTTCATCTTGACAGGCCTTAAACAACACATATGACAATAGGAATATAGACTTGCTTAGTTAATTATGCCTTATTAATATAGAACTTTTATAATGATAAATCTTAAGGAATTTTAACATCTGAATGCCTTTTTAATGACGAATAATATCTTATTAGTGCTGCACATTTTGTCACATTTTCTATTTAAAATTTATCTTACATGTTTCTTACAGATGACAATATTACTGTAAATAGAATATTAAATAAAAGTAATATAATCTTAATAATCATTCTGAATAAGAGGAAATATATCTTTGGGGTTGAATATATATTTATGAGAAGTCTAAACTAGCCTGAGAGTGGAATTCCCTACCCTCAGATTTACACAGAACCCTCAGATGGCAGTCAAAATTCTGACTTTAAAAAAGTGTACACACACAGGAGCAATAGCCAGCCTGCTTGTAGGATCATGCACTTGGGCTCCTGAAACATAGACATATTCAATTATCTTTCTCATTGGAAAGCCAAAAAGAACTTATCATCTTAATTTTGTCTTTTAGTCTTATTTTATCTTCACTATCATCTTTGATAAAAATCTGGGAAGATATTTGCCAAGTTGAATCATAGCAGAATAAACGAAAAGGACTAGGCACACTGTCCTCTCCCCTCAGCTAATGCTTTAGAAAAATATAAAGCATCAGAGAATTACTGACTGACTTAAGTTGTCATAATTTCATCCAATGCAGTTCAGAAAACACATTGAAAAAGTAATGGATATTGCTCCATATTAAGGAGCAGCTATACTCATAAAAGGGCAATATGCTAATTAGACCAGAAGTCCTTCTTGACAAAGCTGAGCCTCGGAGAAGCCACTAGCCCTCGCCCCAAGTTTCAGGTGCCTGC
This sequence comes from Pipistrellus hanaki, assembly GCF_964339955.1. NCBI lineage: Eukaryota > Metazoa > Chordata > Mammalia > Chiroptera > Vespertilionidae > Pipistrellus > Pipistrellus hanaki. The sequence continues at coordinate 17,987,362 of NC_140506.1, read as the reverse complement.
AGCCAGCGGAGGAGGGAAGCCTGGGTCTTGGGTTCCTGCAGCCAGCTGGAGGAGGGAAGCCTGGAACCTGGGTGCGGGGCCCAGGCAGAGGTGGTTAGGGCAATCAGGCAGGCAGTCAGGTGAGCAGTTAGGAGCTAGCAGTCCCGGATTGCGAGAGGCATCTACGACTGACTGTTTCGGGCCTAAACCTACGTTGGACATCCCCCAAGGGGTCCCAGATTGGAGAGGGGGCAGATCGGGCTGAGGGACCTTCCCCCCTGCACGATTTTGTGCACTGGGCCTCCAGTAGAAGTATAAAGATGCAATTCCTGTTCATGAAAGGTAAGGCAGTGAGATATCTTATATAGAAACCTATTGTGGATTCCCTAAAAATTAAGATTAGATGGGTGTATATGTCAAACTACCTTCCCAATTTTTGATTGTTTGTTAGTTTACTTTTTATCAGCAACAGAGCTAAGTATTAATAATCATTAATCAATGAAAAAGAAAAAAACTTGACTACATTTTCCTATTTTTCCTCAGCCTTAAGAGTAAATGAGACTTATTTTTAAGGATAAAAATGTATCATGAGAACTCTATATACTCATGCCAAAGATTTAAAAATTAGGAACATGAAAGTCATTATATATAGAATATGGTTCATAAATAAAGGGAACAGATTCCATTATACCGCATGTCTTTTCACAGTCTTTATAATTTGATCAGCAACAGCTTAGGTGGTAGCAGTAGTCTTTTAAGTGGCCTTGATTACACAGCCCTGATCACAGGCAGGAATGATTGTTCAATGTATGAAATTACAGTCTATCATAGAGGCCAGGGATGGACGCCCTTCATTCTTAGAAATATCATGCAAGGTAAAGGAGATTGATTGGGAACATGGCCTTCTCATATCCCTGTTTTCTGCCACATGACTTTGCAGTTTATCTCACTAAAGAGGCTGAGTCTATTTGCCTAGTCTTGAATTCTGAGTTCAGTCAAGTAACTCACTTAGGTCAGTGGGATGGATATGATACATGCAGAGAATAAAAAAGAAAAAGTGCTCGTGTATTTCCATCTTCTCTTTTGTTTCTCTTTAAATGACATAAAGATACCCACTTGCCTCTGAGAGCAAGCCATCTAATCCATAAACATGCAAGTTAGCCCTACTCAAATCAGCATGCCAAAGATACATGTGTTAGTCCAATTGAATTAATGAAATCCCCTGTGTGTGTGTGTGTTAAATACATGTTTAAAGATACATGCCACTGAGAGTTTTGAGATTGTTTTCTACAAAGCATGATTGTAGTAGCAGATAACTAATACAGATGTTTACAAGGTTATTTTTGTGTATTGTTTTTTGAGCAACATAATTTTCTCAAAGATGTCATTTGAATGAATGTCCTTCGAAAGGCATGCATCTTTCAATTAAGGGAAGAGTCAATCATATATTATTGTGTGCCTGACCCAAATCACACATGGATGTTATTTGCTTGAATTTTGTAAGCTTTTGCTTTTACATCCTTAATCTTTAAGGGATTTTATAAAATGAGTTTTTGGTGTGTGTGTGTGTGTGTTTTTTCCTTAGGAAATAGTAAAACATTTTCCACAGACTTTAATTTATAAGTCTAGCTGTCTATAAACTGAAGTTTCTGGGTTAGCTGCCAAATAAATTATTCCAAGAATAGTAATTCAAATACAATTCATGATGTTAACCGTTGTTATCAGATTTGCTAATTGTCAAGAATAATGTTTCAGAACTTAATGACTTGGCTCACAGGGTAGAGTGTCGGCCTGTGGACTAAAGGGTCCCAGGTTGATTCCAGTTAAGGACACATGCCTGGGTTATGGGTTTGATCCCCAATAGGGGCATTCAGGAGGCAGCTAATTAGTGATTCTCTCTCATCATTGATGTTTCCATCTCTCTCCCACTTCCTTCATCTCATAAATCAATAAAAAAATATTAAAAAAAGAATAACGTCACAGAGAAAACCCAGAGGACGAACAATATAACACTCTGAACAGTAGAAATTGGTCTGTGCAACATTTATGACAGGATATGATAATTCAATTCATAGTATCTTAGTGATCTCAATAAAGAGTTCTCCTTAAAATGCACATATATATATAAGAACATATAGTAACTTGTAATAATTTCTTAGAAACAACAAAATTCTGGCTCTAGTTTTGCCTTAGAACCACATAAACCAATGTTATATTGTTTATATATTTTTAGCTATCTAAAAGAAATACAATATCCTTTTAACTCTACACTATTTGAATGTCTTTTTCTGTGTTAAAACTAAAGGGAAGAGAAATATCATTTTTAGTGACATGGATAGAATCACATATCAATTTTTCATATTTGCAGCATACAGAAAACAAAAGATAACACATTTTATTTAGAAATCAAAGAGACACAGAATTGATATTTGGCCTTCTGCATATGCATATCAACTATGTCAAACAGAACTGCTATTTAAAACTTTCTGAAGAGTTTGTAGACAAAGGAAAGAATTCTGGGTAGTATTAAACAAAAATCGTGAAGAGATAAAGTTTACTTTGTAGGGGCGGTGGAGTAAGTCAACATTGAGTAGCCTGTAGCAGTATGCTCTGGGGTATCACAATAGCTTGCCTTTGTAAAATTAGTTAACAAATGCATGGTGATGTCTTTACTCTTCTGTTCCATTCTACTTTCTACCTAGTAAGGGGACCAGTGCTTAAAAAGAAAAATCCGTAAAGAAAGTGAAAAGAATTAGAAAAAAATGTAGAGTCATACAATAAGTATGTCAGTAATTACATATGTAGGCACCATCACACTCCACTCTGTTCTAACACTAATTTTCCTTCCTTTTGAGTCTGAATGTGACATCAGAATTGTCCCTGTACACAGCCCTCTTAAGTAATCAAGATTAGATCAATTCTACTTATCACTGAGTTTCAAGGTCCCCCTCATCACTTTTGAAGAATAAATGTCTTGTTACCAGTAAGTGACTCCCTTTCTCTGTCAAAACTAAAGCAATGTTTGAAATATTTGGGAGATGCTCTTTATATGTTTTTTGCTTTGCTTTTTTATATAGACAATAGTGGCCTGGTGCATGAAATTCATGCACATTAAAAAGGAATTATTTAGAGGAAATATTTTAATATTGCTATTTGCCATTTCTCTATAATAGGAGTGTCAGAGACAAAAGAAAATTAGTAAAATGTATATGAAAATCTCCCTCCTGTCAGTCAGGGATGCACTATGAGACCCAGAGTCAAGTCCCGACCCACCCGCATGTGCCTTGAAATCATGCCAGACCCAGACCCAGACCCGGCTGGCTCCACCCTGCAGCCTCAGGTCCCCCATCAAGTCCTTCTGGGTGGGGGCCATGGCCTCAGTTTCCCCTGCCTGGCCTCAGGTCCCAAGGCCCCAGCGCAAGGGCATGATGGTGTGATGACCATTTGAATATTAGCTTTTTGTTATATTGGACTAGAGGCCCAGTACACAGGTCCCTAGGCCTGTCCAGTGATCAGGGTCAATTGGGGCCTTCCATCTGCCAACCAGGGCATTCCTTCTCTGGCTGCCGGCTGCTGGGTGTGGCCTTCCTTCATTCCACAATATCCTCTGGTGGTCAGTGCATATCATAGCCATATATATATATGGCTAATAAGCAAAGTGTCCCCTGGGGAGTTTGGATCGAACTCCAGTCTCCCAAACTCCCCAGGGGACACTTTGCTTATTAGCCATATATATATATATATATATATATATATATATATATATATATATATATATATATATATATATATATTTCTACTATTCCTGATAATTTATAGAGATATATTTCTAAATCACTTCCAGTATGGCTAGCTTCCAAATGAAGAGGGTTTGACAGCTATTAAAGGAGTTTACAGGATGGCCCAATAGTCAACAGGATGATGATATTCTTAGACGATACTACTTTCCTCTTGGTGTCTCTTCATTCAAAGGTAACATTATAAAATTAATTTTATGTAGCTCTAAGAAAGTCCCTGGAGATCACTACTTTCTGAATTGCTTGTTTTTGTTTAATTTTTCCCCCCAGTTATTTCACTAACCCATTTTAAGAATTCCTTAACAAAGTTCTTCTGTGCAAACTCTTGGGGCCACTGATGTATCAGAATACAGATTATATATATATATATATATATATATATATATATATATATATATATATATATATATTTTTTTTTTTTTTTTTTTTTTTTTTACAGAGAGAAAAGGAGAGGGATAGAGAGCTAGAAACATCAATGAGAGCCAAAGCCGGTTTGGCTCAGTGGATAGAGCATTGGCCAGTGGATTGAAAGGTCCCAGGTTCGATTCCAGTCAGGGGCATGTACGTTGGTTGCGGGCACATCCCCGGTAGGGGGTGTGCAAGAGGCAGCTGGTCGATGTTTCTCTCTCATCGACGTTTCTAGCTCTCTATCTCTTTCCCTTCCTCTCTGTAAAAAATCAATAAAATATATTTTTAAAAAAAAGAAAGAAAGAAGAAAGAAAGAAAGAAAGAAAGAAAGAAAGAAAGAAAGAAAGAAAGAAACATCAATGAGAGAGAAACATCGACCAGCTGCCTCCTGCACACCCCCTATCGGGGATGTGCCTGCAACCAATGTACATGCCCTTGACTGGAATCAAACCCGGGACCCTTCAGTCCACAGGCCGATGCTCTATCCACTGAGCCAAACCAGTTTCGGCCAGATTGCTTTTTGACTTTAACATATTAATAAGTAGCTTATACATCATAAGCACATTAAGATTCATGGATGGCTACACTCTGAAATCAAATTTCTTTTATTTCTGGTAACATATAAGTAATTATACCAGGTGGGATAAATAATAACTAGAAGGAGCTTCCTGTCCATGTAGGAATTATTTTGCTGCCAAATGGACTTGAAAAAAAACATTCAATGTGCCCTAACTTGTTTGGCTCAGTCAGCCTGCAAACTGAAGGGTCCCAGGTTCGATTCCGGGCAAGGGCATGTACCTTGGTTAAAGGCACATTCCCAGTAGGGGGTGTACAGGAGGCAGCTGATCGATATTTCTCTCTCACTGATGTTTCTAACTCTCTATCCCTCTCCTTTCCTCTCTGTAAAAAAATCAATAAAATATATTTTTTAAATGTTCAGTGATAGTAACAGCAACTGCCCAGCAAGTGTGCTCAGTGGTTGAGCATCGAACTATTAACCAGGAGTTCATTGTTGGATTCCCGGTTAGGACACATGCCTGGGTTGCAGACTCGATCCTCAGTGGGGGTTGTGCAGGAGGTAGCAGATCAACTATCCTTTCTCATCATTGATGTTTCTATATCTTCCCTCTCCCTTCTCCTCTGAAATCAATAAAAGTATGTTAAAAAAAAAAATAGTAACAGCAACAACATCGATAAAAGCCTCTTGGTTTTTAAAGCTTTTAGGGTTTTGGAATTGCCATTATGATTTTGAGAAATGTATTATTAAAAAGGAGATATGAGCTTTATAAATTCCCTCTTTTCTTATTATTTAAAGTGGCATTTGATTATTCAAACAAGCATTCTTTGTAATCCAAATATATAGGCAATTTAAATTCCTTTATATTTTTGCTTTATACATTAAGAAAATTAGAACTAGACAAAGGTGTCAGGTTATTTTACACATCCTTACTGATTGTAATTGCAATAAGTCAAATTTTACTATTGTTTATTGTTTTCTTTTACAGTACAGTGTATCTGAAATAGATTTTTACTTACATTTTATGTAAAGTAATGCAATTCAATAATACCTTCTGAGTATTTTGTCTTATGACAAATTGTATCCTGTTTTTTAAACATAGATTAAAAAAAATAAATGTATTGCCAAGAATAAAGGTGATATTGAAATGAAGAACCAATATTTTGGCAAAACATCATTACCCATAGGAGTCCCATTAATGCTTTGGCACAAAAGTTAGGTAAACAACATGTGGTTTAGCAAATCTATTTAGCCCCCAGGGGAGGACTTGAGCATAGGGAGAACAATATGGAGCATCAGCTTTTACTGTGTTTCCCAAATGGCCATTGCTACTTTATGACACAGGTAGAATTATAAAGTAATATATTCCCCAAGTAATATGTTCTCAAGTGGACAGACATTTGATGCTTTTGGACACTTTAATATCATCACCATAGCATTACCTGCTCCACACATATACACACACATTTTTCACATTTTAAAATATTTTTAAATATTTTATTTTTATAAATTTTCTCTAAAACACTAGATTCTGATTAACTTCTAATTTTTCTCTGGTCACAATGCAGTCATGTGGGGGCACTTGCAGTGTATACTTTTTCTTGTTAGAAATGTGTAAAGGCAGCCTTTGGGTCACTAAATTAGAAAGCTCCATATCAGAGTACAGGGATATTTGCCTCGGTCTCTTGCCTGCTTGGCTGAAAAATGCTGTGGGGCCTGGGCAAAAGCGATCATTCTAAGTATAACCTCTACCTGTGATTATACAAGTGATGCTCTAAGTATAATCTTTAAGCATGAGCAGTGTGTATGAATAGTTAATAGATGAGTTGATTGAATAATATCACTCATGATCAATTTTTCAAACCACTAACTTCACTCTAGGTTAAAATGCGTGTAAAATGGCCTCACTGCAATGTTTTGTTATATTTCACTTAATCTATAAAGTTTTTGTTTTTTTATTCTACTCCAGTACACCTTAATGTTGAAAGCAATAAAGTCCACCTCAATGACAGCAGAGGCTACTGACTGAGAGCTTGCCAGAGCCAGGTTTGAGTTTGGCAGAGATTCAAAGGCAGGCAAACTTTATAGGGAAAAAGGGGAAGAGTTCTGAGTGAAAGGTGTCACAAGGACTGGCTAGAAGCAGGACAGCTTTTATAACAGGTTTGAATTTCTCTTATTGATCGTGAATTGAGAATGAAGCAAACATGAGAAAGTGGGGAGAGGACCTGGCAGTCTGAATGTGCTGGCGATTTTGGAATTGTGGGCTGAGGGCTTTAGAGGTGGGGGTTGGCTTCCTGGGCTGTTCAGGGAAGTTTGTGGGTCAGAGTTCTATTGTCACATATGGTCTGGCTATGGCCTATTTGTTTATATTGTCTCATATTAGGTATTTACTACACACACGTGGTTGCCTATAGCAAAATTCTCAAAGGTGTAAAGGTTTTAGGAGTATACCTTCATCCTAATCTGTTTCAATTATTTGTTTTAAATTTAGCTTCTAATATTCTCAATTAAGGGTTGTTTCTCCAATAATCCAAGAATGTTACTAGAAGGTTTATTCTCTAAATATCAATGTTTTCTGTAAAGGAACAACTTGATTATCTAGGTAGAGAGACTACAATGGCTAACCTGAGGTGCCCTGAAAATTTCACTCATCTGAAAAAACGTTCCTAGATTTTAATACTCATTTTATAGACCAAGAATCTGAGGAACAGAGAATGTAAGTAGTTTGCCTAAAGCCACTTAAAAAAAAAAAAAAAAAAACACAGCCAAAATCGGTTTGGCTAAGTGGATAGAGCATCAGCCTGCGGACTGGAGGGTCCTGGGTTTGATTCCAGTCCAGGGCATGTACCTTGGTTGAAGGCACATCCCCAGTAGGGGGTGTGTAGGAGGCAGCTGATCAATATTTCCCTCTCATCGATGTTGCTGGCTATCTCTCTCTTTTCCTCTCTGTAAAAAAATCAACAATATATATTAACAAACAAACAAACAAACACAAAACTCATGTACCCACAGGATTTCAAGTTTTCTCACAATTTTTGGAGTCAATTTTTTCCTAAAAATGTGTAGGTATTTTATTTTCTACTAGAAGCCTGATGCATGAAAATTCTTGCAAGTATAGGCCTTTCTTCTCCCAGCTGCCTGCACAGGCTTCCCTCCAGCACCCAGGAACCCTGGCTTCCCTTCTCTGGCTGCTGCAAGGCACCTGGGACCAGGGCTGGCTTCCCTCTGGCCCTGGCTTCCTCAGGAAGGATGTCCAGAATGATGTCCAAAGACGTCCAGTTTAATTAACATATTACCTTTTTATTATTATAGATTTTATTTTTTCTTTATTAACAATGAAAACTTGAAGTAACAAAAGTAAATTCAACAATTATAATCATCACTTGCCATTAAAAAACTTGGGTTACAGCCGAAGCCAGTTTGGCTCAGTGGTAGAGCGTCGGTCTGCGGACTGAAAGGTCCCAGGTTTGATTCCGGTCAAGGGCATGTACATTGGTTGCGGGCACATCCTCGGTAGGGGGTGTGCAGGAGGCAGCCAGTCGATGTTTCTGTCTCATCGACGTTTCTAGCTCTCTATCTCTCTTCCTTCATCTCTGTAAAAAAATCAATAAAATATATTTAAAAACAAAACAAAACAATACAAAAAAAAACTTGGGTTACAAAAATTTCAGTCACAGAAATATATTTTGAGGTGAAGAGTACAAGATACCAAAAAAAAAGGACCCCTAAAGTATTCCACCAAAAAATATTTTTTAATTACAGTGGTGATTTTAACAAATTTTTTGCTACTCTTCCCTCTAGGAATAGGCTTCATTATCCCCTGTTGAGTGAAAATTTGATTTAGTAAATCCCTTCTAATGAACAGAGCAGGAAAACACTTCTAAATGTAATGTTACAGTAGATCAACCTGGCAGACACCACAGGCACCAAGTGACCAAGGTTAATATCACCAGTGGTAAGGGGGGGAATATCGTCTGCCTCCTGAACAGGAAGCAATGAGGAGTGAACTGCCCCTAAATGACTTGGTCTCTGAAATTCATAGCGTCAGTCTCATCAGGAGAAAATAGAAGACACATCCACATTGAAAGGCAGTCTAGGAAATACCTGATGATAACTTTAAAAAGTTTCAAGAGGATGAAATAAAAAGAAAATAAAAAAGGAAAGCTAGAGAAATGTTACAGATAGAAGGTTTCTAAGGAGGTATGTACCATGATACTCTGGACGTCATCGTGGAGCAGAAGAAAAGGACATTAGTGTAAGACTGGTGAGATACAAATAAACTTTCTAGTTTAGTAAATCCTATCCTATCAAAGTTCATTTCTTAGTTTTGACAAGTGTGCCACAGAGCAGCAAAATGCTAAGTGTAGGGGAAGCAGGATGAAGGATGCACGTGAACCTGCCCAATTCTTAATAACTCTCTGTGAACTCACATTTATTTCAAAAATAAGAGTTTTGGAAATAATAAAGTCTGTATCACTTTACTGAACACTGAAGGATTCTCCATAGATAATTTGTTGTTTTTTTTTTTTTTTTTTAAATCAAGCACTCTTCAACTTCCCTCTTTTCTCCAATGCTGATGCCAAATTTTACTTTTAAATTACCTGGTTTCTGTTTTGGAAAAACACCAATATTAGAAAACATAAAGATCTCTCCAACATCTTACAAAAGCAAGTTCTCTGAAATTTGTGATAAGCTGATTTTTTCATCTTGTCTTTCTATGGACGAAAGAGCAGTTATAGGGGTATCTGAAGACTGGGAATCTGTATGTAGCTGAACTAACAACAAACATGTGATACCGTCACTGAACCTTTTTACAATTCAAATTCTTTATCTGCATGTTCAGTTATGCTTATTTAAATGTAAGAGGTAGAAATTCTGCCAACAGCATTTTAACAAGATCAACAACAACCATGATAATATATTGTATAGGGATAAGTGAATATGCAATACAATTATAAAAATCAAGGAAAGTGTAAAAAATAAGAGTAATGACTACATTAGGTGAGAAATAGAACATTATATATTCAAATTTTTGTTATTAGGTCAGGATATTTATTTTTTACACATAATTCTAACATAACTCACATTTAGATTTCACACTTTCTCGTCTATGGATGAAAAGTTTTATAATAAAAATAAGAAATAGGCATAATGTGAACAATATTAATTTCTTGAGAAATACAGTATTCTTTCATTAGGAGAAATTTACAAGGAAGTTACTTAGGCCACATGAAGGCACGAAATGACTCTCAGTGAAAACCTATAAATTTCTCCTGTGTTATAAATGTTTAATATCTTTTTTTCTTGACTGAGTCTCTCCCTTCTTCTCCTGAGATATTAAACATATTAAATAGCACAAAATTAAACTTTATGTTACCCCTAAGTAATGGCACATCAGTTCTAAGATTGATTCTGATAATCCACAAAAGTTGAAATTTGAAATATTTTATTCATGCCTTAAAAATTAGCTGGGCTGAGGCTACATACATAAAAGTGTCCAGCAATTCAAAGCTGCAGCCACATCTGGCCTTTGGGAGAATCCGAAGAAAATTGCATTCTCAGAGGAGTCCCCTTCTGAACCTCATTGCAGTGCCCAGAGCACCAACCACGGCCTCATGACTTATCAATAACTTCCTTCTCAGCAATTCACTCCTTAGCCTATAAACTATTTACAGATAATGCCCTGGTGACCTGCTCCTCAGGGAAGAAAGACAAGGGTGAGTCCGCTGTGCTACACTAACATCATATTTTTGCCCAGCCAATACAATCTTTTAGACTTCTTCTGGGGCTTTGAAACTCACTGGAACCTGACTTGCATAATAAGTAGCCTGCAAAATGGAGTGACGGGAAGGTACTTCGTATTAGAACTCTTGTCGGAACATAAAGCATAAAATATGAATGGAGAGAAGGCTTCCAGGGGCTTTTACCTGCCAGCGGAGTTTTCACCCCATAGTCCCGGTCCCAAGTGACACCATCTGTGAGAGGAGGGAAGTCACCCAGTTCAGGGAAGCAGAGAGGAGCCTGTGAGAGGATTTTATTCTCTGTCTGTGGAACTGAGGGATCTTCCATGGTTTTTTTGAATGCGTTAGTGGAGATTCCTTTCTGGTGTCTGATAAACCATTGAAAGTTTTATTACAACAAAAGAGAAATACTTAACTTGGGGTAATCTTTTAATAAGATGAAAAAAAATACTGGGTAAGTCATTTTAATGATCAAAGAATTGCTTCTAACACAGTGCCTCTAAAGTAAGTAAACCTGCATTATCTATTTCTGTAAAAATAGGCACATCTCTTGGAGATAGCCTTTTCTGGCATTTCAAAACATATGATCATTGCAGACATTGGTGAAAATATAATTATTTTAAAAATCATACCTAATAAAAGACAATCATGTAAATTGATCATACCTCCTCTATGCCCATAGCCAATCAGAGTGAATATGCAAATCAACCCAACAAAATGGCAGTTGACAGTTCATATGCTGAGCTCCCTATATGCCACTGGTAATATTCTTAGTAACTTTGGTATAAGAATACCAAAAGCTGATCTAGGATTTTTCTACCACACTCCTGGAGAAAAAAAAACAAAGGTCTGCTGCTGGAAGGCTAAGAAATGTCTAGCCAGTTTGGCTCAGTGGATAATGCTAGGCCTGCCGACCTCAGGGTCTGGGTTCGATTCTGATCAAGGGCATGTACGTAGGTTACAGGCTCCTCCCTGGCTGGGGCTCATGCAGGAGGCAACCAGTTAAAGGGTTCCTCTCACATTGGTGTTTCTCCCTGTCTTTCCCTTTCTCTTCCACATCTTCCACATTTTCTAAAAATCAATGGAAACATATCCTCAGGTGAGGATAAAAAAATGAAAGAAATATCATATCTTATGAAAGATACATCTTGAAAATGCCTAAAGAAATTTGTCATTTTTTTTATGGCGAAAGGCTTGGAGTCCGTGTTGATGAAAACACCTTGGTGGTTGCGGTGACTGTCAGTGGCTGTAGCAGTGGGGTGATGGGGCTGGTGCCTTCTCCTGATCAGCCCAGTTGCTTCCCCTGGGGAGCAGGCGTAAGCCAGCAGTAGGACATCCTCTGAGGACTCCCAGTATGTGAGAGGGGGCAGGCTGTGTTCAGAGATCCCGCCCCCCACCAAAGCACAAATTTTGTGCACTGGGCCTCTAGTATATAAATAAAACAGTAGACATTCTATTTTTTTATGATTAGGGAAGATGTAACTTTGTTACATTAAAAAAATAATCAATTCCTTATAATTAGTAGAAAGCTGGTTTTGAGCAAGGCATATTTTTCTTGAAGTGTTGCTTATAACATTTATTTAATGTTGTTGCAACTTGCATATTTTAAAAGCTCGCTGGTTACTGGGCTATTAATCTACATCTCTTTAATGGAACATGTACTTTAAAAATTATCAATCAATTTGTGAATAAAAGAAGAATCAATGTCAGAAGACAAGAAGCAACTTGGGATAAGAAATTTGATGCCCCTATTAGATTTTTAATTTCTTGTTATTATATTTTTCTTCAATAATAGGAATGAGGTTCTATTTAGTTTTTATACTAAAACATAAAAAAGAAAAAATTTAAATTTTAAGGTTACATATTTATACTTTTTCTTGTATATGAATAAGAATTACAAGAAATAATTTTACTAGCTATAAAAATAGTTTATTTTTTGACAAACCAAACCTACATTCATTACTTCTAATATACAATAAATTTAGTTATCCACTGAATACCCTAAATATTAATAACAATGCTAATTCTAGATACATGTTTATATATGTTCAAAAAATTTAATAAGAAGCTTGGAAATATATCTAACTTCTGTACCAGCAATAGTTTTTTTATGACTTGAAATTTCAGTCAATAAAACTAAACTCAAATGCTTTAATGCCAGATTGTAGGTCAGTGTGCCATCATTGAGTAAACTAACCCCTTTTTATTTTTTTAATATATTTTTAAATATATTTTATTGATTTTTTACAGAGAGGAAGGGAGAGGGATAGAGAGCCAGAAACATTGATGAGAGAGAAACATCAACCAACTGTCTCCTGCACACCCCCTATCGGGGATGTACCCACAACCAAGGTAAATGCCCTTGACCGGAATTGAACCTGAGACCTTTCAGTCCACAGACCGACGTTCTATCCACTGAGCCAAACCAGTTTCAGCACTAACTCCTTTTTATAAGAAAAATTAAAGAGTGCTAATATTGGCTTGGCTTTGTTCTAACACTGTACTTGGCATTGCTCTCCAGCATCAGCTCTCACACATCTATCAGCCCTACAAACACATAATTCTAACTTGTACTCTCTACAGCAATTACCAAACAGGAACCTTAGTACCTTCTGATCATGTTTCAAATGCCTATGGGAAGACACTGACTCCTACTAATTATAAATTTAATTATTGATTTGGGCCTCTAACTGAACTGTTTTTGAAAGATACCTGCTTTTTAAATTCCAATTTCCAATTATTACTCATGAATTCTATCATTAGATTCACACTCACTATCAATTGTAGAATCTATTTTCTCTTTAAATCACAAATAACATAATGAACTTGTATATAATTTTTGTAATGCCAAACTACCTATTGTTTCAATCTTTGATTTTGGTAATTATGTGATAATCAACTAAACTATAGGGTGCTCCATTCAATGTTTTTTTTTCTTCTTCTTTTTTTTTTTCTTGTGGACAAGAATAAAATCCTACAAGTCTAGTGCCTCCTTGAGACCTGCTGCTATCAATTATACAGAGCTACTGAATAGTCTTTCTAATTATGTTTGATGTTAATAATGTGCATAGTTTGCCAGGATGACTTCTAAATTATCAGACATTCTAGAATAAACATATCGTAGTACCTATTTTTAGAAATGCATGCATTTGTATATTGTTCTCCAACAGAATATATTTTATTGTAAAAACTACCCAAAATGCAAACTAATGCTTTGTTAGTTTGGGGAAAGAAATATTTTATGAGAGCCATTAAAAATTAGTACACGTATAAATAATATATATCAGAAAAGATGCATATATTCACAACAAATTTTGGACTAGTTGTTTTCATAAGGAGTGTCTGTGAAGAATTTTATGAAAGGATTATGTATGAAGAGAAAAGGTAACTTTTATTTGTATATACTACAGGTAATATAAGAATCTCAAATATTTTGGTTATTATATTATTTTGAAAACTTTCAATAGGTTTATTTATTTATATTTGTGGATTAATTCCCAGTGAAGAGTAATTGAGGGACAAGTTGAGTATCTACTTAAAAGAACCCTTATGTTTTGTTTTTTTGTGCTTTACAATTTTCTTACAGGTATTGCATTTTAAAGAGGTATATAACATTTTAAAATAAATTTTAGTTAAGATAATGTTTTTGCTTTGTTTTGGGAAGGCAGCAAAATTTATTCAACAACTGAGTTTGTATTTGCTGCCGATTTATTCAGCACAGCTTCCTTGTGGGGATTATAATGATTTCACAGGCCAATAGCATTTGTCGTAATAACATCTTAATAAACTAAGTAAAGAAATCACACTAAACAAGTGACAGATTAATCACATTATTGTTCCAGGCAAGGGGAGAAGAAGGAATAAAGCCCAAATTTGAGTAATGATTCCCAGCTGCCAGCAAAAAGTCCCCAGTTGCTAGAACACGGTTGCTAGGGAATGAAGATGCTGGTGTTGGTGGGCAGGGTGATCTCTTCACAGGGCACTCCACAGCTTTTTGCCAATCCAACAGTCACCTTGGCCATGCAGGAGCTGAATGCCCCAAAAATCTCTCAAAAACTTTTAAGTTGGCGAAGAGTCTCCTTCCCCAAACTGAATCTCTCAAATAGTCCACACACTGTCAGTATTTTAGTCTCAATGTCCTCCTTGTCTTAGTTGCTTCTCCACATGTTCTGGATAAGCCCCCAGCAGGGCCCCTCAGCAGCTGGGCTGCTGACTTCTTGTCAAGGACAGTAGATGTGGAATGATGACATCAAGGCACACTTGACTTCATTCTTATATCAAAGCACATTGCTTCTGTCTTTGCTGTAAACAACGGGATTAAAACAATTTACTTAAGTCATAAGCAAATGGATTTCAATCATATTAAACCAATAGGTAATACATGTATTACATATATTAAGTAGATTTCTAAATGACCTTTGGAAGGCAAAGAAATGCAGTCTATCTCAGAGAGAAGGCAAACGTAAAATTGCTTATCGAAATTCTAATGTAGGAGAAAATGTTAAATATTTTATTTTTTCATAACTGAAAATGAATTTCAGTCTTTTTGCTGTTTTACAAATCCAGTTGAGTCTTTGATAGAAAATCAAATGTCGTATCTTTAAAACAACAAAATAGAAACAGAGGTATGGGTACTTGGGACAAACAGAATGGGGAAGGGTTTGGGGAACATGATGAAGAAGGTAAAAGAATTAGCAATATATATATAGCAATATATCACAACAACACAAACAGGGTGATATAGCCAGAGAGAAAGGGGAGGGGAGGTGAAGGTGGGCAAAGTGGGGGAGGGTTGTTAGAATTGGGGAGATGGGGATGGAAAGTCTTTGCTTGGGGCAATGAGTACACAACACCATGGGCAGTTGGTGTTGCATTGAGTTGTGCACTTGAAACCTGTATGGTTTTGTGAACCAATGCCAGCATAATAAATACAAAAATAAAATAAAATAAAATAAAATAAAATAAAATAAAATAAATCAATAGTATTTACCTGAAATTTTCACAAATTAGTATGTCTCTACTACAAAGAATAACTACATATTTTCTAAAATTTTAGGGTTGTGTATACAATCCTGTTAAAGGTTAAAAGTGTAGACTAGCATAAGATATTTGCATTACCTTAAAATTAAAATTGATTGCTATAATAGCTTCCAGGTTATTACCTAACTCATGTGATGCAAACAACTTCATGGAAAGTGTTGGATGTTATAGTGATAATTGTGTGAAGAGTGTTTAACATTTAAAGTGTGCTTAACATAGTTATAATTGTGTGACGTGTTTGACATTTAGTATTTAATACTTGATTTATCAATACCTGATTTATTAAGAATGAATAGTAACTATGTGAATGCCCTCGTGTGATGTGTGCTTAGCATAACTGGTTCTATTTTGTTAAAGTTAAGAGTGAATATTATAGTTTGAAATGGAATATACTAGCCTGTAACTATGTGAACGCCCTACCGGCCCCCGCCTGGTCCCAGAGCCCTCAGCAGGCCTGCAAGCCCCAATAAGAAGATACTAGCCCGTAACTATGTGAACGCCCTAACAGGTGCTAATCTTTAAAGTTGTAAACACCCTAGCATATGTTCATCTCTAAAGTTGTAAACAAGTAGCAATGTGCCAGAGCATCAGGTAATGCTGCCTGTGAGACCCCTGATAAGGCACACTGGAGAAAACATCATGACTCAGCAAGAAATGGCCATGAAAGAAGAGGCCTTGGAGGCACCGGTCAGAGGCACCTGATGCTCCTCCACTGACGGTGGCTCTCCGCGCCCTTCCTGCTCCTGTTGGAGATACTGCGTGAAGCTCTGCCCAGTCCGCCGTCACTCTGCCCGGGAGCCAATCTCTGAGGCCTCAGCTGTGACCGAAGCGCTGCCAGCATCGTTCCTGCCCGGTGTGTGTGTGTCTGTCTGTCGGCGCGGATCTCCAGGTGACCCACCTAGGCTTCTGGAAACCACCAGGACTCTGGTAAATAAACAGTGTGATTCGTGCATCTTAAATGTTTTTGTCTCTTGTTTTTAGTTTATGCTCGGCCAAACTTAGTAAGAACTGTGGGCAATCCGTATAAGTCCAGTTCTCTGGCTGAGGGACCCCAGTCACCTGTGCATACGTTCCCACCTGAGGGTGAAGTTGGAACAGTTGAAGCTAAACAGTTTCAATTTTCTCCCAGCTGGGCAACAGCTTACCTAAACAGCTGCTCCCCCCTCTGTCATTGCCTCGGGGCCAACCAAGACTTGGATTTCAAAAGAGAAAAAGTAGCTAAGGGCAATGAATTGATGATGATGTTATCTTATTTTGGATAGTTATTTTACTTAAATTAAACAAACAGATTTTAACTCATGCTTTCTCATGAAAAGTTTATTTAATTTTTGCTTTAAAGGCATTAAGCCTATCGAAAAAATAATACTGTCATTTGATATTGGATAACTAGGAATCTATGTACTGGAAATTTTTGCATATGAATTATGAGCTAGCTTGACTTTTTAGAATATCAAAAATGTACACATGCACCAGAGACATTTTTAAGATGCTTCACGCTCTTTCTGAAATGTACCTTTCCAGACATCCCAATATTAACAGAATATGGTACAGTATCAAACTTTTAGAGCGTTGACTTGGACAAAGGTGACAGCTAGGCCAATGAGATTTGGAGAATTACAGTGAGATGAGGGCAGCCCAACTGGCAGAACTGATAATAGGTCTCTGTGAAATCTGAAAGCCATGCAAGGATCTTTGTATTTGAGTCTAGCACCCTTCCAACTTAGCTATTTCTCAATAAAAGTATACCTATCTTTCCTGCCACTGCCTGTTTCCTCCTGGTGAATACAGGCCTATGGCAGCAACTGCTCATTTAGTCTTGTTATACTGTAAAAAGAGATGAGTTTCTACCCAAACATGGAGAAGTGGTCAGAAGAGCGAGTTTTACAATGCCTGTATTTGTAAAATGGGAATATTCTAAATGAATCTCTGGTTAAAAGTCAGAAAATTGACTTTCCTTATGAAAGGGAAGGTCAGAATCTGTTTCTCAGCCTGAGTCTTATTACAAGTTTGTGACACTTTTGTAATTACAAGTCAATATTAATAAAGGAAAAAAATAGTGAATGTATATTATCAATCGAGTAATGCTATATAGATAAAGGTTCTCTTCAGTCAAGGCAGATGAAAGAGGGAAGTCAGAAAAAAAGTAAATGAATGAAAACACTTATTTTTAATTGTACTTGAACTCACTTAAGAAAAATTTAGATTTTTTTATTGTAATTAAATTAAAAATTTAAATAAACTTGAAAAGTCCATTATAACACTATTAACCAGATACAATCTTATTTTTCAGTATGTGGCCCTTTGTTATGGCACATTTACACATGGGCATCTAGATAGAATAGGAAAGGAGATAACAGAAGAGAAATAAGAGATAGGTACACAGGTTTTGAGAGGAAAACTTCGGATGGAGTAGGAGCCTTTGTGAATTGTGAGTTACAAGTTGGTGACCTTCAGTGGAGCCTTAGGACACCTGAGAAGCTGGACTGCTCCAGTGGAATGTGTAGTTATGATGGCTTCCTGAGAAAAGTTACTCTTCAACATAGAAAAGGCTAACAAGGAGATTACCGAGCAATGGAGCAAAGGAGTTTGGTCCATGGTAGAGGCCATGAGGACAGTATAGAGGAGGGTTTTTTGTTTGTTTGTTTGTTTTCAATGGAAATCACAGAGAATAAACTAGCTTTTGCCTTGGGGCCATACAAAAGTGGCAACTATTATTGCAGCCTGTGTGGCTGTTGCCAAGTGCTGATGTAGGCAGTGCTGAGCTCCTAAACACTTCTTTTCAAAATGCTGGCATCTGAGCCTTCCTCCTGTTCTCCATGATACCCAGAAACATAGATTAATTGTCATGGAAACCATGATAAAACCACATATTTAGATAGATAAATATTTAATTTGATAGTTAAACAGACTGGCAATGGATATTTGCATTTAGATATTTGGGGATGGATCCAAAAGATTTGTGAACAACTCTCTAATTTTAAAGGAGTTTTTGATTTTCCCTAGCATATTAGTTGTTGTTATTTTGTTTGTTTGTTTTTGTTTTTGTTTTTGTTTTAATTGGGGGAGAGAAGGAGGAACAATACATTTGAGAAACTTCTGATAAGTTAAAGAAGAACTTTTTAGTGCATCTGATTTGTTCTTAGCACTTCAGAGCAAAACTAGATAGAATGGGACTGGAGGAGTCCCCGGCGGCAGGTTGAACCATTTACATGCAAAGCCATACAACTGAGGAGGGAACCAAAGTTCTTTGAGAAGAAGAGCTATGATTGCAGTTGAGAAGGGGAAGCATGCATGATGTGCTGGGACATGGCTCGCAGCACTCACACACAGGAAGTGGGTTTAGAAGGTGGTATGTGTCAGGAAGATCAGGCGTCATCACAATAATGTCCAGCAAGGCCAGGCATAATGATCGTGATTGTGCTGGTGTTTCAATTGCCTGCTGCCTTGGAATGCCAGGAGTTTCAGCCCAAAGGAGTCAATTCAGGCTCTGTAATTGCATTAAACAGTTGCTTTCAAAGGTAAGATTTATACAACAGCAAAATTTTAAGATTTTCCCTGCTCAGTGTGGCTCTGCTATTTGGGTGTCATCCCATCCAGCAAATGGTTGCCAGTTCCAATCCCAATCAGGGTATATGCCCTGGTTACAGGCTCCATTCTAAGCAGGGGGCATGGGTCCTGCAAGGTTGGGTCCTGATCTTCTTTAAAGGAAGATCAATGCATAGAGAGTAAATTCCTGAAATGAAGATAAGTCTTTCAATGACAGTTAAGCTGGGCATGGTAGTAAAAGGAGTTGGAGAGGAGAACAGAATGTGTGCATTCCCTGGAATAGTGGGAAAGGGAGAATGCAAGAGGAATTCAACCTACTTTTGCTGTTGTATCCCTTGAATTCATGAGAGTATTCAATAAGACAACCAAATCATTTTTAAACTAGTGATTTTGGGAGTGAAGAGAGATGCTAGCAATATTTGGACAGTGAGTGTAAATTGGGATGTGCCAGCACACTATTATTAGGGCAATTTTTGCATACATCCGCTAGAAGGTTCCATGGCAAGGGAGGGCACAGTTAATCATTTCACTTGAGACCAGAGTTCTGAGTCATTTGGACCTTGAGCACTGCCAAAGCTGTGGGGGGTAGCTGCTTGCCCAGTATTCAATCACTTACTGAATTGTCTTCCTACTTTCATCTCCATAGGACTCTGCTTTAAGATAATGAATTTCTTGAGACAAGAGATTGTGCTTAGTGCCGTGTATGTGACACAGGAATCTATATATTAATGGTAAAATAAGAAAGAGGGGGAACAAAGATTACTCAACTTTGAAGTTGAAGTTAAATCTTAAATCTTTCTTTTACTCTTTCCATCTTGTGGTATAAAAAAGGAAGCATGGTGTAAAAATAAAATGTCAAAACTACAGGGGAAAAAAATACCAGCTTCAATCACATGGTTTACTAATTATTTGTAAAAATCTCTGAATTTCCTGTTTACAAAATTTCTTTCTCAATATTTAGGTATTGGTTTCAGTAATAAAATAATTTAATTTTATGTGTATTTTCATCAATGTAAAAGAAAAATGAGAATAAATCATAAAAAGAGTTAAAATAAAATGTGCAAATAAAAATTTCTCACAAATATTTCAATCACATTTTGCAAGCATTTATTTTCTCTCTCACACATAGCAAAGAAATAAATGCCAAAATACAGGAGCGAAACTTACCAGATGCCCAACAGCCTCCAGCCACATAGCTATTGGTCAAAACCTGAAAATGCACAGATGTAAGACAGTCTGTTATTCTGCCTCAGGCACTATTTTCAGTCCCCAGTAAAGTCACTGAAGTGTATGACATTAGATAAATCTATTTATATTTTAATTTTGTAATTTTAATTAAATGAAGACTTTCAACTTATTATTTATAAGCATCATTTCGCTAATTCTATTTATACCATATTTTTCATGGTCATATGAATGGAATAAAATATTTGATAAGCTAATAAGTCACGTAAATATAAGTATTCTCAGCTAAATAAAGTTGACTAATTTCTTAGATAAACTTTATTTTATTTTATTTTTTATTTTATTTTAAATTTTTAATATATTTTATTGATTTTACACAGAGAGGAATTGAAAGGGACAGAGAGTTAGAAACATCGATGAGAGAGAATCATCGATCAGCTGCCTCCTGCACACCCCCCACTGGGGATGTGCCCGCAACCAAGGTACATGCCCTTGACTGGAATCGAACCAGGGACCTTTCAGTCCGCAGGCCGACGCTCTATCCACTGAGCTAAACTGGTCCCGGCATCTTAGATAAACTTTATTTTAAATAATCTTACCTAATAATAGACAAACATGTAAATTGACCATACCTCCCCTACACCCACAGCCAATCAGAGTAAGTATGCAAATTAACTCAACAAATATGGAGGTTGATTTGCATACACAGGCACTGAGCCACTGGGGGCCAGTGGGATGCTTGGTGATGATGCAGGCATTCTGCCCCTTTCCAGGCTCTCAGGGCCTCTGGGCAGAATGGAAAGGTAGTGCCAGCAGCCAGGGAGAGGAAGGCCCATTCCAGCACGAATCTTCATGCACCAGGTTTCTAGTGTTTTATAAAAAATACAACAAAAGCCAGGCTAATATGGGTTGGTGGTTGAGAGTCCATCTATTGATTAGGAGTCATATTTTGATTCCTAGTCAGGGCACATGCCCAGGTTGCAGGCTCGATCCACAGTAAGGGGCGTGTAGGAGGCAGCTGATCAATGATTTTCTCTCATCATTGATGTTTCTGTCTTCCTCTCCCTCTCTCTTCCTCTCTGAAATCAATAAAAATATATTTTAAATATAATAATAAAATAAAACCCTGTATTCTAAAAGAAAAATAAATACATTGGTTTTGTCCCAATGCCATTACTGCCAAGGTAACCAATCATTTCCATCTCTCTAAATTAAATGATCAAGGTTTAGTTCTCATTTAACTCATCAACATTTGGCACCGTTAATTACTACATTATCTTTGAAAGAGTTCAATCACTAATGTTAATGTAAAAACATTCAAACCTGTAAAGAATTTTTGTGAGTTTATTTGAGCCAAACTCTGGACACTTGTCAGAAAGCAGGATCTCAAAGGATTGGGATAATGCTCCGGAGAATAGCGGTTTTTCACCTTGTTTTATACATTACAATCAAAAGAGGAGACGTAAGGGGGATCACATGAAATCCATTGGTGATTGATTAGGGAGGCGGGAGAAAGCAAAGCTGGGAAACCTCTGGGATTGGATAAAAAGCAAAATGATAGGCACATACTTCCCTTACTTAGGTGAGTGCATGATAGTGAACAGTCAACAATTAACAACATAACAATAGCAATGAAGGAATTTGTGGTCTCTGTCCCTGCAGATTTGGTTGTGACCCAGGGGTCCAGAAAAAGGGAAATTACAAGTTACGCAGACATTCATAGGTACGTTATCTTAGATGCCAAAAAGACCATAGGCTCAGTTAAGGTATAGATAGACCTTGTCAGGGAAGATACCCGCCTAGGACAGTGGTTGGCAAACTGTGGAGCCACATGCGGCACTTTGACCCCTTGAGTGTGGTTTTTCCACTAAATACTATGGCTTGGGTGAGTCTATTTTGATGAAGTGGCATTAGAAGAAGTTTAAAAAAAATTTGGCTCTCAAAAGAAATTTCAATTGTTTACTGTGGATATTTGGCTCTGTTGGCTGAGTTTGCCGACCCCTGGCCTAGGCCATGACTACCCACCATAACCGCCTTCAGTTAAAGTTTTCATTTTAAACCATCCTTTGTGGTTACTTTAGGTCTTTGAGTTTGCAAGACTGCCAGGAGGGCCTTCCCTGAGCTTGTCAGGTGAGTATGTGGCTCCTTTCGTCCACACTAAATATATCCCCTGCTTCACCATCTACTTATTCTCAAATTCCCTTTCCATTTCCTCTTCACATTCCCAGCTCACAAGCTTGGCATGCCCAAGAGACCTCTTTTCTTCCGTACTGCAACTGCGCCCTGGGTGATCATAGCTTCAAATCTTACCTGTATCCTTATGACTCCCAGGTTTGTGTGTTCTTCCTCTAAAACCTAGACAAATCTAACCACTTTGAAAACATTTTCAGTGGGGGTCTACTAGACATTGTAAACTTATAATTGGCATAACTGAACTCAGGACTTTTCCCTCTAAATCTTCTCTTCCTTTAACTCCATCAAACCAGATAATTCTCTCCTTGCAATAGATAAGGCCAAAAGCAAAAGCTCAGATTAATGTTTGATTTTTCACAATGTAAATCATTAGAAAATTTCAGACTTGGCCTTGAGTGCTCATGCAGGGACATAATGGATTATGGGGACCTTGAAACAATGAAGCACTATGTTTTGAAAATAGGCAATCACATGGTAAAACTTGATACAAGTTTCAGAATAGCTTTTATTATATTGCTTCCCAGTGAGGACGAAAAAGATGTAGAGGTGAAAATATATCTGTTAACCTCTAAGGAAGTTAAAATATATATGTTAACTTCCTATTACTACATTAAATTACCACAACCATGGTGGCTAACAGCTGTGCAAACTAATGTCTGAGGTTCTGGAGAGTAAGAAGCTCAAAATGGATCTCAAGTGGCTGAAGTCTGAATGTCAATTGGTTATGGGCCCTCCAGGTTTCTTCTGGAAGCTTAAAGGAAGGATCCATCCTCTTGACTTTTAAAGTTTCTAGATGTTGTTCATAATCTTTAACCAGTGGCTCCATCTGATCTTGAAAGTCAACAACCACTTTATTCTGAACTCTCCTTTCATTATCCCATATTTCTCTCTGATCATCTGGTTTCTCTCTTTCCTTTATAAGAACCCTTGAACTTCCATTGGTTCCACCTGGATAATGCAGGATATATCCCATCTCAAGATCCTTAAGTTAATCAGCCCAGCCTGCTGTGGGTGTCAGTAGTTGAGCATTGATCTATGGACCAGGAGGTCAAGGTTCAATTCCAGGTCAAGGCAACATTTCTGGATTGCAGGCTTGATCCTCAGTTTGGGACATGCAGGAAGCAGTCAATCAATAATTATATTTCATCATTAATGTTTCAATCTCTCTTCCTCTCCTGTCCTCTCTGAAATCAATATATTTTATGTATATTTATCCTTAAGCTAGTCACATCTGCAAAATCTCTTTTGATCTATAAGGTAGCCTGTTCACAAATTTTTGTGTTTAAGGCATCCTTGGGATTCTAACAAATGTTTATGCCTGCCATAATATAAAGAGCCAACCCATGTGTAGGACATAGACACTAGGTAGATTTTCATACCTCAAATCGCTAACTATAAACACCAAGGGAAGCCTTGATGATGCATGCATGCATACAAATATTAGCTCATTTCAGAGAACATTTTTATATAGTAATGAAATAGTATAAAATTCTCAAACAAACTAAAGTTAGATATTTCAATTACTTCCTATAAAAAAAATAAGTAATGACATAAGTAGAACTAAAATTTTATATATTTATATAATTTACTAGTGGCCTGGTGCACAAAATTCATGAACATTAAAAGAGAATTAATTAGAGGAAATATTTTAATATTGCTATTTGCCCTTTCTCTATAAAAGAAATGTCAGAGATGAAAGAAAATTAGTAAAATGTATATGAAAATCTTCTTGTCAGAGTCTGGGGTACATCACAGGTCCCAGAGTCAAGTCCCCGCCCACTTATGCATGCCTTGAAATCACGTGAGATCCACCCCCATTGGGCGAGATCCAGACCCAGCTGGCCCCACCCCTGACAAACCTCTCTGGGTGGGGGGTTCAGCCTCAGGTCTCCTGTCCCAGGGCAAAGGACATGGCCTGAGGACCCCTTCCTGGCACCAGGGTGGGGTGCACGCTTTAAAGTCCCCTGTCAAGCCCTGCCAGGTGGGGGTGTGGCTGAGGTCACATCCCCAGTCAAGCCCTACTGGGCAGTCTCAGGTGCCCTGCCTTGGCCCAGCTCCATGCAGCCTCAGGTCCCTGCTGATTGCTCCTAATGGGAACCCCTCCTTCACTGTGGGGGGGGGGGGGGGCAGCCGTCTTGTGATGGCATGAGGGTTAATTTGTGTATTACCTCTTCATTATATAGGATATTCTCCATTGTAATGGATGAAACACAATGATTCAGAAGAATAAATTGCCTAAGGGTGTGATCAATGGCATAGCTGAGACAAGAATCAGAGCTCATTTCTACCTTTAATTTCTGAGACAGTGTCCTTAAATCTAACTAAACTCAATAGCCTCCAAGAAATACATAGAAAACATGTCCATACTCTCTGCTCCTGTTTTCTTTCATTTATCTTGATGCTATTGTACATTTTCCTATAAGAATAGCTTATATCTTTATTTTCTTAAATAGGAGATAACTTTCAAGACACTTGTGTGATCTGTATTACTTAATGTAATGTGATACCAATAATAATTATATTTAAAACAATCATTTCTCCCTTTTTGAAGGATTACATGGTTACTTGATGTCAGATGTTTTCCACTTAAGAAGTATTAACCTAAAGGAAAAAAAGACAAAGTAAGAGGTAAGGCTTTATAAGAACTTTAATGTTATAACTTGTGGCTCAATGTCTGAATTTGTGCAACTTGAGTTCTGAAACATTTGTAGAGCATAACGTTGCCTTTTTGGGCGCTGGATCTACTTGTGGAGCAAGCAGCCATCTCTTTGCTGA
Organism: Pipistrellus hanaki; assembly: GCF_964339955.1. Classification (NCBI taxonomy): domain Eukaryota; kingdom Metazoa; phylum Chordata; class Mammalia; order Chiroptera; family Vespertilionidae; genus Pipistrellus; species Pipistrellus hanaki. The sequence continues at coordinate 17,962,181 of NC_140506.1, read as the reverse complement.
CTGTACTATTTGATAAGTTGTGCTCCTCAGATCGTTGTTAAGTAATTCTCCCTGTGCTATCATTGTGGGATCAAAGACAGCCTTTGTTCTATAGGCTTGGGCTAAAACTTGCATTTGATAAATGCTTAATCATATATTACCTGTTGTTCTCACCTCACAACTCTACCTGCTCTACCACTGAATCCATAACCACTGCAAGTCCAGTTGCCCCCACTAAACAAAATGAAGTTTATGTTCTTGTTTCCCCTAGCAGTCCCCCTCTTTAATGATCAGCTCCTTGCAACGTTTGCCTTTATAGACACTGCCTTATCCTCTTCACCTTGGAACTCATTCTCTGCTCATCTTGAGGGCTCAACTTCCCAAAATACAAATCATTATCTTAATAAACTCCCTTGTAAATTTCTTTAAAAATGGTATCTCCAGACTTGTTTTTGAAGACGATGTGCATTTATTTGACATAAAAAGAATTGCAATCCACAGGCAGAGATTCAGGCAGAAACCCAAATTAAGTCCTGATTATGGGCAAGGAGTTATTACGGGGAAATGAAGGGAAATAATTGCATGAATAGAAGAAAGGAATCCTGATGCTAGCAATCTAGGTCATTCTTTGGCTATCCAGGGCAGATTACTGATTCAAAGAATGTCTATTATCGTAAGTCCTTGTCTGCGCTCCTGTTAGCTTTATAAGCAGTTATAAGACAATGTTGATTTGGCCCAGTCCAAAGGTAATTTTCCCCATTTCAAACTTTCCAAAGGTTCAGGAAGTAAGATGTGTAAGACAGTTGCTCAGAAATTGCTGCTCCAGCTCTGTTTTAAAATGGCTCCACTTAGCCGAAACCGGTTTGGCTCAGTGGATAGAGCATCGGCCTGCTGACTGAAAGGTCCGGGGTTCGATTCCGGTCAAGGGCATGTACCTTGGTTGCGGGCACATCTTCAGTAGGGGGTGTGAAAGACGCAGCTGATCGATGATTCCCTCTCATTGATGTTTCTAATTCTCTATCCCTCTCTCTTCCTCTTTGTGGAAAATCAATAAAATATATAAAAATAAATAAATAAATAAATAAAATGGCTCCACTTAAGTCAACTTTTCACAAAAACTAATTTCAGTTAATTATATGGAAAGAGACAACTAAAGGGTTCATTCTTGAATTGCTATTTTGAAATGGTTATAATTTAAATGGAATCTGGCCTGCCATTTTTAAATGAGTCAGAGCACAAAGATAAACCATTTGGGACATACAAAATCGACTTGTGACATTTTAGATGGCAAGATACTTTTAAGTCCTATTTTCTCTCATGTTTATGATCTGTGAATGTGTTTGAAGTTCTTCTTTTACTGACAAAGACAAACTAATTGTATAATTTAGGCAGGGGTGGTTATTGGATTAGTTCCTCCTCTGTGTGAAAGCATGACTGAAAGGACTCTGATGGCAAAAACTTAGCAGAGAAAGTCAACCAGTTATTCTGTCACTTCATAATGGCAGCTTTTTATCCTCGGACCCAAGGTCAATTGCATTGTCTTTGGTGAAAGAGAACTATCACTAAGAAAGATTTTACTGGGCAGCAATTCTGAATCCATTTCCTCTGATGAAATGTCAATAGCTTTCTAGGACAAAATGTAGTTTTTCTAGAAACAAAGGTGAAATTGGTTTGAAAATGTACTCCACAAATCAATCCCCTTCAATATAAAACATTTGAGAAAGAAAAATTAACAAGTAATCCAATATGCTGTTATGTTTCTATCTTTTTTATTTTAATTCATCAAACATAGTACATTTTCTCCAAAAAAACAATTTAGGGAAGCATTGATGTTCTTCTAATGGTTTTAGAGTCATAAAACTTGTGGTAAAAAAATCAGCTGTTGTGAACCTAAAAATCCTTGAAAACTAACAAGGGATAAAACTCCCTGAAAGGACAGACTAATAGAATAATACATATTATGTGGAACTAATAGAAAAGAAACCAGAATATTAATAAAATGTATTGTCATATATACTCAAAATAATATATCACTAGATATGTGTTGTAGTTTATAGTAAAAAGATATTTATCATTTAAAGGAATATCAGATTCTATCTTCTAAATTTTTATTGACATTATTAAGTTTTACAAAGGCATCTTTCTTTTTTTTTTTAATGGGAAGGGAGTGAGGGGTAGCAGAGGGTAAAGAGGGCCAAATATATGGTGATGGAAGATTACTTGACTTTGAGTGTTGGGTACACAATGCAATATACAGATCATGTACCATAGTGATGCACCCTTAAAACCTATATGACACTGTAAGCCAATATCACCCCAATAAATTTACTAATAACAAAAATGCAATTCTTTTCCCCCCAAACCAATGAAGGTATAACTTAACCCAAATAGAAGATATCAATCCTAATGTTCCTTATAAAAGTGTTAAACTCCTTATAAATCTTTTCATAATTAACATTAGTAGCTAGCCAATTTCCTTAAAACTTTGCAGTGCTGATAGTCACATACTATGAAGAATCTGGGTCTAAAATAGTAAGTTCCTAAATGCATAGTTTTACTCACATGCATAAGTGAAAAGGGACTTGAGATGGAAATAGAGTTGGGAACAGAAGGAAGGGAGGCAAGTATAGGAAAAGGCATGAAAAGAAAAGCCACTAATTAGTGTACAGTATCCCTGTGCGGGAAGGCAGGTTTCAGGCACCAGAAATAGCCGAGAGGATCTCCATCCCTTGATCAGCACATGGTTGGGCTACTTGGGAAATGGCAACTGGATAGTGAGCTGCACTTCCACAGGGCACAGAGTGCCACCAAGATGATCCCCCTGAAATAGCAAGAGGTTTTTGGAGGATTATTTCGAATTTCAAAAGCTGGTTAGGGCAATTCTGTGCTTCCTAAACTTTTGGACTTCCCCATGACAGGAGCCTTTTGAGGGCTCAGCTGTGTAATACACTACCCTGCACACAGCTGTCCTGGGAGGACATTCAGATGTGATAAAGCGGTGGAACGTGGGACTGCTATGAGCTAAAGGACTGCATCCGTGGGAGCAATCCTTGGACTGGGGCAGGGAGAAGCTGAGTGTCTGCACAACTTGAGTGCCAGTTGGACCTTCAGTAATGTCATTACAGTTACGGAGCACATGGACCATGCTCTGCTCGGTATGTTGACTAAAAGAAAAGGAATGGAATTCATACACAAAGGACGTCTTACCCTTGCTAGAAGGATGAGCAATCATTGAGGCTAACACCAAAGAGAGTGACCATGGCATCAAGTGCTTAACAAAGGTGGGAGGGCCAATGAAGATTAACTATTTCTGCTACCACGTAACTCAGCGACTTCAGGCTCACAGAACAGACTCCAGTGCATGTGCAGCCCAAGGATCCTTCCGCCACACCTGCCTCAGGAAAGTCTAATTTCTTTTTAAAAAGATATTTTATTGATTTTTTTACAGAGCGGAAGAGAGAGGGATAGAGTTAGAAGCATTGATGAGAGAGAATCCGCTCAGCTGCCTCCTGCACACCCCTTACTGGGGATGTGCCCACAACCCAGGTACATGCCCTTGACCGTAATTGAACCCGGGACCTTTCAGTCCATAGGCCGACACTCTATCCACTGAGCCAAACCCATTTTGGCAGGAAAGTCTAATTTTATTGTTCCATTCTTTCTGACGGGGCCAGCTGTGTTCCAGTGTACAACCCATGGCGGTGACTTCCTATTATCTTTAAGAATCTCTGTTTCTAAATATCTGTTGAAATGAGAACCACACAACCTCTGGCAAAAGCCACAACCACTCTCATGTGGCTGATTCCTGTAACTCTAACTTGCTGAAATCTTTCATGTCCATCCTATATTGAATAATTGGCTCCTGTCCTTCTAGACCAGGTCGCTGAAGAACTATGGTCAATCCCATGTAGTGTGTATGTATTGCTCAAAGTCTTAGACTGTGGACTGTGAAGTAACCATTAGTCTACATTTCAGCTGCAGAAGCTGACGTGGTATAGTATGTCCTCAGAAAGATTGCTGGCACCATCAAAGATAACGTCTAAAACTGACAAGTTAGAGGTTAGCTGTCTAATTCTCAAACCTATTTTTGGGTGTGCGTTCCTGGCATAGCCTGTAAGGACTGCTTGTTGTTATCCTAAGAAAATATTTCCAACCACTATATTTATCCAAACTCTCCAGGTTGAGGAATAGATGTGGTCCTTAGTGAGTAACAAGAAAGATAAGAAAAGCTCAGCAACTATAATCATTCAAATGGCAAAAATGTGTTATTTTTGTCTTTCGGAGAGATTGTCTGTGTTCCCTCTGGCAGGGCCCATATGTCTCAATCCATCTGATCCAGGGAACAGGAGAGAGTGACGTGAAATGGCATACCCATGTAATATAATGGAAAACTTATTTACAGACGTAGGGAAACACGGTCCAGCTATTTTAGGCACTGAAATGGCTTTCTTCACTATTATTCCTAGTGATTTACTTAATAAAATATTTGCTTTCTGCCCCATTGTGTTAGGCTTGACTAGAAGTCTTTGTTCCAGGGAACAGAAAATGATTCCCGCGAGCTAGAAGTTAAAATTGCTCTCTGGCCTCTTCGGGATTCTTATGCCATTGAATTAAAAGGCAAAGAAGGGGTCATGGTGCTTGCTGGGGAGAGGGATCCTATTACAGAGAAATTGGTTTGCTATTACACAATGGAGGTACTATATCTGAAAAGTAAGAGATTCTCGAGGGTATGCTTATATACTAAAACTACCCTCTAAAGTGTATTAAAACATTAAATATAAACCATCAGGAACCTTTGAACATGGTGATATCATAAGCAATATTTTGCTAATACTTGGTTAATGTTAGATAGCAGATTTTCATCCCCATAATATAAAAATATACATTTCAAAAATTTCAATATTATATTTATTATTTGGCAAATGTTATTCTGATTTGTCACCTGAAATTTGTGTCAAGGCGTTTGGGATTTTGATAGTTCACACAAGACTTTATGAGATAAAAATATTCTATAGAATAACTTAAATTTATCATTGATAATGTTTGCATGGTAGTGTAACACTAATATACTTGATTTTGGGATATTAAAGTGGGGACTATACAATGTATATCATATATCCTATAAAGAAAGAAGCCTAAAAGGACCGATTAAACACTCTAATGTCTATGCTTTCTTATATGGGTCACTAAAGGCTACCCATTTGTGATTTACAGAATAAAATGGAAAGGATTGTCTGAAAAAGACCAGAGGGTATTGGTGATGGTTTCATATACATCAAAAAATAAAGTAAAAGAAGCGGAGCCTAGCTACCCTTTTTGTACTCAAGGACATAATCAGTGAAGTAGCTTTTCCTTTCATCGCGGTGAAATGTCTGTACATAGGCTGATGAGTAATGACGACAAGTGTCACATCCTTTCTGAGGACCCTGCTAACTCAGTTTATTAAATGTATTCAACTAATGAAGCAGAAGTCACAAGATCAATTCCCCTGTGGTCTTTATATTTTCCTAACTGCCACCGCACAAAATCATTTTGAGAATTTAGACAGGAAATATATAGGCAGTCAGTCTAGTTAGGCATCTTAATTAGGTCAGTCCCCTGCCATCAGAAAGAAGCATCTCTCTGAAAGCATTGTGTAGAGAAGCTTTTTAAAAACAGTTGGTTTCATTATACACCATTTAACCAAGTGTTTTCTCCCAATTTATGCTTTCATATGCTAATCTAAATACCAAATGCTTTTATTGATAGGAACGATAGGGTCACATAAACTTGTAATCGGAGGAACAAATGTATCACTTTTATTTTTGTCTTTTGATTAGCTTTTCATTTGTCCTCCCCCCACACACAAACACGTATGTGCATATTTAACTTTTAACCCCATATATATGCGCATGTATTCCAATGTAGCTTAAACCTTGTCTGATTTTCATGAAACCCTTTGAATCCTCTTCCCACTTGGTGGCCACCTGCCTTTTTTGGAGCTTAAGAGATAGAGAGAATAACTTGGTTACAATAAATTGTTTAAACCCTTCAATCCTAATTAATGCTAATTTAATTTACAAGTTCCAGAATTGAAAGGCTTTTCTATTTCTCAGAAGAAAGAGAGTTCACATAGCTTGCTGATAGAAGAGGTGGCAAAGAAACCAAACTATTTTAACACTGATATATTAATACCGACCCGAAAGAACACAAGGTGTGAAGTGCCATTAAATGTTTTCAAACATGCACTTTTGCAAAACACAATAGTTGCTGTATTTTGTTTCCTCTGCTGAATTACAATAATTCCCTAGAGAGAATTTGCCACCCAGAACAATTCTACAAAACTGTTCATTTCTGTGCTCAGATAAGGCTCTTAAATTCATCTTTCTTCACTACATTTCTATCATAACATAGAGAATCTATAGGCATAATTTAGCAACAGGGAAGTCTTTCCTGGATGATAAGTTCTAAAACTTTCTGATTTTCTTCTCCCTGTGATACAACCATTTTAAGTTTCTCTGATGCAAATTTTGCAAAGAATCAGGCGATTGCTTTCCATTATCTCGTATGTACATCAGTTAATGTGAAACTGACCCATCTGTTTGCTTAGTGTTTTCCCTGCCCTTATGAAGTTGGTTCCATTTGAATTGTCATTTGTTTAGCATTATATATATATATATATATATATATATATATATATATAATTATGTAAATATTTTTAAAAATATCATTAGAACTTGAACATATTAGTATGTTTTAAACTCAGTTTTACTCCTAAAATAATCTACAGACATTTTCTGAATAGATTTTAGCTCTACCACATGTGGTTACATTTCTAAGTGCTATTTACTTCATTTGCAAATAGCTTTTCTCTTTATATCAATGCATGGGGTGCAAACCCATTATCAGGGCAAATGGAAGTAATATCTGCACAGTGTAGCCTTTTATAGAACTTCAAGTCTACTTGTTCAAATGCAAATTCTTCCCCCCTCCGGATTTTCTGGCCTCTGTTCATGTTGTGTAATTTATTAATTTTGTATAAACATTTGAATACATATATATTCTAGTCTTTTACCAATATATTATCATCAGAAGTCCCCACTGATTAACCCTGCTTACTTACCTAGCTTTGGATTAAGATATGAAAGATAAGTTAAAGTATCATTTTCAATGAGCCTTGGATTAGTCCCAATACAAACAAAAATTTAGGTAGAGATGTTGAACAAAAGAAAATTGATCCAGTCAGTAAGAAAGAAAAAAAAAGGATAATATGGTAATTTGAAACAAGCAACATGATGGTAGAACCAATTCCTAAATTGTCAGTAATTGCAATATATGTAAAGGCATACAATAACTGGTTATAGGTAGAAAAACTATATTTTGATTTAAAAATAATTCATCATGATGTTATTTTCATAGATACATTTAAAAATAAAAGACATGAAAAGATTAACAAACTGAAAAATGTTTTCAGGTGAACATTATCCAAGTATAATATCTCTACAGAAAAAGTACAGATCAAAAGGATATAGCTGGATATCTCCATAAAAAAAGAAGAAACAGATCCACAAATTCCCTTGTAAGAATTTCCAAGTACTTTTTTACCCCAAGAATATCCATTTTCACGTTTATAAAAGTTTTGAACTGTTTACAAATGGAGTTACATACTGTGTACCATTTTGTGCCTGATTTTATTACTCCAATTTTTTTTCAAAATTTACACATTTTTTATGTAACTGTAGTTTGTTCATTCTCACAGCTCCTAAATTAATTTGTTTCTATTCCTTTAATATATATTACACCTAAACATCAAAGCTTAAAGAAACAATTGTTTATTAGCTTCAAACTTTCTGTAGGCCAAGTATCTGGGCAGAAAGTAGTTGAGTACCTCTGGCTCATAGTCTGCCCTAAGGCTGAAGTCAAGGAATAAGCCAGGGTGACAGTCATCTCAAACCTTTAAAACAGGAAAAACTGCCTGACCTGTGTGGCTTAGTCGACCCATGAGCCAGGATATCATGGTTTGATTTCTGGCAGGGCATGGGACTGGGTTATGAGATCGATCCCCATAGGGGCATGCAGGAGGCAGTTGATGGATGATTCTCTCTCATCATTGGTATTTCTCTTTCCCTCTCCCTTCTTCTGGCTGAAAATCAATAAAAACATATTAAATACACACACACTCCCAGCTGGCATGGCTCAGTGGTTGAGCATCAACCTATGAACCAGGAGGTCAGGGTTAGATTCTTGGACAGGGCACATGCCTGGGTTGTATGCTTAAGATAGTGCTAGAGGCAGCTGATCAATGATTCTCTCTTGTCACTGATATTTCTATCTCTGTCTCCCACTCCCTTCCTCTCTGAAATCAATACAAACATATATATTAAAAAAACAACAGCAACATCAAGAGGAACAACTGATTTCAAGTATATTTGCAGGTTCACACTGAATGTTGTTAAGAAGCATTGGTTCCTTGTCTTGTGAGCCTTTTTATAGGTTAACTCAGGACATGGCAGCTGACCCCTTTCAGTGTGAGTGGGAAAGGAAGAAAGAACATCCAATAAAAAGGCTCCAGTCCCTTTGTTATTGTACTTTAAAAGTGAAATCCTGTTACTTCTCTTGTATACTAATGATTAGAAGTAAGTCAATAGTGCTAGTCCACACTCAAAGGAAGTGATTACACAGAATGTAAATACCAAGAATCAGAAATCATTGGGAACCTTAATAGAGGCTGTCTACTAAATCCACTGTATGAATATACTGTTTACTTATCCATTCTAAAGTAAAGGCATAATTGGGTTTTGTGTTTTTGTTTTGTTTGTTTGGTTTGGTTTGGTTTTAGCTATTACAGAAGAGTATCCTGAGAACAGTCCTATACATTGTTTTGGAAAAATATGTAAAATATTTTTTCAAGTTTATACCTAACAATGGAATTACAGGTGTACATAATATACATATTTCTAGCTTTTTAGATACTTATATTTGCCAGGGCAAAAATGAAAATTCCAAACAGCAGTGTATTAAAAAAGTTAATAACCTTATTATATTTAGAGGTCTCCATTATTTCCTTTATTTAGTGCCTTGTGTATCATCAAAATTATAAAATCAAGATCCTAAAGACATTTTCCTATGTCATCTTCTGTAAATTTTATTATTTAAATTGCATGCTTTGATGGAGATTACACTTGGAAGTTATGTTTGTATATATTGTGAGTTAGAAGTCAAGATACATACACATATTTTTCATCTGCTTTTCCAAGTGGTCTAGTAAACTTAGGAAACAGCCCGCCACATTGTATGATAGTGCAGCGTGTACACAGTGGGACTACTCCTGGAATCTATTCTGTTCTATTCTGGATTTTTTCTGTCCTTGTTCCAGGATTACATTGTTTTAGTTATTATAGCTTTATAATGACTGTAGTATCTAGAAATGTATGTTCTCTGGATTTTTTTGTTTTTGTTTTTGTTTTCAGGTTTGCTTTGTTTATTCCTGTTTCTTTGCATTTCCAAAGATATTAAACAGAACTTGTCAATTTACTTCAAATGCCATTCTGTAATTACTTTCCAGATCATTATCTCTGAGTCTCTGATGTTGCCCTTCCTTTATTGTCATTCTTTGTGCTGTAGGTTTTCATTCTAGTGACTTCTAGTCTTTCTGTTTCTCAATCATGATGAACACAGGTAATTCTTCACATTTTCTCACTCCGTATGCAACTTCCGCTGTTGATCGTGATTACTCTGGTCTTGACCATTTTAGTTACTATACATGGACTATATATTTCCATGCAATTAACTATTAATCAGAGATATAGAAGAGAGGAACTAATTGGTAAGTAGTATATTTCTTTTAAAAAATATATATTTTATTGATTTTTTTTTACAGAGAGAAAGGGAGAGGGATAGAGAGCTAAAAACATTGATGAGAGAGAAACATTGACCAGCTGCCTCCTGCACACCCCTTACTGGGGATGTGCCCACAACCAATGTACATGCCCTTGACCGGAATCAAACCTGGGACCTTCAGGCGGCAGGCCGACGCTCTATCCACTGAGCCCAACTGGTTTCGACTGTATATTTCTTATTGGTATAAAAAGAGAAAAGCTGGCCTGGTAGTTTGAGCTAGGCATTGGCATTGCTACAAGCTGGTCTTTTATTCACAGTGGCTTTGTTGCTCTCCTGTTGAACATAAGCAATTTCACAGAACATCAACATCAGGAAAGGCAGCTCTGCTCATGATGGAGACAAATATGGCACAGCTATCTAATCATGCTGAATACTGACCAAACATGTCCGTTGTTCAAGCCGAAAACACCATGTCCTCCTCTCCTAACCGATATGAGTGATTATTGCTTCTTTACATTCATAGTTGCGCCTGGGTCTTGTCTTCCTTCCTTCTAAATAAGACTCAGTAGAATACTCAGACTCACCCCTACTTTCTGACAACACTCAGTCCAGTGTTCTCTCTTGATGCAACAAGAAGTAACTCAATTTGCTAAACTCCAGTTGTATTTCTGGATGTCTTTAGCTGGAAGGCATTGACATTAAGCAATATATAAGTTATTTATTGAAATTACTTCATCTTTGATTTTTTCACATATGTAAGATAAAAAGTTTACAGAAAAAGTAATTTGTTTTATAATTGAGAATTTGTTTGCAGTTCTTTTTAGATTAATTCAATAAGGTGGACTGTTTATATTTTACACACTTTTAAAATAATACTCACATCAAAATTTTATTGTTTGCAAATATTTAAATAAATCAATGCTTAATGAGAATAATTCTGAATATTAGTGTTGATGAAAATATCAACATACTAAACAAAAGATAAACAATTCATCAGGGTTACTTTGTTTAATAAATCTTGTTAAAATTTTTAATCACATGCAAATATTCCCCTCTGAATATCTACTAGTTCATGTCTCTGGAAAAATATTTTATAAAAAACTAGGAAAATTAAAATATTAAATGTAAAATAAAATGCAATACTTTATAAAGCTGCCTTTTTAGGCATTATCTAATACATGCATGTTTTCATATTAATGTATTTTATTTTCTCAACACAAACAGTTTTCATGGGGTTTATGTGCATTATGCTATTTATGAGGTATAATGTGATTCAGCATAATAAAGGCATTTGCATTTAAACTGGGTCCTTCTGTAGGTTTTGTGCCAAGCAGCTTACATTGTTATGCAATTCATTTGATTCTTAGCAATTTCTGGACAGTACATTTCATGACCTGGTCTTATTATTCAGTGGCACTTAACTCTCTCAGATCCTTTATATTTTAAAGAATATAAAGCTAAAATTAGAAAGTATGTTTACATTACTCACTCTCTTCTGAATTAGCACAGTTTTTTTTTTGTTGTTGTTTGTTTGTTTGTTTTTTGCAGTGTTTGATTATACACTAAATACCTAAATACCTAAATACACTAAATACACTAAATACCTAAATACAGCTAAATACCCTGTGTACAAAATTCGTGCACTCTGGAGGTGGGGGAGGCCCCTCTGCTGGCCTGTGCCCTCTCACAGTCTGGGAGCCCTCAGGGGATGTCCACCTGACAGTTCCCACTGGGTGCACACCTAAGCCATCAGTCGGACATCCTCAGAACTGCTGTGGAGCTGGGAGAGGCTCCTACCACCGCTGCTATGCTTGCCAAATGTGAGCCTGGCTTCTGGCTGAGTGGTGTTCTCCTTGTGGGAGTGCACTGAGCACCAGGGAGTAGTTCCTGCATTGAGCATCTGCCCCCTGGTGGTGAGTGCATATCATAGTGATCGGTCATTCTGCCATTCAGTCAATTTGTATATTAGCCTTTTATTATATAGGATGAAAACAAAATGCAGTCCTCCCCTCGTCCTTAGTATCCTCTTAAGTTGTGCCAAATGCCCATAATTTGGTTTCATTGACAAAAATCTTAGAAATTATAGTTTTAAAACATGTTTACTTTAGCCCTAGCTGGTTTGGCTCAGTGGATAGAGCGTCGGTCTGTGAACTGAAAAGTCCCAGGTTTTATGCCTGTCAAAGGCAAATGCCCAGGTTGTGGGCTTGATCTCCACTGGGGGACTTGCAGAAGGGGAGGCAACAAATCCATGATTCTCTCTCATCATGGATGTTTCTATCTATCTCTCCCTCTTCCTTTCTCTCTAAAATCAATAAAAATATATTTTTAAAAGTATTTACTTTAATTGCTTATTTACTTTATTATAAGCTATAAACAATGTGAGTTGAAACTTTATATTTCAAAACCACTAATGGCATCATCATTCTTTTATCTTATTATGACTCTTAATTCTTGTTTCTGTAACCCAGATTTTGTCTTTCGCTTTCCCATGTTGGTATTTTCCTTAATTCTCTGTCAGATAATCACCATTCTCTTCTAGATGGAGAGAGAAAGTTGAAAAATCTTTAATGGTCTTCCCTGCCTTCCCTCTTCATTCTAACACACCGAAAATAAACTGTTGAGTTTCTCCCAAAATATGCTCTTCCCTAATGTTCTCCATCCATGTAGAAGGCACCATTTCAATGACTCATCTGTATGTATTCATCACATCTAACGTAAATCAGCATGCCTTGCTGATCTTGCATTCAAAATATATCACAAATGTATCCTTTCTCTATCTCTTTGACTAAAACCTCAACCACTCTTAATGTCTGATGCAGCCAGACCTGTAACAGCTCCCTAACAACTTACCCTACTTTCCTATTATTCCCCTCATAAATTGTAATGGATATTGCTGTTTCTAGTCTCAGCATCAATTTCTTCCTTACTTCTTTAAAAAAATTAAATTGTAAAATTTTAGCAAGATTAATGCTTATTTCATTTAAAGGAGGAGGTCATCTTTGCTTAGTAAAAATAACTGATTGCACTCCTATAAAGCAAGGTTTGTTTAAGGATCAGTAAGTGAGAACAATTTGGGCAAATCAAAAGCAGTGAGATTCCATTCAGAAAATACATTCAAGCCCTAGAGAACGTGTGAATTCCAACTTTTATAGCACTTATTCTGTACACCTATAAAGCAGAGTGGGCTTCTACAAAATATAAGAGAGATCACAGCACTTAGATGCTTAGGTCTCTTTAGTATCTTCCCAGTAGACTGAGAATAAAATATGAGTCTTTTACTTTGGCTAAAAAGGCCCATGTGGGTTAGATTTAGAACAAGTCAGCACAAAAGTACTAACTGGAGCCAGGGTAATGAATGGGTTTTGCTAAGAGAAGAGTGACTTGTAAGCAATAAAATGTCTTAAAATATCAACATTAAAAATGTTAGAAGAATAGAAAAGGACCATCAATAAGAAAACCAGTAGCATTAGCAAGGAAATATGAAGGCGAGTTTACAGAGAAGGAAGTGGATGAGGAGGAAGAAAGGGAAGAGGAAAACACGGAGGAAGGGAGGTGGCAGAGGAAGAGATGCAGAAAGTGGCAGTTGCAATTACATTTTAAGAAGGAAAGAGTGGTTGGGAGTAGAAGAATGATGTGTGACTTCTAGTTAAGATGACTGAGCAAACTATTTATCTTTTGTGGCAGTCAGCTCAATCAAACTGCCATATCAAAATATCATAGGTGGCTTAATCAACAAAGATTTATTTTCTCTCTTCTGTGAAGATTGGAACAACCATGATCAGGGTGCTATCATGGTGGGTTCTAATAAGAACTCTCTTCTTGACTTCGCAATGACCCCATCTTTCTGTGTCCTCACATGAACTCTACTGTGTCTCTTTTTTATTAGAGTACTAATTTCATCATGATATCCCTACCTCATGATCTTCTTATCAAATTTATTTTCAAAGGCTCTATTTCTGAAAACCATTATACTGGGGTAGAACAGTAACATGTGAATTTGAGTGCAAACCAACATTCAGCCCATAAAGTCTTTCTTGCTTAAGGAGATAAAATAAGTAACAACAACACAAGTAATCTCATAGCAGCATGACCTATATCCAAGGACTAAAAACATTTAGAAGTTGTAAAATGTATGACATTTGATGGCCGAGGGAATCAAAGTCAGTATAAGAGAATGAGTGAAAATTTGAGAAATGCATTGTTTTTAGAAACAGAAATACTATCAAAAGATCAGAAATAGAAGGAGCTGTGGTTTGAGGTCAGCTAGTAGGAAAGTGTTGAAATATTTAGCAGGGGGAATACAAATAATATCCAATCTCTAATTGTCAGTTAAATGGTTGCAGCATTTTTCCCCCTAGAACAAAGTCCTATGAGAAGAAATAAAAACATTGTCAATAAAAGCAATGGGAACATTTTACTGTAGGAAAACTCTTCTTCTTGGGACTTTTTGTTATGAGAGAAAAAATGAGCGCAATGCCACATATAATTTTATGCAATACTGTGATAAGCAGAGGTCTTCTAAACCTGGAAGGGCACCTCTGCAAACACAGAGAATGGACTGCTTGTCTGTGAATCCCCAAGCACTCACTGTGACCAGGTCTCCTGTCATCATCACCCGTCTTCACTCAGGAGGAACGGTGGTTTTTACATGAGTGGAGAAACCAATTCAAGCAATAAATACTGAGCAGACTTGAATATAATTAATAAATATAAACCAGCAGCCTAAATGCATCAAACATTTAAGAATTGCTATATTAGATAGGCATTAAACTGGAACAAAATCCTAAAAACATACAAATAAACAATAGGGGTATCAATCTTTAAGAAATAGTGTTTAATGTGAGAGGGAAGATATATACAGAGGAATAAAAATCTAATTTGCTTTCATAAACATATTTTGGAACAATGTCACTCCTATGGGAAATTAATAGTCTCCCATCCTATATAATAAAGAAGTAATATGCAAATTGACCACTCCAACCCTCAAGATCACTGCCCCCATGAGGTCAAAGATGGCCTTATGTGGACACAGATGGCTGCCACAAGACTGCAGGGGAGGGCAGTTTTGGGTGACCAGGCCAGCAGAGGAGGGCAGTTGGGGGTGATCAGGCCTGCAGGCAAGGACAGTTGGGGGGGGGAGAGGACTCAGGCCTGCAAGGGGGGGGGCAGTTAAGGGCAATTGGGCTGGCAGGGGAGGACAGTTAGGGGCAATCAGGCAGTCAGGCAGGCAGGTGAATGGTTGGGAGCTAGCAGTCCCTGATTGTGAGAGGGATGTCCGGCTGCCCATTTAGACCCAATCCCAGAAGGTAGTCAGAGATCCCTCAAGGGGTTCCAGATTGGAGAGGGTGCAGGCTGGGCTGAGGGACACACACACACACACACACACACATGAATTTTGTGCACCAGGCCTCTAGTGTTTATAAGGAGATAAGAAACAAATAAATTTAGTAATTAAAAATAGGATTGCCAAAATATAAATATCAATCAATTGACTGATTAATAATATGACTGAAGAAGATTAGTTTAGTGACATTCAAAACCAAGTTAAATAATTCATCTCTTTTATTTTTTGGGCAAATGCCTATTACTGCCAAAGGAGCTAATACATTCTTTCTTGAAATCAAGGTATCTCCATGTAGCACTTGTAAACTTTTCAGTATAGTATTCATAATGAAGAAGGTGGAAGAATATCTATTGTTTGATAAGTATACATAGCCAAAAGAGCTTAATAACACAAGTCCCTAGTAGGGACTAATAAAACAATAGAGGCAAAAAGAATAAATAGAATCTTCGAAACCTTGGCTCTGAAGCAGAGGAATGTAGCACTGTGATACTGGAATGAGAGATGGCATGAAGGTAGTATGTGTAGGCATGTGACTACACATATGTAACTGATATGCACGTATACACAAGTAGTAGGTGTTTTTGTTAATGGGTTAGCCGTGAGCATGGATGAGTACCTAAACTTTATCTCTTCCCTTAGCCTTCATAGCTACAAACACACAATTTCTATTTCTCATTCACAAAATGACAACACACAGAATCTCAGTCCATAGAAAAATACATCCCCCCAAAAGTATTAATAACCATTTTAAATTTTACAGAAGATTTTGTAAGATGTATACATACATATTTACATTATAAATATACAATAAATAACTTAATATGATGTTAGGGTTTTTCTTCTTCTGATGTCCCCTTGCTATGATTAAATGGTGTTCTAATTTGCCAGAACCATTTCAACTTGCTCTAGTTTTTGGAAATAATTATCAACAGTATCTTTTTTTAAGGCTTCAAGTTTAGCCATGAAAGTATGTTTACTCTAGTAGAATTGGATAAAATACCAGTCCAGTCAGGAGGGAAGAGATTGGGAGGTGATTTTCTCATTGAATTTACCTTAGTAGGATTTTTTCCTTCACCACCAATACTACAAACTTGCGCTCTCTCTCTCTCTCTCTCTCTCTCTCTCTATATATATATATATATATATATATATATATATATATATATGTGTGTGTGTGTGTGTGTGTGTATATATATATATATATATATATATATATATATATATATATAATATCTTATATATATATTTGCAAGTGTTCTTTCTTCTTAACTAAGCCTAAGTTTAGGTGATACCCAGTTCCTATGTACTATGTTCTACACAAGGAGACTTAGTAAAACATATTTCTAACTTAAGTACAGATTTCTTAATAGGGATTTTCATACCTGTTGCTAAAACATAAAATCTTTTCAAACATTAAAAGAAAAGGAGAGAGGGCATGGGAAAGAGAGAGAGAAGAAAAAGAGATCTTGAGAAATGGATATATTATTCATTTTTCACATTTTGCCAGTTTTCCATCAGATTAGGTTCCTCTTTAACTGTAATTTTTAAAGCTTTATTACCCTAAAAACAATGATTTTCTACAAATAAGCCAATGCCACATAATTTGAAGTCACACTGATACCTAATTTTTGGACTGGAACCCGGATTCTTTGTACGTCAGAATCGAAGAATGAATCCACAGACAGTAAGTGGTATAGCAAAGGTGGAGATTTATTGAAGAACAAGTACAGACTCCATGTATGGAGGGGAAGAGTCCCAAGAATGGACTCCCAAGTATGGAGGGGGGAAAAGGGTCCCTGAACTGACTCCCACGTGAGGAGGGGGGAGAGTCCCACGGAGTTCTTTTTCCCCATGGCTTATATAGGCTGCAAATCCTGGCGTCTTGATGTTCTCTGCTTGGTCACTATTTCCTTAGGTTACTATAGTAACTCCTGGGCTCAAAGGTTGAACCTCTCATTGGAACAGCTCTCCCGGCTCCTCCCCTCTGAGCTTCCTTCTTTTCCGTCTGAATGAAGGGCTTCCTTCTCTTTATTTTGTAAATATAGACCTTTCCTGCCTACTTCCAGTTCCTTTGTCTTATGGAGAAGGGACTGCACCTGGCTTCTTTGTCTTATTGAGATGGGACTGCACCTGGCTTTTGTGTTATGAAAATGTACCTTCTCCCAGTCTGCAGCCCCACACTTTCCATGGACCCCAATTCTAAAAATTCCTTAAGCCTGCCTATGTGTCCCCGTAAAATTCCTGCTTCAACACTTCATATTTACAATAGATCTTGGGTCACATATTTATGATTACAATTGGCATACTTATTAGACATCATAATACTCTTACTTTGCCTCGGTGATATTGAATATTGTTAAGGATGGATGTTCCTTTCGAAATGTGAGAGGACCTTTTCAGAATTACAAGCTTGTAGAAACTAATAACTATAACATAATATTAATATACAAAATTCGTCTGACTATTAGACCTCTCTCCAAACCAAAAATAAATTCACATTAAATACTTTTCTAAGGATTTTAGAAAATATTATGTAAAATGTAAAGACATGGCAGTGAAAAATATATTGTCAATCATACATTTATGTCAAAATGCATACACATGTATACTTCATGCATATACAAGAAAAGGAAAATAAGCCTTTTAATTTTATTTTAAGATCTTTAACTTTCTTTAACTCAATAAGAAACATGAATAAGACTAATTGGTTTAGTTTCTTTATGTTTTTATATAGCACATTTGATTTTTATTCTAATAATTTGAGAATTGCTTGGTTGACAGGTAAAGAAAAGTTTTGAGGCAAAAACATATGCATAATAATAAGTGAAAATGGAAGGAACACTTACTCAAAAACAAGATCTTTTACACAATTCTCTGTACCAATTCCAATCAAGTGCAGTCCCGTACATATGCCATTTAAACTATACTTTGCTTTTATAAACCACTCATAAAATAAGAAAGAGAATTCCAAGTACAGTTCATGACATTTTTTATTCATGATAATCCTATCATTTCGTCACGCTATTTTAGGTGCCATTACCATAATCCCTTAAATATTTTTTTGCTCTTAGCTTTACATAATATCTTGGTATACCAAGCGAGAAACATTTCAAACAAAAGGACATTTTCCACTTTATGATTAAATGAGAAATTGAATTTCAAATAGATCCTTCTGATGTATTCATATATATTTTCTAGTTTTAAATTATATAATGTATTAAATTTTCTTCTCTTTTACAAATGAATTTCGAATGATACTATTTTTATCATATCATAACATGAATTTTCTTCCAAACCAGCTGACATTATTATTCCTTTATTTCAAGCTTTGATTCTCCACTCTTTTATTTGCTAAATGGTCTTTATATGCTTTGATCCTGTTTTGCCTATTGTATGAATAACTCAGTGTTTTAATTTATCATTTTTCATCTGAATCCACCACTTCATTATTATTCCATCTTCTCTAACCTCTTTATTTCTAAATAAGCTGTTTTTTCCCATTGGTTTGCTTTCGAAATGACATAAAAGCACACATTTTTGTGGTGATGTCTAGAGATTATATTTAGCTAACACAAATTCTAAGGGTGCAATTTCCTAGCTATATGAAAACACAGGAACATGTGTTTCATAACAAAAGGACAAAATTCATAGATGATGATGCTGAAATTAAAAAAAAAAGAATGCTTTAAAACAAACATTTAATAAAGAGGATACATGCAATGACTGTAGGGATTGAGAATCTCAGCAGACAAATGGGAAAATAATAAAATGGAAATCCTATAACTAGAAGGGAGAGAGATTCTCGCAAGAGGTCCAGTGGGATACAGATTTGTCAAGACCCAGATACACACACACACACACACACACACACACACACACAAGGAGCCACCTCTTGAGATGGCTTCTGATTTAGAGGAAAAAATGTGAAGAAAATTTTAAAAGGAAGATTTTAGGAGAAATTATAAGAATTACCATTTGCAAAAGAGGGTGCATCCTTTGCTCCAATTCCAGCTGATTATAAATATTTTCATACATATTATTTTATTGTTCCCCTGGTTGGTAGATGAGAAGTTATGTGCATTAATTACTTTAATTATATGTATTTTAATCCTAGAAAGGTTGATCCTCTGATCATTTTTACTGATCTTTTTGCCATGTAAATGAACATTTACTGATTGTAGACAGATAATATGCCACATGATTTCTTTCTATTAATATAGCAGAAGCATTGCCCAGAGGCCATGTTTTCCAATACAGTAGCATTTTCCAGATGTGGTTTCTCAGTCACATTGTCAATAAGTGCTCATAATATGGCAATTGGTTATGATATTGAACAGATCAAATATAGAACTTTTCCATCATTTTAGAAAGTTCTACTGGACGACATTGTGTTACATACAGTGAGCAATTCTTTTCAAGAGTCAATTATGACTATGTTTAAATAACCTCAGTTTTTCTGGCTTATTTATAAAAATTACTCTAAATATGTATATAATCTTCTAAATCATGTGTTAAGCATTATGTTATCTTATTCTGAGACTCAAACTTTTTATCCCCTGAAATTTATGAGGTATGAATTAAAGGTCTGATAACATTTAAAATTTTTCCTATAGGAGAAAATAAAATAGAACATTTACTTACAATGAGGCTCTATATACTGACTAGTACTGTTGTGATGTAACCTCCATTTTACAAAGGATGCCTCAAAAAGTCGAATTATGGAGTCATTTATTAAAGGCCAGCAGCACACAATGGAGCAGAAGTGCTCCAAACCTCACAGCCCTGAACTGCCTGCCACGTCTGGCTTATTTGGGCAAAATATCACAAAAGTATTGATTGCATCTTTGGATCTGGAATGAGGAACCTATTTCGTGATTTTACAGAAGTGAAACTGAGCAAGTTAGTTATCTCAAGTATCTAAGAATCACTGAATCAACAGAAGCACATTATCTGGGACCACCGGGACAATTTAGAGTAATTGTGCTGTCCAGATTCTGGGATCACTGAGTCAATAGACATGTACTATCTGTAGCCACTAAGGCAATTTAGGATAATTGAACTGTCTTGTGTCCCAGGAATGTGCTTCCATGACCAGTGAGATCTCAATCAATAGGAAACATTAAGCCATCATCAATGGAATATTGAAGTAGCATACATAAGTTCAGAAAATCAAAATAACTTTTAAATAAGTACAGAACCCAAAACAGCAAGATTAAAATATTAAACCGCAATTTTTACCCAAGTATGGTTGCTACCACCAAAACTTCAGTACATATTTCTAGTGTTCTATTATTTTCCATTGATCTATTTGTCTGAATTAATACTGAATTCCTTTTTATTGTCTTACAATATTTTTTTATTATTTGTTTGAAGTAAGACATATTTTATTCAATTTATTTTTTAAATTATTCTATTAATCTATAATAATAAAAGTATAATATGCTAGTTAGACTGGACATTCTTCCAAATGACCTTCTGGACAAAGCTGGGGCTTTGAGGGAAGCCCAGGTCTTGGGTTCCCACCAGCGGCCTGAGGGAACCCTGGGTCCCAGGTGCCAGAGGGAAGCCAGTGATGGCAGCCGGGAGAAGGAAGGCCTGCTCTTGCATGGATTTCATGCATTGGGCCTCTAGTACTTTTTCATATGTACGTTAAAACCATTCTGTTCAATCCCCAAAGCAAATTTCACTAAAAATATATTGCCTTAATATATTTAATATTGGAGGATTTCTTTTTTATCATTATATCTTCCCTCTTATATTTTTGTTCTAATCTTTCTTGAATTGTTGCATGCACACTGACTACATTCTTTTTCTTATTTTTTAAATATCTTTAAAATTTGCTATAATAAAAGTTTAAAAAAACATATCTTGTCTGCTTTTCCTTCTGAGCAGTTCTAGCATTGGGATCTTGCAGAGGTAATTATTTTGATTAACTAGAGGTAATCATTAACTAAGTGGAAATTCATTGCTTGAAGGCAGCAATTGATGTCAAAGCTAATATCAGTGTTTTGTCATTAATTCTGAGACTCTCATTGATTTTTCTTGATATATGGATTGTAGCAGGATATTTTTATTATGTAGACTGAATTTTACAGAAGGAAAGTAGGCAAATCTTTGGCTAGGCTCTTAATATTTATTTGAAGATTTGCTTATTTGCTATTTATTTAAACATATACCAATAAATGGAAGATATTAAGATCACATTTGCATTGCAGCAGAAAGAAAAAGATATAGAGAAAAATGTATTGAGAATAAACCACAGTTTAGCTTCAGGTGAGTTATTTGGGTCTTACATGGTTTCATTTCGAAGTTAAGTTATTTTATGTGCTTTACTTTGATGCTGCAAAAATAGAACACCATAAGCATGCATCCTCAATGAATCTTGAGTCATGGTACTATAAATATTATGGTAATTTCTGAAATTTCCTGTGACTTCACATGTAGTTCCTTTAAAAAAATATGTATCAGTGAAAAAATATCAGTTTGTTTGCAGGAGGATGGAATCAATGTGGTAATAATCTACCAATATTAAATTTTGTTCATCCAAGAGGGGCAATTACATGCAAACTGACATTGAGATGTCATTTGATAAAAATTTTTTTTCAAAAGAGCTTTACAACAGGAGCACAGGAGATATATATGACTAGCACAATATATACAGATGAGTTTAAGAATATGTAAATAAGCAGATAATGAGAAGAAGCAAGTTCTATTATAAAGAGTAATACAAAGAATTCATAGAGCTGGGAAGCCTTAATCTGCATTTAGGAAATGTCTCTGTGTGGAAATTTAAAAAAGCTGTTTTCTGGATACCGGGTAACTGAAAATAAATAATTTGGATGCAACTTATACTTAAAAGCCTGTTTTGCTCTACAATAAAATGAAAATTCAAGTATTAGTGGCAAGGACCTACATTTTCTTCAAATGAATACAGCATACCATATTTAAGCATAAAATCCTGCTGTAGCAGTGAATGTATTTTTGATAAAACTGTGGTTATTTTCTTAGATTTTTGTCAGAACATATTATGTGATGTCTCTGTTATTTCAGAGTTGCAACATAAGTATGTATTGAAAGAACTGTGCTAGCATAAATATTTTAAGACTACATTCTTACATACTACCAGTGTTTTCAACATTAAAATCTTCATATGAATGTGCAGTGTATTTAAAATGTGTTCATTTTTTCACTCCAATTTATTCAGTGATGCAACAAAAATGAAAACTGTTCTATAGTAATTGTTAAAGAGATGCAATTTTAAAATGTTCTGTGATTGAGAGGTCCTATTATGATGACTGTTCAAAATGATAAATTTTCTCTTTAATTCACTTTTTCCTAAAATAAACCACTATTAGAACGTATCAGTGTTGTACATGAATTTATATTATTTTGTGTGCAAATTAATGTATCAGTGTTGTATATGAATTTATCTTATTTTGAGTGTTATTATATATATATGTGTACACTCTTAAATGTATACACACACTTTGAATAATTATAAAGTCAGTGTTTATTAAAATTCATTTTATTTTCAAATTTGAGCTATCAGCTATTAAATTATTTTTGGGATGTACTGAATATTTAATTTACTTTTGTTGTTGTTTTTCTTTGTTAATCTTCACCAGAGGGTTGGGGGAGAGACAGAGAGAGAGAGAAACATAAATGTGAGAGAGACACAAGGAGAGAGACAGGTTGCCTCCTGCATGTGCCCTGACTGGGGCTGGAATTCAACCTGCAGCCCAGGTACATGCAACTCACAACCAATCCATCTATAGACCACACTCCAACCACTGAGGACACTGGCCAGGGCTACAATGTTTTTAACGTAAAATCTGTGTATTGCTTTCGACTATTTTCTGTTGGCCTTTTATCTAGCTCTAAAAAGGTCTTATATACTTGGAATATGCTTTTGGAACTATTTTTCCAGTATGTGGATTGCCATTTTGCTCAGCTTTGGTTATTATTATTATTTTTTTTAATATACAAGGTTTTTTTCATTGTATTTTATTTTTTTTAAATATATTTTATTGATTTTTTACAGAGGAAGAGAGAGGGATAGAGAGTTAGAAACATCGATGAGATAGAATCATCGATCAGCTGCCTCTTGCATATCCCCTACTGGGGATGTGCCCAAAACCAAGGTACATGGTCTTGACCGGAATTGAACCCGGGACCTTTCAGTACTCAGGCCGACACTCTATCCACTGAGCCAAATCGGTTTCGGCTTTTTCATTGTATTTTAATAAACCTGTTAATATTTCCTTTTTAAGCACCTGAGAGTTTGAATAATAATACACATTTCCCCCCTCATTTGTGAAGTACTCACCTTTTTATTCTTTCCATCATTTGTCTGGCTTTATTTTCAAATTAAAATATTTGATCCTCTTAAATTATATATCCTGATGTATGAAATGAGAAATAGATCCAATTTTCACTCTCTCCACATGACTCTATAGTTATTTCAGAAATATTTATGCAAAACACCATCCTTTCTTGCTAATATGAGATTGTAGCTGTATCATATTTGAAATTCCCATAAGCAAACTATTTTTATCACTTTCAAGAAAGATTCCTTAAGTAATTATCACTGTGTAAATGACTATAAAAATGTCAATAAATTGCCTATTCTGGTATGATTAGAATTAGTTTTTCTAAGGCAATATTTGGCATAGCAACCAAAACAAATGACTAAAAGCTATTTTTTCAACATTAAAAATATGGTTTTTTTCAGTGCTTAAATAAAAGTCCAGCTTAGCTGTCCAGTGATGAAACATATTTGTCTTTAATGTCAAATACTGTCATCTACTACTGTCTACAAGTTAATTATTTTGGATCATGTCTTCAAAATAGCATAGTTTTATTCCTAATAAGTGAGTTAAATCATTTTGATTGAAAATACTCTTTTTGGTAAGCCTGAGCATAACCAGGCCCAGTGGCCACCTTGAATTCGTCACCCAGTCCAAAAGCTAATCTCGGTTATTACAATGTGATTGGCTCAATGACCAGGAGAATCATCATCCAAGTTAGGCACCTGAAGAGAAGATGAGCATTTCTTCTGCACTACAGTTCTTAGCCTATATTGTCTGTCTATGCATTTCTTTTTCCTCTCTGATGGACCTCTGATTTGAGCTCTGAGGTCGGAGGGAAATAAATCACTTCACGGTAAGGTAAGAGCCTGGGCTACTCTTTCCTTACGAGCTGCACAATGAAACGGCATCGCAGCAAATGCAAAAGAGAACTCATCCATCTCCACTTCACCATGTTTAACATATTCTTTTCCACCCATGTAACTGGAACTCCTCTTTTTGAAAATAAGGACATACATAAAGTGCGTTGATAAGATTAGAAATAAAAGGAGCAAGAGTGATTTGTGTGAATTCATCAACTTGTTTCCTCCCGACACCTCCTGATATTTCCATTGCAAAATGTTTCCCCTTTCTTTTGGCATTCAGTTCATGGCACCAACCTAGTGCACCATTGGCAAAAGGCTTAGACAGCTCAGGCTGGCAGGGAGCACAGGCTGATGTTAATCGGGATGTAAGGAATCATTTCAGGAGAGTCCTACCAACAGGAAATAAGAATAAGCCTTTACCTTTGCTTGTGGCCTGTGCATGCAAAGGTAATAGGGAGCAGACAACTATCGGCATAATTGATGTCTCAGAGTTTTAGCTGGAATCTGTGAGTGTGGTCAGGAGGGTGTCAAATTACAGGTGTATCTGACATTGGATAATAGAATAACGTGGGGAAGGATATTATCATTTTACTAGAAGTCCAGTGCATGAAATCCGTGCACTGGTAGGGTCCCTAATGGCTGTTGGATGCCAGCCAGGTACTCCCTTCCTTCCCTGAGCCATCTACTCCCTCCCTTCCCCCGGGTAGTCCTGCCTCCTGGTCAAACTCCTGGACAAACCCCAGTTGAGGGGACAATTTGCATACTACACTTTTATTACACAGGATAAGTGTGTGGATATGTCTGTATGAGTTGGTGTGTCATGTGTGTTTGTGAGAGAGATCTATTTAACTAGAGTAGAAAATGTCTAATTCTGCTATTACCAGTTGGCCCTCTGGAGTTTTATTCCAGAAGTTATGGGATCATTGGCAGGTAAACAAGGGATACATGTCCAAAGTAGGAAGTGAGAAAGCTGATTAATATGGAGTCAGTCACTTGAATCTCAGGGGGAAAAAAAAAAGTGAACATCTAAAACGTGTGGTTTCAATATTTGTACATTTTTCTTGTCTGTGGAAAGGGTTCTTGCCAGTACCTGGGGCAGAATGATTGAGATATTTCACCGAGAAGGCAGCATACCAAACAGCATCCTATGGATAGGTCCCATGTGAAAATCTGACTTGTCAAGTGTTATTCTGACCCTAAAATAATTGTATGCTATGATGTTCAGGGTTAGACACCTAAGCTAGATTTATGGATATGTTCATGAAAATTTATTTTTCATTATAATGGGAAAGTACTGATAATATTCTAACATGTGTTTTAATGGATTAATGTCTGTCAATATATTTTCCCATACTTAATATTTTTTTTTCATGAATCTCACTTTTCCTCTGGGTTCAATTTATATCTACTTACTTACCTTATGTTTTATGAAGGTATTATATGTACTTTCAAAAGTATGTTAAAAATGTTATTTTATTTAACTCAGAATTTCTGTTGTCAAATACATCAGACTTGATTAGGTAGAAATATAAAAGAGGAAGAGAGGAGAGAGGAGAGAGATACAGAAAATTGTTTAAAATTTATGGCTGTGGAATCATCATCACCAGATTACAAGTCACTTCTTTCTCCGTTTTGCCATAATTGCTTCTCAACCATTTTGTATGGAGTCATGATTATCCTTAACAGAATTGCTATTAGAGAAGAGAGCAACCTATACTGACAGAACAGGACATGTACAGAGTTTCATGTGTAGAAATAGACATAGCTTGTTCTCCTAGAAAACTCTACAAAGGATTATATAGCAACAGTGCAGAAGAAAGAATGTGGTGACACAATGAAATAACAACACAAGGTGAGAATAATTTTTTCATTGCATCCTAAGAAAACTGCTCCAATTACCTTGAAAAGTAAACATTTGCTGCTCAATCAGTAAGATTGTAAACAATAACCTTGCTGAAAACAATGCTATATTTAAATTAAAGGCCAAGCATGCATAAAAATTATTTTAAAAACCCTAGTAGTACGGCTAATAGTCTGAGCCATTTCAAGATTCTAAAAATCCTTATTCAAGTAAAATGACTAGCCTATGTGTACATTGAAGTATTATTAAAATAATTAATTGCTCTTTTTTCATTCAGTCCAAAGCTACTAAGCTATTATATCTTCCAAGTCAATATAACATGTGAAATTAAAGTATTAAAAATTAATTTTCCATAATTACTCTTTATTGAAATAAATTATTTAGAATTAATTCTAATACTAATTTTCTTTTTAGATCATTGGTAAGTTATTTAATCCCTTTAAATAGTCTGAGGATTCTACATGAGAAATAATTTGTCTTGGGAAGGGAATGAGGTACTTCAATCTCGGGAACACTGAGTAGAGGAAGGTTTATAATTTAGTAAAGGCGATACAGATGGACTATCTTTATTTATATATCTGTTTAACATGTTCTCTATTACTCAGATGATTCCATTAGTCTCTCTATGCCTTAGTCTTTTTTTCCCCCTAAAAAATGTAAGCTGCACTAGTATTACCTAAAATGAAAATTGATGTTATTTCCCCTTAATTTTTATTAGCCGAAGACTGTGTGCAGTCTTTTTTTTACTTCAAATGGGTTAGCCAGAGTTTCAAAAGAAATACAATAGAAATCTTTATCTTCCTATCCCAAAGATAGATCTAAGGTAGACCACACTTTAAAAAATAATATATTTCAGAATAATTTTCCCTTCCTGGGTGCAACCAGCACACACAATTCATTCTATCATTGATTTACCTCATCAACTGGTCATAGTTCTCTTCACAGAATCACACAATTTAAGATTATTGTTGACAAGAACAGACAGATTCCTAGATGTGGAGACAAGTGCTAAACGGTTTTAGACCTGAAGCTGAATAAAACATTTGGATTTTCTTTAAAAAAAAATGCTTGCACAGAAAGAAGGCCTGGTAAATACCAAACATTAATTTGAAACTTTCTGCTGCTCAATTCTGTATTTGTTGGATATGAAGACATTGATAGGTATCAATTGGTAGCTTATAGCAATTTAGTATTTTATATACATCTGAACTCTTACCAAAGGGAGTGATTTCGCGAGAATGCCTTCTGTGACTACTCTAAATAAATTTTATATTTCCTCCTCCATCTTTATTAGGTGGTGAAGATGATAAAAATAAAATTATATATGTTTAAGGTATATAAATATACAACTTGATGTTCTGACATACATTTATGTTGTGAAATAAGTGCCCTCTTCACGTAATTAACATATCTATCACCAAAGCCAGAAGTAACCCCTACAGTCTGCATTTCACTTAATTATGCTTATCTAACTACAGGTCTAACCACCATATTAGTGATTTATAGAAATCAAGTAGTCTTTATAATAATATGCAAGATATAAATGAAAGTATCTACTTACCTGAGACAAAACAGAGTTTTATAATATATTGTTAATCTAAGAAAAAGTGTCTGTATACTTGAGTAGTTAAAAAAAAAAAAATCAAGTACATATGTTTGCACTTAAATCATGATTGCCTTTAAGTGCCAGACACAAGAAAGTTCTGAAGTATAAATGTAAGTTTAGGAATTGTCATGTTTGATGCAATAAGCAGAGTTTACTTTAAAAAATGGGTATGAGAGGATGCTTCTTAAACGATACTTCTGCTATTGTTTGTAATTTATTTTTAATTTTTAGTGAGTTGTGGTGCGTTAAAAAAAAATAGTATTATCCATCTAACTATAACTGAGGCAAATGATATAGAATCCTGAAAACTCGAATACACATTTCACCCCACACAGAGAACAGTGATGGGATTTTTAATGAAACAGAAAAAAGAAAGCGAAAAATTATGTATTGTCTTCCTGTCTCAAATAAGGTGTATTTGAAACCTTTGTCAACTTAAAATTTAGGAGGCAATAATCAAACAAAAAGCATTTATTTGGGGTAAAAGCAATTGCAATTTTGGGAGTACAGATGCAGGGGAAAGCCCCAAAACTATCATCCTCCACCACACTCCCACAGGAGAGGGGCTCAGTCTTTTTATGGGGAAAAAAAGGAAGGAAGACGGGAAAGTATTATTAAAGAAGAATAGACATATTCATTGGTGCTCCATGAAGTAAAGTTAGATATGAATTTTATAGATTGGCTTGAGATTTGCTTATTAGTCAAAAGAATAGATTCCTCGATCAGATAGCAGTTTGGCCATTGGCAAAGGACTCCAATTTCTTTAGTGCTTTTATTTTATCAACTCAAAGTGTGTTACAAACAATTATTTATGGGCGTGTGTATAGAGAAACATATTTACCATCCATTTCTTGCTTTGCTCTTACTATAAACTCCCCAGTAGTTAAATTGTCCCTCATAACTTAAAGTACTAGTGACTAAACAAAACATTGCTGTCTTGATTATTTTTTATGAGGTAAGTATAATAGGGAAAATAAACAAATTGGAACAATTTAGAGTTTCTGCCAATTGTGATTTTGACCTATCCACATAAGCTGCATAAGCAATTCCTGGGTCATTTCAGCAAACTGTTACTTAGAGAAACTCCCAAGAAGAGCTGTCTAGTGGTGTTTTCACTTCTGTCGGTAAAAGATATCCACTTTTGAATCGTTTAAAAGTTTCCAGCTGTGGGGGTAAAATACAATAAGTGTGTACAGTGAAATCTGCACATTTTTCCTTACTCTCCTGCCTTTGGAGATGAGCTGAGCCTACATGGTGCCTACCGATTAGCAAGGCAGCTGTGTGATGCTAGGATAGACATCAGTGTTGTCCAAGGATCGCAGAGTGTTTATTTTACTTAAGATTTAGTAGTGAGGCTGTCTATGAATTACATTTACTTTGTGCCTGCCTCTACCAGTATGGTACACTGCGCTTTTGCTGACTGACTGACAAAATGCAGACCATCAGTCACCTCTTCAGCCCCCTGAGTAGGAGATTCTTTGGCTCCAATCTAGTTCCCCAGAAAAATAAAATGCAAGAAATCAGGTTGTCTAGGACATAATAGAGATGACTTGTAATTGCCTTGAGTACATTCACTTATTTGACTGAATCTATAACTATACTCCATGAATTCCCGACCATCTCTTACATCTGTGACATAGTCTATACAAAAAGAGGCCTCTACTTTTAAAACACAACTTCATTGATTTCAGAGAGGAAGGGAAAGGGAGAGAAAAAGATAGAGATTCATGATAAGAGAGAATCATTGATCAGCTGCCTCTTGCTTGCCTCCCATGGGGGATGGAGCCCACAGCCTGGATATGTGCCCTAATTGGGAATAGAACTGTGAGTTCTTGGTTTATAGATTGATTCTCAACCACTGAGCAACTCTGGCTGGGCAGAGACTTCTGAATTCAACATTATGTTTCTTTGGGGGAAGATAATGGGAAGGGTTTTTATCATGCCGATTGCCTCTCTCTCTCTCTCTCTCTCTCTCTCTCTCTCTCTCTCTCTCTCTCTCTCTCTCTCTCCCTCTCTCTCTTTCTTTCTCTCTCCCCTCACCCAAGGATATGTTTTGATTGATTTTACAGACAGAGGAAGAAAGAGAGAGAAACATGGGTTGTCTCCCCTAAGGCCCAGACCAGAGATTTAACATGTTGGTATATACTTCAGCCAACTGACCACCAGGCCACGGCCAGATTGCCTTTTCTAAGGAGGGTAAAGAGGGTCCAAGCACCTTATTGGTGCTTGACCAAAAACTTCAAACTGGTTTATTAAAACTGTGTTTCTGACCCTAGCTGGTTTGGCTCAGTGGATAGAGCATCAGCCTGCAGACTGAAGGATCCCAGGTTCGATTCTGGTCAAGGGCACATGCCTGAATTTGGGGCTCTTTCCCCAGTGGGGGGCTTGAAGGAGACAGCTGATCAATGATTCCCTCTCATCGTTCATGTTTCTATCTCGACTATGTAAGAGGTTGAAACTAAAATTAGATCAGGTAATATATCTACATTTGGTATCATGAGCTTTTAGCATGAGTGATCCATTTGGAGCCTGTGATTTTTTTTTCTTTTTCTTTAACAGCACAATTATACACAGGGAGGTTTTATTTGACCATATGACTTAGTTTCTTCTCTCATGGAGTTTAAACTCAAGATATGGAAATTCCTTATTTCTCCTTACTCAACATCAGAGTTTAAAGAAAGGTTTAATGATTGAGAATTTGTCAGTTGAGAAGATGAGAGCCCTAGCAGTACCTCATTACATCCTAAGAAAGCATAGGATTCAGTCTTATTTTACATCGAGGAAAGGGTAGATCAGAGAGGCTGTTTCGGTAAGAACTCACCCCAAGCCGAAACCGGTTTGCTCAGTGGATAGAGCATTGACCTACCTACTGAAAGGTCCCAGGTTGGATTCCAGTCAAGGGCATGTTCTTGGTTGCAGGCACATCCCCAGTGGAGGGTGTGCAAGAGGCAGCTGATTTGATGATTCTCTCTCAACGATGTTTCTAACTCTCTATCCCTCTCTCTTCCACTCTGTAAAAAATAAATAAAATATAAAGTAAAATAAAAAAGAACTCACCCCAAGAAGAATTCCTCTAGTGACTGCATGTTTAAAGCAGGAACTATTAGTGGGAAATTCATGGGGACAACAGAGACTTAAAGAGGAGTCAGAGATCTAGTATTGACTCCGTTTCATCCACACTTTAATTATTTTGCTCTACGCTTTGTATTTGCATGGTCTCTATTAAGAAGTCCGCTGTAATTCTTATCCTGGTTCTCTATAGGCTTTTAAATCCCAACCACAAATCTCTCATTTTACTTTTCTATCAGTGTTTGAATTGATTGATTGATTGATGCTACTCTAAAGTTTTAAGTCCTGGGTATTTGACTCTATTTACTCTTATGAGTTTATCTTAAATACTGGATTTCACACACAAATTCACACAATTTCACACACAAATTTCATACCCAAATTCATAAATAAAACACTTGAAATCTTTGAGATGTCTTAAACCTTAAACAAATACAGTCATCAAACTCAGTTTTATTTTGTGTACGTAAATTAGATGGTTTGTATTATATATATATATATATATATATATATATATATATATATATATATATAGTGATGATCTGATAAAACAATTTTTGGCAAAAGAACTATTTGAAGGCATCTTACACATTTGCAAATATAGAAAACAGATTTGACATATTGTCAGTTACATTATTTTGTTTTAAGTGTGCATATTCAATTTGCTTGCAGATTTACATATGTTATGCTAAAAAACATTGAATATGTGGGTTAATGGAGTTGTCATTAGGTAATCAACTATGGCTCTGATAGTCTAAAAGTCTTTTGATTGAAATGATAATATCATAGAGCATCAGGGTCTCTACATAATAAATTTGTAGAAATGTGCAGTATACATAAGTCAGGAAATGATTATGTAAGTATAATCAGAGCTTTAAATACATGTCTTTAAAATAAATTTATTATACCAATAACACCCAGTAGGTTGGCCTAGAAATGAAGTAATTGTTTTAATGTCCAATACTCATGACATTTTTCAACACATTTACAAACATTTTATCAAGTCATTATTTGCTCAGTGTACATACTGCAGCAAAAACCATTTTGTCTGCATGATATATCAAGCACATTCCCCACATGTTTCATCATGTATTCATAAATTCTCAAACTAATTAAACAAATTCTTAAGATCAATTCCATGTGTATATTTATAATTTTGTTCCAATCCCATAAAAATTGTGAGAGACAATATTTATACAAACTGCTCAACCTAATTTCAGGTACTTTTAGAACTTATATTAATACTAGTTATTTATTATTAAATTATTTTCAAGAGAAAACATTTCTATAGTATTTGAACTCTTATATATAAATTAGTAGAACCAATCATTTTAATAATTATTCAACTGATATATTTTGCCTAAAAAGCATGGTGAGTTTATTTACTTATCTACTGTTATTTAATTAACAAAAGGATATATTGAGCATAACAGTAGTACAGACTCTGCATGCATTATAGGCAGTAGTTAAAACTAAATTTAAAAAGCAAAATTAAAAACCTGTGCTCTAGCTGCTTACTGATCATTAGGCAAAGGCAGACATTTAAATAAAGGGGGTAATGGTCCATCATCGGTGCCTTGAGAAAAATACATATAAAGTATGGAAAATGTACGTAGCCTGAGTGGTTACTTATTGAAATTTCACTGCCTGTTTATTTTTTACCACATAAGTTTCTGAAGCTCATTTCTGATGAGTGGGGTCCATTAATTTTATTCTCAGATGCCCAAGAGAAGCGGCACCCCTGCCATGATTAGTGCCACAGAGTTGTGAGTAACCTGTGGGATGAAAACATAAAAGCACAGACAACTCCAAGCATAGTCTTTTGCACTGAAAAGCAAATATTTGACTGTCCAATATTCTCAAAATACAGATTTTACTACCATAAGCTAATTAAATCAATTTTAACTCCTCTGCATCCCCACATTCTGTATCCTGATTGTACCTTATCCAATAAAAAAAATGGAATTCTTATGTACAATTGTAGGTGTATGGCATTGCAAATTCAACAAGAACATTTTGCATTTAGCTTTACATTTAAATATGCAATGAACTTTTTGTTATAGTTTAGCTCTGCATCCTAATCTGTTTAGAATATCTAAGTGGTGATTAAAATTTATAACAATTCTTTAAGTTCCAAGTGATGCACTTACGTAGGCTTTTTTTTTTTTTAAATCAAGATTTTATTTCCTTTTTATTTAATCTGTTGAAGTAATACTGGTTATTAAAAGCATACAGGTTTAAGGTATGGACAATTCCACAATACATCACCTGTACACTGTATCATATGTTCACCACTCCAAGTCCAGTGTCTGTCAATCACCATTTATCACCCCTTTATCCTCTTCCACCCCTCCAACCCTTCCTCACCCAGATAATCACCAACCACACTGCTGTCTGTGTCTGTGAGTTTTTGTTCTCTTTTTTCTG
Source organism: Pipistrellus hanaki (assembly GCF_964339955.1). Lineage (NCBI taxonomy): Eukaryota > Metazoa > Chordata > Mammalia > Chiroptera > Vespertilionidae > Pipistrellus > Pipistrellus hanaki. The sequence goes on along the minus strand of NC_140506.1, from coordinate 17,928,904 downwards.
TTTTGCTCAATCCTTCCATCCACCCCACTCACCCCTGCCACCCTACCAGCACTCTCTCACAGAAATATGGGTACTGCATATTTTTAATTTTATATAGAAAAATCAAGACTTATTGCTTAACTTTTTTTCTAAATCAGCTTCAATGTATACTATAAACAAACTAAATGTAATATATTGAATAGGCATCAAAGGGAAAACTAGGCTTATTTATATTCCTTTCTGTCTACCTGTTATCATTTAAGAATATATTTAGAAAAAAACTCTTAACCTCTATCTTGGTCTAAATGTGTATTTTCATCCTCAATATTTAAATTTAACTTCAGAATTATTATACATTTAGAAACAACAACAATAAATACTAAATAAAAATATATTTTTTAAACAAACAGTGACATATATTTATTCTTTTTGTTGTTGTTGTTGTTACCTGATATATTTTTTCCCATTGATTTTTAGAGAGAGTGAAAAGGAGGGGGAGAGAGAGAGAGAGAGAGAAACATCAATGTGAGAGATATACAGCAATTGGGTGCTTTTCACACATACCCCAACCAGGGTGGGGATAGAGCCTGCACCGCAGGTACATACTCTTGACTGGAAATGAACCCAGAACCCTTCAGTCCATTGGCCTATGCTCTATCCATTGAGCCAAACCAGCTAGGGCAAAAAGGTAAATACTTTTCATGATACATTATAAGTTGCCCTAAGCATCATTTAAATAGCAAACTTTTTTTCTTAATTTAATGTATTGCTTAATAATTTGTTCTAAAAATTAATAAGAAGAAACAATGTAATAAGAATTATAATTATGATTTGAATAAACCTGTTCTGAAACAAATTTTCAATATAAAATAAAGGTTATAGTGTAGGAACATTTTCCATTATAGGAGCACTTATCCCAAGGACATTAAAACTGACTACTGTCTCAACACTACCAGCATTAACAAGCTGAAACTCAAAAGGAGCCATCAACACTAAGCAACCCTAAGATGCCAGGCCTTTATTAGAAGTAATTTAATTCACTCTAGGGCCAATGGAAAATAAAACTTTGTTTTCATAAATTGCCCATAGGCTCATCAAGTTTTTGTCTTTTCTTTAATAAACATCTAGGCCATAAGGTATGTGTAGGTTTAACTTATAAGGAAGTGAGAAATTACCTTCCATAGTGCCTATAATATTTTACATACCCAGGGATTCTTTGTGGCTAGTATTTTGCCAACATTTGGTATTGTCAGTAGTTTTTTCATTTTAGCCATTCTAGTGAATGTGTACTGATATCTCAGTGTGGTTTCAGAGTCCATTTTTCTAATTCACTAGTGATATTGAATAGATTTTTTCTGTAACTACTGAGTTCTATCTATTTTTGTGAATTATTTACTGAAATATTTTGTCATTTTTTAAAGTTTAGTTGGGTTGTCTTCTCATATATATATATATATATATATATATATATATATATATATTAAAGGTAAAGTTTTTATAAAATATGTATACTGCAATTATATTCTTCCAGTACTTAGTTGCCTTTCATTTTATCAATAGTGGTTTGTTAAGAGGATGTTTTATGAATTACATTAGAGTCAATCAAACATTTTTAATACTTTGGCTTAGAATCGTCCTAAGCATTCTTTGGCTACCCCAACGAATGAAGATTTTCCTCTGTCTTATTTTTGAAATGCTATAGTTTTGGCATTTGCATGTAGAACATGATCTGTCTTAGAATCTGATGCCAACACTTTAAATCCACAGAAAAGGCATTGAGAGGAAATATCATGTGAAATGCTGGAGAGCAAGAAAAAGCTGGGACTTCAGCATGAGATAAAGTCTGTGATAGTGACTAAAATCCACATCAGTTCTCACTGCCTCTGACCCTGTGTCATGCGCATCCTGCAGAATCCGGAGAACTTCCTATGGACATACACACACGCACGCACACACACACACACACACACACACACCTGATCCAAGGTTGGGAGAGATTAGGGAAAGTGGATAGTTGCAGGCCTGGCCCATGCTTTAGCCAATGAGGTGAGCCAGCAGATAAATGTAGTATGCATTTTTGCTACAAAAATCACTGCTGTTTCACTTCCATGCTGCAAATATCTCTCATATCTCTCTCTCTCTCCCTCTCTCTCTCTCTCTCTCTCTCTCTCTCACACACACACACACACACACACACACACACACACACACACACACACAAATTACAATATCCCACTATAACCAGAAACTTGGAAGATAATTCTGGGAAAACTAACTAATGCTGCCTAGCCACTGACATAATGCTAACACTGTATTCCACTCCTTGCCAACTTGGCACTGGCGTCTCTATGCATCTTCTCAAACTATACTTAATATCCAAATGAAGACGTTTTATTTTCACCTTACATGGTATACAAATCCCATATATGCCATCCCTTTTCCCTAAAAGTGAATTCCTTTTAGTCTTTGGGTGATATTCTTTGTTAGTAGCTGTTTAATTTTGATTTCTTATAACATAAAGATCATGATAGAAAGTTAACTATGGAACATATTAAGATCTAAGTAGATATTAAAGAGAGGAAGAGCACACACATTGAAATTTTAAAAAGGGAAAAATCACTTATAACTGTTGCAGACCTAGTTTCCGAAACTGGTTACATAGTTCACGTGTATATGTAATGCCCACGCTCTTCACTTTATGGTTCTCATATGCCCAGCACGTGCCTCAGTGGGTGGCGATTCAGAGCCTGCTAGTACTGTGGAAACATTCATTCCTAAAGGCTCCGGGCCGTTATTCTCAGTCCTGCCTTGGCTTTTGGGTTTTCGTACTTCTTCATCGATTTTAGTCTCTGGCCTTGAGAGCAGTAAGAGGTGCTTTAGGGGATGCCCTTAAAAATTAAGAGGCTGAATCCATTGTTTTGGGTTTCACCACATCTGGGCAACCAAGGAAAGAAGCCCTACACATGTCCTTTTGCTTCTGCAATTTTGTGGGAATTTCAACCTGCTTGCAATCTCCAGACCGTTTGTGGAGATCCCCCATGCCAGTTGCCCCTTGCTGTCCCTTTTATCTGACCCCTACGTGAGACTGTCATCTCCCGGGAATCTCCAGTTTGCTGTGCACCCCGAATACACTTTATTCGTATCCATGTGTGAGTGGGTTGTGTGTCCTTTGACGTCCAAATAAACTCCTAGGGGGTGTGACTATGCTCTTGCCTGTGGGCATTTGAATGGAGCACCCCTCCTCCTGCACAGTGTGGAGAAGCTGCCCAATTCCCCTTGATGCTCAGGATCCATCACCCAGACTCAGAATCTGAGGGAGAGTTTCTATTCCCAGACCCATAATTTCCAGCTATGAGAAAAATAACACTGTGCATTTGGATGCTAATTTAGAGCATATATTGCTCTTGGCAGATATTGCCCTCGCCCAGCAAGGTTTCGCCACCTGGCTGGCACTGTAACCGAATCTTCACAAGCCTATTCCCCCATTCCATTAAGCTAACTGCTTCAAGATGATAGGGTGTATGGCAATCCCTGTGAACTCCGGGAGAGCGAGCCCATTGCCACCCTTCATTTGCTGTCAAATGAGCTCTCTGTTTGGGAGTGTGGCTCTATACAACACTAGGAGAGGGGATAAAGTACCTATATTTTTGTCAGAAACATTTCAACATGAACGACAAAATATATATATGCAGAGTGTCTGTTCCAGTAAGAAAAAGTGCTGCTCCTTCCACAATATTAGGGTGTCTCATACAACTGACGTGCCTGCAGGAGCCTGGTCAATGCTCATGGGAAATAATGCCATACTCAGGGCCCAGGATTGGTCTCTGCTGTGTCAGATTAGATTCTTGGGAGATCAACAACATACCCGTGTATATTCACCATTGCTTTGGCTGTTGCTTTGCTATTGCTTTACTAGGAATTCGAATGAATTCACTCATTCATTCACGATATATTGTGCTATGGGTTGTAGATAGTTCCTCATTTGTTAAATAGTGGTGTTAGATTTTTGTTTCTTATTTTGGTAATTTCTGGAGAAGAGAGTGTTTCAGTCTTTAAAATGTTTAAACTGAAGGCTTATCTGGAAGTGACCTTTGGAACTGAAGCATAACTAGAATAAGTTTTGGTAATGCTCAATCCATTCATTAAAATGTTTAATTCAACGTTTTACCAAATGAACATTCTTTGATTCCATTAATTTCTGTCAAGGGTTATAAAATATTGTCTTTATATCTAATTTTCTTGAGTTTATTAGTTACACTTTTTAAAAATATAAAACACCCTAGCCAGTTTGGCTCAGTGGATAGAAGGTTGGCCTGCAGATCAATGGGTCCAGGATTAGATTCTGGTCAAGGGCATGTACCTTGGTTGCAGGCGCCTCCCCTGGCCTGGGACCTGGTTAGGGCTCCTACAGGAGGCAACCAATCCATGTGTTTCTCTCACATTAATGTTTCTCTCTGTCTTCCCCTCTTCCTAATAATCAATGAAAAAATATCCTTGGGTCAGGATTAACAACAACAAAATAAGTAAATAAAGCAACTATTCCTCATCAAATGTCTTTCTGCCCTTAAGTACAGTCAGTAGAGAAAATACATGACACATATTCTTTCTCTTCACCAATGCTTATTCATTTGTAGAAAATAGGTTTCTAGTAATCTTACATTATTTTCTACGTCATTATGAAGTTATAAATTTGTATTTTTAATGCTTTCAACACATTGAAATTATATTATTATTACTAGAGGCCCAGGGCACAAAATTTGTGCACGTGGAGAAGAGTATCCTTCAGCCCAGCCTGCACCATCTGCAATCTGGGACCCCTCAAGAGATGCCTGACTGCCTAGTTAGGCCCAATCTCTGTAGTTAGACAGTCAGACTTCCTGATTGTCCCTAATCGTTTCTGCCTGCCAGCCTGATCACCCCCTATACACTCCCCTGCCAGCCTGATTGATGCCTAACTTTTCCCCTGCTAGCCTGTTTGCTCCCAACTTTCCTCCTCTGCCAGCCTGGTCACCCCTAATTACCCTTTCCTGCAGACTTATTGTCCCCAATTGCACTCCCTTGAAAACCTGGTCCCTCCCAACTTCCCTCCACTGCTGATCTGATTGCTCACAACTGCTCTCCCTTACATACCTAGTCCCTCCCAACTTCTCTCTCCTGTTGGCCATCTTGTGGTAGCCATCTTGTGTCCACATGGGGGCAGTCATCTTGTGTCCACATGGGGGCAGCCATCTTGTGTGTTGGAGTGATGGTCAATTTGCATATTACTCCTTTATTAGATAGGATAGAGGCCTGGCACATGGGTGAGGGCCAGCTGGTTTACCCTGAAGGGTCTCCCAGATCAGGATGGGGGTTCCCTTGAGGCATGGGGCGGCCTGGGTGAGGGGCCTGTGGTGGTTTGCAGGCCAGCCATACACCCTGGCAACCCAAGTGGAGGCCCTGGGATCTGGGATTTATTTATCTTCTACAATTGAAACTTTGTAGCCTTGAGCAGAGGAGGACAAGATAGGCCAGGGCTGCAGATGCTTGGCTTCCTCCATCATTGGGGGAAACTCAAGCCTCCTGCTTTCTCCAGGTCCATGGCTGCCATAATTTTTGTTAGGATTTATTTATGTTCTATAATTGAAACTTTGTAGCCTTGAGTGGAGGCCTGGGCCAGCCAGGGTTTGCAGAAAGTTTGGCTTCCTCCATTTCCGGGGAAACCCAAGCCTCCTTCTCACCTGTGGCCACAGTCATCTTAGTTGGGTTAGTTTGCATACTCGTCCTGATTGGCTGGTGGGCAGGGATTGCGGGTGTAGCAGAGTGATGTTTAATTTGCATATTACTCTTTTATTAGACAGGGTTATTATTATTTTGCTGCTAATGTTCCTTTTTAAGCTAGTGGAGGTCCTTTTCCAAAATAAAAATTAATGAGAGTAAGATTCTCAAAAAAATTAAAAGGTTTTTTGTTATCTAGAAATTATACCTGCATGCCTATCAAGTCAGAATAAGATATATTTTTTTCTGAGATTATTTTTAAACTAAATTGTTGAAATGTATCCAGTACAATTAATAAGTTATTTTAGACAAATTTACTGATGTTAGTGTTTAATTATTAGACTGTAATTATTTGCCCTGTAATTTAAAATTTTATGTATTCAAATTTCCTATCACATGTGAAATGTGGCAAGTTATAATGAATTCTATCATTTTTGAAAGCTTGAATATTAGATATTTTTCCTAGTGATCTAAAGGTAGGGTTACTTTCCTTTTGCTTATGTGTCTGGTTCAGAAGGTAGTTTTGATAAGCAACAGACAAAGAATGGAAAGAAAAATGGTATGATTATAGTCCAAATCTTCATCTAGCATGTATATATTTTAACATTTCACAAACTTTCACATAGGCTATCTATACCAAGACTATGTTTCAGGCTGCTCAATAGTGTTTTAGAAGTAAATACTTTTAAGTAAATAATTCAGCACATTTCAGAGTTAGGTAAAAAAAAAAAAATTAAATATAATTAGTTATTTGCAATCATAATAAACCTAGTATTTATATATCCTTGTTGATGCACAAGAAAATCTACTTAAACTCAGCTTACTTGCCTAAGTAATGAAGGGGAAAATAAGCTTTCTCAGAGAAAAAAATATTAAGAGAAAATTTTAAGTTTTGAGAAAATTCTATTTTCCCTTCTTAAACACAAGTCATTAAGAACAAGTTGTTTTACTGCAACTTATAAAAATTTAATGCTTTGTCCTTTTTTAAAAATAGATAATTTATACCCTCTGGTGGGTCACCAATTAAACACTTGACCTTAGAAAAAGAAAAAAATCAGAATGTCTTTCCAATTTTTGTATAAAAATTTTAGAAAGTCTTCAGAGAAAGCATTCTTGAGTCAGATAAAGTTGTCCCAAATCCAGAGCTGCTATTTATTATTTTTGTATTTATTGGTCAAATTGCAGGACTAAACCATTTTTTTCTCTAAAGATAAAAATAAAATAGAACTTCATTAAATACTTACTATGAGAATTAAACGTGTTTGGTGTGTGTGCATACACATATGTGTATATATGTCCCATATCTGCTCCATACATTATTAATAAACATTCTAATAATTGATACTATAACTATTACAATTACTAGTAATAACAGACTTTCAATTTCCTATATTTATTCTTAAGGATAATGTGTTTAAAAACCCTAGAATATAGATTCCATTAATTCAAAATCTCTTTTATCATGTTCAGTCTATTGTATTTTTTTCTGTTTATGAATCACTCTCCATTAGAAAAATTAGCATTTTAAGGGGTAGTTTGATTCTCTCGTGGCATAAAAATTTTAAAAAATTAAAAAAAAATTCTTCATTTACACAGTTATTTTTAGTGGTGTCCTGTTAATTGAAATATTTTGAAGCAACTTGTAACCATATATATTTTTTCAAGGAGTACTTTGTATACTGAAAAGATATGAGTGATATTACATTTTTTTCATTCAATATTAGTATTTTCAGAAACCAAAGTAAACCTTTAATAGAGCCAACTAATGATTCCAAGAGAATATACTCTGCTTAGAGATCTCTAAAGTACTTAAATATTAGTGATGGTGGGAAAATTCACTCATTTATCAATCTATTCCAGTAGCCACTCTAATCATTTTGATGCATTCATTTAAAGTATAATGAGTATAATTTATAGAAGCAAATCCAATGGCAATGTGATTTCACTCTATACCAAGAAGTCTGTCATAATAAATCCACTATTCTGTTCCTACACAAAGTACACAGTGTTCCTGATTGTGTATCTTAACTGTTATTTTGAGTTATTAACCTAGTAATACATGCTGCAATAGGATTATTAACCATATCAACATGGATGTTTAATAAATTTTGACATATAGTTTATTGTGATTAAATAGAATTGGTCTAACACTTAGAATACTCATATTTTAAGACTGCAAATTGCAAGAAGTATAAAATATGTAAAGATGTCCCAGTGTGATTATATGAAGTATGATATTGTCTTGTGTCTCATAAAAATGATTCCTATGAAACCCACTTCCCTTCAACCTGTCCTAAATCAATAGTCTAACAGGGGTCCTCAAACTTTTTAAAGTGGGGGCCAGATCACGGTCCCTCAGAGAGCTGGAGGGCCGGACTATATGAACTACTAATTCCTACTGTAACACCTTGGCTGCGCTCACTGCCCAAAAAACCTGGCAGGCAGGATCAGACTCCCCTGGGGGCTGCATGTGGCCCGCGGGCCGTAGTTTGAAGACCTCTTACTAAGAGGTCTTCTTGCCTCTACCCTTGCTATCATATACCTATGTCTCAGCATCTAGTTCCCTCTTAAGGCATAAGAGAGATCAAGTCCTTAAGTTCTCAAAACCATCCAGTAGCTTTTGATCACATTTCAAAGTCAAATGCGAGACCTACAAATAATTTTCATGTCCTAGCAGGATCAAGACATCCTCTTGCAACTTCTCTGAGTCCATTCCCTGCTAATGTTCTTTGAATATTCCCTTCAGTCACACTGACCTCCTTGTTGTTCTTAAACCCAGATTTGTATAGTTCCAATCCCTCACTTCCTTGAGATTCCTACTTTATGTCACTACTTCTGAGAAGAAGTCTTCTCTGATCCTTTTACATAAGACAACAACACGCTTTGCACAGTTTATCTTTCTTATACCCTGTATTTTTCACTACAACACATCATTGGATGTTTACCATAGTACTCATATCATTCATTTTACTTGTCTCTATGCAGGGAGTGTGGTGTACAGGGTTATCGATAACAGAATTTTGTATAGACCTTGGATTTGATGAATGAGTGAATGAAGCTTTAGTTCTACTTTTAAATTTACTTTTAAAGAGTAAGTTATGCTACTTTAATTTTCTGCTTACAGATATATGTTTAAATGCTATACAAATTACCTATTGATTTTAATTTCTTGCTTAAAAATGTCCAAGGTGCAAAACATAATGCAGAAAGAAGTATTAAAAAATCCATAATGACTAAAGTCACTATGGATATTGAAATGTCTTGTATATTCAAGGAAAAATTTTAATTAATCTCTCATGGTGTGATTTATTTTAAATTGCAAGTCAAAAATCAACAAGTATTTCTTAATAGTTTTTAATAAAAGCATGAACACATTTTATATTACTTAACTATAAATTATATCTATAAAACATACAAGAAGAGACAGATTTACATTTTATATTAAACACTGATGAAATATTAATGCTATTAAATTCCCTAAGTATAAAAACATTTCAGCTGTTCAACTTTAGTGATAAAATAAGCTTATGGTATTGCATGGAAAATACTGCACTTTTGCTATATTGTCAGGGCAAATATCGTGTAAGAGGTTACATCAGTAAGGGTATTTCCCATAATATGACTTTGCATGGTGTCTGATTATTGTATTTATTTAACAAATATTTATTTTGAACAAACACTTGTCCAACATTGGAAATTTAACTAGAATATAGCATGTCAATATTCTTCTGATTATATTTTAGATCTTGGAAATATAGAACTAGCAATTCTATGTGTAAAATGTCAGGAAAATATTTATTTAAAAACTTTAAAAAGTATGAGGCAAGAGATTACTATGTGGGGAAGAAAACATTTTAACATGATATGGTTCAGATTTAGCTAATTTGGAAAGAAGAATGGCAGAAATTGTTCAGAGGTCTTATTTTGAGTAAAACGGGACACTAGGAGAGATTCTTGAGCCAAAAAGTAAAAATCAATGGACATAATTATAACAGTTGCTGAGCATAGTATAATCTATGAGAGCTGGTAGACCATTTATAAAGGCATAGAAATAATTTAAGAGAGCAATTATGGTGTCCTGGACTTGAGAGGTATTAATGGAGGTGCTGAGTAGTTGAATATATGTGAATTATGTTCTGCTAATGAAAGATTTGTGATGTGAAGGAAAAGGTAAGTGTCAAGCATACTAGCTATATATATATATTTCCTAAGAAATAGAAAAATAGAATTCTAAAACCTGTGACTGGGTACACGTAATAATGAACCTATTGAGGGGGTAATGTTATGCTTTCTTTGATGTGTTAATTGAGCTAGGTTATAGGCACAAATTATTCAATTAAACACTACTTTAAGTGTTGCTGTGAAGGTATTTTGAAGATATGGTTAAAGTTCTCTCTCTTCTCTTCTCTTCTCTTCTCTTCTCTTCTCTTCTCTTCTCTTCTCTTCTCTTCTCTTCTCTTCTCTTCTCTTCTCTTCTCTTCTCTTCTCTTCTCTTCTCTCTCTCTCTCTCTCTCTCTCTCTCTCTCTCTCTCTCTCTCTTTCTTCCTCTTCTCATTCTAACCTCTAATTTTATTCCTTCCTCTTAGCAGTTGTGGAGCAAGTAGGGAATACACAGGATCCTTTTTCCTTGCCACCAGATTCCTTCAGAGAAATAGACGTTTCAAATAAGATATATTGACCTCTGATTTTGTTCCCTTTCTAGAAATGCTAATGATTGGCAGTATTAATATCCTACTACACTTTTTCTTATCCTATTAAACACTGAGAAAAATTTTTCTTTGTTGTCAAAATAATAAAAGGCAAAAAGTATGTCTGTTTTGGAGGAAGGAATTTTATGAGGACCTCCACAAAACTGCCTGCACTGCTGTCCTTTCTTTGTTCCCACATGCATGTCTTTGCCTGGTAACCATGGTCAGCCTCTCTGTTCTAAGCTACAGAACTAGTAGTGACAGTTTATCAATCCTGGCTCTATGGAGACAAAGAAAGACTTGACATATGGCCTGTATTCAGGGAGATCTTTGGCCTGAAATCTAGATCACTCAAGTATTTCCCAGAATGGATTTAATGTATTGAAATGGTCTTGCCCAGGGCCAAAAGCGAGCTATCAATCTTGTGGGCAGCTTTTTAATTGATAGATGATTCAACTCTGCTCTTTATGAGAAAAGTTAAGATTCTGAGGTAGGAAATAAGAACACAGAACATGAGCCATGGAGTTAAAGGGGAAGTGATTTCTATCAGAATGCTAAATAAGCAGGCACATCCCTCATGGCCAGTGAGGTAAGGAATAATGAGCTTTTCTAGTGCTCAGATGCACATTGTTGTGTGGTTTTTTTGTTTTTTGCCATATGGCACAAAAAAAGCAGGTAGGACACATAAAAATTCCCATGTCCTAACTTTTATCCTTTTATAACGCTAGAAAAATGGATTTTTCTTACATATATTTTATTTGTAAAATTCCCAGTGGTGTGAACATGGTGAATGTACACCTTGACAAGATCATAGAAGAATGGAGGAGTTTTGGGCATAAAAAAGAAACAGTGATCTTCAAAACTTTGTATTTGGATAATATTTAAATTTTATTAAGGACTTTCAAGAGCTAATCATTATCCAAACTCTTTATATTTTTTATCCATTGAATAGCCACAACACCTTTAGAAGGGAGGTCATTTTTAAAGTGCTAAAACAGTCTAAAAGTTTGCATACAGTTACACAGTTAGGCAGTTGTATACCTGGGATTGCTTTGTAACCAGGACTGGGATTCCAGTGTTTTTATTCTATATCTGCAGGATCAGTATTGATCACATAAATGCGTATCTTAATTACACCCCAATTTTAGTTTTTTATTTCAGCAATATTTTGACCGGTAGACATATTTCCACTTTTTCTTGCTCTCCTCTTAGGCACTGATTGGGATATATCAAAATTTGCATCAAGATGCCTGCAAAAAGCCGAAACCGGTTTGGCTCAGTGGTAGAGCGTCGGTCTGCTGACTGAAAGGTCCCAGGTTCGATTCCAGTCAAGGGCATGTACATTGGTTGCGGGCACATCCCCAGTAGGAGGTGTGCAAGAGGCAGCTGGTCGATGTATAAAAAAGAGGTCTGCAAAAAGCCACCCAACCATTTTCTTTCAAGTCAAAGGCTTTGTTTTCCCAAAATAAAGGGAAAAATAATATGTTTTCCATATTTTAGGGGTGATGTCAGCCCTGACCCTACAATCATTGTATCATATGTTCCAAAAGCACGTCAGTGAACTATATGTAAATCCTCATTAGGTTTCCTGATTGTTTCTGCTGAAACTCACAATACACGTCCTAGACAGATTAAATAACAGTGCTTGGTTTTCTCACGTTTGTGAGATTTTCTAAATTGGTCTGTTGATTATTTTGGGACAACATCCAGCCTCAGAAATGTTATAATTGTGTGTAGGCTTTCACATCATGAATAAAGGTTCCACTTCTGGGTTGAAGAATGATGTTTGCTGAGATTCAAATTCTTCCTTTAAGATATAGTGTTGAAATACACAAACTTTAAAAGTATTTTTAGTTCAAACCCTGCACATTTTATAATATTTAGAACTGCTTCATAGATATAGAAATAATCACTGTCATGGTAATATATGCCTTTGGGAAAAACAAAACAAAGCAAGTAGACAAGCAAACAGCCTTCATTTTCAGGTTAGCTAGATTAGATTAATGTTAGATTAGACTAATTAATATTAATATATGTGTAATGCTTTCTGTTGTTGTTTTTTACAGAGCTTTAAAAAAATAAAATTTTCTTATAAGGAAATATTTGATTCCAGAAATGCATCTTAAAAAACACTTTGTAGAAAAAGTTATCTATAAAATTTTTGATGTTGTTGAAAAGATTAAATTATCTGTATTGGTATATCTATAGATAAAACCAGGCTAGTATATGTCTAAAACATACTTTGAGTCTGGATACATACATTTTTGTTCTATTATTTTCTATATTTATTTATATGCTTGAAATTATTTACAAAGAAAGATCAACTTATAACGTTGAAAATATTGATTATAAAATATACATGCAGGGATAATTTTATTTTCAGAATAATTGGATAAAGAGCTGTAAATATTCCTACAGTATTTTTAAAGATTAGCAAGAAAGAGCAAGTAAGTAGCACATTTTTTAAATGGATGGTCAAAAATGAATATGGGCTATACATAGCCTAAATAACTTCAATATATTATATTGCAAAATATAATAGAAAAAAACAAAGATACTAAGAAACAAAAGCATTCAACTTACATTAAATTACAAATATAAAAAAAATGGGACATAAGAAGAAATACACACACACACACACACACACACACACACACAAACAAACATACACACACACACACATACACAAACTCCTTCCAGAGAGAAAATGTAAAAGTTAAAATAGGCTATAACCAGAAAACTGTTGGGTACAAGAGTAATTGAATATACACATTTATCTCCCTCTATGTTGACCACATACATTTAAATTTCTAAATAGATCTTTCCCTATGATCCATTCAGAAATATATGTCTTGCTGTTTTTACTATTTTATACTGAAAGTGGTCCTTAGGAGACTATGAATAATTGAAAAGAGAAAAATAAGGCTTACAATAAAGAAGAAAAGCAGGCCAGTGTTCAGAAATATTTTTTTTTTACAATGCAGAATAAGAAGCACTTGAATGCACTTGTGATGTTGCATTTGTAATAATATCTTAGAGCAAGAGTTTTCCATTTTTATAGTCTTGAAACCATCTCTTTAAAGTCTGACCCCAAATAAAAAACAAATAAAAATATAAAATCAGTACAGTATTTGTTCAATAGACTTTTTGTGGGACAGTAGTATAGGGGGTCCTGCCTATTTATAGACAAACACACACACACACACACACACACACACACACACACACACCATGGATAACATTGTGTGTGTGTTTATCATTGCCATTACATTTTTAAAACATTTAATTTTAAATTCTTTTGTATCTCAATGCTTAAAAATTGATGGAAAAATGCATATTTAATAGTCATATCACAGTAAAAGTAAGTCAAATGTAAAACGAGAAGTGAAATTTTTGCAGATAGAACGTAGTTATTAAGTTATACCTTATATGCAAAAAATTAAAATATCCGAATACCAGAGATGAAACATCATTTATATGATTCTCCACTCCTTCCAAAAGGTCACAGTTAAAAAAAAACGTATGGATTCTATTGTAATAAGTATGTGATGTAGATAATTAAATCACACCTCTTTGCCAAAACAAGTTTATAAAGTTATAAATAAAATTTAAGAATATAGCCAAAATCTAATTTTATCTCTTCTATAGATTGTATCAAGTGCCTCCAAAGAAATACGTTAATGCAGCATTTAGTGAAAACTAAAGTAAGGATAGGGCTGAAAGTGGTTTGGCTCAGTGGATAGAGTGTCAGCCTGTGGACTCAAGGGTCTCAGATTCGATTCTGGTCAAGAGCATGTACCTTGGTGGTGGGCACATCCTTAGTGGTGGGTGTGCAAGAGGCAGCTGATCAATGATTCTCTCTCATCGATGTTTCTAACTCTCTATCCCTCTCTATTCCGCTCTGTAAAAAAATCAATAAAATATAAAAAAATAAAATAAATAAAATAAGGATAGGGTAATTATAGTAAGGAATTATATCATGAAATAGTGATGTAATGACTGATTTAATTAATACTTTGATTAATACAATCATTTCTGGAAACATTTCTATGTTAATAGCAATTGCTAGAATATCTTTGTGTTTGTTTGAAAACATGTGAGCACACGGTTACATAAAAAACATAGACAATAAAAGAGATTATTTTGAAAAAGAAAATAGTTGACAAGATTAAAATGGTTTTTTCCCCCCTCAGATTATTTTCTTCCTGCAAATACTTTTTAACCATTGGAAAAGAATATTATTATGCTCAAAAGAACTTTCAAAAAAATATTATTACATTCCAAAGTAATATATACATATCTCCAAAATTTTATAATTTATAAATTCTAGAAAAGGCATAGCATCTGAAAATTCATTCAACAAAGACCTTATCAAAGAGCAGGAAGAAGCCCAATTATATCCCCAGAAGCACTTACTATGTACCTACATTACTGTCATCAGCAACACCAGCTGCGGCTATATTGCTTAGATGTTCACTCGAAGCAACTTAAGTCTTAGAACTACTTTTTGGGAAAGTATCTAGGAAAATTAAATGAGATAACTAAGTATTGCATTAAGCTTTCTGTGATTCAGGGGGAAAAATAACAAAGTTATTTGGTAAGAGGACATGCCCCACTAAAAGCCTATATTATCTAAGTTTTTAAGGGATCATATCTGTAAATATTCTATGTAATTGTTTTATTCAATAATGTTGCTTGTTTACATAATTTGTTGCCCGTGTTTATTGAGACTGGAGTCTCTCTCAATCTTTCACGGTAGGACTCCAATTCAGACTTTGCGAACTTTACTATGGATCAAAGTTACTTTTAAAGGTTGTCAATGACTCCCACCTTAGTAGGTTTTGCTCAGTGGATAAAGCTTTAGCTTGAGGAACAAAGGATTCCAGGTTCTATTCCGGTAAAGAGCATTTACCTTGGTTTCCAGCTTCTTCCTGGCCCTGCCAGGGCCCTTGTTGGGGTTTATTCAGAAGGCAACCAATCCATGTGTTTCTCTCACATCAATGTTTCTCTCTGTCTTTCCCTCTCTCTCCCACTCCCCCTAAAAAATCAATGGAAAAAAATAGCCTCTGGTGAGGATTAACAACAAAAAGATCCAGACTCCCAAGGCCCAAACCTAAGTCTGATTCTGCAGCTCTTGAATGGAGGAAAGCTCTTTGAAAAATAGCATACATCTACAAAACAAAAAACAAACTCCCCTAATGATTGTGAAAAAGATGTTCCTCTGACCAATTTTTGAAGTCTGTTGTGATTTTCTCAGGAGCACCTTTTACTTCTTATAAAATAAATATGTAATGTGTTAAAAACAAAACAAAACAAAACAAACCCCTAAAATCCAAGAGTAGTGAATAAGGGAGAATGTAAATAATTAATCATTCTCCACAGCACATTCCTGCACCTGAATTTCTTCTCCCCAGAAAGAACCATTACTAGCATTTCAGCTCTTTTTCCCCCTCTCAATTTGACTTTCTGATGGGTCTAACAACAAAATAATGTTGTTCTTAGACATTATATTAGACATCTATATTGATTTTTCTTTTCATCTACTTTAAAAATCATCTATGTAAATATCTTATAATTGATAAAGGGGTAGTTCACTCAGACTATGCAAACTCCCCCACACTCAATAAAAAATATATTACCAGCGTAGCTCGCTAGGCCATAACATTTATTCTGTATTAAAATGCTTAGTTAAAATTTGGTCTGTGCTAGAAACATTGATGTATTTTTAGATCTCCTTTATCTAGCCTGTTGGTGTCAACTTGCTGCTAAAGGTATTGGAAAAGCTGTGTTTAAGCTTTCTTTATTTGTTTTGCTCTTGAGGCCATGACTTCCTTTGAAAACATGACTTTCACAAGCATTGCAAGTGACAGTCTTGCTAAATGCCCATAGTGGACCTTCCTAGCTCCTCCCCAAAGTACTATATAAGCAATTATAAGATTGTGTGTGTGCATATTCTATTATTAAACTTCAGATGAAGCAGAGTAGGGCCAATATTTTATTAAGAACCACGTATCTCATTTATCTATGTTAACTGGCTAAAGCTTTTGTGCCTAGATAGTACATAATTAACATGTCCCCAAAAGTTGCTATAAAACTGTTCACTAATCCGAAGAATAAATTCACATTCCATTAAATAAGGGTCATCACCACTTTTACGGTCCGCGTGTTGCATTTTAATAGCCATATAAGTAACCGGAAAATTAAATAGGCCTTTTATCTAATATGTATTTTCACATTTGAGTATGCTCCTGGCAGAAGATAACGAGGCTAGCTGCAACTGATCAGCTTCCATTAATGTGAGATTGCTTGCGAAGTAGTACATTTTCTAATATCTCCTGTGGAAATGTTATGCAAATTATTTGTAAATGTGAAATCCTCAAGAGCAAAGCTACATTAACTATTCTTATTGCAAAGGTATGCTCAATAATTTACAACCCATCAAAGGCTGAATTGGAAATAAATTGTTTCTCTGCAGTTTCAACATGCAGTAGAAATGTAAACAGCACCATCTTCTGGATTATATGAGTTCTCATAATTGTTTTATAAGATGCTATCTGTGTGTTGTCTTAAATAGAGCTCTAACTGATATTAAACAGTATATATATATATATATATATATATATATATATGTATGTATGTATGTATATGCTATACATTTTGAAGTTTTTGCTGTTAATTTTAAACATGGCAATTAGACATTGTGTGGATAAGATATATGCATTTTTGTAGACATCCCTTTGAATACTGAACTATAATCCCAAATAAAAATACTTTAGAATATAACATATAAGAGAATGTATTTTGATCTGATTAACCTTATTCTTTTATAGCCATTAGCAGTTTATGAAATATCTGAGGCAGAAAAAAAAAAGTAAACTAGAACACTTCCTCAGAAAAGTAACACAGAAAATAGACACAACGTCAATATTTAGAGTCAATGTTCTCATTCTAAAATGCAATCTTCAATAAATGATTACTCCAAACTCCAATAACTAGAAGAAAGTTATTTTACCATTTTCTTATCTCATAGACAATTAGGCTTAACAGGAAGAAAGTATTCAAAGATATTGTATTTCTTATAATATCGTTATGCTTTCAACTGAAATATAATTCTAGTGATTTAATTTTACATTTTCCAATATTGAGAATAAATTTATGATGCTCTTGTGTGTGTGTTTTCTTTAGCTCAGAGAGAATTTGAAAAAAGCTAGGAAAATTAATAGGAAAAACCAAGATACAAAGATTACCAAGATAGGTAACCCCAGGAATATAATTATTAAAATATTTTATTTTTATTAACTGTCATTTCCCCAGCAAATACTCTTTGACCTTCTTCTGTGCTTGCATGGTGGGGTCCTCACATTCACCTTTCTTCAAGTCTTTAGCCCTCTGCTGCCTTCAGTTTATTTCCTCCTCAGGCTAGATAGTAGAATCTTCTGTAACCATTACCACCTAATATGTTCAATTATGAGCGTCCTTGTATCCATCTTGATTAAAATAGTAAACCTTAGCTCAACCCTACCTTCCAACTTCCCTTCAGCTCTGACTGGGTTGCACAGTGCAAACAGTGAAAGACAAATATTGTATAATCTCATATGTATGTGGAATCTAAAGAACCCAAACGCATAGAAACAGAGAATATATATCAGTGGTTGATAGGGGCTAGGAAGTGGGGGAAATGAGAAGATGTCTCTAAAAGTACAAACTTTCATTAGAAGATGCAGGTTCTGAGGATCTATTGCACACATTGTGATTACAGATAACAATACTGCGTTATATACTTGAAAGTTCTCAGAGAATTGTGCTTAAAGGCTCTCACTTCATTAATGAGATGACAATAATGTGATGAGATGTAGATGATACTAACCTGGTTTATCACAGTGCAATGTATAAATGTATGCATTCAACAAGTTTTACACCTTAAAATTACGCAATGTGATATTTTAATCATATTTCAATAAAGTTGGGGAAAAAGAAAAACTGATGAAGTTGTTAAAAATACAAAGCTTGACCTTAATTCTTATGATAAGGCTGATTAGCATCTGATTTGGTGAAATAGCCTCTCATTTTCCTGATTCAGGTTTAAATGTCTGAGTGTAAAGTTTCTCTGGATTGCTGATCCTGTTTCAAGCTAATATTTCTTGATAAAAGAACAAATATTAAAAAAAAAAATTACAGAGGAAGTTTTAGAACAGAGGCTAGCCTCTTATAGGCTCAAAAGAAAGAGAAATTAGACTCTCTCTCTCTCTCTCTCTCTCTCTCTCTCTCTCTCTCTATATATATATATATATATATATATATATATATATATACTATATATATGGATTTGAATTTGGATTTATGTATCTATGAACACAATTACATATTTATGGATGTGAAATATCCATACAGAAATTTAAATGAATGGAATCAGTATGGGAGAATGAATCAATGATGAATCTATTTAAGGAGTTATTAGAATCTATTGGCGATTTATGACTTGATGACTATGGTAGGTACAGGAGAAAGAGACATTCAGATTTTGATTCTCAGTACATAGATGATTGTGACCTAACATGAGTTAGGGAACATAGAAAAGAACAATATTTAGGGAGAAATATAATAGTCCAATTTGAAAATATGGGGGTTGAGGTGCCTGCTATAGATATAAGGATCCATTCGATCCATTTGAGAAAGGATTAAATGTCAGCAGCAAAGTTGGTTGTGAGCTTTTTAAAACAATCTTTACCTCATCTATAAATTTGAGAATTATCTGTGCTTACATAGCTCAAGAGAGCAACCGAGATCATCCGCAAAGCATACTGGGTACGTATAAATGAAGTGAGTATTAGGTAATATTATATCTAAAGAGAGTTGTCTTTCCAAGAGATTAAGTGCAAGGTGAGAGAGGGATCAGAAAAATGATTGGGCAAGATATCTGGAAATAAATTATGGAGGGAATATTTTATAGTGATTAAGGTTGCAGATAGTCCAGTAACATAGGGTCTATATGTGTCTACTGGAATTTTTGAACTAAGGAGTATTTCTCATGGATTTTTTTGTGTTACAGGAGAACTCTTAGCTTATGTGAAGATGACTTTAAACATATTTCTTCCACTCATTCTTTTCACTTTGCCATGAGGCTTGGCAGTGACCTATTTGAATCACATTTTGAATGCATAATTGAGCATGCTTAGCTCCGCTATGCCCTTCTTCACCTTGAGAATGAGTCTATATATCATATGACTTTCCAGTACTTTTTTGTATGTTCCCCGTCTTCCAGAGGGACTTTTACACCTATCAAATCATACAATGGCTAGATGAGTATATTCATTTATTGGGTCTGATGTAACAAAGAACCACAAACTAGGTGACAACAGAAATTTATTACCTCATAGTTATGAAGGCTAGAAGTTGAAGTCAAGATGTAAGCAGAGATGGTTCCTTTTGAGATCTGTGAGAGATAATTTGCTTTTTTCCTTCCTTCTGTTGTCTCAAGCATTGCATGGCTTGTAGATGGTGCTCTCCTAATGTTTCCATATAGTCTTTCCTCTGCACATGTCTATCTTTGTGTCCAAATTTTCCCTTTTATAAGGATACCAGTCATACCACTCCATTGTGCTCATTATAATTAACTTTACTATCTACAAAGACCCTATGTCCAAAAAAGTCCATACTCTAGAGTCTAGAGTGTGTTCGGCAAACTGCGGCTCGTGAGCCACATGTGGCACTTTGGCCTCTTGAGTGTGGCTCTTTCACAAAATACCAAGGCTTGGGTGAGTCTATTTCGAAGAAGTGGTGTTAGAAGAATTTTAAAAATTTTGGCTCTCAAAAGAAATTTCAATCATTGTACCGTTGGTATTTGGCTCTGTTGACTGAGTTTGCCGACCACTGCTTTAGAATAATCACTAAAATAGATTAAATCACATGGACAACTAAAACATGTATGTTAGCATTTAGATTTTAAAATCCAGAAGGGTATTTTCAGACTTTCTCTCAAGGTACTGTTGAGACACTAATACATAATACTTTTATAAAATCCTTTTTATAAAATATTTTTGACATTTTTTATTCAATTGCTTATATAAAGGCAAATTCATTTTAAGTAGAATATAATTAAAATGGGGGCAAGGATGATACTAGCTATTGTAGTTCCTGCTCCTAAAATAGGTATTGAATTTGAATAAATATTTTAGGTCATTATCTCATCTATTAGATATAAAATAAACAAAAATTTAAAACACCATGGTTTATTATTATTCTAACACTCTCTTCCATCACAGGAAATTTTTGACAAGAGATTCAACTACTTCTTACATACTGATTTTATTTATTGAATAAATTTTCCTGACCATAATATTAAGTTTGTCTAAAACACTGAACTCTTTATAATAGTTCATATCCCTTTTTTACCTGCAGGTAGCAGCAAAATACTATTAACTGAGAAAAATTGCCTTTTCCACTATCAGGATTTTTATTATAAAAAACATGGTTAGATGCATGATTCATTAGAACACAGTTATATTTTTGTAAGTGTATGCAAATTAATCAATCCCTCTAATTTAGTGACTCTTAGTATGTGCTCCCCAGTGGATCAACTTCAATTTTACCTTTGAACTTAATAGAAATGAAAATTCTAACACCTCACCTAACTCCTACTGTGACAGGGACCTACCATACAGTTTAATAAATCAAGTGATTCTGAGCATGAGAATCTTAGACTAAGTTAGAGCTGTGCAATAGAACTCTCCTTGAGGATGGAATTGTCTTTTATCTGTATTTCCAAATGCAATAGTCAGTTGCCACATATGGCTACTAAGTAATTAAAATGTGGCTAATACAACCAGGAGACTGATTTTTAATACTACTTAATTTTAATTCATAGCTAAAAAGCCACATGTGGACAGTAATTATTATTTTAGAACTAAAAAACTGAGTTAACCCATCATTTCCTCACATAAATTTAGATTCTAAAAAAAGAAATACATCTTTCAATCAGAATCCTAAGTACTATAATCTACTAAAAACAAAACAAAAATAAAACATAAAAATTTTGATTCTCACAAAATGACTATAATAGTAGAGTCAATTACCTTGGCAAAATATATAAAATAAAATTGATTCACCAATTTTTATATTTTTAAAACAAAAAAGTGTATCTGAGTGTGGCAAGTAGAAAGCTCAGTTGTTGTACATGCCCTATAATTTTACCTCATTGAGTGAGGATGAAACCAGTAAATATGATGAAACCATGTGTATGCTGAGGTTATTTTATATGTAAAAGATAATTGGATGTTGCTGAGGTAAGTTAATAAAAAAGGAGATTATCCTGATTGGGCCTATCTCAGGAGGTTTTAAAGAGGGTTATAAACCATGACCACGTGATTTTTGCCACTGGGATACAAGTATAGTTCAGCATATTGGAATCAACAATATGATATACCATGTTAAGAGAATAAAGACTAGAAACTTCGTGATTATCTTAACAGATGCTTTTAAAAATACTCTTTCATGATAGAAATATTTCATGATTAAAAACACAGTAGGGCACCACCAGTTTGTGCCTAAGTGGTTGAGCATCAACCTATGAACCGGGAGGTCCCAGTTTGATTCCTGGTAAAAGTACATGCCTGAGTTTCCGGCTTAATTCCTAGAGGGAGTATGCAGGAGGCAACCTATCAATGATTTTCTCTCATCATTGAAGTTTCTATCTCTCACTATCCCTTCCTCTCTAAAATATATATTTTTAAAAACACAAAAAGCAACATACTTGGTAGAGAAGGAAACATAACTATGCGTTTTCACATATTAAAACTATACATGAAAAGCACACAGTTTATATCATATGTACTAGTAATAAAATGAAAACTTTTTATCTAAGACTAGAAGCCCAGTGCATGAAATTCATGCATTTGGGGGGGTCCCTCAGCCCAACCTGCACCCTCTCCAATCCAGGACCCCTCAGGGGATGTCTGACTACCAGTTTAGGCCCACAAGGATAGGGCCTAAACTGGCAGTCCGACATCCCTCTCATAATCTGGGATCACTGGCTCCTAACTGCTCACCTACATGCCTGCCTAATCACCCCTAACTCCCCCTCCCGCTCCCGATGGCTTGGTCATCCCATGCAGCCTGCTGCTCAGTCGTTTGGTCGTCCCTCACTAAACCCCTGCTGGTCTAGCTGCCCTATGCAGCCTGTTCAGTTGTCTATTCGATTATTTCAGTTGTGACAGTCATTTAGGCTTTTATATAGAGAGACTATGAACAAGGAGATATAGACATATATTTCCCTAAAAGTAAATGTTATAATTCCTTCATTTGAGAGGTCTGCAAGCAAATTTCCCTAGTGGCATCCAGTTAAGTTCTAGCTGGGTTAGGAGTTTAGGGCATTGGTTCTGTACTCCCAACTTTGCTGCTGTCTAGGTTTGCCACAAGAAGAAAAGGAGAGTTGTAAAGCACTTATAACTGTTTATTCCATACTAAACCCTCATACATGGAGTTGCCATTGCTAATACTAATTTTGGAAATAAGAGTGAGGCATCAGATTAAAAACTTTGAGATTCACATCAGTCAGACTTTGCTATAGTTTGGGAAAGCCAAAACAACAGCAACAACAACAAAACAAAACAAAACCAAAAAAAAAGGAGGAAAAAAAAACACACACACCAAAAACAAGACCATTTGCATTAACCCATATCTATTTTCTAGGTCTGAATAAAGTTTTTTTTTTTTCAGTGAAATTGTTTTGATTAAGTCATAAACAAATTCCTCATACTTTATCCAAATCAGTTTATTCACAGTTCTTCAGGAAAAGCAATCCAATGTTCTTTCTGAAGTTTCTCATGCAGAAATCCTTCATGATTTTATTCTTTTTTTTAAAAAAAATATATTCTATTGATTTTTTACAGAGAGGAGGAGAGAGGGATAGAGAGTTAGAAACATGGATGAGTGAGAATCATCGATCAGCTTCCTCTTGCACATCCCCTACTGGGGATGAGCCCGCAACCAAGGTACATGCCCTTGACCGGAATCGAACCCGGGACCTTTCAGTCTGTAGGCCGACGCTCTATCTACTGAGCCAAACTGGTTTTGGCCATGATTTTATTCTTGAGGCCCGATGCACAAAGATTCATGCAAGAATGGGCCTTCCTTCCTCTGCATGCCAGCACTACCTTTCTACTCCTGCCCCGGGGCTGCCTCTCTGCCTCCCCATGCGGCCCAGAGGCCCAGAGTGGCCGAGGCAGCGTGGAACACCTGCATCCTGCCCGGCCCAAGGCCGCTCAGCACATGCGTATGCCCGTCAGCCCACCACCTCTGTGGGGTTAATTTGCATACTCATTCCTGGTGGGTGTCTCGAAAGTGTGGTCAATTTGTATTTTTCTGTTTTTTTTATTAGTGTAGATTCTTAGATAAAATTAAAATAATTACAAATTATGAAAATACATTTTGAACTTTGGTGATTCCAATTTGAGACTAATCCATGCTTTACTTAGTCTTTTACATTACATGATTAAAGACTAAGAATTAACTTATCTTGAATGAAACAAACTAACAAACAAAACAGAGTGAGGAAAACAGAAATTTTATTTTACTTTCTGTAGTTCAGTGCTTGCCTATTGAAAAAAAAAAGGAAAAGAAAATAAAGAAAAGCCAAATGTCTTTACCTTTTTCAGTAAGGCATTAATACCTGTTGTGAAAATCTTTATTAGTGCTAATTAGGGAACAGCAGGCCCAAGGGTTCTATGTGACTGTGTCCAATAAAAAGTAGTTCTGTACTTTCTGGGCCTCCAAGCATGGAGCTAACCCTCCTGATTACAATAGGTACAGAGTGCCATTAAAAGGCATGGAGATTTCCTGAAGACAATTATCAAGGCCTATAACATCTGTTCTCAATCATGGGCAACAGGAGAGAAAATGTGCACCCCATGATATGTTTACATGCAACAAAGAAGCCGAGCTGTGTGAAGAAAAGCACACGAAAAGGCCATGGCCAAGGAGGAATAGTGCAAAGAAAGCGTTGTTACCAGACAGTGACCCGTGGTGATCTCTCTGAGTGGCTCTGCAGGGCCAAGATCTGTTTGTCCTCCCACAAGAAAGGCCACCCGTGTCATCCTCCATTATGGATACCGTTAACGAAAGTGTGCTGTTTACAAGATAATTTGGATTTTAACATTTCAAATGACAGACTACCAAAAAAGCTACATGGGGCCAGCACTTTCTCAGCCCTTTGCTCTAAAAGTCCATGATCAGAAACGTTTTTCTTTTCTTATAGCACTTTATGTTATTTCAGACCATTTTTACATAATTCAAGATAGAACTAAAATAATCTCATAATAAATGTTGATATGAAAAATGATTGCTGAAAAGAATGATTAAGGCACATCATGTACACATCTGGACTAGTAGTTCTCTGTTAATTTCTGTAATTCTTACAGGCTTTGAGCCACATTTCCTCCTTGCTGTTTCTAGCAATATAACATGGGCCTCTAGCTGGGCCTTTGTATATGTTGTTTTGTCCATTTGGAATACTCTTCACCCAGTTACCTGCAAATTACACTTCCTCATCACCTGCACACGCTCAGGAAAACATTACCAGTGATTGACAGGGAGAGGGAGTGAGCGGAGAGAGAAAAAAAGTGGAGCACAGAGTATTTTTAGGACAGTGGAACCATTCTGCATGATGGTATAATGGTGTATTCATGATATTTTTCACTTAACAAAAACCATAGGCCTATGTAACATGAAGAATAAACCATGCCATTTTGTTAATTTAAAAAAAAAAGCATCGATATCTGCTTCGCAATCATAGCAAGTGTATCACACTCATGTAAGATGTTAATAATAAAGGAAACTGTGTTAGGGAAGAGGGAGTATATGGGAACTCTATATTTTTAGATCAAATTTTCTGTAAATCTAAAAGTACTCAAAAATCAAGTCATTCATTAAAAAAAAGCACACCAATATTAAAAACATACACACAAATACAACTTCTTTAAATTCTCACATACCTTCTAACCTCGTCATGTTCTCTGACCAGCCACACCTATGCTGTATCTACATCCTCATTTTCTACTAAATTTTCAAACTCTTTTATCTCTCTTCTAACTCCATATCTTATTCGTGGAAACAGTTTTGTTTTTTTTAAAGGAAATAATGACAGATTTTTCTAAATCGTATCAAAAGTTCAACTCACATTTTACTTGAGTTAGCAACAGAATTTGGGAACATTGTACTATTTCTCTTTCTTTAAATATTTTTTCTTTGTGATATCATACTTCCTTGCTTTGCCATTTAGCTACTCCCCTGTAGTTCTCTTTTCAGGCTCATTATCTCCTTTTCTCTACAAATTATTATATTACTACATTGTTCAGTCAAAACCCTTCTTTGTATTCATCTGTCATTTCTTCTTAAAAAAACAAACAAACAAACAACACTTGGTATTTGTGGGCTCTATGTCTTCTAGTCTTTTCATTTAAGTGTCTGATCAATGACATGATTGACAAACCTACTTGTGTATTTCAAAGGTACCTTAAATCAGCAAGTACACACTAAATTTATGTTCTTCTTCGAAAATCAATCCTCTCTTAGAAAACATTACCTTTTTTTAGTCACTTGAAAAAATAAAACAACAACAAATGTCTTTCTGATAACATCTTTTCATCTTAATCCATATACAACGGCTTTATAAGAAATGGAAAACTCTAGCTGTTTTAAATGAGAGTCAGTATATTGACAACTTCAAATTAATAGTTTTAATAGTTGGGAGGTTGAATGAACCTTGACATAGTTCTTTGATGGCACTGGCTGTGTTTATGGGTGAATTTTTCTTCTCTACCCTATCTAAATCTGAGCTTCAATCTAGGTTTGTAAAAACACTAATAGCCATACTCAGCATTTTCATTACTCAGGGCCAGGGCAGAAGGAGAATAACTCTTCTGACAATTTTTACATAAAAGCTCTGTTTTCTTCTTGTGTGAAGATGTTTGATCACTTGGATAATATTGAACCATAACCATTGCCTATAGTATGGCTTTTCTTAAACTAACCAAGAATTATCCTTACAGTTGTGACTGGGCTAATCATACTCAAGTAAGTAGGGAACATTTCCGATAGATTGACTTTCTCTAAAGATTTAGCTAGAGATATGAGTGGCTAAGTATTTTGAGCTTAAGAATTTTATCTTTCTTAAGAAGATGCATTTGATAAATGGAAATGAGATTTAAGCAGGTCAAGTATAATTATACTAATGCAGTGGTCATGGACTCTATTCAAATTGTGCTTTCTTTCCAGCTCATATGCATCATCCAGGAAATAACAAAACAAAAATTGAAATTAAGAGGTATTTTGTAAATAGCTATAAATGGGGAGAGGGTATGGTATCAGTTAATAATATAAAGATGAAACTAGAGAATAATAAATTCTCATTTTTGGTGCCATGTATGAGGTAACATTTGGGGCTCTCTGAAAAATGTGATAATTGACGTCTAGAACTCAGGAAATAACTCACTGTCTTTTTTTCTGCACTGAATAAATTATATAAATACCTATAGACAGAATATATAAGTGTTGAATGTAAATCCCAGATCACTAATATTCCATTAAGAAGGTTAAATTTAATTGCATGTATTACAGATCTTATCTTTCTATTTCCCCAACTGACGAGGAAAATGTAATTATTTTTAAAACATGATAATAAGCTATAAATGTGTGACCTTTCCACTGTTAAAGCAATAAAGCTCACTCTAAGGTATCTGTTGGAGTGGAATATTAATATGCCTAAGCTACACTAATTTTTTATTAAACATGCTAACATATTACCAATAGCATATCCTCTGAAGTGTTTTAAAGGACCATCAAGTATCACATGCAGAACTGTTTAATATTTAGGAAAACTATTTTCCATAATCCTTTGCCTATTTACATGATATTTATGAACACATCCTTTTATTTACTTATTTTTAAAATTCTTACCCAAAGATATATTTTTACTGACTTTTTAGACCAGGGGTTGAACTCATAACCTAAATAGGTGGCCTGACCAGGAACTGAGCCCACAAACTTTTGGTGTATAAGATGATGCTCCAACCAATTGAGTGACCGAGCCAGGGCATACATGTTCTTATTTTAAATACTCAATTTAATATAAAATTTCCCCTGCAAATATCTCATATTTTAATATATTTTAAAAGTCAGTGTGATCTATTATGTAATTTTACACATCGTTGTAGTTATACATCATCATATGGGGGTTTTTATATGTGTGCTTGTCAATTAGTAGATGCTCAGAATTATTTAAAATGAACATGCAAGGGACTATCACTGAAGATCATAAGGTCAGGAATGATCTTGTTCTTGTCTCTCTCTATTTTTTTAAAAAAAGTTCTGTAACATATTTTAATGTCATGAGTGAAAAACCAGTGCTTCTTTTAACAGTCTGGGATAGATAGAATATTGTCCTCCCAAAATATCATTGTCATAATTCCCAGAACTTGTGAATGCTACCCTACAGATCAAAAGAGACTTGGTGAATATAATAGAGATTGAAGTTAAAATTAAGGTGGGAATGGGGAGATTATCCTGGTTTACCAAAGTGGCACAACTTAACCAAATGAAATTTTGAAAGCAGAAAACCATTTAAACCTTGGACAGAGGGGGGTGTGCTATGGAATGAAATGGTAGGCTTATCAACTTATTAATCACTGCCTTTAAAAATGATGGAAGGGTCAGAAGTCAAGGAGTGTGGTGACCTCAAGAAGTTAGAAAATGCTATATATATTCTTCTGTAGACCCCCAAAAGGGAATGCAACCCTGCCTGCTCATTGATTTGGCCAAGTGAGACTGTTTGACTTCTGACCTACAGAACTGTAAGCTGTTACATTTGCATGGCTTAGAACCACTAGATTTGTAACAGCAGCGATAGAAAATGAATATGCTGTCTCTATAATTCATATTTTATTTCACTCTAACACCTGATCTTATCCCATTTTTAAGTTGGGTCTCTTAGTTTGTATTTAATAAACTAAAGCAAACACAACTCTAGTATCACATCTATTTTACTTTCACAATAAACATAGTATTTTTACATAATCAGGAGTGATGAGCAAATTTTCTTATTGTCCCCAAATTGCCAAGTACAATACTAAACTGAAAGCAGGGGGTGTACTGTCAAATAGGCCTCAAGCTTGGTTCTAGACACTTCCTATCAATCAGATTTATAAATTGATAACTTACACTGCAACCTATTAAGTTTTAACTCTTTCCTCTCCCATCTGTATAAGCAGAGAGCTCATGAGGGGGAAGGGAGAGACAGAATCATTAGACTTATGGTTGCTATTTTAGTGGGATGTTGTGCATAGCATCTAGTTCTGCTCAAAAAAATGACAGCACAGGTTTATAATGTCTGAAGGAAGGGGCCCCTCTCTATAATACTACTTTTTGTGTGGAGAGCTCCAGAAACTAGCCATTCCATCTTGGGATAGTACTTTGGGAGGGACTGCAGAACATGACATAGATCCCTGAAGTGGGAGTGCTTTTGTGAATATTATCTGATGTCTGCTTCCCCCTGGGCATTCTGATGGCAAATGAATTATTAACTTGACCTGCATCAATTGGATAATGTGCCTGGATAAAAATGGGCTCAGAAATAAAGGAATCCCAGAGCTTTCCATGAAACAATATTACTGAACTCGGTGATTAACACAGAAGCAGAAAATATAAGATTATAATAGCACAGATAGAGTTCTTCATTGTATATATGCTTAGCATAGGGTTTGATTTACAGAAAATATGCAATGAACATGCTACAAAGCCATGCTTTCATTTTATGATAAAGTAAAAATTAATAACAATATTCATTAATTAAATGAGAACAATAAAACTACATTTTATATCTTAAGTATAGACTACAGAATTTTCACTAGCATAAGGCACATAAAACTGAAAAGAAATAAGGTCCATATCTCATGCATGAGTACACAAAAAAAGGTTAATTGCCTGGAAATGAAAGAAGGTAATATCAGAACTAGTCATTACACAGACATGACTGAATTAACTGATAATGAGAATGAGGATATACATAGACTTTTATTACTGTGTGATAAGTGGTTTAAAATTGGCTTTGTTTTACCACAGTCACACTTTTTACAATGTCATGTTTATACTCAAATGACCTTTCTTAGGAAACAAAAATATCTATGGTTATATATTTTGCTAAATGGTTTCATACATGGGTAAGTTTTCTTCTCTATTAAAAATCCATAGTTTTATACACTTAAATGGCAAAATATATATTATCTAAAAACTAGCAGTCATTTAAAATATTGATTTTCTAAAGTCAGTACATGACACAATGTAATTAATATAGAACAGAATAGTTGAACTTCTTATATATTGTTAGAATAACATATATAAGTTATTAACTCATAGCTTTTCAAATAGTGTAACATGATGTGATACAAGAATGAGGGGGTCTATATATAAATGTAATGATTCATTACAAAATAGTGTCAAGCCCTGACCAGCTTTGCTCAGTGGGTAAAACATTGCCCTGTGCACCAGAGGATCCTGGGTTTGATTCCTGTCAAGGGCATGTACCTGGGTGGCAGGTTCAATCCCTAGTCGTCTGGGTTTGATGCATGCGGGAGGTAACCAATCGATGTGTCTCTCTCACGTCAACGTATTTCTCTCTCTCTCTCTCTATTCCCCCTCCCTTTCACTTTCTCTAAGAATCAATGAAATAAATGTACACAGCTGAGAATTAATAAAACAAAACTAAACTAAAATAGTGTCAAAACCTCAGTTGCTAAAGAATATAAGCATAGCCTGCCAGTTGTGGCTCAGTGGTTGAGTGTTGACCTATGAACCAGGAGGTCACTGTTCAATTCCTGACCAGGGTACTTGCTTGGGTTGTGGGCTCAATCCCCATTGTGAGGTGTTCAGGGGGAAAAAAAGTGATCATTTGACTGAGACTAAGTTTATAAAACAAAATGTCTGTTGAGGTGAGTCAATTTATGTTATATTTTTAATTAAAAACAATATGTAGACAGTATTGGAAAATATTTTTTAATATTTTGAAATCTTTACTTTTATTCTCCCAAATGCTTTTTGTCATAGTTTTATATTCAATTTGTATTTTAAAGGGAAATTAATCCATATGGCTCTGAATTCTTTACACTTATCTCGTCACAATGTTTTGCATGAAATATTTTCTATCTGTAGATGTTCTAAACCTCTTAAAAGCCCTTTATTCTATGTTGCCCAAAGCTGTTTTATCTACAATTCAAGTCAAGGCTGAAAGAACTCAAATTTATTTGCAAATGGAAAACATATAGAGTTAGAATGAGTTGGAAACACTTCCCATTGAAGTTTATTGAATATGTATGAAAGTTGTTATACTTTGTGAATTGTGACTTATTCCGACCTTTACCCAAAAATATTTAAAATGATATGATTGTTAGCTAGAAATATGTATATTTCTTTGAAAGTACAGATAATCTCTTCTCTGTCAAATGTGGATGTGTCCGATTTATGATAAATGGAAGCTTTTTTTGCAATGCATTTAAAAGCTCAGAGTAGAATACTATTATTTATAGGCTCAATATAACCACACTATGTTTTCTCCCTGTATTTATGAATGCAAAATATCATACTCATACTACCTACTATCGCTTATATGGTCCTCAGAAATCTTTATTTTCTCAAGTTGTATAGCACTTACTGCTTTCATTGTTTTATTTTTTTAAAATATGTTTTATTGATTTTATACAGAGAGGAAGAGAGAGAGATAGAGAGTTAGAAACATCGATGAGAGAGAATCACTGATCAGCTGCCTCTTGCACAGTC
This sequence comes from Pipistrellus hanaki, assembly GCF_964339955.1. Lineage (NCBI taxonomy): Eukaryota > Metazoa > Chordata > Mammalia > Chiroptera > Vespertilionidae > Pipistrellus > Pipistrellus hanaki. Next base: position 17,897,663 of record NC_140506.1, on the reverse strand, counting down.
CCTACTGGGGATGTGCCTGCTACCAAGGTACATGCCCTTGACCAGAATCGAACCCGGGACCCTTCAGTCCCCAAGCCGACTCTCTATCCATTGAGCCAAACCGGTTTCGGCCTGCTTTTATTGTTTTAGATCTCATCATAGGCAATGTTAAATTGTTAATTCTACATTTTATACATCTGTTTCTTTCCAGAATATATTATCAGTTAATTCAATACAAATATTGCTCTTTACTTCTGTGTCCTCTATATTGATAAAGATAGTGGTTTCTTTCTAGAATTTGTACAATAATCATATATCACTAATTTCTTTATATTCTATTTATAGCTAAACATGGATTGGGATTTAGGGGAAGTTATAAATATTTTTACATCATTGCTTCACATCTATTTTCTGCTTAATCACCAATAATTCACAATGTGGTAAAATGACACATGCGTTGAAATCGCTCCCTCTCTCTCTCTCTCTCTCTCACACACACACGCACACACACACACACACACACAGTACTGAAAGAAATTGTTCTAGAAATTCTATAGCATGAGTTCAAAGCATCAGCAATAGTGTAGAAATGGGGCACAAAATCTTTGCTATATGCATCAACTCTGTTGATATTAGTCAGCAGCTAACTACAGGAACCACATGATAAAGGCAGTAAGGATATCATTCGGCTTGTATATCACTAACTTGGAAAGACAAGGAGATAAAATATTATCATTTTTTAAAGAAATATCAGCATTCTATGTATCAGATATTTAAAAATTCAGTTTGGATTCTATAATTTATCTACAGCAATATTGGTTTCAGAAACATAGCTGTCTTTGGGGGTAATCGTGGTAATTGAAAGATACAGATGGATAGAGGAAAGTGGCCAATACCACGAAATATACCAAGGCACTTTTTTTTTTTTCATAGAAAAAGGAAATATCTTTTATTTCAAAACAACTTGAAAAAGGCTGGGACTTTTGGAAGAGAATAGAACTTCCAATATCTTTCAAGGCTCTATTTTTATCTACAAGCTGTAAGGATTCCTAGTAGAAAATCATGTCAGTTTTGTGCAGGAAACATTAAATTGAAAAGCCACAATTTTCTAGGCACTCTCCTGGATGAGATAGGGGGATAAAGTAGACTTACTCTGTGCTCCTTCAATGGGGTGGACATATTCTTAAAGAGGTTCTATTTAAATATAATGTTGCAGGTATTATAATAGATTTAGAATGTTTTTAGTCTTTGTGAAACTGATACCTACCTGAGCTTTTAAGTATGACTAGAAATTAGAAATTAGGAAGGCCAAGGATACCTAATAAAAAATGAAAACGATGAGAGTTAACCTTTATTCAGTACTTTTTTTCTTGCTGACACTCTTCTAAGTACTTTAAATGGATATTTCATTAAATCCTGAAAACAACTATATGATGTAAGTATATTATTGTACCAATTTTAACGATTGGGAAACCATGGTTTAGAAGAGTCACATAGCTTACAATATTGCAGAATTAATGTGGATGAGATGGAATGAAAATGAAGGCAGCCTTGCTTAACTGGTTTGGCTCAGTGGATAGAGCGTCAGCCTGTGGACTGAAGGGTCTCAGGTTCGGTTCCGGTCAAGGGCATGTACCTTGGTTGCAGGCTGATCAATATTTCTCTCTCATGGATGTTTCTAACTCTCTAATCCTCTCATTTCCTCTCTGTAAAAATAAAATAAAAAAATATTTTTAAAAAAGAAAAAGAAAATGAAGGCAGCATAGCCCAAGAGCCAATACGTAGCATTTTACTCAAGTCACGGAGAATTGTGTAAATCCACCATACACTTTTCTTAGTTATTTTATTCAGACACAATTTTTTAAAAAGTAGGGACAACACAGTTAGATAGATATTTAAGATCTTATAACTTATGCTGAGGAATTTACAGATCACTTAGTGACTAAAGTCTGTGTCACTAGTTAGAGATCATTGCATGTGAAATACGTGAGGGTCTGAATGATGACGGTGATAGCAGTGAGTAGAAAAGGACATGTATTTGAGTTACTATATGAATGAACTTTTCCAGGAATCAATGCGTTATCAATGCTGAGGGTAAGTAAGGAATGCAAAATGATTGTGTAAAGAGTGTTAAATGTAACAAAGGGAATGCAAGCATCACAAGCCTGCCTGTAGTGCCAGGAGAGACAGGGGAGAAGTAGATGCTTTGAGTAAGCGGAGGTTAAAATGTCTGTTAAATACTTATTATATATGAATGTGCACAAACACAGGTCAATGTATATGTCTGAAGCAGAGAGAAAATAGTTTGTGAGTTAGATTTCAATTCCCCTTAGTTCAATTAATGCATATTATTTAGCAAATGGTATGCATAGTCTAGTCAAAGTAAGATAGATGGAAAGACTAATAGGAAATCACCTCTGCTCTCAATAATCTAAACATCTACGAAGATTCATCCATATATAGGTGGAACATAATGTACATTACACTAGGATTCCAATAGATGGAAAGGAGAATGGGCCAAGTGCAGAGAAAAGTAAAATGATTGCAAGGAACACTTAGAAAATGTAATGTTGGAATGTAATAGTAGTGGAATTTCAATAAGGAAGAACTCAACGGTGACCTACACTGCACAATGTCAATATGCAGCATTTTTTTAAAAATATCTTTCTCTCCTTGTTCCTATTTGGTAATATTTATTTGCAATTTTAGAATTGCTCTGTCCATTCATCCAACAACACTTGAAATATGTACAAAAATAGCATTATTCCTTCTGCTGCTTCAGCCAGTTGTGTTGGCATTCTGTTGCTTACAATGGAAAGAAAACAGACAAGTGCAGCCAATATATCCAAATCCTGGCTTATGGAAAGAAAATGACTCCACAATACAGTCTTTGTCAATCTCCATTTAAAAAAAAAAAAAAAGAATGGCATATATTTACTTCAACATAATCCCTTCAAATGCTTGAAGGCTTAGGAATTAAAAAAAGAAGAAGAAGAATTCTTATAGTCTCTTACATTAGAAAAGACTTAAGACTGAAGTAACCTAAAGGGCAATCTTAGACACTGTGACATCATGTCATGTGGTAACTCTTTCAAAGCTTCTCATATTCCTATATACTTTATAGTAGTTGTATCAGAATAAGTTACACATAAAAATATCTTTTAAGTATGGGGATGTTTATCTGGGTATAATAAATTATAAGTTATTTTTTCATCAGACTCCTTATAAAAATTAAATTCTATAGGATTTCTAATCTTATTAAAAATGTCCCCTTTCATTAATTGTTTTGAAATTTTAACTAACTGAAAAAAGGAAGCCCAGAGAGAATAAAATAATTGCAAGCTAAGTTTATTATTATGTCTGTTTCAACAGTTTATATCAAAATTAATTCATCCTCCCTAATTAAATTCAGCAAATACTGGTTACTCCTAATATGTACACAGCATTACTCTAGGGCTCTAGTGAAATTTAGTCTATAAAGTGTTACATGACATAAAATAATTTATCATATAGCAATGGAGAACAGAGATGTTTACAAATGCAAACAAAAGATGGGCAACTGTGAATAATGTCCCTGAGTAAGTTAAGGCTTCTTGTGATATTATATTTCAATTGTTTCAATCTACTCTGACTGCTATAGCAGAATGCATAAACCGGGTGGCTTGAACAGCACATTTATCTCTTACTAGAGGTCCACAACATTCATGCACTAGGGAGGGGGGGTCCTTCAGCCCAGCCTGTGCCCTTTAGCAGTCTGGGAGCCCTCGGGGTGGGGGGGGGGTCTGACTGGTGACTTAGGCCTGCCTAAGGCACTTAGGGCTGGACATCCTTAGTGCTATTTTGGAGGCAGGAGAGACTCCCGCCACTGCTGATGCACTTGCCAGCCATTGGCCCTGCTTGTGCCTGAGCGATGCTTCCCGAGGGAGCACTCTGACCACCAGGGGGCAGCCCCTGCATTGAGCATCTGCCCCCTGATAGTCAGTGAACATCATAGCAACCAGTCATTCCACAGTCGGTCAGTTTGCATATTACCTTTTCATTATATAGGATAGTTGTAAAGGCTGGGGAGTCTCTGGCCAAGATGCTGGCCTATTCAGTACCTGGATGGAGCCCCCTTCCTGGTTTGGAGAGGGCTACCTTCCTGCCATACCTTCACGTGATGGAGGAGAAAGATCATCTCTCTCATATCTCTTCCTATAAGGCTACTAATCCCATTATTAGGACTTCACTCTCATTACCTAATTAATTCCCAAACGCCCCACCTTCAATATTGCCAGATTGGGGATCAAGGCTTCTGCATATTAATTTTATGGGACATAATCTTTCAGTCCATGACATTGTCTTTCAAACCAATATAGGATTTGAAGAGAACATTAATGGTGGAGATGAAAGAGAAGATAAATGAAAGTAGGGCCCAGACTGTTAATTACTAGCAATAATATTCTGTGTGCTGTCCTTAAATGATTCACAAAATTATAAAACATGGATTACTTGGCTATAAATGTAACTAAAGTCAGTATTAATTATTGAAAAGGAGTATAAATAGTCTTATAACTTGAATAGGATGAAAATCTTAAATTTATTTTGGAGGATAATTTTATCTGAAGTGTTTTCAATATGATATATAGTGTTTCAAATATAATTTTTTCAGGATCATGTCTGTATTTTCAAAATAAATTCTTTATGAAAGTGAATAGCATTTAAAAACACACTAATACTTTTCAGAATAAAAGGGGTCACACATGTCTAACTAAAAATGTCCTCCTTTGCTCTCTAGCCGAGCATTGGCTTTTAGAAACTTTAATGTCACTAATGATTAAATCAATAAGAACATTTCTGAGAGTTAATAGAACTTACAGTGACTAGTGATTTCAAATATCACTATTACCTCAGTTCAATTCAAACAAAGAATCTTTGCTAGAGGCTGGACCTCATATTTATCACCTGTAATTCTGGGGAATAGGAGGTGATAGAAAGTCAGTTTCAGAAAAGGCTGTGGAGTAGCAGCTAATTAGATTGTGTTAAAGAAGGTATAACATATCATCATGGCCAAAAACTCATTTCTGAATATTGATTTTCACTTGCCAGACCTTATGTAAAAGTATTTTACACATATTAACTGCCAATGTGAAAGCTAATTCTTAAGCTGGAATCTTGGCAAAATGTAATTTAGCATATAAAGGGTAATATTTTCTATCAATAGTCAACTCAAAGAAACACAAAATAAAAATATTATTAAGGCAGTCATGTATAAAACACAATAAAGTAAAAAGCCTCTAAAATGAAAGATAAATATGGATTGACAATACAGATATGATTCAATATATATTATATATAGTTTATAGCAAATATATGAAAATAATTTATTTTAAATTAAAGTAGAAGCAAGACATTTTCAGGAGATCTAATAAAAATCCAATTCTCCTAGAAAGATACTATAATCAGGGAGTGAGCTCTGTGCTCCTGTCTGTCTCTGCCTGGAGTGGAGCTTCAGTCAGACTGAACTTAGGGGTGGGCTGGGTAGGGAGTGAATTATGATTGAAATGACACCAACCCTTGTTATTTCAGCTAAGTAGATTGTCTAAGCTATGCGTTTCTTCATTTGCTCTATAACTTTAGCACACTTTCAAGAGATTTTAAATGGTTGTACATTTGAAATCTGACCATTTATACTCTGTCATTCCATGAACATCTCCAGAAGTGGGAATCTAGGTAAAATCTTAGGACAGTTAAGGACATCCATCTATCTATCTATCTATCTATTGTATCTATCATCTATCTACTATCTATCATCATCCATCTCTCTATTATCAAACTATCACTATCATTTATCCATTGTTCTATCTATAAAACACACACACACACACACACACACACACACACACAGAATCTTCTCTCAGGCCCAGCTGATGAGAATAAAAATTTCTGGTCCCCTACAATTCACATCCTCCTAGCCTGTTTGTATGGTGGAGTTTCTATGCTGAAATTCACAAACTGCAAAGACTCTCACTAAGTTCCCTACTGCTAAAGCAAGGTGTCACTGAGAAAATTATGCCACTGTAATGCCTCTATGCATCATTTTATTTGCAGATCTTATTATTTTTATGTAGCATATTCAATAATACTTAGTTCTAAGGTCTATATATTTCCTTTGTGGTCTACTTATTAACCTATAGTTTATTTAGTAATGCTTTTATTAAATTTCAAAATTTATTTGTGATATACAACAGCATTCTTAAATTGTCAAATATAGTTGACTTCATTAGCTAATTTATAATAACAAAAGGATAATATACTAATTAGACCAGACATCTTCTGGACATCATTCTGGATGTCCTTCCCGAGGAAACCAGGCTGGAGGGAAGCCAGCTGGGGTCTCAGGTGTCTTTGGGCGGCCCGAGGGAAGCCAGCCAGGTCCTGGGTACCTGAGGTGGCAGGAGAAGAGATGCAGCCTGGCAGCAGGCATGCAGAAGAGGGAAGCCCGGGTTCCACATGCTGGAGGGAAGCCAGTGCCATCAGCCCGAGTGCTAGGTGCCAGAGGGAAGCCAATGCTGGTAGCTGAGGGAAAGAAGGCCTACTCTTGCACAAATTTTCATGCATCAGGCATCTAGGATAAAATATACAGTATTGTTATTGTTTAAAGTTTTTTAGTTGCTTTTCATTCATTAAGTAATAATTTATGTAGTGGTGCCATTATAACTTTAAATTCTGTATCATATTATTTTGAGAGTTGTAATATAAATTTAGCATCTTATGGTACTGGTTGTTGCCCAAACTTCTTCCTTGCATTGAACAAGTTTTCTAAGCACTCAACATTTTTATCTCTTTTAATACATTTGTTTTTATAGATATGTGCTAAAATGTATGCATAACTCTATCCATTGTTTTGTAAAGAACATACAGATGCAATTCCCTGTTATTTTATGAAATCTATTTTTTTCTTTTAATAGTTGAATTCATACATTTAAACATCTTATTGCTTTTAACACTGATACCTAATTTACTTTGTCTTTCATCTTCCTATCTTTTCAATATTCCCGTCATTATCTTCTCATTATTCTAAAATATGTGATTTTAGTACTCACCATGGTTTACTCATTGACAGATCAAAGCAAAACAAAATGCACTTATACTCATAAATCCATTTATCTCTTTTCAACGAATATATCTCTCCTTTTAAAGATCAGAATGAATATCAAAAGTTATGATGATTTTCTATTCAGTTTTATATGTCCTGAGATTGACTAGCAGAAGTATCAGTACTATGCTGCAATTTAGCTATTTTTCTCTTGTCTTTATACTGTTTTCTTTCCTTTCCCTCTTTCTTGCACCAAAGTAAGAAAAAAAAAATGGTATTAGAACATGGCTCAAGTGATTAGTTTTTCCTCATGTTCATTATAAATATTCAGTTGAAGTGATTCCCTACTGGCAGAATCAGGCTGAACCAATTGCTCAGGAAATATAAAAAAGAGAATTGCCCTCACTCAGAACATAATTGATAGCACTAAAACCCAGAGCATGTACACAGACTCCAAAATAATGATTACAAATTATATCAACAGTAAGGGAAATATATTGACCTCTGTGTTACCAAAATTTTCATCTAGCCTGATTTTGCACACAGGCATATTTAAATGAAATTACCAATTTTGTAGTTCTTAATATTTTCATCAACAGTTTCTCATTTTTGCCAGTTTTTATCAGAGTCTGGCTATACCCCAAACCATTTCTTCTCTGCTTCTTTCTTTCTTTCTTTCTTTTTTACAGAATATTACACAATATTACTTTCAACAATACCTTCTAAAATGCCTGGTATTCATTTGTAAATTGTTGTACATTCCAGCTTCTGAGATAGTGATAATTACTTGTTCAGTGATTCTTGGACCCTTCTGGTCACAGAAAAGTAATATAAGTCATCTAGGGACACACTGCATTTTCAGGGGTGTTTTAAAAAGCAATAAGCTGATATAAATCTAGGTCAGAATGAACTATTGAACTATATGAGTATTTGATTCCCTAACAGCATATCTAAGTAACTATTTCTAACATTGATTGAAAACACTCTTGTTATTGCATGTTAATGTGTAGGTGATCAACTGAGGAACTAATAAAAAACGGGCCTTTAGCATTAATGTTAACAGTATCAAAAAAAAATCTTATTGAATAGGAAGAGATAATACAAGTGAAGTGTTATTATAATGATTTAACCATCAAAATATGACTAAAATCTTTCCCAGTGAAACTGTGTTGGGAGTTTCAATTTCAACTTATCAAAATAAAATTTCCACTTCCCCTCTTACCTTTCCAAAATGTTGTTGAGCTTTAATCTGTGTCCAACATTATTAAAAACCAGTGACCATGTGCACGGATCCTTGCACATTGAGAGGAAATTAATTAGAAGGTGGCTGGCAGGGCAGGACTGGGCGAAATGGGCCAGACATGCCCTGTAGCCAACCTCCTGTGGTCTCTCCCAGCCACCAGCACCTGGGGCAGCACAACTCAGAGGGGGCTGAGATCACCTCAGCTTGGCAGTAAGCCAGATTCAAGGCTGCCAGTGTCCCAGCAACAACATAACCCATGGTCCAATGTGGAATCGAGTCCTGTCCGTGTCCCCCCGCCCCCTGAGGAAGTGAGCTCCCTCCTTTCTGGTTCCAGGGTGTATCATCCCAGAGGCTACTAAGTCACCACAGCTTGGTAGCTCCTGCATTGAGCAACTGCCCCCTGGTGGTCAGAGTGTGTCATACCTACCAGCTGGTCAGATGGTCAGATGGTTGCTTAGCCTTTTATATATAGAGATGGTCTGATATATTTTATTTAAAAACATTTATACCCATGAAAAGGAATAAGTAGGTGTAAATATCACAGGTATTGATTCTCTAACACATCCTCAGAATAAATAACTATATTCCTTTCAAGACCCAATTAATATGTATATTGAAAATTACATAGCTTTAACAAAATTATGTAACCTTATTTTATCATGAAAATAACCACACACTTATAATTTTATACCTTACCCTATGTATGCTAAAAAATGAATTTAGAAAGAGAACTAAAGATATAGAAAAAGTATGGCAAATTATTTATAAGCTGCCTGAGTGCAGTTACAGAGGTATAATTGGTAGGCATTATAAAACGTCAGCGTATATCTATAGTAAATATAATTTACACAGCAGAAAAGAGTGATTAGAATAAGATCACTGAGAGGCTAATGAAAAGAGCTATCGGCACAGATGGGGATTGTTCGTTTTGCAAGAGATCAGAGAAATGACAAGTGCTGAAGGTATTTTTACATACCCTGAAACTTATCACAGACATGCTCAATTGTGCCCTAGGATACAGAACGATCTAATCATTTTTTTTATTAAATAATTCAAAATCTATGGCCTGTGTTTGACTCACATTTTGAAAGGTATTGAATTGAGCCATTCATTGCTCAGAAGTTACAGTATATTTCAAACATTGGGCTTGTAAGAAACATTAACAAAAGAGAGCCTTAACAAAACAGAACGAAATAGAGGGATGGGGTTTTGCAGCGACAATAAACCAGAAACCAAATTGCAAAACTAAATTGAACGACAAAACAGATAGATCTGATATGCTGCTGAAACTAACAGTCCACATATTTGGTTTAAAAAATGATGTCCTCTAATAACTATTAGAGGAGTTATTTGAAAAGTTTCATTTTTTTTTATACTGCAGTTAATGAGACTGTAGAACTTAAAACACTGCCTAAGGAACAGAATGGAAACGAAAATTATGCTTCTTTTGCATCTTTTGGTAAATGAGTGCTATTGCTTAATCAAATAAAATTGATTCACAGTGGAAATCTGAGGGAAGCAGAAGTATTTGGGAAAACTCTCAGCAGAACATTTAAAGGAAACTACGAACACATGAGAGAGATAAGGTCAACAATTACAAGTCTTGTTAAATGCTTATTTATCCACTTATTATCATATTTTTCTAGATAATAAGAAAATCAGTGGGCTAATAAAATCTTGTGGTGTATTTATGCTATTTAAAATTTCAATAATGCGTTTAATTAAAATTTTGGAAACATCTAGGCAAGAAGCATGAGGAAATCATTTTGAATTATGAGCTTTTAATCATTTTTGTCATTTGGGTTTACTTTGCACTTCTCTGATGACTAATGATGCTGAATATGTTTTCATGTGCTTATTGTACAGGGTGTCCCCAAAATGTCTACACACTTTAACAGCTGATAGCTCAATGTTGAAAATGAAATGTAATTAAATAAAGACTGCCTTTATAATTACTCAGAGTGTGTGTGCATACTCTTTGGGACTTTGGTAAATTGTGTATTCAAAATTTTGGCTATACATTATTATTTTTAAAAAATATATTTGATTTATTTTTTACAGAGAGGAAGAGAGAGGGATAGAGAGTTAGAAACATCGATGAGAGAGAAACATCGATCAGCTGCCTCCTGCACATCCCCCCCCCCCCCCCCCCCCGCACTGGGGATGTTCCTGCTACCAAGGTACATGCTCTTGACAGGAATCGAACCTGGGACCCTTTAGTCTGCAAACGGATGCTCTATCTACTGAACCAAACTGGTTTTGGCTATGTATTATTATTTTTAATTGAATGTATATCCACAAGTCTACAGGTTAGGATAGAGTAGTTGAAAATCATATCTAATAAAGGATATTGGAAATATTAAAATAAGTTTATAGAGAATAAATTAGTAATAATGAAAGCATTAAGGGAATTAAAGAGGATATTTATTTTTAGTAACTATTTTTGCTTGTGTCTATAATTTTATCCAATGTTACAAATGTGTGGGTATGCAGCTGTTGGTAGTATTACATTTTCTTACTTTTGCTATGTACATGGTTTGTAGTAATATCTCGCTTTTCATTTATAATGCTGGTAATATGTGTCACTTCTCTTTTTTTCTTGGTCAGTCTGATTGAATAGAGGCTGATTGAATTTTTAAAAGCTTTTCCTAAAAATAGTTTTAGCTTCCACTGACTCATGCTGTTTTCCATTAAGTGGAAATATATTCTTATGATTTTTAATTCCTTCCTTCTGCTTTCTTTGCATTTATGTGCTTTTTGTTCTAATTTCTTAGATGAAAACATATTACTTATTTGAGGCTATATTCCTTTTCTAATAAAAGCATTTAATGATATAAGCTTCCTTATATATTCAGCTAATTTTGATATTTTGTATATTTATTTCATTCAGATAAAAGTATTTTAATTTCATGTTAAGTCTTTCTTTTTGACATGTAGTTATTTAAAATTATGTTTTTTAAATCACCAAATTTGGGGATTTTTCAAATATCTTTGTTATCAATTTCTACCTTAAATTCATGTAGGCTGAAAAAATAATTGAAGCAAAAGAGGCACAATAGTAGTTGTCTGGAATGGCAAGTAGTTGGAAAAAGAAAGTTAATTTTAAACAGTGTTTCTGTGGGTTTGGTCTTGAGAAACGTAAGAATAGTATTTGAATTATTTTGGAATAATGCTTGGTTATTTTGAAATAACTTTGGTTAACCTCTACTTCTTATACTAAAGCATTGTTATCATACTGAATCATGAAGTTTTCTGCATCAATAATACTAACCATTCTTGTCGTTGAGCACCTACTTTATGCAAGGTATGTTTGTTCAACATTGTATTAAGAATGTTTCGGGCCAGATCACTCTTTGTTGTCAATGTGTGCTCTGCAATATAGGATATTTAGTAGCATCCTGACTTATTTTCATTAAATTCCAGTAGCACTCATCCCCACTTGGGACAACCAAACATATCTCTGGACATAATCAAATGCCACCAGGGATCAGAGCCATGTCTGTTGAGAACCACTGCTGTAAAGCAATTTAGTCTATACTGTGTATAAGGTTAAAATAAAATGTTGACATTATAGGATGACTTTTTACACAATAAATGCAATATTTCTCAACTTTAAAGTCTTCTCTGCATTGGTTACAAAGGATCAGAACACGGAAAGACTCAGAAGAGAATTCAGGGCATCTTCACAAAAGCCTCTAATGGAGAGCTGGGATATTCATGATTCAGTAGGAGAAAGAAACTCAAGCCAGCCTGAGGGACCACAGGGACTTCCAGGGGCTGCTCCTAGGGTTTCCTTCGCAGTTGCAGGGAATGTGCTCTGTCTTTGTTTTTAAAAATTCCGAGAGTATGAAAGAGAAATATTGCTTTCAGGAGACCTCAGGCAAACGTTTTCTGGAGGTCCTTTATACCCACTGGTCACGTAGATAAGGCAGGCTGGGTAAGTAGGGTTAAAGCATCCATCTGTACATTTCTAACTAATGGAAGCCAGCTGCGCCAGAAGTATTTTAAAATTTAAAGAGCGTCTTGTTCTAGCATTGCCTGTGGTTCAGTGCCAGCTTTGAGGTATCCTCGGAAATAAGCTCAGACCTATCTCAGTGCAGCTGTAAGAAAGCTGTATTTTACATTTCCCCTCAAGTATTCTCAACCTTCTGTTCTCCTGAATGACTTCGAAAAATCTCTTTCTTTACAGAGGTAATATTTAGTATAAATCTCATTACTGTCTCTTTTACTTTTTTAAAAATATATGTTTTATTTATTGGTTGCAGAGAGGGAGCGAGAGATAGAAACATCAAGGATGAGAGAGAATCATTGAGTGGCTGCCTCCTACATGCCCACACTGGGGATCCAGCCTCAACCCCTGCATATGCCCTGACCAGGAATTGAATGGTGACCTCCTGGTTCATAGATTAAACCTCAACTGCTTAGCCACACTGGCCGGGCCTCATTACTTTTCTTAGTTACCATGCCACATGTTTCTTTTAATTTTCTTTACTTCTTTCAATATGCTAAAATGCTCAAGTTTAAGGAGAGAAATTGATTGGATTTAGCAAATATACAGTAGTCCAACTATCAGCAAAGCCCAATTTTAAAACATTTCTGTTCCCCAAAAAGTTCCTCATTCCATTTGATCTTTCTCTTGACCACAATTATGAATCTGCTTTCTCTATGTAGTTTTGCTTTTTCAAGAAGTTTCTGTGGAATCATAGAATATGTTTTCTTTTGTATCTCATTTTCACTTAGCATGATGGTGTTTTTGAGATTCATCCAGTCACCACTGTATGTAACAATAATTCATTCCTTTCTGTTTCTGAGTACTATTCCATTGTACAGATATACCACACTTTGTCTGACCTTTAACCAGTTGATAAATATTTGGCTTGCTTCCAGTCTTTGTCTATTATGAGTACTATATCTGTGGACATTGGTGTGTAAGTGCTCTTTTGGACATTTTTAAAATATCTATCTAGGAGTAGGATTGTGGTGCTTTAGTGTGTGGTGCTTTAGTGTGGTGCATTGGTGTGTAAGTGCTCTTTTGGACATTTTTAAAATATCTATCTAGGAGTAGGATTGTGGTAAATGTACGTATGTTAAAGCTACTAACTGTTAAAGAGTTTTTACAATATGATTATAGCATTCTATTTCCCCAATGGCAATGTATGATAACTTTAGTTTTTCCACATCTTTCTGAGAGTATTGCTCATTATTAAAAATTGTAGCATTATAGTGGGCATATGGTAGATTTGTTTACATTTCTTTAATGGCTGTTGATGTTAAGCATCTTTATTTTTCTCCAGTTTTATTTAATAGATATATTTGACATATAACATTGTATAAGTTTAAGACATACAATGCACTTATTGATGATACACATATATTTTGAAATAATTAATACCATAGTGTTAGCTAACCTTTCCATCACTGTATATAATATAGCACTTTTGTTTATATTTACAATGCAGCACATTAGATTATATGTGCTCATTTGGCATTCTTAGAAAAAGCATCTTTTCAAATGCTTCTCACAATTTTATTTTTATTAAGTTACTTATCTTTCTTATTCACGTTTCAGACATTTTTGTACTTTTGGGAAACAACATCTTTATCAGATACATGATTTGAAAGTGTTTTTTCCTTAGCTGTGGCTAGCTTTTTTTATTTTTTAATTGTGTCATTTGAAGAGCAAGAGTTTTGATTTGGATAAAGACCAATTACTCATTTTTCTTTTATGGTCACACCTAAAAACCCTTTACCTAACCAAAGGTTACAAAAATTTTCCACCAAGGTTTTCTTCCAGAAGTTTTATAATTTTAGCATTTACAGTTAATTCTCTGTTCCAGATTGAGCTAATTTTATGATATTAACTGGGTAATGAGGTTCTGATTTATTTTGTTTTCTTTTGTTTTAATTTACACGAGGGTATCTAATGGCTCCAGCCCATACTTGTTGAAAAGATAATCATTTCACTACTGAATTACTTTGGTATTATTATTTAAAATCTAAAACCTATTGACCATGTGTCTATTTCTTGAAATCACAAAATTACACAAATAAAGAACATAGTAGTTGTTAGGGATTAAAGCAGAATATATTAGTGGTTGCAGAGGGGAAAGGGAGGTCGCTGTGGCTATATAGAAAGGTTGTATGGTGCACACGTGTGATGGCCCTATTATGTGTCTGGACTGTCTTGGTGGTCACATGAGTATACACTGTAATAAAATTGCATAGAAATGAATAGCCACACATATGTGCACATATATAGAAATAAATAGCCACACATATGTGCTCAATAAGATCAGTGAATTGCTTTATCATGGTATTGTAATATAATTATACAACATGCCACCATTTAGGGAAATTGGGTTAAGGGTATACAGGATCTTTCTTTATTATTTATTACAGCTGCATATCTATCTACAATGGTCTTAAAGTAAAAGTTTTGAAAAATACCTTTTAAAAGCTTGTTGAATATTTATATTCCCTGCAATTGTGTAGCCTGTAATGCTATAATTAAACAATATGTAGCTTATTTTGTTAAATTAAAGCATTTCACTGCATACATGTAACTCAGTAAGAACATGTAGTTTCAAAGATGTATCGTTTATATTTTATAATATGAGCCTGAAAAATTGTATTATACATATTTATTCAATAACAAAATCCAATAAAAATCATGTTATTTTGGGGTATATAACTGTGAAAAGTAAATCTGATCCATCTATTTAGAGGAATAATATAAAATTAATAGTTAAAACATACTGAATACTTACTGAGAGGCAGAACACTCCTAAATTCTGTGCATACATAAAATCCTGACACTCAGAACTTTATAGCAAGTCTTTGAAGTAGGTACCAATATTATCCCGATTTTAAAAATGGTGAACTAAGGCATGGTGAACAGGAAATCAATTTCAGAGAGCTAGTAAATGAAAGAGCCAATCTTTACATCTAGGCATTTATGAAAGCACTCTTAACTGCCTATATAATAGCTAGACTCTTGATGGCACTTAATGAAAGTCTCACAGAATTTAAAGATGAGTAAAATCAACATGGGCTAGAGAAGGTCTACAAATTGTTATGAGCTGCCCAAGCATATTTATATTAAAACAAAAAGAGAAGGCTTCTGGTTTCTCTAGCAAGAACTACAAAGCTGTTAAGTTGAGACAAAAAGAAAGTGAAGGGCTTAAATAAAATAGAGAGATAGAAACATCAATATCTATACTAATAAAAGGGTAATATGCTAATTAGTCTGGACATCTTTTGGACATTCTTTGGGACAAAGCCACATGGTGGGCTGAAGCAGAGATGGTTAGGGGTGATCAGGCCGGCAGGGGAGAGCAGTTAGGGGGGTCAGGTCAGCAGAGGAGAACAGTTAGGGGAATCAGGCCAGCAGGGGAGCAGTTAGTGACATTAGGCAGACAGGCAGAAGTAGCCAGGGGTGATCAGGCCGTCAGGCAGAGATTTGTTAGGGGAAATCAGGCAGGCAGGCAGGGATGGTTAGGGGTGAGCAGTTGGACATCCCCCAAGGGGTCCTGGATTGGAAAGGATGCAGGCTGAACTGAGGGGACCCTCCCCTCCACATGCATGAATTTTATGTACCAGGCCTCTGGTATCTATAATAATAAAGGATAATATTCTAATTAGACCAGATGGCCAAATGACCTTCCAGACAACCTTCTGGACAAAGCCAGGACTGCAAGAGCCAAGGAAAGCCACCATTGTTGTGAGAGCTGAGCCCTTTGCACAAATTTTGTGCATCGGGCCTCTAGTAGTTCTATAAAGAAACATAAAATTTCCAGGATGAGTGGTATCCTTGAGTTATCTTGGCTTCTAAGATCTGTAGATGGCAGTGAAGCTTTTGTAACTACTTTCCTGTTCTTCCACAAATCCCATCCAATGTCACTACTTTCCTGTTCTTCCACAAATCCCACTCACACGCCTTTGAAATTCCAGCTTTCTCATCTATGTCACAGGGTCTACTTCCCTGCAACACTTGGCAGTTTTGAAAACTGTAATTGACAAGGCATTTGGGGGTAATGAAATTTACAATGATATTGAGATGATAGGATTTTGAATGTCTCATGAGCAATATCATTCTGGCTCTGAATTTCTTGGAAACATCATCACCAGAGTAAGCAGGTGAGAGATTTTGGAGTCATCCTTGACTCCCTTCTGTGTTTTGTCATGGACAAAGTCCTATACCCACTGCTTTGTAAAATTTCAATTATGAGATTCTCTCTCCATCTCTCCACCCTTGCCTTATGTTCTTTCCTTGAGCTTCCCTTTCCTAATCTGACTGCTTTATATTAGTTACTAATTAATTATCCAAACTTTAGCTAACAGAGTGGTCATTCTAACATGCAAAACTCATTCTGACACTTCCAAATATATTATTTTGTAGTTTATCATTTTCTACGGAAGAAAAAGGGACTTTGTATTAGATACTTACGGATCATTCTCTTGCTTACATTGCTGGTCTTGTCTCTTGCAATAGTCTATTATTTTATAGCATTTCTGACATTTTCTATTTACCAGGCTAAGAAATGTACAAAATGTTTGATATTGATTACTTCATGCAGCCCTCAACAGCCTTGCCAGCTCAATTAAGTACTTGCAATACCCTGAACATATTGAGCTACTGTATGCCTTGGTTTTATATTGTTTACTCCATGTCCAATGACTTTTCTCTTGTTTGCCATGTGAACATCTAATCCTTCCAGACCACATTCATTATTTGTTAACACTTCCTCTTGTCACTTCAAGTATTAGAGTTGACTGGCTCCCCACGATTAATTTTAGACATTTCTGTCATAAACATCTCAATGCTTTACTAAAATCTTACTTTGAATCATTCACCCCTATACTGAACCTTTAGCAATATTGAAGAAATAGACATATTAAATATTTTCTCTTCCACAGTCCAAAATCTTCAATGAGTAAAAACAAGCATAAGTAAAACCACTATTTTATTCTGATAGGAATTATGACTAAAATGATTTTTTTTGCAAATTTATGGAGTTAACATTAAGACTTGGCTTAGAATAAAATTGTGTTACAGCATCAAAAGTGAGGACTTTTTTCCAGCTTCCATGCTCAGTGGTTGAACATCAACCTATGAACCAGGAGGTCACAGTTCGATTCCTGGTCAGGGTACATGCCCAAGTTTTGGGCTTGATCCCCAGTTTGGGATTTTCAGGAGGCAGCCAATCAATTATTCTCTCTTATCATTGATGTTTCTACCTCTCTTTTCCTTTCCCTTCCTCTCTGAAATCAATACAAATACATATATATATATATATATATATATATATATATATATATATATATATTTTTAAGTGAAGACTTTTAAACTAGGAAGACCTAGTTTGAATCCTAGTTTTTGTCTCATTAATACATGAATTCATTGCTGTTCTTTCTTATAATATCATTTTCCTCTGTAACATGATAGTAATGGAACTTTATTTTCTTCATCAAATCTGAAATGTGCAATCATCCCTTCATATTAATCACTAGTGGCCCAGTGCACAAAGTTGTGCACAGGTGGGGTCCAGCCAGCCTGCCCAAATCAAGCTGGGCTCACTGGGTGGTGAGGCCATGGGTAGTTGGCTGGCTGGCCTCGCCCCCAACCTGGGTGGGAGTGGGTCCAGCTGGGGGGAGGGGCCTCGGTCGTTTCGTCATTGGCCCTGACCCCTGGTTGAACTCCTGGTTGAAATCCTGGTTGAAATCCTGGTCGAAGTCCCAGTCAAAGGGACAATTTGCATATTAGCCTTTTATTATATGGGATAATACACAGGAAAATCACAAATAACAACCAGGTATACTTAACTTCCCAAATGAGCTTTAACTCTTTCTCCCACTTTCTCAGGTTGAGTTAAGTGGAATTTGTAGCTGTACCTGAATGCCAGTCTTAGGATGTCTGGAGTTAAACAGGCTCCAACTGGCTTTAGCTGTGAGGCAAACTCACTTTAGGTGCTGGTGATTAGGGTTGCTCCTTTGTGTAATAGCTCAAAGTTGGAGCTAAAGTAAGAAGCCACATGCAGGCCACTAGTTGACAGGCAGATCTCCATTAATGGTATATCCAAGTGTGCCATCTAAAGATCCAGAACAGTAAGCCACCGTGGCTGCTGAAAGTGAATCTCCCTGCTATTTCCTGCCTCATTTCCTTGTCTTACACAATTTCTTCTACTCAGCCAAGCCCCACTCCACCTGCAACTCTATCCCTGATATTTATTACCAAATTCCTCTCAAGTACCTGCTACCATTTGTAAAACACTGTTCTACATGATAGGAAATTAATGAAGTAATAATTCATTGCACTTGTAACATGAAACTGGCTCACAGAGAAGAAAATGAAGTGTCTGAAAAGTCTCTTACTTATAATAAAAGTCAGCTACAAAAGCTACAACTAATAAAACCAATTTTATAAACTTATTTTTCATTTTTATTTGGATCATCTCAGTACTCAATGTAAGTGAAATTCAAGAAGAATTTCCAATAAAAAATGAGTAAAGACCGAAAAGTTTGTATTTAAATTTTGTTAAATAAAACATCATTTTAGTAATAAGGATTTAATAAATAGCAACAGATAAAATTGCTATAATTTCAAACAATCTTTCAACTAGATTTGCATTTAGTGTCCCCATTTTCAGTAGATATTAATTATGAACAACAACCAAAAATATTTTTTCTATGCATCTCTAAATTGTTTAACCTAAAATTAAAACATAAATTGATATAACATTGATCTTTTTGGGTGGTAATTACCTTTTAAGATTTATTTCCTTAATACAATTGCTTACAAAGAAGGATTTGATGAATTTGTTTTGCACTGATTAAATTTAATTTAATTTTTACTGTATGAGAAATAAAGCCTAAAATAGCTAAAGTTTACTTGGCTTCCATTCTTCAAGTTACTCATTTATATACAGGCAGTTTCCGATTCCTCTCTGTGATATATTTATGTAAAGCATGTTTTAAGAAAACTGGAATGGAATGTATTAGCCTCCTCTCTAATCAATCAGGAGTTCTCCATAGGACAGAATGGATGCAGTTTCAATTTTGACACTAGATGGCATTCCTGTGTAATCAGAGGAGCAAAGGCTAATGCAGTTGCTGGTTTGTTTTCTCAACTGTCATGAGTTCAGAAATGAATAGATTGCACCTAGAGAAAGTTAAATATAGAGTTTTATTTAAAAGATTATATGAATAAGTCAATTTTTGTATCATATCATTTACAGTTTATTGACCATTATAAAAATTAAAAAAATGTTCTGTCTTTATTAAATTAATACAATGATGCCAGTTACTAAACTCTATTTTTGGTCTTTATTCATTATATCTATGCATATGCAACTATTTTTGTTTATGTCAATAATGCATAAAACATACTTAACTTTTTGTAAAAATGTTTCAAATTTACTTTAATAAGAAAATGGTTATCAATATCAAAATTAAGGTTAAATTCATTATTATTATAAAAAGTGTAAAGAGTGTATAAAAACACCTTGAATTATTTTAAAAACTACACTTTTAAAAAAAACATCTCATTGCTTGGTCAGATAAATATAGTATCTATTATCTTTCTATCTATCCATCCATTTGGAGAGAGAACAAGAGCTCACATGTGCAAAAGAAGACTCTATGCTAAATTCGTCATTGGACAAGAACTACAAATAAATCTAAAATTTCACTCAGTAATTTTGATGTTGTAGAAGTAATTTTTATGGCATATGTTTAAATAAAAACTTATGGTTAAAGTTTTAGAGACCAAGATTTAGAGTGAAATAGAAATACAAAATGAAAATATTTTAGTTAAATAAAATACATGCAAAACTAAAAATACATTAAAAATTTCAAATATTAATTCATAATTTTCATTAATACTCTTTTAATATGTTATCTAAAAGTATTTAAAGCATTGACATCCCAGGAACAATGATCACTCTAACCACAAGCTATTTGGTTTCCCTCTAAAATGCATGGATAACAGCTCATGCTAGACCTAGCTCAAGTAATATACATAATACCTTACTATGCAAAATAAGTAAAGAATTATAAAGCAAATGGATTTATTCATACGGATACAGAGATCAGCTTATAATTTGAGTATATTTGTTCAAGATTTTAGGATAAAATGTTATAACATGACATAGCTGTAGGTATTTTAGCTCTTTGTTGTTTTTGTGTGTGTGCAAATAAAGCAAAGATAGCAAAATCTCACAATTATTGATTATAGCAATTGGTATGCCTGTGTGTTCACTGTATTATTCTTTGTTTTTCTTCATATAAATTTATTTTTATAATAACCATTTCCAAATTTATCAGATTCATTTATAGTGTAGAGCATGTACAGTATAAACATCCATATTTAGCACAGAGGATAAACACCTGTATTCATAATAGTGAGCTACTCCATTTTAAAATATCAGACTATCAATCATTTAAAGACTTTGGGGGGAAAAAGTCATTTAGTGTGAGTTTAGTTGACAGAAAACTAATTTAATGACTCAAAGCTATGTTCTCTGTCATGTCAGGAATGTGCTTTGCAGAACACATTACCAGCCTTGCATGACCCGATATAAAATCCAATACAGTGCATGCCCCACGGTATTTGGTTGCAAGGGACAAGGAGTTAAATGACAATGAGGAAGGGATGGCAGGTGACCTCTAAATCTTTCCTATTGTTTATTATCTGATCATAAATGCACAATAGGTGCTATGGCAAATAATTGCTACTACTACCACTAATAATAATAAAACAATTAATAAAAAATAATAAAATAATCTTTGGAATCTAATGAGTTTTGCCATACAATAAATAAAAAGCTTAATGCAACGTGATGGAAAATAATTAAATCATAGGAAAAATGATCCTATCTATTAAAAGAGTAATATGTAAATTGACTGTGCCTCTGATGCACCCACAAGCCATGCCCACCAGCCAATCAGGAGCAAGTATGCAAATGAGCCAACCAAAACGGCTGCGGCCACAGAGTGAGCAGGAGGCGTGGGTTTCCCGGGCAATGGGGGAAGCCAAGCTTCCTGCACACCCTGGCCAGCCCAGGCCTCCTCTGAAGGCTACAAAGTTTCAATTATAGAAGATAAATACATCCCAACAATATTGGCTATGGCCACGGAAAAAGCAAGAGGCTTGGCTCTGCTCAAGGCTATAAAGTTTCAATTATAGAGATAAATAAATCCCAGGTCCCAGGGCCTCCACTTGGGTCAGGCAGTTACGGGTCACCAGACCTGCAGGGAGGGCAGTTAGAAATAATCAGACTTGCAGGGGAGTGATTAGGGGGTGACGAGGCTGGCAGGCAGAAGTGTTTAGGGGCAATCGGAAAGGCAGGCAGGCAGGTGAGCAATTGGGAGCCAGCAGGGATGTCCGACAGGGGATCGGGCCAAATGGGCAGTCGGACATCCCTCGTGGGGTCCCAGACTGGAGAGGGAGCAGGCTGGGCTGAGGAACACCCCCCCTCCCATGCACATATTTCGTGCACAGGGCCTCTAGTAGTATATGTTATTCAACACAGAAATAGGTTTGGTAGTTATATGTTGCTATTGGACTTTTGTAACCTGGACTTTATTTAATATTATTCTATGAGAAGAAATTAATGACTTTGAAATTCTTATTTTCTTTCCATCATTGTAAATTAATTCCTCTCTAAGGAAAGAAATATTTGTTTTATATTCTTAAAACTTTCACTATCTGATTTTTAACAAACTATACTGTTTTACCGCATGTATTTCACTCTGAGTAATTTTCTTTAGGTACTAAAATTTAACTGAATTTCAATAAGGATCCATCACAACAGCCATTAACATCTCCTCGGGTCTTGAGACCAAAATAATACACTTTCTGTCACATTAAACCCAATTGCATTTAGAAATTCTTTCTCATCAAATTATTTCTGAATCTTTTAACTTCCTTGTGAGAAGCGCCAACTTATAAGTACTGAAAAGAAATGTACAATATTCTTAGTGGTAGTACACATGGAATTCTTGCACTTCTTGCAGTTGTATTCATTCATGAATGTTATTGCAAGATAATGATGACTTGTATTTTGTTATAGACACAGAATTTCACATTGGAAAAAAAAAAAACAAAAACATGCCATTGTAAAGGGTAATGCCAAATATAAGGAGACAGAAGGCAATTTGACTTTGGGTATCATAGAAATGTACACTTGAAACTTATATATATAATCTTATTAACCAAGGTACCCTCAATAAATTTAATTAGAAAGTAAAAACATAAAAAATGCCTTAGACATCCACAGCATGTACTTGTCACACTAAAATGACTTACTTTGAAAATGATGTTAATTAATTTCCAAGTTAATAGGGTGATAATATTGGACTCACAAATGGTCTGAATGCCGGTTTGTATATAAAATATATCGCTCTTCTTTTAAACTCATTCTTTTCTAAAGTATATAATGTTCTACAAGGCTAAGTATAAATAAATTCTATTATTTTTCAGGAAGTTACTGTTCAGTGAAATGAAATTGCCATTTGATTGTAACAAGAAAAAAAATTCTAAACTGAACATATAAATCAGTATTATTGACAGTTGAAAAAGACACATTGCCTGGGTTACTATCACATGACGAGAGCAACTAATGACCATTTTAGAGGGTTTAGAAGCACTTGGAAGAGTAAATGAAGATAGCTTCTGAAAATTGCTGATGGGAATTTGTCATAATGGAGGACTGAGTTATACAAGCAACATGTTTCCCCTGATTTGATCATTCTAAAACAGGAATAAAGTTTGGGTGAAAAGAAACTTCTTTATATGAGAACAATGCTGAAACAGCGTAAGAGAAGACTCCAAAAGATATTTTGGTTGATACTAATAGGTAGCAGAAAATATTAATTACATTATGTTAAATTTGAAAGTCTAAAATTTGTCAAGATGCCCAATAGAAAGCTCCCAGGTGAATTAAAAAAAAATAATAATATAATGCATGGCATTCAGAGAAGTGATATGTGAAAGAGCATCAGCATGCCTGTGGCACTAAATAAAGCGTCTTTCAAATATAGCTCTGCCGATCATCAACTGTCTCAGTTTAATAGGACAAAGAGTGATTAGCTTTACTGTACAAATGGGATATAATTGTGTTTGAAGATATCTGAGACAGAAAGTGTAATCAATACATGTGCTTAGGACTATTTTTCATAAAGTAAAAACCATTCTTTTCTCTTTATATCTCTCAGAGATATTTTTTAAAATTCCCTATTTTTTCAAATACTTATATGTTAGTAAACATGAAAGTATTTTTTCAAGTACTTATAATGTTAGTAAACATGTTTACTGGAATATATAATATATAATCACATATACACCTATGATTCCAGAAGCTTTAATTTCAATATGGGTTCAACTCTCCACTCTGTCATTTACCTGGGCTCTCTGTACACTAGTTCACTTATGTGGGAAATGGGGTGATAATAAAATATACCCATTTATGGAATATTAAGAGGAGCAAAAGTATCATTAAGTAAAATATTTATGAGTGTCAGGCACAAAGAGAGTGGAGATCTTTGTCATCTTGTCATTGTATAAAGAATTGTCAATACACTATTTCTTCAGTTTTTTTAAAAGAATAATTCGTAACATTTAATCTGTTTCCTATCAAGTGATATTTTTACAATGTTTTGTTCATATTATATGAGTACAGTAGTACAGTAGTCATATAATATCATCATAAAGCATCTGACCAAATACATAAGGAACTGTTACAGTAGAACTTCTCAACTAACTTCATAAATAGTAAAAATGAATTAATATCCTTGAACTATTAAATAGCACAATGGTTTCTGATCTTCATAGTTATAGCTTCTTGGATTTCAGTACTTTTCACAGTTTTTGTTTTGTTCCGGCACCAAAATTTTGAAACTCTGGATTAAAAAACATAAACTTGTTGGTTCATCTAAAATATTTAAATGTTTCTCTTACACACCTATTATATCCCATGATAGAAGGTCATTTATAATACAATCTGGGTCTGCTAACTCAACTACTACCTTCTCCCAAAGCATGATGAGGTATCCAGTACTGTTTAAAGCATGAATAAATCAGTGTTTATAAATACTTCATTACCTGGTGTAGGAATCTCTTTTATGACCCACGTGGAAAGAGTTCCAATTCAGGGTTCAGGTTCTGGAGAAGGGCCACACACAAATGAAAAGAGACTTGAAGAAATTCATTTTGGCGAGATGGGGGTCCAGGCGGTAGTCCAACTCTAGTGGGAGAACTAGACCTGCTCTGGCCCTGCCATCCCCTTTTATTAAGGCTTTGGGGAAAACATCTCAGGCAACATAAACAGAAATTTACATGCAGCCCTCTGGCAGGAAATAACAGAAACTTACATGGGACAAACAAGGGGGAGGCTGCTTCAGCTAACAATGTCTCAACTAAAGGGTGAGTGGTTAGAGCAATTAAGGTTGTTAACCAGCCTTCCTGGCTTCCTGATAACATCTCTTTTAGTGAAACTGATTTGTTTTCCAGCACCTGGAGCTAGTGAGGAAGATACTTTGATTGTCTCTCTTTTTTTAACTTAAACTGATTTCTCTGGAATAAATCTGCCTTTATTAAACTGGCAGACCCCTACTAAGTTTAACCCAAGCTGGGAACAGATTTTCTCTTATTTTACATTATCAATTATAATATAAATTTAGACTGGAATATCGATTAACAGAGACTGTGGTATGAGGGAGTTAGGGAAGTACTAGCCAAGGAGCACAAATCTTGCCTTAGAGTAGGGGTGTCGAACTCAATCAGAGAAGGGGCCAAAATCTAAAATCCAGCCTAAATCGCGGGCCGAATGGTTTACTGAACAGTCATAAACTGACAATGTCATAAACTGACAGCGGAGTGCAGTGATGACAGCGCGGTGCGGGCCACATTGCAAGGCCTGGCGGGCTGGATTTGGCCCGCGGGCCTTGTGTTTGACACATGTGCCTTAGAGGATGTGAAAACTCTGGGGTCTAATGCACAGCATGGAGACTACAGTTAAAGACACTGCTCTGTATATTGTACTTGAAAGTTTCTAAGAGATCAGGCCTTCAAACACAAAAAGGTCACACTGTGTGAGGTGATACAGGTGTTCACTGGATTGTTGTAATCATTTCAAAACGTATATGTATGCCAAATGAACACATTGCACACTTTAAATATATACAATTTTATTTCTCAATTCTGTCTCAATACATCTGAAGAGAAAAAAAAAAAAAACAAGAAAAAACTATAGATGCCCACCAGGGATATTCCTATAGTTGAAGAAGAAAAGGAGGGAGCACAAAGCATGTGAAATCACAGATGTTGCAGAAAGAGGGTGTTAGGAGTGGCTTCTGTTCGGGCTTAAATTTTGAAAGGGGCTCAAGAAAGCCATAGTTTGTCCTGGGTAGGATGCTATCAGAAGCAGGGGCAATCTTGTGATTAATAATATTTTTTAATCTAGATGGTGAGAGAAAAAAGTAAAACTAGTTTGGAACTGGCAAAAAAAAAAAAAAAAAAAAAAATGCATCCGTCAACATGATAACCAGGAAAAAGGAGAGTTGAGATATTTTTGTGTTTGTCTCTTCTCTTCAATTACTTTTAGTGTTTACAGCAGGTGTACGGTCAGTAAGTATGGTTAAAGGTATAAAGGAAGAATTGGGTGATTTCTGTTCAGATTAACCCTTGTGTATATTCTTACCTGCAATTGCACATGGTTCCAAACATAAAAAATTAATTTGGCTATTATTTTTCTGATGTGATTTAATTAAATAATTTAGCTAATTCTTACTGTTTTCTGAATAATTCCACTTGCATTAGTAGATAGCTAGGTTTAAATACCGTGATATAATGTGATTCTAGGGTCTTCTCCCAAGCTTCCTATGATACGAACAATATATCAACCTCTAAAAGTGAATGGTTTTGCAACTATTTCTGTGAGTTTAGTATGTTAGCTGAGTTTACTTTTTCATGAGAATAATATAACACGGCACCTGGCTTACTATTTAATTCCTATAGCCTATTGTTTTGTGTCATCTTGAACAAATTAACTTCTCTTTATAAATATTGTTCATACCCTAACTGGTTTGGCTCAGTGGAAAGAGTGTTGGCCTGCACTCTGAAGGGGCCCAGGTTTGATTTCAGTACATAAAACTTTGAGAAAGATAAGTAACACTTTATTTCTTAAGTAATTAAATTACTTATTAAAAATTACTCTCTTGAATAAATACATTATAGATTTAAATATGAAGATAAACTTGACCAGCAGAGCTTTGAGCTATTTTGGGTTTTTTTTTTTTAGCAAACAATGCTTTTCAAACTTTAATCTTCTCAATTTACTGAAATATTATAAAGGTAACTTAACCTTACTTCTATTTTATATTATTTAAAAATGATTTGATGGTACAGAGAATCTTCACATCTCTCTCCATTCTGCTTTCTTTAGTTTATGTATTCTCACTAAGTAGTAAAAGTAATCAGCAGATTTCAAGACATATACCACACACAACACTGTGATGTTTACATTTGCTGACTAATTCTTGTTATAATCAGAATAATCAAAACTTTATGCAAATGCATAGTAGTGACCCAGGTTTGATAGAGTGAGAAGAGAAAATGAATTGACAATATATAAAAACTGCTGACAAGCTCCTCTCGCAGTAAGGGCAATATGAGAAAATATGAAGAGGAATTTCAGCACGAAGGATTTCAAATTACTTCCTGTCAACCAGGACCCTCAAATATATGTTTTTTTGATTGAACAATAAACTGAGGTAATAAAGGAGGGGAAAAAATCCAATAACATCTGATTACACAAATATTTTATCTACCATAAGTAAGTCAGTACACAATTTAAAGCAAAAACAAAACACCAAATTTTATTGAATCTTTGGCTAAATATTTTGAACCTTAAACAGTGCCATGAATTCCACATTAATAATTGCTAATCACTATGTAATACAGTCATGGACAAACATTTTTAACTATTTTATTTGCAATTTGGCTCCACAGTGCTTAATAGACATTAATTCATCTTCTCAGTTTTCCATAAACCTTTCATTGAAGAGGATACCAAATCTATATCAGATATAAAATGTTACAATATATTTTTATCTACTCCATGATGGTTCATTTTCCCAATGATAGAATTAAAAAAATATATTTTATGTAATTATCTGATTGTATGATAGGCTGTTACTACACTGTGTCTCACTAAAAGGAAATAACTCTATATTTTTTAATGGCTTCTGAGGAGTATCCTTACATAATGAAACTGAAGCAGGAGCTGAAGCAGGAGAGAATAGGTTGAAGTAAAAATTTTGTCCTAAATTGTCTTATGTAAAAAAAAAAAAAAAGACATTATTAATCTGCTAAGACATCTTAAATGGTGCCATCTCAGGGAGAGACGTTAAGATAAAATTAAAGGGCTTAATATTCTCTTATGGTAATAACCGTGAGGGAGGTTATTGATTAAACTACTAAATGTGGACGTACAAAAAACATAAAACTAGAAATAATCAAGGGCTTATTGCACTGTTAATGTGAACTTATATTTAGATTAAATAATTGGCTACAGTCTTATGTGGTTCTTAAATGTATTTTTTGTTTGTTTTGGTGTTTCATTTTTTTTTTGGGCGGGGGGGAGTAGAGATTACATAATTGTTGTTTGGCTGGCATAGCTCAGTGGTTGAGCATTGACCTATGAACCAGGAGGTCAGGGTTCAATAGCCAGTCAGCGGATGTGCAGGAGGCAGCCCATCAATGATCTTCTGTCATCATTGATGTTTCTATCTCTCCCTCTCTCTTCCTCACTGAAATAAGTAAAAATATATTTTAAAAATACATAGTTGTTGATATTGTTCTTATTTTTTTTCAAAGGAGACATTAAAATCTCTAATTTTCTAGAAAGATATTTTTATGAACTTTTTAGATCTCATTTTTTTATTAAACAAATCTGAGGGTGTCTTTTTTATAGAACATGGGAAACTGAGGACACATGACACAGATGTGAGCAACAGTTAGGTGGTCAGGCTCCATCGCGGCCCCGCAGCCAGCAGGAAGCTGCGTCTCTGAGGAGAGTCTTATCTGTGGGGACAGCAGGACTAGCGGTTCCCCTGGAGAAGCCTGCCGCAGGCCTGGAGCAGCATCTGTCTCTGCCACTGAGACTTAGGCAAAGTCAGGTCTTCTGCTGAATCACGTGGCTCACTTGCAGTCATTTTCTACTAATGGTCTGTTCATTGAACATGCATTTTTGTCATTGCTAGATGATAGAAGATAGTGCTTGAAATAGAACTTAAATATTTTTAAAGCACACTCAGGTTATTTTATTACACATACTATAATAATACTTAATTAAAAAAAAACAAATTCTGGAAAATGCTAAAACAGACTAAAACCTAGGAAAACAGGCACGGACCAGGACTATCCTAGGTAATCCAGAATATGGTCACCCTGAAGGATGTACATATTGCTAAAGGAGTACACAGAGAAAAAGCTACTGAAATTGAATGGAGGCCATGAAAGGATTTTCGGGCAAGCTAAACATGTTTAACTTTATTAACAAACTATGAACAATTCAAACATGAATGTCCAAAATCTGATTAGCATTTCAAAATCATAACTATATAAATATAGGAAATAGATTGGAGTGAATACATACAATGAAGTTAAATAACAATGAGGAAATTATAATCATTTTCAGGACAATATTATGTTAGAGGAGGGTATGAAATAAAGTGTTAGCAATACAAATGGATTAATAGGATTTTACTTAATCCAAATCTAGAATGAAAGACAAACATACCAGTAATTATTAAATTTTTAGCATGTGGTAAAGAAATTTATTTGAATTAAAGAAGGATTATTTATCAGTGCTAATAAAATTATAAACCATTTACACAGATATGAATCTATATTTTTAAAATATTTTAATCATAGCCATTATAATCAATTTAGAATACAGTAATAGTATTTGAATATAAACACTGATATATATGTGTGCTGGTCTTATGAGACTTAAGGACAATGTACTCTCTTAGTTAAATTGGAGGATGCAAAAACAAAACAATCTACTGAATTATATTTTACCTTTTTAAAAAACATTTGGTACATGCATGGTAAAAATTTCTTCTACTAACCATAGAATGGAAAAAAAACTTTCCTATTATTGATTCAAGATAGAAACCCTTCTTGTGTCAGTCTTGGAGAAAACACCATAGATAAATAGTAGATGATATATGATCTAGATATCTAACATTAATGCTAGTCCTTACAAAGCTTTCTCTTAGCCACCTTATATGCCAGTATATCTTGGTTGAAAGATGGAAAACTACTAATTCTACAAAGGAAAATGTTTGTGCATGTATGTGTAAGTGTGTGTTTCTGTGTGTATATTGAGTGAGGAGTATTAAATAGAAAGGTTAAGTAGTGAGAGTAAACAGTACTCTAGGAATTTACTGTTTTTATCCTTTGCCTTATTGTCAGTGGTTAAGCAAACATGAGAAATGGAGGTAAAGATTAGTTTGCAAAAGTCAATGGGATTTTCTATCAGGAAGCAGTGACTGGAATCTCTCACGACTGCATCCGTCCACGGGCTCCTGCCCATCAAGAATGGAGCCAGAGAAGAGCTGCCAATCACCTCGAAAGCCCTTCTGGCAAAGTCTAGGGGCCTGTGGTAGGGGCTCCTGTCCTGAGATTGTTCAGATTACAGCCCCCTTTAAATCAAAACCAGTAATACTCCCTGAACTAGGTCCATGCTTCCATTTTTTAGCAAGAAATATAACAGCATTTCATTGTGCTTAATTTATTGAGAACTTAAATCTAAGAATTTTCCCTGGGTTGTAGTTCTGACTTCCTGGAAGAAATTGGAAAAGTCATTTACTTTTCTGTGCACTTCAGCCACCCTATTTGTCAGGAAGAGGAATCATCTTTCTCCTTCAAGTGCTTGGCCTAACTTATATTAGTACAGAACTTTTCATTTTATATCATATTTCATATAAAAATACCAGGCTTTTATTTCATCTTCATGTACCTCCTGTCAATTTGCTTCCCCTGTTTTATTTCATAGTAACACTTTTAGGATCAGTGCCATTCTGATCTCTAGAGAAATAGCTTTCAAGACTGTATATCAATAGAGTACCTTCCTTTGTTTTGCTTTTGCAGTCAGCAAATGTGAATTGAATGTATAAATTTCAGGCATTACATGTAGCATTTCAGATGTTTGTAAACCTTATAAAGGAAAAGAAGGGAAAGGATTATATGTGCATATTTTTTTTTCAAATAACTATGCTCAAATACTGTAGTGCAATATTCCTGTAGGTCTTATAACTTTCTTTGACAAACTTATAAGAGCAGCACCTTAAAATATATTGATACTAGGGATTAATTAATCTTAAAGCCCCCAAGTGGAATAAATGGCACGTACATTTGTTATATCATTTTAATCTTGAAAATGCTACAAATTATTACAATTTTTGAATATTGGTAGTATCCCATAATTTTTAAAATTAACTATAAGCTGCCCTGGCTGGTGTGGCTCAGTTAGTTGGAAAATCATCCCATATACCAAAAGGTTGTCAGTTTGACTCCCAGTCAAGGCACCAAAAACAAAAATTTTACTATAAGCAATATGTGCTTTCATACATACAATCCAAGACATTCTACACTCTGAGACTCATGACATGATTGTAAACCACATGTGAGACCCTGATCCCACCACACAGACAGTGGTTTCAAATATGACTCCTCTTGATCAGGTAAAACATTATTTTATATCATGTTATAAAAGCATAATTATATACATTTCCTACTAGCACAAATATATTTCTGAATATTATTTATGCCTCAGGGCAACACAGTAACAACTTCTGATTAAGAACAGATAATAAGATACTATCAACTGTTAACTCAAAAGGTAGGCTATATAGTATTTACACCTTCCTCTTAATTTCATTAAGGTAAGACTTTCCATGAAATATTTACAATTCCATGGTGATAGAGTTATGTATACATCAGGAGCTTAGTATAACATGCATTATTTTAATGATAAAAGATCATAGTTTTCCATTCACAATTACATTTCAAAGCTATGGTTATTAAAAACAAAAATAATAGCAGTATAATGAAACACAATATTTACAAAATATATGGTCCACTTCCTACATCTAAAACAAATTTCAAGCCATAATTAACCATTATACTAATTAAAAACCACCTTAGTTTTGAGTAACTGGCATATACTGATATATTCAGTATTTTATATAAGAAGGACTAAACAGATTCAATATCTAAAAAATTACAAAAGGAATAATGGTTACTTATTTGTAGAGGGCCAAATGGGAAGACACCTGGACATTCTTTAAACTGTTGCTGACTGGGCCCGGGATATTGGCGGAATCATGTCAGTTGCACTCCCGCCCTGGGAGTGCAGAGATGTTCTTAGTTCCTGGCTTGTGTTTGTTTGTCCAGGAGGAAGGAGTGGGTGGAACCTGGGCTCTCCCAGGCTTCTTGTTTTCCTGTGAAACCCCCTTGTTGGATTGGAGTATAAATAGATG
Source organism: Pipistrellus hanaki (assembly GCF_964339955.1). Classification (NCBI taxonomy): domain Eukaryota; kingdom Metazoa; phylum Chordata; class Mammalia; order Chiroptera; family Vespertilionidae; genus Pipistrellus; species Pipistrellus hanaki. The sequence continues at coordinate 17,865,816 of NC_140506.1, read as the reverse complement.
TGCTGCGTGGTTCAGGAGGTCGTCAGTCAGTCAGTCTCTCTAGCAGAGGAGGTCAGCGGCCCTCCCAGCTCCCAACTTGAAATCTATTTCTCTCTTTATTTCTAATATTTCTCAATCCCTGGGCACCTCCACTTAGAACCGGTTCGTTCATCTCTCTTTCCGTGCTGGACACGGAAAAGGGAGATCCCGCCAGATCAGGCCCCAGAACTTATTCTTGACTGGGGCAATTGGAGACACCCTTAGTAGGGCTATGATGGTTCAGTCTACATACAGTATTTGCAAGTAGAGAAAGGAAAACTCAGAAAAAATTGGGGAAGTTCATAAAGAGGATATATAAGTGACAAGGTTGATGAATATTTGATAGGATTATAATACATGAATACATAAATGTAATTTAGTTGTCAACCATCATCATGTTTATAAATATTATTAAGGTGCCCATGTTTTAGATTCCTAAATCCTAATATGAATATTTAACCATTTATACTCTGCAAGTCTAGTATTAAATTATTATATATTAATAGATATATATTAAATGAATTTGGGGCACTGTATCATTTTAATTATTATTACATAAAATTTTGCTTTTCTCTAAAGCTGTTGATATTATACATGATTGTCAACTATGCATGATGAAATCACAGATTCTCTTTTCTTACAGTGACCATGTTATTAAGATTCTTTAGATAAGAGCAGAAAAATGTCTTCCAACATCATTGAAAGTTAATGGATATACTCTAACATAAAATTTTACAACTTTAAGCTCTTAACTCAATTGTTTGGTAATAAAGATACAATATTTCACAATATGGAAATTTTTGAAGGAGTTGCTTCTATTTCCAACTCTGTAATGCATGAACTTGAAAATAAATGAGAAAATTTAACGAGTGATTCTACCATTGATTACTATCAAGAGAACATTTTGCAATTCATAAATCCTACTGAAACTTATTTTGCAACTTGTCATCTTTTGTAAATCACCATTTCCTTTGTAAAAAATAGAAATATGTTGGGAATAAGAAATAGCAAAGCATATTTTTAACCTGTCTAAATGTGGGATAAGTTAGATTTTTCTATTCAGAGTAGATAAAATAAGCATTTATCAGAAATATAACAGGTGTAGCCAGGGGACATTCAAGCCTACTTTTTAAAATAAGACTACCATTGATTTGGACAGAACAAATGAAAATAAATCATGACTAAATATAATAATCTAGTCTTTCTCATTATTTATTTAACTTAGATACCTGGATACTTTACTTTGTAAACAGGTCCTGGTGGTATCAATCTAACTAGAATAACTTACTTTGCCAAGAGAAAATGAAGGAAAACTAATTTGATTCACTACTACAGAGGGAACCTTCTTATGGAAAGAGGTCATAAAAATGTGATGTATATCATTTATTATGGTATTTGGCTCCAAATTAAAGAGGGTGAAACACAATTACTCCTTTACACAATAATATACTACTTGGATTACTAAGGAAAATAGAGTCATCTACCTTTCTTCTTGAGATCTATTTGCACTTTTTTTCTTGTTAACTATAAAGCAAATCTAACTGTATCCAGACTTGACCATGGTTTCTGAGGTGGAATTTGGTAACAACTCTAATGCTAGTCCTGGCTGACAGAGTTGTTATAGAGCATGACACAGTCAGGATGACAACCCTGGACCAGAAAATAGGAAGAGATCCAGAAACCAGATATGGTCCAGGGACCAAAGGGAAGATTCACTCAGGAAAAATTGAAGATGATTCCTTATGGAGAAAAGGGGAAGAAATGACTTAAAAATTTAAAATAAAATTAAGAGTATCCATCTACAAAAGGACCTTATGATAGCTTCCATAGGTCCTTCCTTGAAAACCCTGGGACCCCTTATTTTTGTAAGAGCCTTTACAATCTCCATTACACATTATATTGCCTTATTCAAAAGTAAGAAGGAGAGCATGGGGGTGGGTAGCCACAGAACCTCACCTTGTCTTCAGGATGCTCCATTGTTCAAGGAGAAGACAAGCAACAGAATGAGTGAGTGACAGCCAAGTGTAGAGCTGGGACCAGGTGTGAAAGACAGCAGACTAAGTGAAGAAATATGCAAAGCATGGCTCTTTTTAAAATTTTCTCTTCATAAGAGAAAAAGAGAAGCCACTATCTTTGTAGTGGGATCAGGGTCTAACATGTGGTTTACAATCATGCCATGAGTCTCAGAGTCTCAAATGTTCTTAACTATATTAGATTCAAATATGACTCCTCTTGATCAGGTAAGTAATGAATCAAGCAAGCAAGTTATCTGTCCTCCTTCACTACATGCTACACACAAACACACACACACACACACACACACAATATGTTAAAACATGGACAAGAAAATTGCAAAAAAGTATCATTCAAAAAGAATAATTGTAGGAGACATATAATAGTCACTGATTCTTAGCATTTATGAAATCTTGCTGAGTAAAGGTTGGCAAGTTCCCCTAGAATGGGAATAAGTATGTTTCTAAATTAGGACCTAGTTTTGTTCAATAAAATTCTGCTCTGCCCATTCTCCAAGTTCTTTTTTTTTCTGTTATTTTCTTCGGTCCCATATAAAGAGAATACTGAACAATTTTACCCATTTAATAGCAGATATATATTTTAAGCCTACTGAATACAGATTAATATAACTCTTGTGAGGGTTTCTTTTTTCCTCTAAAATATTGCTTACACACGGATTTCTACTTGGAGTTTTGATTTCTCTATATTCTACTGTAATTTAGTATTAAAATGAAAACTTTCTAGGAGTAGTAAAATTCTCTTTCAAATAAAGTTTTTCTGACTTCCCCATCTTAAAATTATATTTTATCTTACTGATCCACATGACATTTTATTTCTGGTAACTAATGTGAATGTAGTACAGACCTGGTGCATGAAATTTGTGCACGGGGGTGAGGAGGGGGTTGCCCCTCAGCCCAGCCTGCACCCTCTCCAATCTGGGACCCCTTGAGGGATGTCTGACTGCACGTTTAGGCAAGACCCAGGTAGGATCTGGCCTAAACGGGCAGTTAGACATCCCTCTCACATTCCAGGACTGCTGGCTCCCAACTGCTCACCTGCCTGCCTTCCTGATTGCCCCTAACTGCTTCTGCCTGCCAGCCTGATCACCCCCAACCACTCCCATGCCAGCCTGATTGATGTCTAACTGCTCCCCTGCCAGCTGTTTGCCCCCAACTTCCTTTCTCTGCTGACCCAGTCACCCCTAACTGCCCTCCCCTGCAGAGTTGTTCGCCTTCAACTGCCCTCTCTTTCAGGCCTGGTGCCTCCCAACTGCCCTCCCTGCTGGCCATCTTGTGTCCACATGGGGGCAGGATCTTTGACCACACAGGGTAGCCATATTGTGTGTTGGAGTGATGGTCAATCTGCATATTACTCTTTTATTACATAGGATAGAGGCCTATGGGTGGGGGCCAGCTGGTTTGGGTGGGGGCCAGCTGGTTTGCCCTGAAGAGTGTACCAAATCAGGGTTGGGGTTCCCTTGGGGTTTGGGGAGGCCTGGGCAAGGGGACTATAGTGGTTTGCAGGCTGGCCACACCCCCTGGCAACCCAAATGGAGGCCCTGGCCGCATAAATCTCATCTGAAAATACTGAGATAACAACACTACCTATCTCATAGGTTTGATGTTAGAATCGGAGGAAAATACAGAAAAAATCCCTGGTATCTGGGATTTATTTATCTTCTACAATTGAAACTTTGTAGCCTGGAGTGGAGGCTTAGGCCTGCTGGGACAGGCAGAAAGCTTGGATCCTTCTATTGCCAGAGAAACCCAAGCCTCTGTGGCTGCAGCCATCTTGGCTGGGGTTGATTTGCCTACTCACTCTGATTGGCTTGTGGGCATGGCTTGTGGGAATGGCTTGTGAGCAGAGTGGTGGTTAATTTGCATATTACTCTTTTATTAGGTAGGATTCTTTAGGCCTTTGCACTATATCTATTTACATTCATTTTTTTTTTTCAAATTTAGTTCTTATTTAAGTTGTTGAAAAAAATATATCCATCATTGCATCACCTCAATGGTATTGTACATAATCATACCTATTAAGGTTACTCAATACAGTTTTTTAAATGATAGCAGTTAATAAGTTAATAATAAGTCTGTTCTTGAATAATCAATTTGTTTTAAGTTTTCAAATTTAGGTTCCTTGCAGATATTAAAATTGTCTTTACATAAAAGTCATATACTTTTTTTTGGTATAAATTTACCTAATCATGAAAAAAAATGAGCAAATGTTAAAAACTTATTTGAATCCTCCACAAATATTATCATGATAAAAAGTTCACATGACTTTGAAACTTCACCTTTGAAGTGCTTTTCATAAGTCGGAAAAAAAGATTTCTAAAAACCATTACACAATTCATTGCCTTATAGCTAACATGACATTTATAAACCAATTCAAATGAAGCATTGCTATTATAAGAATTTCATTTTTGTATCTAACTGTGTGAAAATCATTTTAATCATAGAGTCTACTTTTCACATATCTAGCAAAAGCATTATATTTAACATGTTAACAATTTTAAATGTCTGATGTTTGACTCATGCTGAAACATGCAAATAATTGTTTGCAAATATATGCTGAATGATTAAAAATATATGGTTTTAGATAATAAGAGGGGCAAGTTAGTGCATTAACTTATTTGTTGGTAACATTAACAAATGCATATCACTGCTCAATATTGAAATGTCCATAATTTGTTTGGCATTTGTACTTTTTTTAGATTGCATGCTATGAAATGTGAAGTTTTTCATTTGAAAGGATTTGCTTTTTTATTACCAGGCTTATATTATGTGTCATTATTTTATATTCTGATGACATGATTCTCTCATCTTAGATTAAGTTTCAACAGCAATTTAAAAAAACTAATAAACTCTGGATCGAGCAAATTGCCATTACAGAAAAGATGGTGTTATTTGATACTGAATTTAAATAATCCATTTAATCAGCAAAAAATATTTACCAAGTAGTGCCTTTCTTTATGTCGAAAGTAATCTTTATCATATTGAATTAGTAGCCTTTACACCTAAGATATTTATTTTCCTATCATAGTTTTCATGCAGTTTATATTATAAAACCATGTTAAATTGTTTGGTTAGGTGTAATTTTGCAATTTGTATCCAATCACCTGCTACTCAGACTTGACTCAATCCATCCATCAATTAATTATAAGCATTTGTTGAATTATTGTTACATATTGGATACTGCGCTCCTATGAAGTTTATATATAATGCATAGTTTCTGTCAAATTGTTTATATTATAAACATGTGAACTCGATTGTATTAGGCATTGAGGGATTGTTATGAATAATATCTTAGAAAAAAGTAGATGGCAGGGAGACAATTTTCTTTTAGAATACGTTCAGTTTTTCTTTTCTTAAATGGGGATAGTAGACAGGTTAAATTTTCATATAAAGTTATCTTTACTTAAATGTTGACTTACTGTCAAATGATTGCTTGCAATAATAATTTCCTTCATAGTTTTGAAATTATATGAATCAGGATGATTTTCAGGGAGAAATATATGGATATATTAACATAGATGAAGAAGTGAAAAAACAGAATATCAGGATTAATAAACATGGTAAGTTAAGTCTTATAGTCAAGGCTGGGCACGATTCATATGAAGGGGCTTGGTTGGTAGACCCTAGTGTGATTCCTAGGAGACCCAAATCCTGGTGACCCTGTGCTGGTGCCGTCTTCTCCCCCTGAGTGTGAGTGGGACTTGAGCACGCACCAAATGTGAGAGGATGTATGTGTTAATTAAGTGTACATGACTATTTTGAATATGAATGTCAATCATATTGCTGAAAGATCCTATTTTTCTTGCTGGCTCTTAAGTCTCAAGCTGCCAGGTTGTGTACTGTCAAAAGAGGCCACAAGGCAAGATGCCGAGGGTGGCTTCCAGTCCATGGCTAGGGAAAAACTGAGGCCCATGGCCCAGTATCCTGCAGGAAACCGATCGCTGACAGCAACCATGTGGGCCTGGAAGCAGATCCTTCCCCAGGTGAGGCTCAGGAGAGACTAACCCTGGTCAACACTGAGTTCACCCTTTCAGACCTTGAAGCAGAGAACTGAACTAAGCTGTGCCCTTGTCTCACAGAAACTGTGAGGTAAATACACATAAATATATTTTAACGATATTAAAATGTTAATGTTTGAGGCTAAATTGTGTTCTCTCTCTCCCCTTCCCCCGTTTGAATATGTTGAAATCCTAATTCCCAGTGCCTTCGAATGTGACTGCATTTTAAAATAGGGAGGTCCCTAAAGAGGTAATTAAGTTTAATAGGGAAACATCGGAATTCAATATGAGTAGTGTCCTTGTTTAAAAAAAAAAAAAAAAAAAAAAGGGAGGAAATTCTTAACACAGATGTGCATAGAGAAAAGACCACGTGGCTACACTGAAAGAAGGCTGCCATCTACAAACCAGGTAACTAGATCCTCAGAAGAAACTAAATCTGTGTTCAACTTGATCTTGGACTTCTAAGCTCCATAAATGTAAGGAAATTATATATATAACTTATATATATATATTTTAGGTTTTTATTGATTTCAGAGAGGAAAAGAGAGATAAAAACATCAATGATGGAGAGATTGGCTGCCTCCTGCATGATTGGCTGCCTCCTGCATGCTCCCTACTCGGGATCAAGCCTGCAACCCAGGCATGTTCTTTGACTGTGAATCAAATTGTGACCTCCTGGTCCACAGGTCAGTGCTCAACCACTGAGCACACAGGCCAGCTATATATGTATTTTTAAACATTTCAAAGCTCTTAGCAATATCTCATTTCAACTGAAAAATACTTAAGCCATTATGTCCCCATTACCAGCATTATATAACTCAAGTGGCATATTCCATTCAATTTAGCAAGTTTAGATGCATTCAGCATATATTGTCACATAAGTCTTATTTTGATTTCTATAAATAAATATCTTGCTGTAAGCTTTTTTGAAAACTAATGCTGAAAAATTAGTATTATCAATACAAACTAAAATTCAAATTTCCAAAAATAGTCATCTTGAAAATACTTATACAACTAATGGTTTAGTCTCTTTATGTATATGTGAGACAGAGAAATTAAAAGCATGAATATATGACAGATACTGATGAGATGAATGATGGGAATGTCTTTAAAAATAACTCTTTGAATTCTAATTATGTCAAATTATCTATTGCCTAAATTTAAATCTATGAATGTAAAATTCATCATTCCAACATTGCATCCTTATGTAAAACACATCCTTCTAAATTAAGAGTAAATGCTTTAAAAGATCTTCAGAAAAAGTTATCTTGAGGAGTCATACATCTACATTTTCATCCACTTTTTAGAATAATTAATATACCGTAGCTTTTAAGTATATATCTTAAAAGTTTTATCAGGAATTCTTAATGGGAACACATAAAGTGTTTTTTATTATATTAAAACAAGATGAGACTTATAATTCTGTGTTATATGAAAGTTGCAACAGTGTGATATTGTGGCTCTTGCATAAAAATTGAATTCTGACTCTATTTCTTGCTAATTAAAGGCAGTTGGGTAAATTTTTTGTTTCCTCAGTTTTCTTATCTTTAAAATGGAAGTAATAAAAAGAATAGCTTATATGAATTCTATGACAAATAAAAACATGCAAACTAGGCATTGTAAAATCATGAAACAATGTAAATATACAAATTTTATAATAAAACCATTGCTCTTATATTCGAAAATGTTATGTAATAATTAACATTGTGAGATTTAAAGGAGAATGTTTTCAAGCTCTATCTTTAGCTTCTTGTCTAGTTATGGAGGAGTTACTTAAATTCCCTAATTCTTAGTTTCCCATGTGTAAAATGAAAAATAAACCAGTATCTATCTCAGCTGATGCAATGATAGACTGTTCAACAAATGTGCAATATTTAGAATAATGCTTGGACTACATTAATTCAAAAATAGTTTTAGTTTATATAAGGTAACATTCAAATTGATCTGCTAATTAACAGTAAATAATTCCATCAAAGAATTAGTGTGAGGTATTCAGAAAAAAAAAGTACATATACCAAATTGAGAAGGAATACAAGGGAATGTGAACTACATGATAACAAGAAAAGTATTGGAATTTGGAAGAACAATGTTTATGCATACACATTAATGTAAAATAAGAATCACTATCATTTTTGTATTTTCTAAATATACACTGAAAAAATCAATTACAGAGAATCCAGACAGGAAAAAACATAATGCATTTAGCATTTGATTTTGCCTAAATGTATATAGTTGTAATTAAATAGAATAAAAACATCTAAAATTATAATTTATTTAGACTTGTATTGGGTTATTTATATTTCTGCCTTATTTAAAGTCTGCTTACTGGAACAACAAAGGTTCTAACTGAAAAATACCAAAAACATGTGAGTACCATCTAGTGGTAGAATAGGAGGTAAGCAACAAGCTGTGAGAAAAAAGGGGCTAAGGCAGGTCAGGGGAACAGGAGGCCAGGATAAGATTATAAATAAAAATGAGTTAATGGTCAAAGTCAGTAAATATTATTTAAATGGAACATTTTTATTATACGATGTATGGGTGATTAGAGTGTAAAGTAAAGCAGAGAACAATGCATATCTACCAAAACTATGATCCTGATTATATCTGTGTATTCTGAAAACATAACTACATTCTAGAACGTTAAATGGTGGCATTATTGAAATTCAAACTCCTCATATTGATGGGGAAAAAAGTAACTCTGCGTAACTGTGAAGCAAGCCTGAGATGGGGGAGATGTGGGTGAGGGACATGCTGGTTGCTTTATAATATACACAACGAAGCATTTATAAACAGTATTGCAATAGTATAATGGAATTTTCCTTAAGTATAACAGCAATCATTATAGAAACAAAATTTTATTTCAATATGTTTTAGAAGATTTTAGTGCACTTATCTTTAAAATTCAGTCAAACAGAATTGAAGCTTGCCCAAAACTCAAACTTTATGACTTGAAGCAAGAATTTAAATTTAAAACTGGTTACAAATGAACAAAAAAATCACAGGCTATGAAGACTATCTGGTATATATGAATATTATGAGCAAACAAATGAAAAGAAGGAAGGAAGTGCCAATACCGGTTTGGCTCAGTGGATAGAGCGTCAGCCTGTGGACTGAAGGGTCCCAGGTTCGATTCTGGTTAAGGGCATGTATCTTGGTTGCAGGAACATCCCTAGTCGGTGGTTGCAAGAGGCAGCTGATCGATGATTCTATCTCGTAAATGTTTCTAATTCTCTATTCCTCTCTCTTCCTCTCTGTAAAAAATCAATAAAATATATTTTAAAAAAAAGAAGGAAGGGAGGGAAGGAGGGAGGAAGGAAGGAAAGAAGGAAGGAAGGAAGGAAGGAAGGAAGGAAGGAAGGAAGGAAGGAAGGAAGGAAGGAAGGAAGGAGAGAGGGAGGGAATGAAGGAGGGAGGAGAAAGAAAGAAAGAAAGAAAGAAAGAAAGAAAGAAAGAAAGAAAGAAAGAAAGAAAGAAAGAAAGAACAAAAAGTTGGTTGGAACATTTTATACACCAAAAAGTTGCCAGTTTGATTTCTGGTCAGGGAATATATCTAAGCTCTAAGTTTATTTCTGGTCAGGGAGCATATGGGAGGCAATACAGATCTCCCATTCCTCACATTGATGTCTCTCTCTCTCTCTCTCTCTCTCTCTCTCTCTCTCTCTCTCTCTCCCTCTCAAATGATCTAACCTAGTGGTGATTTTTGAAGTTTCTCAAACAACTGCAAGTTTGAGAAACTTCAAAAATCACCACTAGGTTAGTTCATTTTCTAGACAAACTTGCTTGTTGGCAACTGTCACCAGTTTGCTTTTAAAGTCTCTTATAATTTTTTTTACATGTTTGGACTTTTTTTTTTTTAATTTGACAATATAATGTTAGAAGCAGAGGTTGGGATGATGCTGTTGAAACGCTTTTTAGTTACATGATGGAAGGCAATCCTCAGATTCTAGCCTGCTCTACAGTCTAAAAAAGGGGAGGGAATAGATTGTCCAGTAAAGGCCCAGAAGAATAGATGAAAATAGGCAGGTGATACAATTCCCTGGGTGGCTAATAAGAGCATTTGATCTAAATGGGGAGAGGAATCGGGTAATAAGAGCATTTAAAAATCTCATGTGGTGACCTTGTGAATCTATACTCATAAAAGAGAAATATGCAAATGGTCCATTACTTCACAACACCACCAGCCAATCAGAGGTGAGTATGCAAATTAACCCAACAAAGAGGCAGTGGTCAACCCCCCCAGCTGCTTTGGGCCTCTGGCAGCGTGCATGCAGGTGCAGAGCAGCTGGGCAGGGTGGGACACCTGCTATGAGGAGGAGGGAGGGGGGTGGAGGGAGCTACATGAGTGTCGCTCCAGCTGGAGTGAATACTGAAGGGGGCAGCTGGAATGAAGACAGAAGGCAGTGGCCAGAGCGAAGGCCTAGGTCGCCAGTGTCGGAGGAAAACCAGTGCCAGCAGCCAAGGGAAGGAAGGCCTATTGCACAATTCTTGCAATGGGCCTCTAGTGTGCCATAAAAAGATAGTGAATTTGCCAGCCAGTGTGTCTCAATGATTGAGCATTGACCTATGGAAGGGACACATGCCTTGGTTGCGGGCTCCATCCCCAGTAGGGGGCATGCAGTAGGCAGCCTATTGATGATTCTCTCTCATCATTTATCTTTCATCTCTCTCTCCCTCTCCCTCTCTGAAGTCTATAAAAATATATTTTAAAAAGATAGTGAATTATTACAGAAGATAAATATAAAATTATAAGAAACGTGAAGCAAACCCAATTACGAAGTAATCAACCAAACAACCAATACAAGAGTTTAACCACAGAGTCTGAGTAAGAGGTAAAAGTGGAAACAATAGATAAAATGGCTCTAAGCCATCTCCTTTCTCCTCAAGGTGAGAACTAGGTTTATCCCTGGGTTATCACAGGCCCATTGATCAGGATCAAACCAAGGCCTGAAGAAGTTGGCCTCAGATATGCAACTCACAGAGCTTAAGAGACAAAGTAACTTGAGAACCATGCCAGGCACATGCAGAGCGTTGACACTCTGCAGTGTCACACTCTTTTGTGTCAACCTGTGATAAAGCAGCAGTAATTGCCACAAATTATCAGTGAACAATTTAAAACATCTCCAAGACGATTAGCAATATTTTTAGGTTTCTCATGTCTTAAGGAGCTTGAAAACTCCCATGTTCTTATGAATAAAATATCTCCAAGGATACTAATATTGTAAATGATGTATGTATGTGTGTGTGTGCGTGATATACATGCGCGTGTGTGACTGTGTGTATGCTCTAAGGAGCATGGGATATTTATAATTTGTAAGTTTGCATTAGTGTGCTAGGGCTACCATAACAAAGCGCCACAGACACTGAAATGCAGAATGTATCTTCTCACAATTGTGGAGGCTGGGACCTGAGACAAGGTGCTGGGATGCATGCTCCGCTGAGGCACTCCCTAGCTCCCAAACACCCTTCTCCTGTGTCTTCCGGTGGCAAAGACAGCTGGGGATCCCTTCCTCTTCTTATGAGAGAACACATTCTTTCAGATCAGACTCCACCCTTATGACCTCATTGATGATCTCCTTAAAAGGTCTTCACAAGGGGTGTTAGGGTTTCAAAATATAAATTTTGGGGAGGAGCAGAGTTCAGTCACAACAAAGGTAGTATGCAAAAAGTACACATTAAAATTTAGGTTTATTGCCTGGATGGTGTGGCTCAAGGGTTGAGCTTCGACCTATGAACCAGGAACATGTCCGGGTTATGGGCTCAGTACCCAGTAGGAGGTGTGCAGGAGGAGATGTGAGGAGAATGGAGATGGCTTAGAGCCATTGTTTCCACATTTACCTCTTACCCAGACCCTGTGGTTAAACTCTTGTATTGGTTGTTTGGTTGATTACTTCATAATTCCTTCGTAATAACTAATTATTCTTTCTCATCATTGATGTTTCTATCTCTCTCTCCAACTTGCTATCTCTCTGAAATCAGTAAAAATCAATTAAAAATTAGGTTTATTTATTATTAAATAGGTCTCATTTATTTTGGTAGAGACATAAAATAATAAATAAGTAATAAGATCAAAATTACCTGCATTCCTACTCTTGGGGGAAAATGTTTGATAGTCTGGCTTTTGATTATAGTCATAGTTCTATAAGTAAATGTTGAATCTCCAAAGTAAAACTTTAAAATTTAACAGTACAGCACATATTTTTCTATCATAATAACTTTGACTAAAACATTATTTTAAAGGATTTATGATATTTTAATAAATACATGATAAAAAAATTTTAATAATAGACTTAAATAGCAATACACCTCTCATCTTGTATCAATCTATCTGCTGTACCCTACCTTGTGCTGTGCCCTTCACAAGTGAGAGGCACACTAATCTATATCTATATCTATATCTATATCTATATCTATATCTATATCTATATCTATATCTATATCTATATCTATCTATCTATATCAAATCTATATCTATATCTATCTATATCTATATCTATCTATATCTAATCTATATCTATATCTATATCTATATCTATATCTATATCTATATCTATATCTATATCCATATTTAAGCCTAAAAGACCAAATGACCAAACGACCAAACAGCTGAACAACCAGTCACTATGGTGCATACTAACCACCAGGGGGCAAACACTCAAATGCAGAAGCTGCCCCCTGATGGTCAGTGCACTCCCACAGCCAACCTCACACAGTGGGCCAATCTCCTGTGGTCCTTCCCCCTGGCTGGCCCAGATCAGGACTGGGCCAGAAGGCTCCAATAGACACCAACTGGAGTTTAGGTGGAGGGATCCCACCCATGCACGAATTTGTGCACTGGCCTCTAGTACTGTATATTAGGTTTCCCCAAGTAACTATTCCCATATTCTCTCTCTGTCTGAGCCTCTGAGAGTACCCAGTCTCAATAGTTACCACAAATGAAACATATAAACCAAGGTCTGGGTGTACGGGAGCCCTTGCAGATAATAGCTCCATTTCCTATGGGAAGTTGTACAGAATAATTTTTTGCGTGCCTCAACCTGAAAACATTTAGAAAGCATGGCTTAAGTCTCATGGTCTAAAGATACTGTAATGAACACATTTGTGACCAAAAGCATATCCAATCTTTCACATTCTTTACTAATTAGAATCCCCAATGTAAATGGCTGGATAAAGAGGTGAAATTTTTCAAGTAAGTGGTACAGATTGCAAGACTGTTTTTCATAAAACTTGTTTTAGTTAATTCACTCTCTCACTGTTAGAAACTAAATTGTGTACCCACAACATTTATATATTGAAGCCTTGACCCCCAATGTGACTATATTCAGAGACAGGGCCTTAAGGGGCAATTAAGGTTGTATGAGGACATGATGGTGGAGCCATAATCTCAATGGAGGGAAAGAGACATGAGGAGTATGCATGCAGGGGGAAGGGAACACAGTGACAAGGTGGTGGTCTGCAAGCCAGCAAAAGAGGTCTCATGGGAAACCCACCTTGCTGGAATCTTGATTTTAGACTTCTAGCTGCCAGATTTGTAAAATAAATAAATAAATATTCTTGTTTAAGTCAACTATACTATGGCATTTTGTTATGGAAACTTGATTATTAACTTCATTTTTCCACATAGGTACCTAACCTTGATACACATATTCAGAGAGAGAGATAATGAGAGAGAATGAGAGAGAATTTTAAAAAATTAAATAAGCAACTTCACATAATGTAAATATGTGTGTATTCCTAGATTTTTCATAAAGAATTGTCTATCAATCAATTAATTAGAATTACTACTAGTGAGCACTGATTTTACCTAAATTATTTCTAAACTCAGAGTGACTGGAACACTATTACTTTTCCAGTGCATATTGCAATTGCCATTGCTAACAGTATTTAAGGACAGAGACAACCAAATTATATTAGGGATTTATTCCTGAGTTAATATTAAGCAAATAAACAGCAAATTTGGAAATAATTTTGTCAATAAAAAAAAGTTTAACATTTTTGAACATTTGTGTTTTTTTTGTTCATTAGATCCCACAGCTGAGTGAAATCATACAGTGCTTGTCTTTCTCTGGATGGCATATTTCACAGACTGACAGCCGTCCAAAGGCAATCGGTTTCGGGGTTGGGTGAAAAAGCTGAAGGGATTAAGGAAGAAAAATAACTCAAATACAATCATATGGTGATTACCAGAGGAAAAGGGAGTGGGAGGTGGGGAGAGGCAGAAGGTAAAAGGGGATATTTATAAATTTTTAAGTTTGGTGATGGACTTTTGGGGTGGTGAGCACACAATACAAGATTCAGATTAAATACTGTAGATGTAGAATTGTATATCTGAAATCTGTCATTTAATTAACCAATGTCACCTCAATAAAGTCAGGGGGGAAAAGCTTAATAAATTTGAGAAAAACTGATTTTTCAGATGATCGGCATTCTCAAAAGCTACCAGTAGATGGTGGAACAGGAGTAATCAAAGTCTAGGAAACATCCATGTGTACTGTCTCCGTAACTACTCTTTAACTTCTTTGTTCAGAGAGTTATTTTTTTTAATAATATTAATTACTTTAATGTGAGTATATTTTCATTATTTCTACACTGTTTTAAAATTGCCACAACTGATTCAAAAAAATAGCAATAAAGATATAATTCATTTTTTTCTCTTTTTTAATTGAGTTCCTTACTCAAACATTTCAGGTAAAGTTGACTTGGTAGGTATAATTTTCTTTAATTTACAAAAATAATATTAATAGTAATTACCTTCCCTTTTTGCTCCAAAATGACTTTAAAAAAAAAAATCAGCTGCCTATCCTTGTACATAAATTTCTGGTACTAAGAACTAATCAATCAGACACAACCTTATTATGTGACATGACCAACAAGATGCAACTTTATTGTATAGCCTATGTATTTATGGTTCAAGACAGGGATTGCACACCAGAGGGCAATTGCAGTGTTAGCTGTTGTCATCTTTATTTGACAGTCTAAGGGAAAAGAGGTCAGTGCCCGGACTAAATAAAAATTGCATGTTGTAAAAATTCTGGTGGCACACCAGTGTGCTCAGGAACTCCGCTGGAAAATCACTGGACTAGGTCATCTCCAAGCTCCTATAAAGCTGCCAAGCTCTGTGGCCTAAAGCCAAAGTAAGAGCAGTGAAAGGCTAGTTGACTGGTGGTCCCACCAACCACTGACTTTGCTTACTGAGTATTCGTATATCTCTGTAATTGCCTAAACATTTGTGTATATGATGTACTGGACAAAACAAATCCTAAAGTAACTTGAAATCTCAAATATTAAATTGTGTTCAGTACAATTCATGTTATTTATATTTTGCTGTATTCTCATTGTTTGAAACTGAATATTTATGTGTGGTGTGGGCTCATCTGTCTAATAAAAGAGAAACATGCAAATTGACCATACTTCCACTACACCCACAAACCACGCCCACCAGCCAATGTGAAGCGAGTATGCAAATTAACCCAACCAAGATGGCAGTTAATTTGCATATCCAGGTGCAGAGCCAAGACTGAAGACAGTGTAGAAGGAAGGCAAACGCTGCAGAAAGGAGCAAAGCTGTGGAGAATGGAGGGAAGCAGGCAGGGCAGGGGAGAAGGAAGGGAAGCAGGCGGGGTGGAGGAGACTGCCACAGATAGCCCTATTGCAGGAATCTTCCTGCAAGGGGCCTCTAGTTATAATGTTAGATTAAACAAGATATTGTTTACCCGTCATCCGAGTTAATAAAGTGTTAATGAAAGTTAAAAAATAAAATGCCACCTGCCCTGGCCAGAGTTGTTCATTTTGCCAGTGCTATTCCAGTTGCAGCTCATGCCTGGATTGTGAGCTTGATCCCAGGAAGGAGGCATGCAAGATGCAGCAGATGGATGTTTCCCTCTCTCATTGATGTTTCTCTCTCTCCCTCTCCCTTCCTATTCTCTAAAAACCAATAGAAATATTTTTTAGAGGGCCTAATATTTTAAAGATATGGCAATAAAAGCAATTTTAAAAAGCACAGAACCACTAGGAGACTTTGGCAGCAGGGAGGAACTGCTTTTCTTTTCCACAGAGACCTGAAAGTTGCCTGCAAGCCTCTCTTTCAAAATGTAAGGATACGATCTATGTGCAGATCATCAGGCTCTCTCTCGTGAGACTTTCATTTTAAGAGAGTCACACAAAGTTGTGGGATTAAACCCTTTTCCAGAAGTAAGAGATTGGCATGCTCAGGTGAACAGATCCATAGTTTACTTTTTACAGTGATATTTCCAGGGAAAAGGGCAGAATATTTGTGTTGGTTTCACCCGTATCAAAGTCCTCACTACATCTCAAATACCTTCGCCTTAAGTTTCTGAACTGTTCTTTGTTTTCTGCCTAAATTAAATTCTCCATCTATCAAATAGATCCGTGATTGGCAAACTGCGGGTCGCGAGCCATATGTGGCTCTTTGGCCCCTTGAGTGTGGCTCTTCCACAAAATACCACTGCCTGGGTGTCTATTTTGAAGAAGTGGCATTAGAAGAAGTTTAAGTTTAAAAAATTTGGCTCTCAAAAGAAATTTTAATTGCTGTACTGTTGATATTTGGCTCTGTTGACTAATGGGTTTGCCGACCACTGTAGATTATAGAAGCTATAGTTAGCCTGTCTTAAAATCCCCCCCCTTTTTTTTTCCCTAAATGAATTGAATTGGCTTCTAATGTTCAAATATAAAAATTCTGACTTAGCACATTCTCCATATGTCCTCCTCCTAAAAACCCTACTGATTAGTTCCTGGAAATATTTAATGAAAAACAAACACAGGGAGAAACTCATTTATCCCTTTGATACCACTTCAACATTTTTTTTTTAATATGGAGACTAAATAAAACAACCATCCTACTAACTTCAAAATGTGTTATTTCAATCTTTGAAAACTGAAAACAATATACTGCAGCATGTATAAACAATCATTAGGGGTCCTTTTTAATGAGTGAGCCACAAGCTAGGCAGATAAGAGATTTCTTAATGAAAATAGCAAACCCCGTTGTGTCTTCTGTTTTCAAGTTGTTAATTCTTGCTGTTACTGAGAAGGTCCCTGAAGATAGTCCTCTAAAACAAATATGTACTGAGTTTGAGGCCATGACTAGTCAATGTGACAGGATTCTCAGTGATTAGATATTCCCGTGGTGATGTCAGGACTAAGTTTCTGCTTTAGTGAATTCACTGAAGTTTACAAAATAAATGAAACTGAAAGCTAGTCTATAATTAGCGCATGAAGTGTGCATGTCCTACATTTTTGAAAGCATATATCAGATAATGATATGAATTTTATAAAATATTTAAATTAAATAAAAAACAGAAAAAGCCTTGTTTATTATTAATCAGTATCTTTTATGAATGCTCTCATTATTTCCGTCTTTCTCATTATCAAATACACTTTTATTTTACAATTTTATATTTTGATATTTAGAATGCTTTCATGGTATCTTATATAAAGAAAATAAAAATGATATTTTGAAAATGTGTTTTCTTTAAATTTTAGTGAATATTTTGATGATGATACCTTACTGATGAAATCTCTTGTGAATTTTAGAATCTTGGTTCATTTAAACAAACCAACTAATTTGAACATATATTCAACTATACATAGGAATCATTAAAACTTTAAAGCTAAAATGATTTAGATTAGTAAAAACTAAGGATTTTTACAAATTCATGAAGTGTGTGATGCATCTACCTGTGGAATAAATAAAAATTTAGAGAAGTAAATGTTTGAGACAAATTAATTTCTCTATGAATGAGACCTCAACCTAAAGCAGAAGCATGGTTTATCCTTAGCTATTATGTATTCACAGTGTGAATATGTTAATGGTTGTTCATTTCATAATTATAAATACAATATAGCTTTACTAGATTGTCAGAATGAATGAGATAAATTGAACACACTATACTTCATTATAATATTTTTTCCAAATTCGCATTTAATGAATGAAGTACATTGACTATTAATTATATCTTGAGTTTAGTATAAAGAAAACATGATATTTTAATAAATGAAATTTCAAGTAAGTGTTTTTATATTATTCTTCTTACCGGTATTCAAATATTCAAACACTGGTATGTTTGAGGAGTAGTATAAATTTTCAGCCTTTCAATACAGTCATGTGTTACTTAATGACCGTGCAGAATATGTTCTGAGAAATGTGTCCTTAAGTGATTTCCTCATTGGTGAACATCATAGAATGTGCTTACCGCAAACCTGGGTGTGATAGCCTACTACACACCTACCTAAAGCCTTTTGTTTCTAGGCTACAAACTTGGGAAGCATGTTACTGTACTGAACACTATGGACAAATGTAGCACAATAGTAAGTATTTATGCACCTAAATATACCTAAACAGGAAGGTACAGTAAAAATCCTATCTAATAAAGAGGGAATATGCGAATTGACCCTCATGATGTTACAAAGATGCTGGTGTCCACAGCCAATAAGGAGGGAGTATGCTAATTAACTGCCACGCCCTCAAAAACAGCAGCACCGACAGCCACAAGATGGCGGCGCCCAGTTCCGTCAGCCCCACTGGACTGTCTCTGGAGTCCCCCAGTCCTCTCAGCCTCCCAGCTGCCCAGGGCCGGCCCGAGGCACAGGCAAGCCTTGGATGGTGGCTTCCTAAGGTTCAGGTAACCAGGGCCAGCTGAGACTTGCGTTGTGGTAATGGTAGAGGTGTGATGGGGACATCGCCTTCCCCTGATTGCCTGGTCACCTACTGCCTCTGAGGGTTCCCGGACTGTGAGAGGGGGCAGGCCTGGTTGAGGGACCCCTCCTCCAGTGCATGAATTCTCATGCACCGGGTCTCTAGTACAATATAAAATACTTAATAACATTCCATTTGTACAGGGCACTTACCTTGAATGGAGCTTGCAATATTGGAAGCATCTCTGGGTGAATCAGTGAGTAAGGGGTGAGTGAATATGAAAGTCTAGTACATTACTGTACATTACCGTAGACTCTATAAACACTGTTCCCTTAGGCTACACTAAACTCATGAAAAATATTTGTCTTTCTTCAATAATAACCTTAGCGTCCTATAATTTTTGACTTTATAAACTTTTAATATTTTTAACTTTTTTATTTTTATGAAAACACAATTTAAATATTGAACAGATGTACAAACATATTTCCTTCTTTATACCTTTCTTCTATAATATCTTTTCTATTATTAATTTTTACATTTTTAGTTTTTAAGTTTTTTTGCTAAAAGAAACGAGGACACAAATACATGCATTAGCGTAGGCCTACCCAGGGTCAAGATCATGAATATTATTGTCTTCCACCTCCACCTTCTGTCTCACTGGAATGTCTGCAGGGGCAATAATATGCAGGGGCAGTCATCTCCTAGGACAACAGTGCTTTCTTTTGGGACACCTTCTGAAGGACTAGCCTGAGGCTCTTCCTGAGCTTTTATCATTTTCGGAAATAGGTCCTTGGTTAGCTTGGCTTGTTTCTTTGCTTTTCTTTTTTTCATGGAATTGCTTGTAAGCAGATACTGCACCATGGACATTCTTCTCTATAAATGAAAACCTTTTGTAGTTGGAGTTAATGTTTTCAAACTTTTTAAGGTCTTTTTGAGATCTAAAACAGCTTTTGTTAAACCTTCTTCACTGTGAATTTTCTTTGGATTTCCTCTTCTTCTTCTTCTTCTTCTTCTTCTTCTTCTTCTTCTTCTTCTTCTTCTTCTTCAATTCTCACTCAAAGATATTTTTTCCATAGGCTTTTCCAGTGTGGAAGGGAGAGGGAGAGACAGAGAAAAAGACCAATGTGAGAGACACACATCAACTGAGTGGGCCAGGTAGGAGCCTGCAACCAAGGTCCGTGTCCTTGACTGAAATCAAACCCAGGACTCTTCAATGCTCAGGCCTAGGCTCTATCCAGTGAGCCAAATGGACTAGGGCAGGATTTCCTCTTCTTTATTTTTTCTTGCATTTTCCCTTTCTTTTGCATTTTTTCTAATATGCATTCCTACTCCAGTTCCAACAATTCTGCAGTAGTCAGTGCCTCAGGAACCACTTCTAAAATTTCTCAGCATCATTCACACCCATGGTAAAGTTGTTTGCAATCTCAGCCACAACCTTATTGATTTTTGCAATCTTTTCATCACTTGGCAAATTCTTCGAAGTGATGGGAAAATGTCTTAAGTGTCTTCCTTCAGATGTCACTCATACACTACTTTATTGCATTACTCCAAGCCCAAGAAAGGTTCTTGAAAGAGTCGGTCTTTCCATAATTGCATTAATATCCTCCTCAGTTGCAGGAATAGCCGGAACAAAGTGTTTTTTTTAGGCCTTAAAAACTGCTATAGCTTCTTGTTTATTAAAGAAGTGGTATTTAGAGGAAGACACATCAGTCTGATATTGAGATGAACGTCACCAAGAAAAGGAGAGTGTTTGGAACCATTATCAACAATAATAAAAATCTTGAGTGGCACGTTGTTCTCCAAACAGTATTTCTCCATTTTCCTGGCATCTTGTAAGATGAGCTGGTTTGCTTCTTCTTACTGCTCCTGCAGTATACTGACAGCACTGGTTCATGATAAGCACGAAGGCCGTGATTTTTTGCTGTGCCAGTTCACAAAGGGATTCAATTTGTAACCTGCAACATTTCCCTAAGCAAGACTGTTACCCTGTTCTTAAAAGCCTTGAAAACTGCCATTGACTTGGCCTCTTTATGCATAAAGGTCTTTTCAGGCATCTTGCCATAATAGGAAGGTTTCATTCATATTGAATATTTCTTCTGGCAAGGACTTTTCATCCATAATCGACTTATCTAGAGTTTTCAAAAATTCTTTGGGTGTCTTCACATCAGAACTTCACAGACTCACCACTCGCTTTCACATTATTTAATTAATAAAAATTCTTAAATAATTTAAACCACCCAGAACCAGCAGTCAATTCAACATTCTAGGCTGGTACAGACTTTTTAACATTGCAAAACACAACAAAAGATTAAATCAAGCACAAGAGAAAATGGGGCAATCAAGGGAGGGGATAAACACGAGACATATGAGGCTGTTGTAATGATAACATCGGCATACTGTTTTACAGCAAACTTATTTTATAAATATAAAGAATGTACTCAAAACAACAACAAAAATAGAGTGAGTACATAAACCAGTAATATTGCCCTTTATTATTATTATCTAGTGTTATATACTCAAAATAACAACAAAAGATATAGTGTGTACATAAACCAGTAACATTGCCCTTTATTATTATTATCTGGTGTTATATGCTGTTCATAATTGCATGTGCTGAACTTTGAAACATCTGGCAGTGCAGTAGGTTTTTTTACACAAGCACCACCACATGCACGTGACTGGTGCATTGCCCTTTGACATGAGGACACTGCAGTAACATTGGGTGATAGGAATTTCTCACTTCATTAAAATCTTACTAGAGGCCCAGTGCACAAAATTCATGCACAGGGAGATGGATGTCCCTCAGCCCAGCCTGAACCCTCTCTAAACTGGGACCCCTTGGGGGATGTTTGACTGCCCATTTAGGCCTGATTCCAGTAGAATTGAGCCTAAATAGGCAGTCGGACATCCCTCTCACAATCTAGGACTGCTGGCTCCCAACTGCTCATCTGCCTGCCTTCCTGATTGCCCCTAACCACTTATACCTGCCAGCCTGGTCACTCCCTAACCACTCCCCTACCAGCCTGATTGATGCCTCTCTGCTCCCCTGCCATCCTGATTGCCCCTAACTGCCCTCCCCTGCTGGCCTTGTCACCCCTAACTGCCCTCTTCTGCCAACCTGGTCACCCCTAACTGCCCTCCCCTGCCAGCCTCATTGCCCCTAACTGCTCTTCCCTGCTGTTCTTTCCTTCTCCCCGCATTGCCCTCCCCTGCAGGCCTGAGTCCGCAAAACTTCCCTCCCTTGCAGGCCTGGTCCTTCTCAACTTCTCTCCCCTGATGGTCATCTTGTGGCAGCCATCTTTGACCACATGGGGGCAGCCATCTTGTGTGTTAGAGTGATGGTCAATTTGCATATTATTCTTTTATTAGATAAGATTACAATTTGATGGATTGAATGTATGACCGGACACTTAGCATATTAGGCTTTTATTATATAGGATGGCTCCAATGTCATATATGCAGTCTGTTGTAGACTGATACGTGGCTATATACTTCCCTTTTAACAAGGAAA
Organism: Pipistrellus hanaki; assembly: GCF_964339955.1. NCBI lineage: Eukaryota > Metazoa > Chordata > Mammalia > Chiroptera > Vespertilionidae > Pipistrellus > Pipistrellus hanaki. The sequence continues at coordinate 17,843,607 of NC_140506.1, read as the reverse complement.
AAAATCCACACGATTACAATGTGCCACTAGATTTCTTGATCAGTATGTCCCACAAAATGTACACAATATAAAATATGTTTATAGAATCATATATTCTCTACGAGTTTGATTTTCCTATAATAATTTAAAAATCAAATTTCTCATAATAAACAATGTGTATAGGCATGCATCATAACACACTCATTATCCTAAAGTATCCACCTGTGAGTATTCTGGCTTTGTAATATTTAGGATATGAAGATAAAGTTATTTCATTTAGTTTAATTAAGAAAAATTATCCAAATGACCTGTTCATTTATAAAAGTATATATGTATTTTAAATATCAGGTAATAAAAATGAACAGATAAATTTGCAAAATGTTTTTAATATCTTTGTTTAAATTATTTGAGAAACAACACTAAGTGTTTCCTTATGAGCATATTCACAGGTTATTACTGAGTTAAATTTGGCTTTGGTGTTACTTATTTTTAATTTTATTTCTTCCCTCCATTTTCTCAAAATTTCTCCAGACACATACAAGTGTTCTCATCTAATGTCATGATTGATTGATTTTCATTAACAGTGTCTTATTTTTTCCCCTTGAAGTCTGAAATAGGTTTATTGAAAATGTAAAAATGTAGTCAGATATGAACTGGGACAAATGTATTGCAGAATATGACCAAAAGTTAATTTTTCCAAAATATTTTTCAATATTCTCTTTGTTATTGTTGTTGTTGTTGTTAATCCTCACCTGAGGATATCTTCCCATTGTTTTTTGTTTTGTTTTGTTTTAGGGAGAATGGATGAGAAAGGGAAAGATAGAAAGAAACATCAATGTGGGAAAAACGCATTGATTGGCTGCTTGCTGCTTGAGCCAGGACCAGGGCCTGGATCAGGGAGGATCCTGTAACTGAGGTAAGTGCCTTTGACCACAGACCCACACTCTATCCACTGAGCCAATCCTGCTAGGCCTAGGGCATCAATATCCTTTTTAATAAGAGTTTAGATCCTAGTGTTAGAGCATATATTTTAATGTTATGGCTTTAATTAAAGCCCAAATAGAGTAATAAACCTGAGAGTAGTTTCAGATTATTAATTACACACAGGTTGCAGATGACCAATTATAAACATAATTTCTACTGGGACATATTCACAAACATTCTTTTACTCATATATCAGTAGCATTATATTCATATTTAACTGAATAAAACTTTTTAGTAATGTAATTTTTCAGTGCATACATACAGATTTTTGAGTTGGTTAGATTTATTTTATCACCTTTGCCAGGTTGCTGAATTTATGTCAATGTTTTCTTAATGGTAAAGTGGAGAAGTTGATGTAAATTGTTTACTTATATGTGTTGTCATGAGGTTATTCAATATCTTCTATTATTTTAGAACATTGTATTCAATAGTTTATTTCAAATCTACATTGTTTAGTAGTGAGAAGTATTTAGTAATGTGTAACCCTAATTTAAAACTATATTTTTTTCTGAGAATAACTGTATGGGTAGGATGTAGAGGGGAGATGTATTTATTATCTAACAGTAAAATTTAGTTTAGAATAACTGTCTTCTATAGATATGACCTTAACTTACCTGAAGTTTTATTAAGATCAAATTGCCACCCATCATTTAAATGTCTGTATTAATCTATTATATGTCTTTGAAATTTAACATTTTGTAAAACTGCTCCTATGAAAAGGCACTTTGAAAGTCGGTGAACAATAAACACAACCCTGAAATATCCATATATGCATAGTGGCAGGGTTTATTAATCACTGCAATGAAATTAACAGTGCATAGTTAACAGGAAATCATTTTGTTCATCAGGTAGAAGAATATCACAGAGACCTTTTAATGTATTAATGTGGTCTAATATAAATCCAGTTTTAAACTTTAAACATAATTATGAGGTCTAATAAATGTCACTCTAAGTAAAAAAATATGCTTGCAATATAAGTGGGGGGTTTTAGGCTTGATTTTTTTTTTCTGTTTTGTTTTTGTTTTGTTTTTCCTAACAAATCTAAAAGATACCTTTGGAGAACTTCAGGTTGAATAGCTCAAAATCAACTATGCGTATCAGGGACAAACAAGTGGACTATGACACACACTGTAGAATGTATATGAAGATATTGGATTGTGTTTCAGAATGGTCATAGATATTGTTGCTGTTTTTTCCTTTCATGTTTTTAAAACAAATTATTCAAAATAGAGGCTCGTTGCAGAAAAAAATCAGAAGTCTAAATTTTATTTAAACAGGATATCACAACAGCTTTAATTTTCAGAGGCTAAGAGCCGAGAAATGATTGTTGCTATTTCTTTTATGTCACTACTCCATAGTCACTGATTAGGAAAGCAATTTTCAAAGTAACTTTATATCTTCTAGCATATATCAAAGTGCATTTCAGACCTTTAAAACTTCCCATGTTTATATCTGAAAGTTTATTGAATCCCCCAAAAGATCTTTAATGTACCACCATTTAATTTTACAATTTATGCTAGTTATCTCAAAAATAGAGTCCTATGCTTTGTGTTTTGGTTTATTCCATACAAATTGTGAAGAATTTGGGTTTGAATAAACTCTTTTTATGATGTTTATTTCTCCCCAAGACATTATAATAAAATCCTCCTACCAGTAGTAGAAGATTTGTTTCTTAAAGTAGTTTTATACATTTCCTTTCAACGTTCCCTCCAGCAATATTTCTCTAAATTTCCCAAGGGTTGGCATAAAATTATCATATAAAAATAGACAATAAACAAAGCAAATTTGCTTTTAGGAGGTGTCAATGGCAGTGGGCAGTTTTAACTTTACAAGCGTCATTTACTCATGTACTTCTAATATATTTATTGCTACAATGGAAAGTCTACATTTATATTTTTTATAAAAATACCTCAAATCATTTCTATATTTTGTTTTTTTATTTGAAAATGATGTTAGATTAATAGAGACATTATAAAGATAGTACAGAGTGGCCTCATAAACCCTTAGCCTAGTTTCTCCTAATGTTAGCTTTTTACATAATCAGGTTACATTTGTAGAAACTAAATATTAAATGTTGTTATAATATTATTAATTAACTACCAACTTATTCATATGTCACTTTTTTTCACTCATGATATTTTTATTTTTTAATTTTTTTTTTGTTTCTCTCTAACAATGTTTATTTCCCCTAACAAGGCACACTTATACTTTTAAAATGTTTAAAAAAAAACAAACAAACCAAAAAACAGTTAAATACATAGTTTGAATCTTTGTATTTTTAATAAATATATGAAATAGAAATTCAAAATTCAAGCTCTGGACAACCATTCATGATGAACAAAGATGTGCCTAATTTAAACCAACCACTTCTTTTTTTTAAAATATTTAGTAAGGAATATTTATTATATTTTATTTTTTCACTTATGATATTTTTAATTTAACTTAATTTTTGTTGTTGTTCAATCATCCAATCCAAGATATCAAATTGTATTTAGTCATTGTCTCCTTCAGTCTCCTGCAATGTCTGTCTGTCAGTCTTCCCTTACATTTAAAACCTCTATAAAATAGAAGACTATTGTTCACGTATTTTGTAGAATACCTCTCAGGTCAGCTTTTCATCATGTTTTTCTTGGTTAGGCTGAGGTTATGGATTTGGGGAAGAATAGCACAGAGATGAAGTGTCTTCTCTTCACACCAGGAAAGATTTACCTGACAGCAATATGACTGGTGATTTGATCAGCTGGTTAATGATATCATTGTCAGTTTTCTACACAGTAAAGTTATCCCTTCCTGCTTTCATACTCTATTCATTAGAATTGACCCACTAAGACCAAGACCCACCCAAGGGTAGAGAAATTAAGCTCCACCACCAAGAGAACAAAGTAACAGAAATTTAGTGGACACTTATTAAAGCCAACACAGTGTATGGAAAGCATTATGCTGGGGGAAATAAGCCAGTCAGAGAACAACAAGTAACATATGATCTCACTCATATATGGAATCTAATAAATAAAATAAACTGATGAACAAAATAGATCCAGAGACAAAGAAGCATTGAACAAACTGTTGAATCTCAGAGGGAAGGCAGGTATGGGTGGGTGGGAGGAAAGAGATTAACCAAAGAACTTGTATTCATATTTGCATAACCCATGGAGATAGACAATAGTGTGGTGAAGGCCTAGAATGGGGGGTGGGGAGGCGGACAAGGGCAGGCTAGAAGGGGTCAATGGACAAAAATGGGGACATATGTAATACTTTCAACAATAAAAAAAAATAACATGCAGTAATTAATAATATTTGGGAGATGTAATCTGAGGTCTGCAGCTATCTTCCTTCTATTCAAATGTTATCATTGCTTCTAGAATTCAGCAGTGGCTATTGTCTACAGAAATTGTTATTATGGAGTCATAAAAGTTATTTATAGTATCCCTTATTCTTGGTGCTTCCATTTTGGAAGTTCTTCTGTAGGAAAGGTTTATTTCTTTTTCATCATTTTAAAAGAAATTGTTCGGTATTGATTTATGAATATGTATTATATTATTTCAGTTAGAATCGAATGGTATAATTATGTATTTTGTTTAAGTCTTCTCAGCTTTGGCCTTTGGGAGTCAGGGTGGCTCCTATGTTTGTGGACATATTTCAATCACTTTCTTTCACTACCAGCTGCTCTTGATTTATCTTGAAATTTTTTTTAGCTCCATACTAGATTTAACTATTTCTCAAAGACTCCTGATTCTTTTGTTGGAAACTAATAATACTTGGAGGAAAGGAGATCTGGGAGTTGAGTGTGCTCTTTGCAACTGTGTGAGTGCTGGTTCTAGCACCTCTCAATAGAATGAGGTTAAACATGCATGTATGAATACAGGCATATGAATGCACACAATGTTAAAATAAACAAGAATTCCTAATAACTTCTCCCACTAGAATCCATTGCAGTCTTCCCTTCTTGCTTATTTGTAACATCTTTTTCTGAAACTAAGAAGCTTCATTGCCATTATCTTCAATTCATTTATTTAACACTAGTTGAACCTCGTACCTGTAGGTTCAAAACTGCTAATCCAGACCCCTAGGAAAAGTACAATTGTCAACTGAGTCACAGTGTTTGTTTCTTTCCTTGCTTCATTGCTTCCTTTCTTTTTCTTCTATTTTCTTTATCTTTTAAAATATATATATATATATTATTGATTTCAGAGACGAAGGGAAGTGGAGAGAGAAATAGAAACATCAATGATGAGATAAAATCATTGATCACTGCCTTCTGCATGCCCCACACTTGGGATGAAGCCCACAATCTGGGCATCTGCCCTGACTGAGAATAGAACCATGACCTCCTCGTTCATAGGTCAATGCTCTATCACTAAGCCACACCTGCAGGGCTCTCTTTTCTTTCTCTTTCCTTATAGGACAGAGGGAGTATTCTCTGATGCCCATAGCCTGAGACTCGGGGATAGTCTTCACTAGTACCCATCCTCATCGTAATGTAATGCTGGGGCTAGTACATATTCTTTCCCTGTCACAGAAGTAGAATTTTCCCCCCTGATCTCAACCTTCAGCTGCAATAACTTCAGGTGCTATTTGGATCACCTTTCACCTGAAGATCAAGCCTCTAGGGAGACTGGATGATGACATCTATCATTCTCCCCTAGTTATAGTAATTTTCATCAGTGTCTAAGATCTCCAGGCGTAATGATGTACCCCTGAAAATTCAGCTGAGTGAAGCTTGGGCAAAGTTTGAGTGGTGGTAGATGCTCCCCATTCTCAACCAGTATCTTGAGGGAGGATTTGTATGGGTTAGTCCTTATCCCCCCTGTGAGTTGTTAAGGAAAAATCATATTGAAAACTTGTTAGAAACAGCTAAGTAGATTTTATTCAAAACTATTGTGAAGGACAGAGATTAAATTTAAGCTTACTGAAATGAAAGGCTGGTTCTTAAACATCTGCATAAGCTAGTGGAAAATTACTGGAAGACATTAGGGAGAAGGCCAGTTAAGATCAATGGCACATGCACTTTCTGAGCAGCACTTCAAAACGTATGAAAAAGTGAGAAATTGGGTCTCTGAATGGTTTGCCTCAAAACAAGAAAAGTTCTATTGGGACATTATAGAATTAATGAATCCAGCATTTACCAACTATTCTTGTCGTTGAAAAAATTTAAAGGACAAGTAGAGAGTTATTTTAAATATAATGATATTTTAAAAATCTCATACAATTATAATAAAAGAATACATAAAATGCTACAGATAATAAATGATAGTATATGTACTTTGGAATAAAATAGAAATACTCTAGTCTCATTACCTAAAATAATTATGAAGCTATCTGAGATACATTATTTTTAATCTGCAAAAAACTAGTATATGTTTAACATATTGGTTTATTGTGAGACTTAAATGACATGAGGTCTTGATAATATATGAAGTGTCAATCAAATTATTAAGGGACTTTTAACATTTTGTTATTTAATATCATAACCACCACCTGATAAAAAATATTATGCCTATTGTATTAAGTACTTTTTATATCACTGAGGGTATTCCTAATGTTGAACAAAAGGAGTATGAGTATATTACTATGGCTCTTGTCCCATTATAGGAAAAAAGTCATTTAAAATTTATAATCTTAATTATTTCATTATGATTATGTCTATTATCTAATAAGAAAGTAAAAGTATCTGACAAGAAACTTAATCTAGTCTAGTATGTCTAGAAGACATTTTCATTTCCAACTTGATGAGTAATATATAAATTGGAGTTAGGCAATAGCAAGGAAATTTATAGTAGTGATAAAGTATGTGGGTTTTCAGAGGGAGCTACGGGATGATTTTTGTTTCTGAGAACAGAAATTTGGTCAGTCTACTCAGGCAATGGGAAGCAATGGGAAGAAAAGCTCAAAATGAGTTTGGAGAGTTCATGTTAAGCTAGCATAGGGTTATAGAACTCTATTACAAAGGCAACAAGAAGCCATAGAAGGATCTTTAGTGGGAAAATGGCATGATCAGAATTGACTGTATGGTAATTTGTACTGAATTCTAGAACAAGAGTGTGTTGAGTGAGGAGCAGCAGTAATGTTTCTTAACACGCAGCCACCATTGCCCAAAGGTATCAAAGTGGGCACTGCATCTAATGACATGTTTCTACGCAGTGGCCACCTCTGACAAGGGAAACAAAAAGTGGCTTTCTGCTTTATTGACACCCCATTGCAGCCTCATTAGTGAGAAAGTGACCAGGCATGTGCAGTGCCTGAAGTAATTTCAATTATGTGGGCTGTGTTGCTGATATGTCATCTATAAAGCAAGTCTTCCCCTCCATGATCTTATGACCTATTTTATGCAATAAGACCCCTGAAGGGGCATAGATAAGTGTTCTTTCCTCCTTTTCTTTTAGAAAATAGTATTTTACCCCATAAAAATCCTGAATCATTTCTTAAAGTTTTTTACCCACTATAATATTCAATAAATTTTATTTTCCCACACAGAGACCATATGGAATACATCTTATTTTTTGACAGCATATATGCCATACAAAAACTATTCTTAAGTGTGGCTGGCTATAGGGAGTCACTCTTACTGGGTTTATTTTCCATATGTATTACAATCTAAACTTTTCCTTTTTAACACAATGCTGACTACAATTATGATTTTTTTTTTCCATAGAGAGGCTATAAATGACTCAGAAAATGAGAGGAGAAAAGCTTTTAGAATACTGAGCAAATAATCTATTGATTTCTTTGAAAACTTCTTTATGAGACATCTTCGGATGTTGAGAAATATATGATAATTGGGCTAGCATCTGAAAAAGTACACATTTTCCTGACATATTAAAGAATGGTTATTTTCCAGGCATAACAAGAGAATGTGTGAAGACAATGCTTTAAAAGAAAGTAAAGTTAATGAATGCTAATTATCCAAGCCTGTGAAGAAGCAACAAAAGCAGGACTTACTAGTAAGCATAGGAAGACTGATTAATATGACAGAATTGCAATTAATTGTACTAAAGGACAAAAAACTCTTAAGACAGTTTCCTTTTTTTTTTTTTTTTCCTCTTTATCAACCAACCACAAATATGTATGAATTAGTGCTTTCTATTTATTGGCCTTCCTTTGTCCTGCACATTAATGACTTTGGAAAACTTCCCGGGCATTGGAATTTTTATCAATCTTGTAAGAACAATACAAATATAAAAATAATTTTTGATCCTTGAAATATTAATGGCATTCAGTACACAGATCCTATTTAAGATTATTATTTTTTTAAAAATATATTTTATTGATTTTCTTACAGAGAAGAAGGGAGAGAGATAGAGAGCTAGAAACATCGATGAGAGAGAAACATCCACCAACTGCCTCTTGCATACCCCCTACCGGGAACGTGCCCGCAACCAATGTACATGCCCTTGGCCGGAATCGAACCTGGGACCTTTCAGTCCGCAGACCGACGCTCTACTGCTGAGCCAAACTGATTTCAGCCTATTTAAGATTATTTAAACCTGCTCAGTGTTATGAGTGCGGGTGAAGTTGTTTCTCCATTGTATTCTTTCAAAAACCAAAAATCTACTCAAAGAAAAAAGAACGATGTGATTGCAAATGTGAATCCCCAACAGCATTCAATAAGGAGGGAATTCCAAATTCAGTGAAGCGGGGACATGTAAGGTGAGACAACCAGACAGCCTGTAACAAGGTTCAGATTAATTTAGTACAATGCATTTCTGAAATATGAGCTCAATCAAGGGAAAGAAACAATTATTTCTTAGGAAAACACAAATAGACTGTGCTGACAGAAGGAGCTACGTGGAGTCTTGACTGTCACTACAGAAGAACAAAAGAATAACAGCTAAGAGAGAAAGCGTGTAAATATACTAGGGTTTCATGGTACCTTAAGTCATTTACCTGGTTTATTTGTTTACATAATTGTGATTATCAGCATACAAAGATTTATTTCTATCTTATTACTTTGTGTTAATTGTAGCATATTTTTTCACTATTTTTCTACTTTTCTGCCTTCTATTTATCTAGTTTTCTATGTTTGTGTCTACACTTTATTCTTTAAATGCTATTCTAATAAATTGGGCACCCTTTTAATCTATTATTTATCTATTCAACAAGCAATATTAAGAAATAAAATATGTAACTTAAATTTTATTCATCTGTTTTCTATGTTATTATAACCTAAACTTGTTTATTTCTTATTTTATTATTGCTTCCAATATGTATTTGTATCATTCAGTTGTTATTTGTTTACAAATTATTCATTTGCTTAACATATTTCTCAATATTTTTAAAATTTTTTATTTCTTCTTTGAATTTCTCTTTTAAATCTATCCTTGCTAATCTGGTAACTGTAAGTAGCAAATTTTCTGTGTTGGTTTTGTTTTTATTCATTTCTTCTTTTTTTAAATATATTTTATTGATTGTTACAGAGAGGAAGGGAGAGAGATAGTTAGAAACATTGATGAGAGAGAATCATGGATCAGCTGCCTCTTGCACACCTCCTACTGGGGATGTGCCTGCAACCAAGGTACATGCCCTTGACTGGAATCAAAGTCAGGACCTTTCAGCCCACAGGCTGACGCTCTATCCACTGAGCCAAATCAGTTAGGGCTTTTTCTTCTTACAATTGAAGATAGTGGAGCAAGACATAAGACTGCAATATACTAGTAACTCTTATTCCATTTCATTTTTTAAAAGATACCATTCTAAACAAACAAGCAAAAAAAAGCACAGCAAAATAAATAAACCATTCTATTGTTTTTGTCTTTTTGTTGTTACTAAAGAAAAACATTTTGTATATTATTTTTACTACTTTCAGAGAGGAAGGGAGAGGGAGAGAGAGAGATAGCAACATCAATGATAAGAGAGAATTATCACTCTGCTTCCTCCTACATGACCCCCATTGGGGATCAAGCAGCACCCTGGCATGTGCCCTGACCGGGAACTTGTCAGTAATCTCTTGGTTCCTGGGTCCACACTGGAACACTGAGCATACCCGATTTTTCATTTTAATAATGTCTTCTTTGCAGGTAACCTTTTCTCTCTCTTTTTTGGTTACTTTTAATATCTTAAACCTCTTTGCTTTTAACATTTTATTGTATTACATGTTTTCTTTTATTTATTTATTTATTTTCTAAAATATATTTTATTGATTTTTACAGAGAGGAAGGGAGAGAGATAGAGAGCTAGAAATGTCGATGAGAGAGAAACATCGACCAGCTGCCTCTTGCACACGCCCCACTGGGGATGTGCCCACAACCAATGTACATGCCCTTGACTGGAATCGAACCCTGGACCCTTCAGTCCGCAGACTGACGCTCTACCGCTGAGCCAAACCGGTTTTGGCACATGTTTTCTTTTAAAAAATTAAGTAAATATAGGACATGTTAAGATGATATCTATAGAAAAGTGACAGATATTGAAAAATTTTCAGTTCTGCAATACTATTTTTTCCCCAATTATAGAAAATTCAGTGGGAAAGTTTGTTATAGAATAGTGACAATCATGGGAAATTTGCTTTTCTTAGATCAAATATAATAAAAATTATTCATTGATATATTTCTACAAATCTACAAAACACATATGAAAATATGGGGAAACGTGTAAGTTGTATCTACCTTAACATCAGGGATTTCAGAGAATGTAATCTTGTTCTTGAAATTTTCTTGGCATAATAGATACTAAAGTCATTTGGTTCTTTTCAACAATATTACTGCATTTCTACTCATAGCTCAGCACATTAGCTTGTCAGGAAAAATCATCACCTAGCAGATCCAAATATGTTTATAACATTTTTATGGGCTCCCTCTAATGGATGCATGCCATCAAGAAAAACCATTCTGATATCATTTTTATGCAGCACAATAATGTTTCATAGTCTATATGAGATTTCCCATTTATAAGGGTTAGAGAAATTTACATATAAAGTGGGGTAGCCCAAAAGTGCCACATCATTAAGTTAAAGCATAGCACAATATACCCATTAGTTTAAGACTCTGTTGCATTTCTTTAGTTAAGCAATTTCTGCATGCCATCATATTTCCACAGATAAGCACACAAAAAACAAGAAGCCATTTAACTGATTATTTGAGATACACTGGTTTGTTTTTTAAGATGTTGTTTTGTTTTTACTAATGTTCCCAGGGCTTTCGTTGGCTATCCCTAAAAGCTGCTCTGCTCTCAATGCTTTCAGACCATGCCCATAGTAGAAATAGCACCTTCTTAGAACATGCGGCAGTCTGTGAAAGATATCCTTGGATGTTCCCTAAAGACTGCTGTGATCTTTTATTTTATCCAGAATGTAATGGTATTCGTATCAGAATTGACCCAGGGATGACATTGGGCTCAGTCTTCTTACTGACTCAGCACAATAATAAACCTAGATAACAGGGAATCCACTTGTTCCTTTCTCATTATTCACAAAATAATCCCATCTCAAAATAACCAGTGAGAATAATTAACTCCAGCATGTTTTTCATGCCGCAGCTCCTTTAAGAGCTCATGGGGAGCCTAAAAGAGATGCCCATGGTGTTTGTATTAAAGAACAGGGAACCCGAGATTCTCAGTCTGGTCTCTGGGGTGTCACACGCCCTGCTCCTGAGATCAATCTGGCCACTCTTAGTCCTAGGATCTCCCTAAATAGACAAGTCACTGAAGAAAAGGTCATTCAGTGTGAATGTGTCCCTCGGTTTTCTTGGTTCACTTAAACTATTCCTTTCCTAAGTATAATCAGATGTGTTTTCTACTGTTGTATTCCTTTGTCTAGTGGTTTTGTAGAATGTTTCCCCACCTCTAAGGGATCCTGTGCTATTTCTTTCCCCTTGGTGTCACTCCCTTCCCCGCCCCCCTTCTCTCCCTGCTGCCTTTTTCATTCTTTCTCTTCTTTCAATCCCACTCCCACAGAGACTGTTTCTTAGAATATATAGTGTAAAGCATCATGGTTGCTCCATACTTTATTTACATATAATGTTTATATCAATTAGATCCTTAATGTGAGTCTTCTATTTAAGGTTAGATAGTGAGGGTTGGCTGAGAACTGCATGCATACTAATGATTCTTGAGTGATTTGCTTATTACTCTACTTACCAATTGTATTAATTTATAATACAATTGTTACATTATATAAAATTAATTTATAATACAGTTGTTCACGTGGAACAGAAAGGCTGATTGAGAGTGGATTAAACTACAAAACTTTTTTTTTTTTCAATACAAAGGTCAATGATGAATAATTTCTGCTCCCACACCATTCAGCATGTGGCTTTCCCCACATGATTGTGTTTGGACACTGCAGGGCTGGACACTGCATCCATTTTTGAGGCAGGGGGTAAAGTGCAAAGTGACACCTGTAGCAGGAAAGTTTACATCGTTTTGAGAAATCTCTAAAGGAATTTGGCTTATTGCGTTGTTGTGAAGGGCTATGTCAAAAGGTCATGTGGCTGCACAAGATGAGATGAGACATTGAAACATGGCTCTCTGGAACGCAGTCAGTGACTATTGTTGAAAATGAATGGATAGACAACTTGCACGAATGCCATTGAATTGGCTTCTTTGTAGAGCATGTGTATCATAGTGGAACATAATTTAATGCATGAAATTAGAAGTTCAATATGTTACTTAAAAAGTAAGTTAGTCACAACATAAGGCAAGATTATTATATTAGGTACACTGAAATAATGGGGGAAAGGATAGATAGTGCAAGGTAGAAAACTTGAGGGAAGCAGAAAAGATTCAGGAAAAAAAGAGGGACATCTGTAATATTTTCAACAATAAAATAAATTGAAAAAAGAAAATACATATATTTAAATGAAAATATATTTTTTTAAATAGCTAAAAGTTTTTTTTAAATCATGATACACTTTTACCCCCAAATTCCTGAGGTGAAATAAAACCCAATAAGGAACTTTTAAAAAGAAAAATTCCAGTTAATAACATCATAGTAAAGCTGCTGAAATTCACAGAAATTAAGGAAAGTACAATGTATAGAAACACTTATTTTTTAAAAATATTTTTTATTGACTTCAGAAGGAGAGACAGAAAGAGTAGAAACATCAATGATGAGAGAGAATCATTGTTTGATTGCCTCCTGCATGTCCCTCACCAGGGATTGAGACTGTAATCTTGGCATGTGCTCTTGACCAGAATCGAACCTGGGACCCTTCAGTCCACAGGCTGATGTTCTATCCACTGAGCCAAACCAGCTAAGGCAATGCTTATTTTTTTTATTAAGACAAAGAAAATGTAAGATTTTAAAGATATAATGGATATTATGCAAATATTAGTCAAAATAAATATTTGAATATGTACAGATATTTGAGAGTAGGCTCTAAGCTAAGAAAATACTAGTGTTGGAGAAGGCTTAAGTTCTTATATTTTATAATGTAAAATACCTACAACAATGTCAAATATGTAGTAGGTTTTTAATACTTAATGGGGCTAAAGTAGGCTTACCGCTGTTTGTATAGACGATGATATAATAACTAATCAATAAAACAAGAATAAGTTCTGTTTTGCATACTCACAACTGTAAAAATATTTTGCCCCATCCTATATTTGCTATATCTATGTCAAAATATATAAACTGAAGTAAAAATCATCTATCTTTGTGGGTCTAATCAATTTATTTCATTCAAAAAGTAACTAACAACATAATTGTGGTGAAAATTCTCACTTCAATTTTTAAATGTAGCCTAAAGTAATCCACAGTACCAAGAACAGAAATATTCTTACATAGATAGTAAAATGTTATTTATAATTGACCCTAAATCAAAGTCATATAAACAATATTAATAACTGGTAATATTGGTTGAAGTAAACAAATTCTGTAGTTTTAATATAGCCATACATTGGAGAACTATAAAGCAATAAAGGAAAATGTGCCATGTAGAGCTACATATGCCTACGTTAAAAAGTGACAATGTATGTTAGATAAAAAAGCAAATTTGCAGAGAAATATTCATAGTATGATCATGCTTATCTAAAACACATTTGCAATTTGTATGTATGGTCTGGACCTATGTATAGTTTGCACGTGCATATGGAAGGATACATAAAATATATTGCATTTAGCTCTGAGTAGTTGGTATGGGAAATTCCTTGGGATTGGTGAAGAACAAAGCATTATTTTTCTTCTTATTCCCTATGAATCTTTGTGTAATTTTGACTTGTTTTGTATTTGTGTGTGTGTGTGTGTGTGTGTGTTTCAAATAACAGTCTATTCTACTTTCATAGAAAATTAGAAACTTGTTCACTTTTAAAATATCACCAAAACACACACACACACACACACACACACACACACACACACACACACGTGTGGTAAAAAGGTGTTCCCCAACATTTGTATTACTACGATTAGTATAATTTTTCTATTTTAATGAATTGGCTTGCCCATTTGGATAGATTGGCATGCAAAGCATATGCCACTATTTCCTGTTGCATTATGAAATTAAAACTGTACTTTGCCAAAAATGCCAGATGGCCACGAAGTACCAATTGCCCATATTGACTATAGTGCCACATTTCAAGGTTGGAATAAGGCATAAATATGGTACAAAGTATCATCAATGCCAGAAAAGACTGTTAGAAGACATTGGTCAATATGAATTTCCAGGCATTTCCACCGTCTACATATTACACTGGATATTAAAAAAATAAAATAAAATAATACAGCAGGTTTATGCTTTAGAAGAAACAAGCATCGTTTAACATCTATTCTATGGCTTTCATTAATTGTTCCTTACATGAAATTCACATTTTTTATAACCCTTTTTTGGATACCGAGATCTGCACCAGTCTTCTTTAGGAAACTGTATTTATTTGATCAACTTGGTTTTCCGGTTTCCACCTTACACAAACCATCCAATTTAACTTTTTTAAAAGTTGATAAGATAGAGGACAGGAAATGTTATTGAGTAGCCTCTACTTATACCACTTGTACACATATGTTGAGCCTATATACTGATAGGATCCAGTCAAAATGACAAGTGATATTTTATGCCACTTGTAAGCAGATATCTCTTAAATTTTAAACTGGATAATTTCAGAGCTTTTCCTTTATGAAAAATAGATCAATATTGTAGTAGGTGCTATGGTGTTCTTCCAAGGTGCCCACCAGATGGAGGGCCCCACCCCACCAGCTTGTAGGAATGTTGATGGATGCCAATTTCAATCTAAATCCCTCTCTATGAACTATCTTCAGGCCCCTCACTAGAGCAGCCTGCAGTCCATAACTGTGTGAGCACATTTGCTTTATCACAAAATATAAAGCAGGATTTATCGTCTCCTATCCACGTTGAATAAATTTTAAAATTGATAACAGTCAAGAACAAATAACTCTTCAAACCGTATAGACACATTTATGGTCTTAACCTTAGAATCTGCATATCTCCTGCTGCCTGTTTTATTCATTTTTTAAAAATTTCTCACCAAGGATATATTTTTGTATGTGTTATTCTTCTGTTTTTTGAGAGAGAGGAAGGTAGAGAGAAAGAAACATCCATAAGAGTGAGAAGTATCGATCAATTGCCTCTGTGACATGCCCTGACCTGAGATGGAACCCAAAACCTACATATGTGCCCTGCCGGGGAATCGAACCTGCAACCTTTTGGTATACAAGATGACGTTCCAACCCACTGAGCCAACAGGCCAAGGCCATGCTTCCTGTTTTAACAGATCATGAACTCAAGTGTAGAACCTGTTGGCAGAGCATATCAATGCTTTCACTCCCCCACCAAAGAATTATGAGAATTTGTAAAGCTTAATTACAAGACATTTTCTATTAAAAGTCTGAAGAAATGCATAATTAAACATAAATTTATCATATTTACTAAAGCCTGCTTTGTTTATAACAAAAAAATAAAGAAGAAAATCTTAGTGACATATTAGAAATCACATCATTTACTGCCTCATGCCCACAAGTAATTTCGAGTAGCATTATTTTCCCAAGGAGGATTGAAAAGTGCATGTATATTTCAAAAAAAAATCAAATGGAATTTTATCTATAATGTTGTACAGGGAAACAAAGCGTCCCACATCACGTTAAGTCATTTTAACCTACTTACATTTTATTATTTATGGCATAAAGCCACTTTTGGTTGTGTTCCCTACATTGCTAATGTGTTTAACAATAATAACAGCTTTATGTCCCAAATTTTCCCAGAACAGATTCACCTATCATCTTTTTGGAAAATTAATATGAAACTAAGTTTAAGCTAAGTTTTTTAATGAGGTAAATGATCAGCCTCAGGTGTTGATGAACAATGAGTGCTTCAGTCATCATGCTTCGGACACGCCTGTACTTTTAATGAGGTATAATAAAACTGCATCAGTTAATTCTTATTGCATAAAAACACTCAACACCCTGTGGCTTGTAATAACACTCATTTATTGTTGCTAATGCATGTGCTTGTCACTGGAGGCTTGTTGTTCTAGGCAGAACCTGGCTGGGGCAGCTCATTTGTGGTGGCTCTGCTGCCCATCACTCTCCTCCTTCTCCTGGGTCCATGGTCGTCTCATAGGGATGTCAAATGTGCAAGCACATTAGTGGAAAGACAGGAAACTTTTTCAGCTCTTGGTTGAATTGGTGCACTGGAAACTCAATTGCTCTCCTATACCATTGTCTTCAGCAAGCCACATAGCCAAGCCCCATGTCCAGGAACTCTGCTCAGAGTGAGGAATGACAAGGTTGTAGATGCTAGGAGGGGTCAAAATCAGAGTCAAGAATTCACCCAACCACACAAATAACAACGGAACAAATTATCCTTATTGCTCTATTATGATTTTTGTTTCTTTTGTAATGCTATAGAGAAGGCATTTACTGAACCATTGTTAGTTACAAATGACACAACCTTAAGAGTGAAAAGCTTTTTATGAACTAGTTCCTTCTCTTTGTTAAAAATATGAACCACTTGAAAGCCAGATAATAGATATTTATCTTATTTTTTATGACTGAAGTAGAGATTATGAAATGCACAAAAGCGAACTGGAATTCATTGTTCATTCAATAAATACTGTTGAAATCTCCTATGTAATTAACATTCACAAGTATATGAGAATACAAAGAACTACAGAATATACTTTTACATTTATTTGTTTGTTTGTTTGTTTGTTTGTTTATTGAGGCTCAGTGCACAAATTCACGCACCAGTGGGGTCCCTCGACCTGGCCTGTGGGACCAGGCTGAAACCAGCTCTCCAACATCCTCTGAGGGGTCCCAGATTGCAAGAGGGCACAAGCCTGGCTGTAGGACCCCATCAGAATATGATCAGGGTCGGGGAGGGATGTAGGAGGGCTTCAGAGCATATCTGGCCCGTATCATTCAGTCCTGATTGGCCAGACCCCAGCAGAAAGCTAACCTACTGGTCAGAGTGTCTGCTCCCTGGTGGTCAGTGCACATCACAGTAAGCAGTTGAACAGCCTTAGCATATCATTAGGATATAACACTTTGATTGGTTGAACAGCTGATCAGATGACTGGACATTTAGCATATTGGGCTTCTATTATATAGGATTTGTTAATCCTCACAGGAGGATATTTTTTCCATTGATTTTTAAAGAGAGTGGAAGGGAGGGCAGAGACACAGAGAGAGAAACATAGATGTGAGAAAGACTTATCAATTGGTTGCCTCCTACACTTGCCCCACCTGGGAGCAGAGGATTGAGTCTGCAACCAAGGTATGTGCCCTTGACCGTAATCAAACCTGGGGTCCAATGATTGAGCAAAACCATTGAGCAAAACCTACTAGGGCAGAGTAGATATTCTTGCTGTCACACATACAACAGCCTAGGGAGGTTCATTTGGCATGAGATATGTGGAGTACAGTTACAGAGAGAGATGGCAACTATGTCGCACTTTAAAACATGATGTAGTTAGAAAAGTAAGTTAAACATTTATCATATTTGGGACTTAGAAATTGTTGGAATATCGCAATATTTCTAATATTTCATTACCAATCTAAAGGGAGGTAGGTAATATAGGTGATTACAATAAGTAAGGTGAATGCTCAAAATATTTTACAGCAGTTGCACTGGGAGAAGAGAAAAATGGACTATTTGTGGGGCATATAAGAAGCTAAATCAACATGAATTTTTGACCAGTTAGGAAAGAGATGTGGAGAAGTGGTTTTTTGTTTAAATTTGAATTTTCCTGATGATTGGTGACGTTGGCCTCATTTTCATATATACTGTGCCATTTTTATATCTTCATTTTAAAAATGTCCATTTAGATTTTAGCTAAATCTAGTTATTTAGGGGGGATTGCTATTGTTTTATACAAATTCTGTACATACTTTGGATATTAACCCTTCATCAGATATGTGGTTTTCAAAAATTTTCTCCCATCCCACAGTTGCTTTCTTAATCTACTGTTTTCTTTGCTGTGCAGAAGCTCTTCAGTCACTTGTTTAATTTTGGTTTTATGCCTGTGCTTTTCATCTTCAAAATAATCATTTAACAGCAATGTCAGGGAACTTTTTCCTATGCTTTCTTCTAGAATTTTTATAATTTCAGGTTTATGTTTAAGTTTTTAATGCATGTTGAGTAAATTTTTGTTAAGTGGTGCAAGATGGGGATCCAATTTTATAATTTTGCATGTGGACACCCAGATTTCCCAGCACCATTTATTGTAAATATTTTCCTTCTTCCATTGTGTGGCCATGGCACAGTTGTAAAAGATTAGTAGGGCATATATGTGCGGATTTATTTATAAACTTTCTATTGTCTTCATGAATTGGAAGAATAAATATTATTGAAATGTCCTTATAACTCAGAGTGATTTACATATTTAATGTAATCTAAATTAAAATTACAATGGCATTTTTTTTACACAAATAAAAAAAGAATCTAAAATTTGTATGAAATCACACAAGATCCTAGAAGCCAAAACAATATTTAGAAAAAAGAACAAAGATGGAAGCATCACAGTTTCTGAAATGCTTAGGGTAAATTCTAAACTTTTTAAGGCAATGGATTGCCACAAACTATTTGTGGGACTAGAACATAAAAAGTAATTATTGTTAGAGGTCACATATCTTGTAATTCCTTCTGTTTCTGTTTCTATTAGCTGTCTGGCTTCGTTAACTCTACCTAATTTTCATACTATATTATACTCTGATAAATGATAAGCTTTGGGGCATTCACAGCTATGTCATTCTGCACATACCCTGTGGTGATATCATTTCATTCAAGACTCTAACCAGCTACATGCCAAGCCCAGATACTGAGAACAGAACTCCGTTTATTAACAAGTCCTTCATTACAGGGGAAATGCTTCGCTAAAACCTATTCAAGATGTGTTTGCCATTCAGCAACAAATGAGCTTTAGCTTTGTAAAACAAAATATAGTAATGGCATTATTTCTAAATAATGTGAATTTTCTTTAGGATCCAATCTAATGGGTTTCCTAATTAATTTTGATTGTTGATGGCCACACCTGATTAGTCTCCCCTTTACTGTCACAGTTCATTCCTGTTTTCTGTCGTTTTTTAAATCACCTACTGCAGCATTATTGTCAAGTCTAGAAAAAATTGTTAATATCAGTATCGTCTAGTTTCAAACTCACACTTTCATCCTTATACCTCGTAACACCAGTCCCCCAGAGCTCTGTCTAGGTCCCAGGTCCCGATGTTAGGCTGTTGTCTTGCCCACGTTTCCACACTTAACACAATAGCAATCTACTTATTGAAGCACCACCAGTAACTTCATTTTCCCTTACCTTGGCTTTTCTAACTATATGGTTGAACTCTGACTTTTTAATATGATATTGTATGAATTTTATCTTCTTTATCTAGTGCCTGATCCATCAACTACTGTATGAGAGGGATTATCTTTCAAAGCTTCTTCCAACCAGCTCCCAAGGGAGGTCGTTGTACCTTGCTTCCTATTCACAGACTTAAAAGAAAGAAATATTTTCTGCTCTGCTGGAGATTCCAACCATTATCTGAACTTCTTAATGATAAGTGATACTTAGTGAGTGCTTTCTATTTTCCAGGTACTGTCCTTATTATTTTACATGATCTACCCAATTAAATTCCCACAATAGCTCTATATATTTGGCACTGTCTTTCCCCCAATTTTATAGAAGTTTCCGAGGCACATAAAAGTTAAATCACTTGCTAAATGTAATGAAGTTAATAGTCAGTGGAACCAGAATTTGAAATGGATTTCACCTTCTTAAATAATGTGTAATGGTGTCATGGGTACATACTACATTCAATTAAACAAAAATATTTTTGGCATCCATTACTTAAAAATCTTATAAAAATGATACTTCTTGGACTATGCACCTGTGCCTCCTTTTTATTACTTTAAATTGGGCCAATACTCAGTTTCAATGAATGTGCTCTATATCATTTTTATGGTTTTTGAGATGTGTTTTATATATATATATATATATATATATATATATATATATATATATATATATTTCAATTTTTCAAGCTAATTTTTTTTTTCTTAGCAAAGCTTTCAATTGGAGGTCAGTCAAGCCTTTTGATCAATTCAGTACCATGCCATGGGTACATACTACATTCAATTATACTAGTGTTAGTAAAATGCTATATAGATATCACTCATTTGTATTCCTAATTTAACATTGATGCAAAAACCATTATTTTATCTTCAGTGTTGTTAACATGAATAAAAATCATATTGAAAGGAGCCATGAAGAACTATTTACTGAATCGCTTAAGGTTGGAGATGAAGAGCAGTTCAAGTCAGGGACGGGAAATACAATTAGTGAAAGAAGTCAAGCTGCAGCCAAATGTGACAGAGGCCTCAGCAGATCCCACAGGACCTTTGGTCCCGGGATGGCTCTTGTGCTTTAAACTTCCACCACAAGCAGATGCAGATGAAGGCTTCCTGGAAGAAGGGAAGATACCCAGGACAAGACAGCTCCCTCAAGTGAGGACAATGCCCAAAAAGGAAAGCAGCTCTGATCCACCAGTACCCAAAGCTCTAGACAGCAAGAGGAGTGAGTGCCACAGTGCTGAGGACGGATCTTCAAGGGCAGGATAGCAGTCAAGTCCACACCATTACTGAGGCAATTACATCCCTCTAAGCCCTAATGTGAGCTATTATCAATGTAGCAATGAAAATCTCATTGTTAATAACCTCAGAATCTGAGTATTTTTTGCAGCTGTTGAGTTGGAATTATGTTAATTTTTTTTCACTTACAGGTGCACTGACCTGGGATATTCTAAGATTGTGTGAGGTAAGGTATGGTAAAAATACACTGATTAAAATATTAGGAATGAGCAAAGAAAAATATATCAATAACTTATACACTTTCACTCTTATTTCCACATCTCTCCAACTTTCAAGTTATATTAACGTGAATTACAGTTTTATATATTTTTATTCTTCATGTTAACAAGTTTATTTTTTAATTACCCACACATATGCAAATTAACTCCTTCATCTTTGCTTCTTTTATTTTACTCTTTTAAAGTGCATTTTAGCTTCCTTTTCATTAAGATTACCTTAAAGGTATTTTAAGACAAATTTTTGAACAGTAAATTCTCTATTATCTTCTGTGTATTTGTTATTATAGCTGTGGTTTATTAATATGTTTTTATTGACTTTAGAGAGCAAGAGGAAGGTAGAAGGGATAGAGAGGTAGAAACATGGATGAGAGAGGAACATCATTGATAGATGCCTCCTGCATGCCCCCTATTGGGGATTGAGCCAACCTAGGCATGTGGCCTAACTGGGAATGGAACTAGTGACCTCTTGGATCCTGGGTTGACACTCAACCACTGAGTCACATCAGCTGAGCTCTGCTGCTGCTGTTTTAAAAATACTAAGTCTGTATTTTCTTCATCAGCTCTAATGAGACATACTAGTAGAGCTAGAATTTTACATCCTAATCTCCTGATCTCTTACACAATCTTCCAGAGTTTCTGACATTTCCACACTCAACTGCAGTCAGTGAAATTCTGTCATGGCTGGTTGTGTTTTCATAGGGTTTCAATGGCATGTTGAATTTTTGTTCATATTGGTTGGATTACTTTTCTGTGAAAACCTCTTCTAATACGAGCCTCTGGTGAATCATTGGTCAGGAATAAATTTTATATTTAAAAAATGGGTTTTGGAGGGAGAAGTAGATGTTCTCATCCAATGTGGCCCATGTAAATTCAAACTGAAAACACCATGAACTTCAGTGAATTTAAATGATATTGAGACCCAGAGCCAAGGAAGAAAAATATAATTGTTTATATCTTATCCCTGTCTAGTAGAGAGAGTACATTTTTCTAGCCTAGCATGTCATTAGAGATATGATTTAAGGGTAAATATCTAATGGCAATTTGCTGCTTTACAACAAATCAAGAATTTTAAAATTTTGAACTTTTAAAAATATATTATTATTTTTTAAAGATGTTACTATTCATGTGTTCTGCCATACTTACAGAACTGAAGATTAACCTGGTCAGTTTCTCATATAGTTATAGCTAACTAAATATGAATATGTCCTTTATAAACTTTGCTAAAGTTAATAAAAAAATATTAGAACTTTCTCTTATTCTGCATACAACCGTACTGCTATAAGACTATATTTTGAAATAAAGTCTTATTTGTATTTGGAAATTAAAAATATTATGAATTTAATCTGTATAATTAATTCACAAAAACATTTCCTTGTTATCTGAAAGATTAAGCAATGGTCTCTTTTTATTATAAGAATTCGCTGACTGTTTACACTTTGTAGAACTATATCCTCATTAAGCTTGTAGTAATAACTTTTTTTAAAAGCTATGAATTTTATTTTATGGAGAAATAAAATTTCTGGATCAACTTCAGGTTATATTGATTTGTGCAAGCATTACTGTACTGTGCAAGCATGACAGAATTAATAAATAGAGTGGTTGTGGTTCCAGTCCAAATACCAATTGCTAACACAACTGATATATTGATTACTTACTGTGTGTCAGGAACTATGCATTGCATGAGTATGCAGACATAAGAAACCCAAAGCTAACCCCTAAACTCATAGAACATTACATTTTAGATTTTTTAATTTAATACAAAAACCATTCACTTTCCCCAAATCAAGATGAGAATACAATTTTTTAAGTAGTATTTGTAACTCCATCAGAGAGAATGCATTCTGACTAAAGTTCTGATCCATGAGTTACACAGAAACTGTGTCCAAGATTGTTAAATGCCCTCTGTCGAATGCTGTCTGAAAATGTCCTGTCACTCCTGGAATGCAAAGTAAACTAGAATTTTACAAGTTTGCTTCTCTGACCCCTCTTTACAGGACTGAAGACAGGTATTGACATTGAATTTATAAGCTTTCTATATTTATTTTTGGTGCTGTGAAAGAGGAAGGATAAAAAGAAGAAAAGGAGAGAGGGAGGGGGGGATGAAGAGGTTCATTATTTTATGGATTCTGCACTCACTTTATTCAAAATAAAGTAATTCAGACAGTTAGCTAAAACCATTAAATAAAGAAAGACCATAGTTGTTTTGAGGAAAAAAAAAATACATATTTACTAATGAAATAAACTAGTAA
Organism: Pipistrellus hanaki; assembly: GCF_964339955.1. Taxonomy (NCBI): domain Eukaryota; kingdom Metazoa; phylum Chordata; class Mammalia; order Chiroptera; family Vespertilionidae; genus Pipistrellus; species Pipistrellus hanaki. Next base: position 17,820,150 of record NC_140506.1, on the reverse strand, counting down.
AGAATCTGAGAATAGGGGATTCGATCTTGATTCTTTATCCATATATATATATATATATGTTTTATAACTAGCAGTTCCAGAAAGTCTAATTATTTACCACAGCTTATTAACTTTCAAAACCATGATTCACATTATAATAATAGAGCCCAGGTTACCCAAATGATGTAAGTTTTGTTGTAGTTGTTTATTTTGCTTTTGTCTTTTTAAACTTAAATTTATCGGTGACATTTGTTAATAATATTAAATAGGTTTCAAGTGTACAATTCTATGATACATAATCTGTAATTGCATGTTGTGCTGAACCATGTGGGGAATTGTTATAAATACATTATCCATTGCACTGTTTCCAGTACATTAGAAGCAACCACATTCTACTGCTATACTTCTAACACACAGCAGAGGGCTCTAGTAGCATTGACTATAGAATTGAAATTGCATTAGCAATTTGAGCAAATATAAAAACAGACAACTATTGAACACAATATTGTAAAATCAAAATAAAATAAGAAATAAAAGTGGTAGTTATTATTTGACTTGCAATGTGTTTTTTCCCCCAAATTTAGTTTAGTGTTCTGTTTATTTATTTTTTTTCTTCTTCTTTTAAAAATAATTACATTAAGCCTCGCCTGGTCAGGTTTGTTTCTTCTCTAGTATTATTATGTGAACATTATATAGATCTGGAAATTCATGATGAGAGAGGCTATTGATTCTTCCCTAAACCATTTTAGCAATAAGACCTTCAAGAGCATCACAGTTACAGTATAAATAAGAAATAATATTGCTCTTAAAGCAAATGGGATTATAGTTTGTAAATGAAACATAATTATTGAAAAGTTGATAAGTATAAGGCACAGGGCCAATCACTGAAGTACCACTATTGTGCATAAAATGCAGTGTCTTCTCTCATTAGCATAATGTAAAAGGAAAAATAATTGATGTAGGATAGGATAAAGTTAGTATAAATAAAAGAGGTAAAACTTAAGCAAGGTGTTAGAACAACTCAAATGAGAAGAGTCTTATAAATTGGTGGATGAATGATGTAAATAACAGCCAGGAGCATTTTAGGCAGAGCACAAAGCTCCACCAAGCACGGGATTAGTGCAAACACAGAGAATATCCAGGGAGTTGTAGGTGCTGAACTGGACAGAGAAGTGGGTTTCAGAAAGGTGGTAACAATGAAACACGTTTTGTGAGTCAAAGTGTATTAATTTCATCAAAAAGCTATAAAAGGTGTGATGGGTAGTTTTACTTAAAATCGGGTAAGCTTCACCCAGCCAGAGTGGTTCAGTGGTTGAACTTAGACCTATGAACCAGGAGGTCACAGTTCCATCTCCGTCAGGACATATGCCTGAGTTGCAGGCTCGATCCCCAGTGTGGGAGGTGTAGGAGACAGACAATAAATGATTCTCTCTCATCATTGATGTCTCTGTCTCTCTTTCCCTCTCCCTTTCTCCTCTGAAATCAACAAAAATATATTTTTTTAAAGTAAAATAAATAAAATCAGGTAAGCTTCAATATGGCCCCTACTAAAACCAGAAGACTCATATGCCAACTCTCTTAAAGTCATCAGGTGGCCATGGATTCAAAGATCCACATATCTAAATTCACTATATAGTGATAGCATTATATGTGTAAGAATTGCTGCTAGAATATACATATAATTCCATTGGATCTTATATTGTTTAAATATTTTTGCTTTGCTATAATGTCATGATGTCATACAATAAACCTCATGTACATTAAAGGAGTTCCCATGGACAGATTCAGGATAGAGGGTATTAAAGGGGGGAGAGGGGGACATCTATAATACTTTAAAAAATAAAGATAATTTTAAAAAATTTCCCATTATGTTTTTCCCAAAGTACATTATGGATTCCTAGTAAAAAAAAAAAAAAAAAAAAAAAAAAGCTCTCTGTATGAAGGTATGAAGTGTTGACTGTTTTGACAAGAAAATTCCATGGAACTTTTAGTCCATTTAAATTTATTATAATTACTAACATATTTTATAAAACTAATTGCACTGTGCTTTTAGCAAGTCAAGCATGTTATTTATTACTGGGGATAGATTTTTTCAAATTAGTCATCCCCAATATCCATGAGACACAATATGTTATATATTTTAATTAAAGTGACATCACACAGCAAGTTTTTGGTTCTGTTTGTTTTTTCTCCATAGCTTAGGCCTTATAAATGAACTGCCTCTCCGTACTACAAACAGTTTGGTTAATATTCTTCAAAGGTTTACTTATATTTCTGTGTATGGACAAAGAAAACGATTGCAGTGTAACATGGTATTTAAGAAGATAGAATTTTTGATGCTATCCTTTAAAGAGAAATAATATAAAAATAACCCAACCCACTTCTAACCTCAGTTTGCATATTAAATATGAACTTTCCTGATTACTACTTAAGTTTCAAGTTTACAGTCAAAGTAGTAAACACAGAAACATTTTAGTGATTTGATTTTTTTAATATAATATATTTTATTGATATTTTACAGAGAGGAAGAGAGAGGGATAGAGAGTTAGAAACATCGATGAGAGAGAGACATCGATCAGCTGCCTCTTGCACACCCCCTACTGGGGATGTGCCCGCAACCAAGGTACATGCCCTGGAATCGAACCTGGGACCTTTCATTCTGCAGGCTGACGCTCTATCCACTGAGCCAAACCGGTTCCGGCTAGTGATTTGATTGAATTAAATTTTTCATTTCTGAAATATTTAAAATATGCAAAGAAAAGGAGATGAACAAACTGCTAGGGTGGAATTTACCAAGCTTATTTCTTTGTTCCACTTTTGAAATGATTTAGAAACAACTGTGCAAGGATTCCTGGTCTATAAATATGCTTTATGACAGATGAATAAGCATAGATTTTATAGTTGGCATGACTACTACTTTAATAAGCTTTCCCAGTGGTAGGCTTTTATAATCTGGAGTAAAGTAAAACATTGAGAAAATCTATAATAAGGTTATATCTGGGGAAGGTGATACTGACAAAAGCAACATAGTAAGATCAATTTGTAATGACCATGAAAATTTGGCCCCTAAGTCCTCACAAAATTGATTGATGGTACTAGCAAATGGCTCCAGGGGTCCACCCCATATATCTAGGGTGCCCCCCCCAAAAAAAAAAATATGTATACACACTTTAATAGCTAATAGTTCAATTTGGAAAATAAAATGCATTTTAATAAACACTGCCTTTATAATTATGCAAAGTGTGCATATACATATTTTGGAGATACCCTATTTATTTTGTAACTCTTGAAAACAAAAACACAAACAATAGAACAGGACAGGTTTACATGATAGCAACACGATTAGGAAAGTGTCACCTTAGCAGGATGGCTCAGTGGATAGAGTGCCAGCCTGAAGACAGAAGGGTCCTGAGTTTGATTCCACTCAAGGACACATACATCAGTTGCAGGCTTCTTCCAGGCCCAGGCCCTGGTTGGGGCTCCTACAAGGGGCAACATAGATGTGTTTCTCTCACATAGATATTTCTCTCTGTTTTTTCCTCTCTCTTCAGTCTCTTTCAATATCAGTGGAAAAATATACTCGGGTGAGGATTGAAAAAAAAAAAATTAGATAAGTATCAAGAAGAGGATGTTCTTAAAAATCAACCTTATTTCCTTTAAGTATATACCTTTCTTGTTTTGTTTTGTTTTTAAGTATGGGAAACCAGACACTTGTTTATATAAATTTCAGTGAATTCTTTATTGAGGGTAAAACAGTGAAACACCTCCTTTTCCCTACGAGTTCTAGTTAAAAAAAATAAAAGTTCCAATCAAATAGTTGTCATTTGTTGTTAAGATAACCAACATTGGGCAAGTTTCCTAGGTCCATCACATTGTATTATATAGTTGTGTCTCATAAGCATAGACAGCTAGATAATCACCAGTGGCCACCGCCCACTTTGCTTCCAGCGCACAGAGATAGCCTGAGACCTTCAGCTCCCTCCCAGTGGCCTTCTCTTGAGCATGGCCTCATATTATTCCAGGTCCCCCACAAAGTCCAGAGAATCAATTCTGTGTGTGTTTTCCCAGAAGTTTTCTGAGCTCTGAGAAAATAATGCATCCATTATGAAATTAAAATAGACTTGAAATTAAGTTTAAAAAAATAGAAAAACATCAAAACCTTTTCTTTTTTCATAGATTTCGTATGTACATTGAAACTCTCCCATCTTTGGTCTCCCTTTTGTTCTGGAGTCATATTAAAATAACTACCTGATCTAAAGTAACAAGGAAAGAGGCCTTGAACTTCCAAAATATTAGAGTATAAAAAGAAGGAAACATAATATAGAATAACTATGGATAAATTTAGTCTCATTCTGTGGGGTGACTAATACTAGTATCATTATCATCTCATTTGAATATCACAAAGTTAATTTATTAGCACTATTTTTTATATTATCGTTAGTTATAAAAGAGCACATAGGTAAATATTTGTACATTGAACATGCTTATGTTTCATTTATTAGAAAAAATTAGTAGTAGGTAAGTATTAAATTTGTATCTTCTACTAAATTTATATCAAGAAATATTTACCCTTGGAAATACGTATGCAAGATATCAACTTGATTGCATTAATGCTCAACAGTTAATGCCTACATTTAAGATAAGTTCCAGTTTGGACAAAATTTTGTGTTAGAGAATTGAATTTCTTCCTAAGAATAATTTCATTTTTAGGTAAGAAAACGTTTGAGTTTATGTTCATTATCTCAGCATTGGCTAAAGAAAGTGTTTCTACAAATCCAATTTTTCTGTCAGAGATGCATTCTGAGTTTTCCAAATTCTGGGAGACTACTCTTCTACCTTTTCAATTATCTGGAATGTATAGAAAACTATAATACTTTACATTGGAGTATATTAGAAAGATTTGGGGAAATGGGACAATATACTGGGGTCTGGTAAAATTAAATTTTTACATAATATGTTATAGTAAAATAAAATACACAGTATTGATGGATGTACAAAATATTGAATATGAGAAAGAGTTTAAAATAAGTAATAGTTATAAAACAGCTTTTCCCCCCCATTAATACACATTTTACATATCAGCTTTTATACTATATATGGCCACATGTAGTTTTGGCCATTAATTTTAATGTATCTTCAAATTTTGGGTATCAAAACACTATCTCATTTTTTTTGCATGAATAAGTAAAAAAATAACTCTATTTTTATATAATTTTCAAAAATTTTCAACGGATAACAGTAAAGTACTTAATACTTTCATTTTTGTTCAATGAACTACAACTTTTTAATTCCTTTCAAGTGAATTTCAAATTCAAGTGAATTTGAATCCACTGATTGCATTTATCAAATCTATCTGAATGCATTAGTATCAAGAATTTCCTAATAGTAGAAGCCAATTTGCAGCACACCTGTCTTGGCAGAGTTAGTGTCCCTGAAGTTTGTTTGAAACAGACATCAGTTCCAGAAACATAAGACTTCTGCCTGAAACTGAATCAGATAGGATTCCCACGAGTGCCCAAATTTCTTGGACTGTGTCATTCTCCCTGGTTCCTGGAACATGAGCCCTTCTGTTAACTCCAGGGATCATTTGTCTAAGATATCCTTGAAATAAATGTCTTAGGGCCCTGAATACCAAATCCAGCTCACAGCCTTCCTAATCCCTGGGCTCATGTGACACTGTCAGATTATATTCTTCCAGAGCCACAGGCTGAGGACCTCCCTCAAGGTCACTTGTACCTGAAGGCAGCCTACTTAGGGGACACCTCTTACCCCAGAACTTGCTGGGTTTTCTTCAGATGGCTTGGATTTGTAGTCTATGTAACATTGTCATATCAGCAAAAGTAAAGATGAATTTCTTATTGAACAATTGTTGACTTTTTGAAGAGACAAAAATAGTATTTTAAAATGTATACCTCTGCCTGGCCGGCCTGGCTCAGTGGTTGAGCATCGTTCTATGAGCCAGGAGGTCACTGTTCGAATCCCAGTTAGGGCACATGCCCGGGTTATAGGCTCCAGGCCCAGCGTTGGCCATGCACACGGCAGCCGATCAATGATTCTCTCTCATCACTTGATGTTTGTAGCTCTCTCTCTCTCTCTCTCTCTCTCTCTCTCTCTCTCTCTCTCTCTCTTCCACTCTCCCTTTCTCTCTGAAATCAATAACAATATATTTGAAAAAAAAAATGTATACCTCTTGCATCTAATGATTGTTTTGTTTCAATAAGAGCTTAGTATCCTCTCTAAACACTATAAATTAGCTATTTTTATTAGCTCTGTCTCACAAAAGGGGAAACCAAGAAACAAAAAACTTAAGAAACTTGCCCAAGAAAAGAGAGCTAGGAAATGCCTTGGGCTCCCTGGTGTCAGGATTTGTATTCATGGAGTCTAACTTCTGCCTCTTTATGTCAAAGGAAAAGAGAGGGAGGAAACCTGTTAATGAGAACTGATTCAGGATACTCCACAAGGACCGCCAGAGGAGGAAACACATACAAGATATTTCTGCTTCTCATCACAGCCCAACCTTAGCCCTGGTTGTTTTACAAAAAAACAAAAACAAAAACATATATATATATATATTCACAATTTGCCTCATTTTGCTTAAAAGCATTTATCATCATTCCCCTATTTTTGCTTTCCTTTGGCCTTCCTCAAATCTCTGTCACCCTAGTGCCCAACCAGGTTTCTCCTTTCTCAATGTCAACTGAAAGCCTAATTAAGGCACTTTTATGAGACTGACAGGATGCCTACTGCACTAAGGAGGCAGCTTAATTAAGGCACTTTTATTCATAAGCCTTGATCAACCTTTTGAGTAGGTAAACTGGGTACTATCCACAAACAGTGCTACTGGGCTGAATAGATTGAGCGGACATTTGGCCTGGGACCCTTCACCTCTTATGCACTGCATAACAAAGATGTGTAGGCCTATAGCTGATTATGTGTAGGCATATGTTAATCATTTGCTATCCGATCCATTTGCAGTTTCTTCCTCATTCTTCATTATTACGAGGAGCTTAATGATTTAGCTCAAAAGTTTTAGAGTTGACAAGTTAAGTATATGATATATTAAATCAAACTTTCTTGTAGCTCAAATGATCTGCTAAATGTGCAAACACCCAGTGTTTCCTAGACTAGACATTAATCCTGCTTAATATATCAAAATTACATATTTAACATTCTGTTCTGATTTACTGTCTCTTCCCTAACAAGGAGATTAAAGAGTCTTCTTATGCTTACGATTGAATAATGTCATAGTTACAAATGAGAGGAACATCCCTGCCTTCTGGATTCTTATTTCAATTGCAAGATAACATTGGAGAGATAGAAATATATTGATTACATAAGAAACTTACTTGGAAGCACAAATAAATTACATGCATAGATGTAATTGTTTCTTAATTTTATTATTACTATTTTTAGATTTAAAATTTTTAAATTAAATTTATTGGGGTGACATTGAGTAACGTGATCATATAGGTCTCAGGTATGGGTTTCTATGTTACAAGATCTGTACAAGACACTGTGTTTAATTTTAATCTCAATGCAAAAAATAAAAATAAAAAGATTATCTGTTAATAAAATGCTTAAATGACAATGTCAGGAATAAAGTGCATTTTTTAATTTAAATTTCAGAGCTATAATGGAAAGGTAATATAATTAGGAGATATTACCAGATCTCTCATCTTCTTATCTTAATACAGAATTGCTTGAATATCAATTTCTGAATGGATAGTAAAACGTTTTAAAAAATCAAAGTATTACTGAAAAATTAGGTACTCTCATCTTCATTAATTAACATTAAATAACATTCACTGTGAACAGAAACCAAATTTATCATTCTAATAGGAAGTCAATAACCTAGAAAACATTCAATGAGTAGATAGATACATTATATGAGAGCTAAGTGAGGTTTTTTAATTGTGGTAAGAACACATGAGATCTGACCTTTTCACAAAATTTTAAGTTCACAATGCCCTATTTTTCATTAAAGCTCTATAACAGATCCCTAGAACTTATTCATCTTGTGTAATTGAAACTTTGTACCCATTGAGCAGTAACTCTCTCTTCCCACCACCTTCCTACCCTTGGCCCCTGGCAACTACCATTCAGCCATCTGAGTCTATCAATCTGACTTTTTTAGAAGCCTCAGAGAAATCAAGCCATGCAGTATTTGTCCTTGTGTGACTAGCTTGTTTCACTTAGCATAATGTCTTCCAGATTCATCCACGTTGTCACTTATGGCAGAGTTTCCTTCATTTTTAAGTCTGGATAATATCCCATTGTGTATTTTAAAGGAGGCTTAAAATTTTGAAATATAATTGGAATGTACAAGCACTAAACTAAAACTACTTCCTATTTTGTTTCTATCATTAGTATTTTGTTTTGCATACAGTTGGATACCTGTGCTATATCTTCAAATAAATGGATTAAAAATGTAGTGTACAGTAGTCCCTCATTCATCCTCCGGAATACGTCCCAGTGAATGCCTGAAATGATGGATAGTGCTGAATCCTACATGCTGTGTTTTTTCCTATACATACATTTCTTTTTCACTTAAAGAAATTTATGATTTCCATTTGTCGTAACTGAATTGCAAGCATCACTACTCTCATTCTTTGTAAGGTAAAATAACTGTTACTTGAACTCTAGCACTGAGATTCTGCAAATGTCAATCTGCCAACAGAGGCAGCAACTAAATGACTAAAGGGACAGAGGGTATGAGGGTGGAGACTCTGGACAAAGGGGATGATTCACACCCCACAGGGGATGGAGCCGAACTGCACTTTTGTGGCACTTTTCAGAATTGCACACAATTTAAAATGCATGAAATGTTTATTTCTAAATTTTCTATTTAATATTTGAGCACCACAGTTGACCATGATTAACAAAAATGATGGTTAACAAAAATCATGGGTAATGTGACACAAGGGTACTCAGCAGAATTCAAAGCCCTCTGTGGCCATGGTCAGGTGAAATCAGGTCTGGGTGTATGTATGTGTGTCAGTGTGTGTCTTCTTCAGCCATTTTCAAATGAACAGATCCTAGCAAAAGGATTGGATTTAATCAGGATTAAGTATTTTCCATGTAAGAGCAAAGACAAGAAATGGATACCAGAGTTGACAAAATTTTAAAGGGAGGGGTCCTGTGGTTTCCATGATATTTGATCTTTGAAAGACTAGAAATCAGTACATGAGGACGGGTTTGCAAAAGTGAGTTGAAAGCCAGAGAGGCGGTAGTTTGTATCTGCTCACAAATCGAATGTGAAGGCTCCCTGGACAACCAATATGAAGTTGAAATTGATCCCCAGAAATCTTTATTCTACCCAATAATTTATTTTTCTTTCTCAATAATGTTTATTACTGATTTACTACCATAAGTAATATCTATCTATCTATCTATCAATAGATAGATAGATAGATAGATAGATAGATAGATAGATAAATATGTGTGTATATATATATCCAGGATCCATAACAAGCAAGGCTCCACCAAACACAGGAAGTCAGTGCTGGGTCCCCCGTCACAGTGACCTAGCACGGACTGCTGAGGGGGCTGTGGAGCAGGCCCAGAGAGAGGTTTGCAGAGAGTCAGAGTCTGATCCCCAGACTCTGTGGCAGCTGTTTATCAGCCCTTGTCTCTCTCTTTCTCTCTCTCAGTTTTGCCAGCCGCCAGGCCTTCCTTGGGCCTCCTGGGGGGAGGGGGTGCTGAACCTCTTGATCAGGCCCAGAGATAGGCCTGGAGATGCTGACTGGCATAGAAACCAACCAATCAGAACCTAATCTGGGTAAACTGCAAAGACAGAACCTAAGATGGGGGCTAAGGAGGGGTTTTAAGGGCAACAGCTGTCTGATGTAAGGTGTAAGAAAGTGGTTCAATTTTTTCATGATTGGTTTGATAGTATAGTGCATATGGGGTTATGTGTTTTTGTCTGCCAAGAGCATCTCTTCCTGCTGAAAAAGGCTTTTGCCCCCCATGTAAGCAATCCTATCCTATATAATCTATCTATACTACTAAAAGGGTAATATGTTAATTGTACCGGGTCAATCTGCCATCTTCCGGACGTCCAACTTCCTTCCAGAAAAAGCCATAGTGGTGGGAGCCAAGGCAGAGGCAGTTAGGGGTGACATCAGGCCAGTAGGAGAGGGCCATTAGGGATGAGATCAGGCCAGAAGGGGAGGGTAGTTAGGCGTGATTAGGCAGGCAGAGGCAGTTGAGGGTGAGGTCAGGCTGGCACGAGAGGACAGTTAGGGGCAATTAGGCAGGCAGGTAAAGGCAGTTGGGGGTAATTAGGACAGCAAGCAGGTGATATAGGTGAGTGGTTAGAAGCCAGCCATCCCAGATTGCACGAGGTATATCCAATTGGAGGGGGTGCAGGCTGGGCTGAAAGCTTCCCCTAACCCTATCTCTCCCACTCCCCCCGCAGAAATTTTGTGGACCGGGACCCTAGTTTTTTTTATAAACTTGGTAAGTAATTTTTATAATCTCAATCTCAATTCCCTTACTCTCTACAAATAGAATTTTTTTTTTTACTCCCTCCCACCAACAATGCTGTGTTCAAGAGCTCCAATATTAGAATGCTGTGCTATAATTATGCTACCTTTCATAGTATGAGCTCATAGAAGTAATGGTTACATTTCTTCTCTAATATGAGAAGCTGTGATTTGAATTGTTGAGTTTATTAAACTGAGAACTGAATATAAATTCCATCTTCTCCCTAATCTAATGCTAATCAGGCATTTCTTTAGAGTTATGGCAAAGGTTGAGGCTAAAAGAAGAAAAAGGCAATTGAGACTAGCCTTAAGGAGCTTGGAGATTGTGAAGTTCTTTAGAAGTCAGGATATGACTGTTTTTTGTCACTGGAGATATTTCCTAATTATGTTTACAAATAATGCGGGTGCCCGCTTTGTTTTCATCAAATTGTGTTTCTTCAGCAGCTCCTTATAGAAGAGAATTTCCCTATGTAAGGACAGTGAAATAATAGATATAATTATTTTTCTGAGCATTTATTCTCAGTTTTATTATCTTGCCTTTTTTTTTTATTTAGTTGCAATCAAATTATTGCCTCATAAAACAGGACGGCAGTACTATTACTGTTCTTATTTTATAGTGTCTACAGACTGATATCCTATCATATCAGTCCTTGAATTTCAGTATTTGTTGAAGTCAAAAACAAATATGTGTATATTTTTAAACTGGGGAGTAGAGTGGTAGAAGAAATACTAAGCAACATAGGAAATTCCTTATCACCTTGACTTCATTACATTGTAATGTAAAAAGAGAAAGATCAAACTTAAAATTGTTGTGGCTAGTTTCTGATATTCAAAAGGGTAAAATAAAATTCAATAATCAGGTTCACTTAACATGATCAAAATATAGGAATCTCTTGGCATTCAGAGCTCTATTATCTTAAATTGAAATGGAGAATATCATTATTCTCAACACCAACTTTTTTGTATTTGTGGATATTAGAAGTTGAATCATAGATACCTGAATTTTATGTGATTGTTTCAAAGCAAATCTGAAATAAACTTGATTAAATTCATAGAATACATGAAGTTCCTGAAGCACTCTATTGTATTTCGGGATTTTCAACATGACTGTTGGGATATTGTGATTTATAATAAGAAATTCACATTTTGAGTACCTTCAGTTTCTGGTAGAGAGCTCCTAAAAACCTTGGAATTTTCCTAGTGCTAGGAATGATTTAAACTTCTTCTGTTATGTTAATTAGGTGGAATTTGACACCACCTAAGGGTGTAGCTGGTTGTCAGAAGAACTGACAATGTGATTAGAGGATTGTCATTTTCAGTTCTATTGCCTACCATACCAGGTGGAGAGGGTTTGAGGTTGAATCAATTGCCACTGGCCAATGATTTTATCAACATGTAATGAAAGCTTCATAAATACCCCTAATTATGGGGTGTAGAGGGCTTCTGTGTTGGTGAACATGTGGCAATTTAGAACGAATGGTGTGTGTACCTGAAGATGAAAGTTCTGTGACCTTTACCCATACCTGGCCCTATTCATCTGTTCATTCTTGGCTGTGTGAAAGGAAAGAGCCACACACTAACCTGACATGCTCAGGGGAGACCCGCATGGCAGCCTTGCAAACTCAGAGACCTAAAATAACCACAAAAGATGGTTTGAAAATTAAATATCTAACTACAAACAGGTTATAGTGGGTACTCATGTCCCAGATACTTCACCTGACAAAGATCAACTAAGATCTTCTTTACTGAGCCAATCTGCCTTCCTGCCTCTAAGATAACTTATCTGTGAGATGTCTGGGTAACTAGTAACTTCCTTTTTACCCCGACCCCTAAGGGCATAACAAATGGCCTGAAGACATTCCCTCATTGTTATTGTTATCAAGTTAATTGTCAACTGTTAATTATGTTAAAGTATCCTGTATCCATCTCTGTGAAAGAAGCTCATGTCCATGATTTCACCTTTTACCCTATACCAGAGGTTTCCCCCGCTTCGCTCAGTCCCACCTCCCTAATCTATCACCAATGAATTTCTTGTAACTCATCTATGTTCCTTTCCTTTGATTGCAGTGTATAAACATAGAAATGTAATCCGCCATTCTCTGGAGCATTATCTCAAACCGTTGAGGTTCTGCTTCCCGGCATATGTCGACAGTTTGGCTCAAATAAACTCACTAAAATTCTTTACAGGTTTCAATGGTTTTTTTTTCGTTAACAACTCTAAGTCACATCCCTTTACAATAAGATGATATTAACTTAGGTGAAATCTTTCCTTGACTTCTATGAGCAGTTGTAGCAAAGTAATCAAACCCAAGGAGCAGGTCATGAGAACACCTGATGTATAGCCCTTTGGTCAGAAGGAAAAATAAAAACTTGGCTTTTGACATCTGAGGAGTGGGTTCTTGGAACTTCCAATATAGAGCCATTATTCAAAAGGTCACGTCGATGGGGAAAATAAGACATTTGGGGGGGGGGGGGGGAACCTAGCTATCTGAATCTATGCCAGTAACCTAATGTACATTCTTGATAGCCTATACCAGTCATTAAGTCACTGCCCCTTTCTCCACCATCTGGTCCAGCAAGACCTGTTTTCCTAATTACTCCCAATTTACAAAGGGGCCATAAACAAAAAATGTATCAGCTTAGCTACAGGGGAGGTCACTGGCACCACCCAGACCAGGCAGTTAGATACAATCTAACTTCCCCATTCTATCTGACTCAGGAGGGGCTGTGCAAACCCACCACAAAAGCCTGGTAGTTAGGAAACAGATCAAAAACAAAGAAACCAAAAGGTATAAAGAGAAAGATATAAACAGATAAAAGACAAAGGAACCAAAGGGTAGAAAGATAAGAGCTTTGGCTTACTCAGAATATGGAGAACTGAACCCCTGAGTCACTGTACTAGTACATGTGAAACATCTGAAAATAAATGTGTTTTTTTTTGTTTTGTTTTGTTTTCTGTAGCTCAGAGTACTCCTATGTGTGTATTTTCCACTCATAAATTCTGTAACAATGTGATAACCTGAACTTTTATTTGGTTACTGAAGTGGGAGAGGAGTTGAATTTTATGTTGTCTCTGGGTAAATGGTCAGAACTGAGTTGAAATCTAGGACATCTGTTGGTGTCCAGAGCAATGCTTGGGGGGGTGTGTGGAACCCCAATTCCCCCACTGCACACATTCACATTGAAAATTGGGTCTCAGAACATAAATAACTATATATTAAATAATCTAGCTATATGAGCATGTAAATTACCTAGACTTTTTGCATCATATTGTAGTTGTATTGATAGAGGAATTTAATGAAATATGCATATCAACAGTCATATTATCTTAAGCACAAGCAAGATCTATCTTCAAATCCTTCTCATAAGTGTTTTATGTACATATATGCAAATAGTGGGAGATAACTATTTTAATACTTGAATTATTTGCTAGAATAGCAATCACTTAGGTATTTAAAGAATGTATATTAGCAACTCCTTTGGATTTATTGTGATTTGCAGTGGGAGCCTGAAGGCAGCATATGAAAAATGTTAGTGTTTTATTTTCGGCATGTTTAAATTTTTAAAAATTCAATAATGTTTGCATAATTTTGTACTATTTCTTTATGTATCTGAATGTTAAAGAGACCCATGCTGTTATCACCAGCTAGCTTAGATGACATACTTAAGATAGAGAATAACATAAATGCATGTCTTAGTCATAGTAAGCTGCCATAACAAAACGCCACACACTGGGTGCGTTGAACAATAGACATTTACTTTCTCACAATTCTTTGAGAACAGGGTGCCAGCACTGTCAGTTGTTGGTGAGAAATCTCTTTCTGACTTGCAGATGGCTGCCTGCTTTCTGCATCCTCTCCTGGTTTTTCCTTGGTGCTTGACAGGTAGAGAGAGAATGAGCTCTCTATTGAGACACTAGTCCTATTAGATCGGGACCCTCTTCATTAAACCTTAAGTGAATGGAGATCTCACTGCCAAATACAGTCACACATAGGGTCAGGGCATCAACATATGGATTAGAGAAGGGGAAACGAGCATATACTGTCCATAACAATGCCAGCGCCAATAATTTTTATTATGATGTTAGGTACACAGGATTCACATGGGGAAAAGGCAGGCCATCTGTGGAACATATGGACATTGAATATTATGTAGAGGGCTTCTTCTGTAATTTCAGGAAAACTTTAATTATGCTAATAAATTGCTATTGAAAATATAAACTGTAACACCTGGCTGGCATGGCTCAATGGTTGAATATTGACCTAAGAACCAGGAGGTCAGGGTTCGATTCCCAGTCAGGGCACATGTCTGGGTTGCTGGTGGGTTCTATACCCAGTATGGGACATGCAGGAGGTAGCCAATCAATGATTCTCTCTCATCATTGATATTTCTATCTCTCTCCCTCTCATTTCTTCTCTGTAACCAATAAAAATATTAAAAAATATATATAGACTGTATCTGGTATGATATTCCACTTTACTCTGTTTAAATACAATAGTATTGGTATATAAGCATATTTTAGCATTAAATAAAAATCATATTTTTATTAACTCAAAAATTCAAAGTTTTTGTATTTACTTAAAAATTTTAAATGATAGGCAAAACTTTCTGATTTATAAATATGTAATTTATTCCTCCTACAACAATATTCACTTATATTTAGACATGCCTTTGTTTTATTACTGGATAGTATTAGTAAAGAGTGCCTTGCTTCCTTGCTTGCTTAAAAAAAAAAAAAAAAAAAGACTTGCTTCATCATCACAATTAATGAAATAATATATACATATGCTCTTCTTCAATATCATCTTTCTGATCTACAAAATGATGGATTGAATATAATTATTAATATATTTTTCTCTAAAATATATAATAATTATGTGATATGTTAGTAAATATATTTGTAATAATGAATAAGAGTTTCTAGTTCTGGACTCCAGATAGGTATAATGATCTGGACACTGTGCCTGTATTATTGAGCTAAGATTGTTCATTTCATAAATAGAGGAAATAATGAGTAACTCGAGGATAGCAGATGCTGAACTTAATATAGTTTCTGGGACATAGTAAAAAGTTAGTACATGTAATTCTATTTGTTATCTATGACAGTCCTCTTCTTCATTATAATTGAAATACTGAGTTCTTGCAAGCACAGTTCTCAGCTTCGTTTGTAAACAGGTATGGCTTTATGGCAAATTATGGCTGTGGGTTTTGTGTAGAAAAGGTTATCTCCTTAAAAAAATGATTGTTGTTCATATCCTCTGTCTCACAGGTTAAAAATCAGTTGGCAATGGAGGCTAAGTTAACACTTTAGGAAGTGGTTTTACACATGGAATATCTATTCCAAGAACTTAGATGTCCTTGAGGAGCAGAACTTTCTACACGCTCTGAACCAATGAATGTACTTTGGAAATCACACAAGAAAAATATCCATATGGCAGTGTTCTTTATTAGCAGAGGCTTAACTTACACTCTATAAAGACATTAAATTGATACTGGGAAGCATGAAGAATTTATAAAAACAAAAACAAAAACAAAAAAACCCCAAAAAACAAAAACAAAAACAAAACCTAAAATAGGTGGCATTGGCTTAGCTGGTGGCATACAGGTAGAATATATAATGCAGGATAGAAAGTTTATCTTCAAATTGTCAATATAGTTGTTAAAAATGGTCACCCATAAGAGCTCAGAAGACAGAGCACATGCTTATGGAACTTGTACCTCTATAAAATATGATTAGATAAACTGAAATTGTTGGTGATCCTTGGCAGATACTAGGAAGTGGTTGATTCAGGCAATAATCAATTGGTTTGCAAGCAGAGATGAAAGGGAATTCACCTCTATTGCAGGAAAATTTCTATGCATATGAATTTAAATTGACTGAAATTTTGGTAATGTTGGCCCTGGAAGTTGGAAAAGCCAAAGCTTCTGAAACCCAAGCAGGGTGATAGGATTGTCATTCAATGTCTTTTTCCAGAGCCTCCAGTTCAAGGCCAGACAGGGGGAGCCAGCTCAGCAGCAAAGAGATCAATGCCTCTGCTGTCGCCTATCACTCCAGGCCTGCTGATTCATTTGGCCTCCCAAGAATTGTTAGCAGATGCGATCTATGACTGGAAATCCTGTGCTGAAAATAAACCGAAACCTCGGAGGGGATCTCTATTCCCAAAGATACAGAAGCCTGCAATCACTAGGCTTAAAGGTTGTTCCATCTATATACATCCATGCCCACTTTAGATGGGGCCAAAAAGGATCATAGATTAGAAAGATCCTTCTAGAGGGGGAAGCCAAAGTCCAGGAGGATACTGGACAAAAGAATTCCTAAAGGATAGAAATAGGGTTGCCAGATGGATATTCATGGACATCTCTCCAGGCTGGACAGGGGGTTGTCACAGTTACTGCCAACTGAGATCCATCTCTGCTATAAAATACCAACTGGAGCATGCTTTCAACACCTCTACCCTTCCCCCACCCCGTTTTCAGTTACCTGGCTCCTTCACGTATTCATATTGAATGGAATAAATAATCTGTCTTTTCATTTATCAACCACCAGCAAATGAAAAGCAATAACTTGACAGGCTTCAAAGTACAGTGCCTCCTCCAAGAACATGGAGGATGAGCTCCGTTCAGTACCTAGTAAGTTCTTTGGGAAGCTATTGACAATAGCATATATAGGAACTTGAGTACACTGACCCAAACTCTTTTAAATAATTCCTTTTTCCCCTGCCTTTTGTTCTTTTTTAGTAATACAATTCCCAAGTTTCAAATGAGCACATGGACACACCACACTAGTCCAAGTCTGGTCATCTCTGCATCGATTTCCAGTGTTTATATAGCAATCTTCTGCTCACTGGGATGAGCTACACTACTTTTGTGAATCATATCTCTAAAAAAAGAAGTTGCTTGCCCTCTATTTTCTTGTTTCTTCCTCTTGAAAGCGCCAGTAGTTAACATATGATGGATGATGCAGCTTTGACCATGTAAATAAATGAAACACCAGCCGAAACCGGTTTCTGAGAGGTCCCAGGTTCGATTCCGGTCAAGGGCATGTACCTTGGTTGCGGGCATATTCCCAGTAGGGGGTGTGCAAGAGGCAGCTGATCAATGACTCTCTCTCATCGATGTTTCTAACTCTCTATCTCTCTCCCTTTCTCTCTGTACAAAATCAATAAAAATATATATAAAAAATAATAAAGTTTAATAAATAAATAAATAAATAAATAAATAAATAAATAAATAAATGAAACACCATAAGGTATGTTCAAAGTACCCAAAATTCAACCTGAATTTCAGGGTAACCTCTCAGAATAGAGCCCACCATTCATTCTAGTCTGTCCATTGATCTACCAGGTTTCTTCCTTGAGAATTTTGTAAATCTTCTGTCTTCTACTCATGACTGTTACTTTGGAAAATTCTGACCTTAACATAATTTTCTAGTTTTAATCATGGCATACAGTTTTAACTACATATGTGACATAATTTTTCCTTATTTTTCAAGTGCAAGAAATTTACTAAGATATCCTTAGAGGTTAATTATTCTTTATCAGATTTTCCTGCAATATGGCATGTCATTTCAATCTGTAAAACCACTGGTTTTCCCCCCCCGGAATTACTAAATTTATTATTGTTCAAATAGGTAAGTATGTGCATATGAGCCAATATTGCAATAATATTGAAAATATGTTGCTTTGTCATGGTTTACTGGTTTCTGGATGTAGCCCGATAAATTAACATGAACTTAGTGTGTAAAAACAACACAACATTATTATCTTAATGAATATTAAATGAGGTCATGATGGGCTAAAATCAAGGTGTTGGCAAAGTTGAAGTACTTTCTGGATACTCAAAGGAACAATCTTTTTTTTTGCCTTTTACAAACAGTTTCTAGGAAAACCATGAATCTTAACTGGCTCATGGTCTCTTCCTCCCTCAAAGACAGCAGTTTGCATCTGTCTGACGTTTTCTCTGTCCTTATGTTTATTTCTCTAGAAGAAAAAAACCGTCTGCATTTAAGGATGTATGTGATTAGATGGGGCCCACGTGGTTAACTGAGGAACCTCACCATCTCAAGGTCTGTATCTTTAATCGCACCCGCAAAGTCCCTTTTGGGAGGTAACATACATATCCACTGGGCACATTTGCAGAGCTACTATTTTGTCTACCACACAGGGATTGCTATCCCATTCGTTTGTTTCAAACATATAAAGAATGAAATAAAAACAATGCTACCCAAACTCTTTCTTAAAACAGTAGAGAAATGAACACTTTCTAACTAATTTTATTGGGCCGGAATTATTTTTAGTACCAAAACCAGACACACAAAAAAAAATTACAGAGGCAGATTATGAACAATCCAGCATCTTTGAAACACAGATGCAAAATTCCTTCCGATGATATTTATACTCTGAATTGTCCAAGAGTGTCATCTAAATGTGTTTATGTCTTCATATTTGCACCTAAAAACACTATGGGGAACATTTTCAGATAGTTGAGACAGTCTTTTGGGCCAGTACAGACTTATTATTATCACTCTCTTGGTGTTCATTACGTTCCTCTCTTGAGTGTACAAATATATTTGGTTTCTGTGGTCAAAGGCATGCAAATTCTTTACTCCACATTGTATCTTATAAAAATCAATGGATGTTTAAATGATCTATGCATTTCTTTGTCATAACTTTATAGTTAAGATTCTTTTATTTTGTTTCAATTCTTTCCCCCTACTTTTTCTAAGGTTCATTTCATAAGTATCATTGCTTTCATAATTAATTTGCCCCTCCTAGAACCACAATGATCTGAGACAAACCAAATTTAAATCCTACAAACGATCTTTACTCTTTAACCAAAAGGAAATGTTTTATTCCCTTTCCAACCATTTCATATATAAATTGACTCGATCATTTGCACTAAATTTGCTTACTCTTTAATCCTGTCATTTCCATTGTTTGTCTATGATGTTTTGTGGTTCTTTCTGCTCATTCTCAGATTTTGCATTATTAAATTAATTTAATGGTGACATATATATATATGCATATTTTTTACTTATTTATTTTTTTGAGACAAGGGGAGAGAGGAAAAGGTATATGTGTGTGATTTTTACTTTAAAGTTGCTTAACTTTATAAAATATTTAGAAGTTTAATTGTTTAAATTTATTTTAAGATTTTACTGCTAGATTTGCTTACTGGCTGGCTAGGAAAAAATATTTAAACACCTATAATAGGTCTCATAATGACTGTATGCACAGAGTTCAAGAAGAAAGAGCCATTAAGCAAAGATGGTAGAGCTTATGGGGGACTGTTATTGCTGCTGGGGGTGATATCAACTGTTAGTAAAAACTCCTAAAGGTACAATGATAATTAAATTAAGAAAATCTCAGAGAACATCTCTAGTTTTCTAATATATTCTTCTCTTACAAAGAAATTATACACTTTCCTGAGAGTGGTAATAAGACAAAAATTCCAACTAGATTCAAACTTAAAAAGAGGGTGAGGAAGTTCTAAACATCTGGATGATAATCAATTGCTGAGCAATAAACAGTACAAGTAAATCGTAAATCATGGCAGACCAATTTAATTACCTCTTTTATAAAATTCTAAACAGAATGTTGAATTTAGTACATTCATTAACTATACAGTCATATCTTCCCTTGTATATTTGACTTTAATTTGAATATGCATGATCATTTCCATTTGAAATGAACACTAGTGTAGTTTTTATTATTTTTAAAATATATTTTGTTGGATTTCAGAGAGGAAGAGAGGGGGGGGGGAGAGAGAGAGAGAGAGAGAGAGAGAGAGAGAGAGAGATCAATGATAAGAGAAAATTATTTATCATCATCCTCCTGCATGTTCCTTAACTGGGGATTGAGCCCACAACCCAGGCATGTGCCCTTGACTGGATTCAAACCCATGACACTTCAGTTCACAGGTGTATGCTCTATCCACTGAGCCAAACTGGCTAGTACATGGTGTAGGTTTTTTTTTTAAAAAGAGTTATATTGCTATCAATAAACTACAGTTGGATATATTAAGATACAACTAAATTATCTAATAATGAGAGCAGCCATGAGTATTATGTGATGAGTTTAGGTTTTCCCATAGCACAAAAAATAATTCTGACTAATGGAGCTTAATGAGATTTGAGAACAAAATAATGGCTTATAGGTAGGTGCCTCTTTTCAAGTTATAAATTCAGAGAAAAATGACTTGTCTTGGCCATATTCCACTGATGTGGTTAGGAGCATGGGATCTATTAGTAGAAAAAGTGATTGTGGAAACAAAATTATCAGGTAAAAGTTATAGTCACTGAATTATGTTATAAAATAGAAAGGATGTTAAAATTTCAGAAAAAAAAAAGTTGTTGGAAAGGAACAAAAATATATTTAAACCTTAGTAATAATAAGACATTCTATCTTTACAAACAAAATCTGATGAATGTGGAGGAACTTAAAACCTTGTTACAATTTTGACCATGGCCTGTTTGAATAAATATTTTTACAGCTCCCATGATATTATAGTTATCTGCTTTTCTTTCTATTTCTTTGAAAGTTCATCTGAATAGTTTAATGTTGTTGTTGTTTTTCTTTTCTCTTCTTGAACTAAAGAGGGAAGGTCTTAGTACCTTAATTCTAAGCTTCATTTCGCAAGTTAAAAATCTTTAAAAATTGCTTTAGTCACTTACATTGATGCTTCCAAGTTCATATTACTAAAACAGATTTTTAAAATAAGAACTTAATTTCTACATACTGCTCTATTATATCTATGTGGATAGTTCCAAAATCATTACCTATATATAGGTTTTGATGCATACTTAAACTATTATTTGCCCGAGGAGGAGTAAAATATTTCTATTAGCCAGGTCTGGATCTTTCAAAAATGGTATATTTCCTTTAAGAAGAAGGGTGGCAAAAATTATATTTTCATACGGAAACAATATTCTTGCAGGACATTTGGTCCTGCCAAAAAATTCCACGCAGACATTTGGTCCATGACAAAGAAATATGTGAAATTTGGGTTCTATCCACAATTTCCATGAGTATATTTGGTCCATGACAAATGGTCCTTAATATTTGGTCCTGTCCAGCATGTCCTTGGCTAGAAAACATCCCTGGGTTCAAATAGACTATACCATTTATTGGTTTATATGATTAATACCCAAAAATATAGTTATGTTTTTTCGGTCCTGATTGTGTTATAGCTGTATTGCACATAATAACCCTTCTTGCCTGAAACCCAAGCAAGGTTAGTAGTCTAGCTGGTAAAGGCACATGAGGTTGGTTATATGGGTCTGGATTCTAATCTTACAGAGGAGTGACATTTTTGTTAACTATTGATTAAATGTCTCCATGGATGTTTTAGACAGGATCACATTTCAGTGACCTTTTGGTGTGTGCCAAATGTCTCCAAATACCAAATGACAATTCATGAACGATATACCTGTACCATACTATGACAATAGCAAATGCTGATAACAATGTGAAATATGTGAAATTCATATTCTTTCAGAAAAAAACTATAATATTAACTGGAAAGTGGGGGGATTAATGGAAATTCTCAGGCAAATATTCCTTTGTTCAACAGTACTCTCAATAAAGTAACTAATGGTAACTAAATAGTAATAAAAAGGGAAGAAATAAAACTATCAAATAATATACAATTTACTGTCTAATCAATAGTTAATCAATAACTAAAACCATTCTCTGACTGAAAGACATCACCAGATAAAAATACTGTCTCTGATATGTGTTTGCTATAACATCCTCAAAGCAATTTACCATAAGTTCCAAAGGGGAAAACAAAATCATCTATTAAAAATGAAATCATGTTCATTCTTGCTTTAAAAATCTAACTGTAAAAATAAAATTGAACCGTCGGGCTCACTGAAAAAAAATCTATTACAAGCCATGTGGTCTCTTTTCTGGAATATTTTCTACAGAAACATGGAATCGTTCATTCATAATTTAAGTGTTAAGCATGCATTTTATATGTATTTGAAAGTCATCAAGTAAAGGATAAATCATATTTTAATTAACAAGACTACATTTTAAAATATCAGAAGATGAGCAGTAGCTAGAATAAAATTTTTTATAAATGCAAAACAGTAGAGCACTAATTATTTTATGTGTCATTTAAGAACATTCTTAAGCATTTTGCAAGATAATGAAATGGCTGATTAAATAGAAGTTTACAGTATTTTAATAAAATATACAAAATTGTATAATATTTTTGTCTGTCTGCTTTCTGGGCAGCATATCTCTATTCCTTGGAATTATCTCATTATACTCACCTTCGCCATTGATGTCATTCACATCAAGAACTTCCTACTGTGACCCAACATCTTATTGGATTTGGATATATAAATGAAAGCCTTAAGTAATCAGATAGTAGATATTTTTCCCTAGAACAATGAAATATGATCGATGTCTTCAACCCACACACACACCAAGTGATGTGCATTTATTAACATACATTAAAATTTAGAATTGTGTGGCAAAAATAACATTTATCACTTTGAATATGCAAAACTTATATATATTTGTAATATAATATTATTTTCTCTCACTTTTTAGAGGCTGGTGCCTGAGACAAAGAGAATAATAATATTCATTGTCTGCTGCTGCCATAACAAATAACCACAAACCATGGCTTAAAACAACATAAATTTTGTGTCTCATACATTAGCAGGTCAGTTCTAGTTGGCTCTGTTGATTTCTTGCTCTGGATTTCACAAAGCTAAAATCAAGGTGTCAGCCAACTGGACTCTTCTCAGGAGACTCTGGGAAGAATCCACATCCAAGTTCATTCAGATTGTTGGCAGAATGCAGGTCCTTATGGTTATAGGACTGAGGTTCTATTTCCTGCTGCCTGTTAGCTGGCTGGTGCTTTTAGCTCCCAGAGTTGTTTCTCCTGTCCCTTCATGTGGGACTCTGTATCCCAGAGTCAGCAATGGTACTTAGAAACCTTCTCAGGCTTGTAATCTCTGGTTCACCTTCTGCCACATTTTTCTTGCCAAATGCCAGCATTATTATCTATTTCACACACACAAAACTGTTCAAATTAAAATGCATAAGTCAATGTAAAAAATAATTCCTAGAGTCTAAAGATAATTAAGATTAGGTGATTTACAAAAATAAAAAAAAATAAAACAAATCCACCAGCCTTTATTTTAAGACTATTTTGCAAAGTTCTTTTTGTCAGTCAATGGTCCTATAGGTTTCAGCATTTTAAAACTTCATGGGATGCTATAGAGTCTATAGTCTATGGCAATCATTGACTAATTTATTAATTCATTATTCCACCAAATATTAATTGAATATTTAACATGGGCCAACTAGTGCTCTAGTTGTATAGAAAAATAAAGTCAATTCTTGAGAAGGCAGAAGCCATTAGCATTGAAATGGCAAATTCAGTGTATCAGAATGGACGTCACCTGAGCAAATACAAGTCCATTATAATTTATTGGACTGAACAAGTCCCAAGAATACTTCACATAATCTAGAAGACCTAGGTCCATTCAATTTTACTTGGTTACAAAAATGTTAGCATTATAGCAATAGCCATCAAATCACTTGGAATTTCATAATATTTTTGATAATGTGTAATATGAAATACACATACTTCATTAAAAATACTATCTTCCAGCCTGGCCAGTGTGATCTATGAAGCAGAGGATCATGGCTTGATTTCTGACCGCTATTTGGCACTATTTGGTATTTTGGGGTAAATGTTAATAGATTTCATGTTGTCATAGCCATATAGTTCTCTTTGTCCTGTTTTGTTTGTTTTCTGGACATGTTTCTTTTAGTTTGTGTTAATGTACCTATTAAAAAATTTAAAACCCGAATACAAGTAGTCCTCAAAAATTTCCGTAAGTATGTATTTTGAACAAATGACAGTGATGAAAAATAATAAAAGTAAAGTTTAATAAAAGTAAAGAAAAATAATAAAAGAAAACTTCATAAAAATATTTATGAATAAGAAATCATATTTTATACAATGAGGTTAATAGCAGGTATAAACAGAGATGGTAGTTTATAATGTTCACATAATAAAAAGAAGCAAAGGGCTGGGAATGAAGGTTAGCTTAGTAATTCTATATGTTTACTTTTTCAAGAAATGCTAACATCTAATCAAAACCTTTGAGGATTTTCATGTTTAGCAAATAGGTGCTTATATAACATATCATCTTCCATCTTTTTTTTATAACTAAGATTTTTGTATGAAACATATATTTATACCTGCAGAGTTTAATCTTTTCAAGGGATCATAAAATAACTTCCACAGCAAGGAATTGTGTCAAGTTATTTTCCTTTACATTAGTGGAGGAATAAATATAGAGTTACAAATGTTTCTCAGAAAACCAAGTTTCTTATTCTAAGTTGATTTTTTTTCCAGGATTGTTTAGTAGTACATACTGTGACAATGGAACTAGTTTTAAATTCTAAGGAACTTTATGAAATAATAAAAAAAAAAAATCAATTGCCTATTTGTGGAGTGTCTTATAATTTTCCAAGTATAGGTCTTTTACTTCCTGAGTTAAATTTATTCTTTGTTATTTTTTAGATGCGATCATAAATGGTATCATTTTCTTAGTTTCCCTTTCTGATAGTTCATTATTGGTGTGTAAAAATTCAACACATTTCTGAATGTTTAATTTATTATCCTGCTAATTTACTGAATTCACTTACCAATTTTAGTAGTTTTTTGGTGGAATCTTTAGGATTCTCTATATATTGCATCATGTCATCTGTAAATAATGACAGTTGTACTTCTTCCTTTCCAATCTGAACGCCTTTTACTTCCTTTACTTGTCTCACTGCTGTGGCTAGGGTTTCCAGTACTTTCTATTTAAAAAATGTTATTTCTATCCAGCCACTTACTTTTCCAATTCAGGTGCCAGGAATTTTTACTTGGAGATAGGAGTGAAATGTAGAATGACTATATTGGGGCAAATTAAAAAGTCTTCTTTATGAAGTTTGGAAAAGGCCATTAAAACAGAAATGGCAGGGATGCAGAATCTGTTTTTCTGGGAGCAAGCATGTTCTTCGGAAACTGTGAACTGAAAATATATTTGCTTAAAACTATCTTTTTATGTGTAACCTAAAGGAAGTCTTTTTCTTTTTTTTTGTACTTAGAGAATTATGTATAACATTGTTTGAAGATTCCTGGACTTCCATGATCAGAGTTTATTAATTGCAATGCTTAAACGCTTGGACTGAATTAAAATCTAGTAGTGACCACTATTTGGCACTATTTGGTATTTTGGGGTAAATGTTAATAGATTTCATGTTGTCATAGCCATATGGTTCTCTTTGTCCTGTTTTGTTTGTTTTCTGGACATGTTTCTTTTAGTTTGTGTTAATGTACCTATTAAAAAATTTAAAACCCGGAATACAAGTAGTCCTCAAAAATTTCCGTAAGTATGTATTTTGAACAAATGACAGTGATGAAAAATAATAAAAGTAAAGTTACTAGGGGGGGAAAAAAGGAAAGGAATAAGAAATTCTACCCCCAAGAATCTACAAAGAGGAAGGTTTCCAATAAAATAACTAACACAACAATAAATTAAAGTTATGGTTTAAAGATAATAATTAATGCCTTAATTCATTTCTCCAGGGCCCGGGATAAAGAGAAATGATTATTGGAAGAAAATAAAACTGCCAGTGGTAATGAGAACATAGTGCCTTGGAATGGAAGGGACATAAAAGGAACAGAGCGATGATGACATAATTAAGCCTCCTAGCTAAAGCTCAATGAAACACACATGACACAATCTGGGGCTAGCTGTGATAATTGTTTTATGTGTGTCGTGGAAACATATGGCACCCTGAAACAATGTGTCCACATATGTTGTTGTGCAATGAGTTTTCTTACTGTGCTTATGCAAATTAGTTATTCAAGTGTAGTGTAGAGCCTGGTACCACCTGTCATTTTCCTAAGTGTGACACAGACCGTAAAATTAGTGTACTGCACATTTATGCAGAGAAGGTGGTGATTACTAACACTGAACATTCTACATCGAGAATGACATCCTATTAAGTTATGCATAATCAATTCTCACTTATTGGTAGTTATGGACAAGCATATAGAAAATAAAAGTGTGTGCTTATGGGGGGAAAAAGGAGAGAGAGAGAGAGAGAGAGAGAGAGAGAGAGAGAGGGCGCTTAATTTTTCAATAGAACTTTGATTCAAAAGTATCTAGAAAAATGGTTGTTGCTATCTCCATTTCCTTTACTTAATCTTCACCCAAGGACTTTTTTCCCCATTGATTTCTAGAGAGAATGGAAAGGAGATGGAGGTGACAGAGAGAAACATCAACCTGAGAGACACATCAGTGGGTTGCCTCACACACCTCCCTCTATCAGCCCGGGGAAGCTGCAACCAAGGTAGGTGCCCCTGAATGGGAATTGAACTCTTGACCCTTGGGTCCATGGGCTGGTGCTCTAACTACTGAGTGAAACCATCAGGGTGCTATCTCCATTTCCTAATAGCTTAATGCAATAATTCTTGTTTGAAAGTAACATTTTTAATTGATTTATATTTTGAATTTTTCTGTGTTACAGTATTTCTAAGAAAGGACGTCGAAAAGCTTGGTATAGATTATGTAATACTAACATCTAGTCATGGAATAAATACAAAAGGAGGAGAGGAAGGCAGGCCTGCCCTCAAACAGACTGAGAGGAGAAACAGAAATACAGAAAGAAAGGGAACAAGAAAAAGGAATGGAAAAAGGAAACACAGGGCTGCATGGGGGAGGAGGTGGCCACTGTGTGTGGATGGAGCAGGTGCTCCCAGTGAGGGGCGGGCACAGGAGGTGCAGAGCAGGGAGCCTGGCCCAGACTCAGGTAGAGGGCAGTGACAGCCATGGCAGGGAGGTACCGATGGGTCCTGGACAGAGTGGTAGGCAGTCCCAGGCCTTCTGGGCAGAGGTGCTCCTGCTTTGAGACAGCAGCGCCTGGGCTGAGGGGGTCTCAGCCACTTCACTGGCCTGGGTGTCCCAGGCAGGGGATGGGAGCAGGACAGCAGTGGGGAGGCTGTGAGGGGGATGGTGAACACTTGGCCGGGGCTGTGCCCTGGGCTGGGGGAAAGCCCTGCCCCAACAGAAGCTTTAAGGAAGGAGGGAGAGTGGGAGGAGCTTTATAAAGGAGTCAGTAGAGAGCAGAGTTAAAGAAGGAAAGAGGATGTATGAGTGAACTGTAAGAGCTATAATGAAAATACAATGTAGTTGTGTACTAGGGACAGATTTTAAAAGTAGGGATCAGAAAAGAAAAAAGATAATAAATGATAGTGAATAACTAAGCAGGTAGATAGATAGATATTAAAATAATGGAAGTAAGTAGGATATAATGTATGGGAAAGGTAGGATGAGAGAGAAAAAAAGGAAGAAAAGTTTTAAATGGGAGACAGTAGAGTTTAAAAGGAGAATGGGAAGAAGGAATAAATGTGGGAGGGAGCAAAGCAGGTCCGAGGGAGCAAGTGAAGGAAAAATTAAGGTGGGAAGGAAGGAAAGGGGTAAAGATAAAGGAAAGAAGGAATTGGGCAGGGAGGGAGGATAGGAGAAAGATGGGAAGAATAATATGGAACAGAAGTAGGAAATAAGGAGTAAAAAAAAGTTTATAAATGATGAGTCAGTAGGGAAAAGTGTTACATAAATAAGAGAGAAAAACTGTGTGAGAGGGAGAAGCCAATAAGGAAGTCAAATACAATTGTGTGTGAAGGGGATAAGATTAAAAAAATAAAAAAGTTAATAGGGGTGACCAGGATGTCAGGTGAGGGCAATTAGGAGTATCAGACTGGCAGGGGAGGGCAGTTAGGGGGATCAGGCAGGCAGAGAGAGTGGTTAGGGCAGGCAGGCAGGTGAACAGTTAGGAGCCAGAGGTCCTGAATTGCGAGCAGGACATCCCCTGATGGCTCCCAGATTGGAGAGGATGCAGGTCAGGCTGAGGGACCCTCCCTATGCACGAATTTTGTGCACCAGGCCTCTAGTGTCAAAATAAGATAAGATAAATGCCATATGATTTCACTAAAAAAACATAAAACAAATGAACAAACAAAACAAAATAAAGACTTATAGATACAGAGAGAGAAAACTGATGGTTGCCAAAGGGGAGGGATGTTGGTAAAGTTTAATATTTTTCTCTTTGGTTTTCTGTGTTTCAAGTTGCACATTCTAAAGTATGTTTTTTTCAGTATGAAAAATAGCTATTGTTAAAAAAAAAAAAGTGATGTGCACCTTTCTATGACTTCTAGTCATATACAAATTCTTTGGGGGTTATTCTCCTTGAGATTTACACAGAGGTAACATAATCACTGTCAGAAAGTGATGCTCTGCATCTTACGTGAACCTAGAATCATAAGCCTCATGGAGTATTGCAAATATAGTGACAGTAATATTTACCCTCCAAGAAATATAATCTTAACTTTTCCATGAAACAATGAGAAGGCATGCAAATAAGGTGTTATTCTCTTGAAAGATCCATTTTGTGGTTTTAGTTTAGTTAGAAAACTATTTAAGTAGAATGCACCTGACATGAGCAAGTAAAGTTGCTTTTAGGGAATTATTCAAGTTAAGGGCTCTCTGAGGTCTGTAACCACAACATGGAGTGGCGCCTAGGGGAGTGCTGACAGTGAGTAGAGAGGAAAGGAACCTCTATCCATTAAAACCCGTTTTCGGTTATTTTAAAACATTAATGAAATATTCCCAAAGACATAGGGTAATCAAGAATATGCAAGCTACTGATTACTCTTCAGTAGTTAGCAGTGAATTTGCAATAAATGGAACAATTAAATCTTTATGGATCAATGAAAAGTTAACAAAGGTGCTTGCCAAAGTCAGTGTTGAGATCACTCATGAAGTTGCAGAAATGTGAAGGTCTTTTAAGTCACAGAAGCTTTATAAATCCATTGCAAAGTGGTGCATTAAGAAAAAAAAAGACAAATTAATTTCCCTTACAAATAATTTTTAACTCAGAAAATTTATGGATGATAAAAAATAGGATAGTGATTAAGTTTCTGAAAAAAATATTACATTTTATTTAAAGGGTTTTCAGTTTTCTATGAATTGAGACATACATATTTTAAAACTACAGTACAGCTGATAGGATTATAAATATAGCCAATTCTATTCAATGATTCCTGAAATAATTGTATTAACTGAATTCTAGAAAGAACATAAATTGAAAATATGGTATTGAATTTTTAAAATCACTGTTATATGCAAAATAAAATAAAATGGATATTCTTTTATACAGTTAATATAATTGCAATACAAAGATATTAGATCAATACTTTTAATTAAAATGGAAGATCACCAACATCATTTTTAAGACTATGTAATTATACAGAGATGATCTTTCAAAGAAAAAAATATTTCTAACTTTAAAAAAGTTCATGAAGTTTTTAGACAATTAGGTAAATTTAAGTAATTTATTAAATGCATTTTGGAATTTTATAAATGAAGTTTGAATTACTAATTTATTCATTATATCTTAAAAATGTTATTATAACATACTGTCATACACACACACACACATTCACTTATATAAATAATTTGGAATTCTAATGTTTGCAAAGGACCAAACATATTTAAGTAACACAGAAAAACATAAATATATTCAAACAATCATTTTAAGGAGGATATTAAGAGATAAAAATATGTCCTGACTTTTGACTCAAGTTTTGTAATAAACAGACAATATATGAAACACTTGACATTTTCTTAAAAGCAAATTTGAATAATACAATAAAGATATCTAACTACAATCCTATATAATAAAAGGCTAATATGCAAATCATTGGAATGCAAACTGACCACCAGGGGGAAGATGTTCAACACAGGAGCTGCCCCCTGGTGGTCAGTGCACTCCCCAGGGAGTGAGCCACTCAGCCAGAAGCCAGGCTCATGGTTGGCAAATGCAGTGGTGGTGACAGGTGCCTCTCCTGCCTCCACAGAAGCACTAAGGATGTCTGACTGATGACTTTGGCCTGTCAGTGGGCCATCCCCCAAAGGCTCCTTCACTGTGAGAAGGCACAGGCTAGGTTGAGAGACCCCCCCCCAAGTGCATGAGTGCAAGTTTTTGCAACCCTGGCCTGCTTTGACCTCTGCTTAAGGCTACAAAGTTTCAATTATAGAAGATAAATAAATTCCAACAGAAATGGCTGCTGCCATGGAGCTAGCAGAAGGTTTGACCCCATACCAGGCTGCAAAGTTCAATTGTAGAAGATAAATAAATTCCATATACCAGGGCTTCCACTTGGGTTGCCGGGAGGCATGGCTGGCCTGCAAACCACCACAGGCCCCTCACCCAGGCCGCCTCACGCCCCAAAGGAACCCCCACCCTGATCTGGGACACCCTTCAGGGCAAACCAGCTGACCCCCACCCACATACCAGGCCTCTATCCTATCTAATAAAAGAGTAATATGCAGATTAACCATCACTCCAACACACAAGATGGCTGCCCCATGTGGTCAAAGATCCTGCCCCCATGTGGACACAAGATGGCCACCACAAGATGGCCAGCAGCAGAGGACAGTTGGGGGAAACCAGGCCTGCAGGAAGGACAGTTAGGGGAAATCAGGCTGACTGTAAAGCAGTTAGTCTTTGATCAGGCTGTCAGGGGAGTGGTTAGTGGGTGACCAGGCTGGCAGGCAGAAGCAGTTAGGGGCAATCAGGGAGGCATGCAGGTGAGCGGTTGGGAGCCAGTTTAGGCCCGATCCCAACCGCCTTGTGGTCAAACACCCTCAAGGGGTCCCAGATTGGACAGGGTGCAGGCTGGCTCGGGGACACCCCCCCATCCACCCCACCCCCACTCTCATGCATCAATTTCTTGCACTGGGCCTTTAGTATATTATATAAACACAACCATAAGTAATTGTATAAATTAGACATGATCTAGGCATTTTAAGTCAAATTGTCCAGATTAAACAAGTGTGTGGGAGCTCAGATGCCTAGTTGCTTCCTTGTCCTTTGTGGACCTTGAATTACTACATGATACACAGTTTCTGAGAAAAAGTTTCTGCCTTGTAATTTCTAATTAGATTACCAAGAAATTTAATTTAGTCCTCAGTAAACAATGCATTTATTATTAAGATTAAAAAAAAACTTACCAAGCCTAAAACAAACTAATTATTTAGCAATCCACCAGCATTATAATTATAAAGGAAAAACAAAAACAAAAAAACACCTTCATTGAATTTTCATTTTCATCTAAGCAAAGATGCAATTATCACAGGCCTCCAATTATTTCCGCTATTTCTCATATGCACACCCAGTGTACAATAAACCTACACAGGCACACTTTTGAAGGACTTTTAAAAATAAAACGAATACACCTTAGTAACCAGGATATATATATACACAGAAAATACTGGCACCCTGGATACTTGAAAATCTAAAATAAAACATAAATCAACCGCATAGAATGAGATGTAAATATAGCAAGGTCACAATATATAGATTGATATATAAAAGTAAATTTTGTACCCTTAAAAAAAAAAATCTTAGTCCTGGATGGTGTGGCTCAGTTGGTTGGAGTGTCGTACTGTACACCAAAAGGTGTTGGATTCCATTCCTATCAGGGCACATACCCAGATTTCAGGTTCCACCACAGTCCCCACTGGGGCACATTCAAGAGGCAACTAATCAATCTCTCTCACTCTCTCTCTCTCTCTTCCTCTTCTTCTTCTCTAAAACAAACAAAAACACTACTATTAAAAAAATAAATAATCTGCCGGGCCTGTGTCAGACAGCGGTTGGTGGAGCATTGATTTGTGAACCAAATCTCAGTTCCATTCCTGGTCAGGAGATGGTGCTCCAATTGTGGACTCAACCCCCAGTGTGGGATGTGCAGGAGACAGCTGGTCAATCATTCTCTCTCATCATTGATGTCTCTATCTCTCTCTCCCTCTCCCTTCCTCTCT